>NC_089726.1:6582500-7207500 GCF_035083965.1 Branchiostoma lanceolatum | reverse complement strand
AACAATTGGTGTTATTGTGAAAAACAAATACATCATCCCTGAAAAGATTCTCACGACTATATGCAACAGCCTTATATACTCATATCTGACCTACTGTAACATTGTTTGGGGATGCACCTGCCGCACAACTCTACATCCTCTTATAACTCTCCAAAAGAAATTCACAAGGATAACAACTGCTTCTGACTTTCGCTCACACATGGTTCCTCTATTTCAAAAATACTAGACATCCACGATATCAATAAATTACGTTTAATTTCCATTCTAACAATTTCCCCAATATATTCTATAACTTCCCAAACCCTTCTTCACACTTGTTCACAACTATTATGCCAGGCAAAGAAGTCCATATTCCTCTCTTTCGTACATCATTAGCAGAGTTCTCGTCAAGTGCAAATATATCACAATACGGAACTGTCTTCAGACAAATATACAAACAATCACCCTTTTTCTTAGTTTTAAAGACCCACTATGTAGTTTTAGGCCAATCCAGAAAGTAGATTTTCCTACTGTTTCTTTGCATAGCAAGTTTTATCAACTCTATAGAATTGCTTACCGATATTCAGGAAGGGAGGTTACAACATTACTGCACCATACAAACAACTTTAAAAAACTGCTATCCTCCATCCAAAACAACACACAGTGTGAAACTAACACATGGCCACACATGGCTTCTGTACTTCTTATCAGGCTGATCGCCCAGTGGGGTGCCTGTTTACAGTTCACCAGTTTCTGTAAAAAATCATCCTTACCAGAGTTCTTGCAGTTTTGAAGGGAAAATAACCACACTTTATTGATACCCTTCAAAGTAGACTCTAGAATTAATTAATAGTTGTATTCTACCCTCTTGGAAAAAGATATGAGTGTTTCCAAAGAAGAAAAGCTTCATGACATCTGGCAGTCTAAAGTGTGCCTAAGTGATTAGACCACCATGGGGGTCCTACAGTGCACTGGGATGTTGTTGTTTATCTACTATTGAGGTGGTGTCCAGGAGTTTTTGTTTTGTTTTTGTACGGTTCACAAACACCCAAAATAGACGAAATAATGAAGAAAATATGCTGAAAAGGGGTTGTACATGTCATAACCTGCTATTAACATTAATATTTGTTCACACAAATATTTTCAATTTTTGGGCCAAAATCCTACATAGTGGGCCTTTAAAGGTGCCCTGAAAACCTATCATAGCCACCCTGTAGTAGAGTCACATGTCCAGTTATTATCTAACTTTTATTTATGCAATTATTTCATCATCATTGTCTATCGTTATCATATTCTATGTATTACTTTGCTATATTATTTATAAGTTATAATCAAGTTTGATAAGTATAGACTAGGAGGGCCAAGTATAAGCTATAAACGCTTTTTTCCTCCTCCTAAACCTGTTATTATCTATTGTTTATCGTATTATGTATTACAAATTTTCTTGTTGTGCAAATGAATAAAAAACAAACAAACAAACAAACAAACAGACAAATTATTACTTGTCCCGGTGGACTGCCGGCAACCGGAGGGGTACCTCGCGGTGTTCTCACGTTGAGGTCACGGCGTCGTTGTGTCCGCGGGGCCCGGGTAGAATTTAAGTCAGAACTAAATTTTTCTCGGGTCCCCGCCGGGCCCAAAAATAGCCCGGTAGCCGCAGGGTGCCCGAAGGGGCCACGCAGGGGTCACGTCCGGAAGTGCCAAAAACGGCCCGGGAACTACCCGGCAGGGCCCCTTTTTCCAATTGTGACCTAAGCATAAGACCAAACCTAGAATACGTCGCAACAGTATGTGCGTGCCTGCGAAGCTGGTGTGTTACGCCGAAGGGCGGTTATACCGGCGATATAGATACAGAAGTCGGTGACTCAGAATTTGGATCAAAATTCAACTATACATACAGCAATATTACAGAGTTGAATTCAAATCAAAATTCGATTATACATACTGCAAAATTACAGATCATTACAGACTGAACTTCTCTGTCACTGATCTACACTAGCTTTCCCTGACTCTGTAAAATTGGGAAGACTTTCTTAGGTAAACTTCTATGATGGTAGGAACTTTTCAACTTTCCCTATGGCGAATGTAAATTAAACGTGATCTTTGAACCTTATTCGTGATGTTTGTCAAATCACCATCATTTCAAGTATATAGTATCCAAACAATCCAAAGTATTTCAAATGGGACGTGGATCGGCATAGAATACATATGTTACGTTATAAAGTCACATTTATCAACAGCACATCTGAATGTGCCTAGACTACGTAATTGCATCGTAATTTTGTTATGCACCATACAAAAGTTACTCAAGCAACTGAATAGATTTTGCAAACGACAGAATCCACTATCCATCAGCAGTGACTCAAAGTGGATGCTCTTTTACATGTCTGACCTTTGGTAAAATCAATCCAGTTGCTTGAGTAACTTTTGTCTGGTGTATCTTATCACCTGGATGTCTAAATTGCATTAACGTAATTGTGTACATTGCAATTCTTTTCACGCCCTTATTTCATTCCGTCCACATCGATTCAACCATCTATCGCTTAATGACTTAATCAAACTTACTTCTGCTTTAGAAGGTGTACGCCGAATGCAATTTGATCCCAATCTATTCAAAACGTCAAGACTCTTCAGACTGCAATGTCAAAGTCGTCATTTGATGACGGTCAATGACGAACCACACTGGGACCCAATGACATCATGTTATAAAGAACTCAGACATGTAACCAGAGCAAGCCGCTAGGGGGCCCAAAACTACACCACTTCTTTTCTTCATCACAAGCCATCTGCCACCATAAAATCAAGACCATAGCACGTCCAGGTCAAAAGATACAAAAAACAGAAGTTCTGCTGCAATACCAAGGTCACATACCAGGGGGCCCCAAATCGACCTTGAATTTTGTGTTCCCAACACCCACCCACATACCAGACTTATGCTGACTACAAAACCCCCGGAAACACACACATGCACACACACACACACACACACACACACACACACACTCACACACACACACACTCAAACTCACACACACACACAAAAAACACCAACAGTATCTTCCTTTTTCATGGAGATAACTAGCCCCAAACTTGCTGAATTTACTTGCTTTGCCGCCTGAATCTAATGCCAAATCTACTTAAAACGTCAACAGTTTTCATGCTGCAGAGCACATTTCGTCGTTTGAGTAAAAGAGGAACCACCCCTATTCTATCGTATCGTGCTTATAAGGTACAAAATCCTGACATCAGACCACACTTTAATGGTGAGGAGCACGTGCATTGCAGCCTCATCTACAGCTTGTAGATGAACAAGTTGCACGCTGCAAAGTCGTTGTTTTAGTGCCAATCAAAGAGGAACCACGCTGGGAGCTATTCGATCGTATCATCCTCAAATTACAGGAGTACGATTCAACAATTGGCACGGTGCAAAGTCAAGGTCGACTATTTAGTATCGATTAACGAGGACCATGCTGGGAGCTATTCAACCGCATCAAGTAACAGGACCCTCATACATATCATATATTTCTCCACGTTTACAAACGAAAAGAAAACTACTCTCCTCTTAAAATCACAAAACCCACACATTACAAAAAAGTGGGATCATTCGTCTTCCACTGTCTCGGAAAAAGAAGCCGAACCCAATAAGATAGAACTTAGTGCCTGTAGTTAAGACTAGAGTAGTCATATGTTATATTGTTCATCATTGACTTGCAATTAGCCTACGGGCAGGAATTTGCAATAAACATTCTATTAAATTAGACACAAACTTGCTGAACTTACTCGCATTGCAGCCTAATCCGAATGTATAAAAAACGTCAGCAATTTGCATGCTGCATTGTCACGGTCGCTATTTCAGAGCCGATCACAGCCGAATCATACTGAGAGGTCATCCTATCATGCTCTAACTACAGAGCTCATAACTAGACTAAACTTGAATGGGGAGCAGTAAAAATTAACAATTTGCATGCTGCAAAGTCAATGTCGTCGTTTTAGTGCTGATCAAAAAAGGAATCATTCGTGGGAGCTTATTCAATCGTACAGATGTATCCTCCAAAGTTACAGAGCTCAGGTATTTAACTATAGACCAACATTAAATGGGTCATTGACATTGCACGCTATCCAAAAGATCAACAATTTACAAGCTTCAAAGTCAAGGTCTTCGATAATCAAAGAGGAACCGTGTCTGGAGCCTATTTCCTCGCATCAAACTCCGTTACAGAAGTTAGATACATAACTTGACCGAACTTGAATGGCGAGAATTACGCGCACTGCAGCCTGATTAGAAACTATCACACGATGCACACATGCTGCAAAGTCAAGGCTGCCGTTTTAGTGCAGATCAAAGAGGGGCCACGCTGGGAGCTATTCAACCGTATAATGTTCAGATTACAGAGCTCAGACAAAAGGCATGATCTTACATTGCGTATTGTCTACATCACTGAGAGAAGGAGGGTTAATCCGTTGAAAGTAGCTACCTTGTTAGTATTCTGTGTGATCTAAATAGCAAGCTTTTTTTGCGTGGAGGTTAGCGAGTGGTGTAAATATTTAGGAACTGGAGATTTAGGGGATGAAAGAAGTACGATTACGTATTTCAGACTTTTACGCAATGCCAGTTTATCATTAACCGGGACGATTTCTGGTAAGAGTAAGTTAAAACCGATCTGGCAAAACAATATAATCATCATTTCTTTCTTTTACATGCCGATATTATTGATTGCACTGGTCACTGATGCTACGTGTGTTTTATTTCTTCTCTAGTCCTGTTGATACAAAAATATTTCAATTTCAGAGGACCGCTAGTGGCGTTGAGACCGACGGCGTAGCTGTATTCCGCGAGGAGAATACTCCTCAAAATTATCTTGTCGTAAATTACCTTTATAAAGCAGCTGTTTTTCTTCCTTGCGTTGAAGACAGCGCTAAAGGTATAAGCTTGTATCAGCATATACAAAAATTACGACAAAATGGCCGTTAATTTCCACACGGCTATATACGTTGAAAAAAAATCGTTTTGTTCCAGCCAAGGAACACCATAAATCCTCCCATGACGAAGTCAGTCTGTTCCATGATCCATTCTGGGGTGGAAACTTTTTGACGTCGTCGTCTTCGAATGCAGGGTTATCGAAGCTTTTCAGATAGTGTTCTGAAAAAGTTAGTTTGTCAAGTTTGCATTTATGGCGGCATCATTGATGTTTTATCTAGCATATATCCCTAAATGCCATTTTTGAAAATCCCGGTTTTATGTTACCCTAGCCCTGTGGATTGAGGTGAAATAGCTTTATATGCTTATGGCGAAAAGAACCAAGGTTGTCTTAGTAACGTTAACAAAGTTGTTTATCATTGTACGGAAAGGTCAAAGGATATTCGGGCTGCTATAAGCATAAGCTCTGCATCTATAGAGACTTGCCTTCTGTTTAATTCATGGAGGCTTTTAAAGTCAGACGTGCAATCCGTGGATGAGGTATGGTCGACCACACGCGTGCGTACCTGGCAGAAAGATGCAAAGGCCATTCGGCTTATCTTCTGGCACAACATTTCATTAGAACGACTTCGCCAGTCGCAACGTGGGGTGCATCAGACATGGGGCTTATGGAGCAGACTCATGTCTGAAGCCACGGATGTAGGACAAAGGGGGTCACGGTGGAATTGCCCCAGGCATCTTCTCAAGTGATCCAAGGCTCTAAAACTTCAAGTCTGACGCAAGGAGTTGATCGCTAACCTAGTACTCTCATTATAAACCAAGGCGACGGTTTGTGGAGCAAATAGAATTTCAGGTACTTGAAGACGACCGTCGCCTCAAAGGTAGTGAAAACTTGTCAGTTATCGAGTCCAAAATGAGTACCTAGCTTTGGTTAGGGACGTCAGCTTCGCTTAGGGACGTTCTCTGGCTAAGACGAGGAGAGCCACAACTCGAGCACCCGCAACATTAAGGAAAGACTTGGTGTGAGTGGAATAAACATATCAGTGTGCTCCTACGTAGCTTGTTATTATTTCCATGAAAATTTTATGAATGTCTCTCTCTCTCAAATTATGAAAATTGTGATTTAGTTTACATATTTGATGAGAAAAATCGATATTTGCAGTCTTTTCGATTAAAGTTCTCAAACACATGTAACATATGTAGTTTATGAAACATCAACAGATACCAATCATGTAAATGAATTCCAAATTTGCATAACTGATGCAAAAGCGTCATAATTCATCTAAGTGGTAAATGATTGGACTGAAAATATTGCGACATGTGTAAGTTAGTTAAAGGTGCACATGGCCAAGCATAGATTATGTAAATATGGTCATTTGCATACTAATTAAGCAGAATAGTTTATGGAGATATGAGGTCTCCGAACTCTTCTTGTTATTGTCATTGGCTGGGCAGACTACTCTGTCTTTGCAGCCAGGGGCTGAATTGCAAGGGTCTTGAGTGGCTGCCATTCGGCGCTAACTCAATTCGACAATGTGCGGCGGTAGGGCTGTGGGTTTAGAACCGCTCACACCGGAAAGGACCCCTACTCTTTTCGATAAGTGCTGTAGGTTCTTTAACGTAGTCGAGGTTTGTACCTCCATTGTATAAAAATGGTGTGTTCCCCCCAAGGCGGTTTACCGCTTTAGCAAACAAACTAATTCTGATTCGCCTACAGGCAACGCACACCATTGCGGTGGGTGCTCAGAAACTTCGGGGCCCCACCTGAAAACTCAACTGCCATAACTCAAATTTCGTAGCTTAATTATGATTGATAAATCCTTATATAAATGTCCTCCTAAATAAAGCATTGTTATCATTTCTTGGCATATGACGCCCATCAAAAATAAGTTGGTATGTTGCGAGAAGAAAACGGTTAATGAAGTAATCTAGATAGAAAGAAAGATAGTGGAAAACGTCAGAACCAGTTGTCTACCATTTCTTCCCCGGAAAAGGCGGAATACATCGTTTACCTGCTCATGCGGTTCACCTAAACGAGAATATACGGGCCGGGATATCAGCAAGGCACGTGGGGTGGTACGTAAACAAACTTTAAGGCCCTATGGGGGTTCGACCAATAAATGACCTACTGACCTACCCCGCAGCAAGAAAACAACAAATGACAAGGGTTGTGGAAAATATGTCTGTGTGCTTATTAACCCCCCCTCTCCCCATATGGCGTCATATGACATTTTTAATCATTGCATTGCCGGTCCAAGACTACAGTTTTCTGCTTCGAACTTAGTTGAAACGAAACCGAAGAAATCAATAACAAAAGGCGACAAAATGCCACGAAGGCAGGGAAAGACAGCTTTCAAAAAATGTTAAGGCCCTTCATGCCAAACGAACAGGATTTCCACCAAAATGATAAAGATGCAGACAATTACGATTATATTGTTATACCAATCGTTTGCCTGCTTAGTTCTTTGTGAACCCAATTCACTCCTATTTCATAAAACACTACTGTAAGAAAAAGTTACAAACTTACCTACTAACAGACGATGATCAGAGAAACTAAGTTTCCCTCCTGACTTAAAAAGCTCCACGTGAAAATGACAAATTTCACATGGACTACTTAAACGATCTGTTAATCCGGAGAAAACCGGTTCGACCAGTAAAAAGGCCTCATGTGAGGAGCCCTACTGTTTCACTTCGCATGTAAAATAAGGAAGAGAGCGCTTGATCACCTTTGCAAATGGTTGATGTTGATTATCCACTTTCTGTCAAACACTGCTTATATTATATTATATCATATTAAATTACATTATATTATATTATATTATATCATATCATATCATATCATATCATATCATATCATATCATATCATATTATATTATATTATATCATATCATATTATATTATATTATATTATATTTCATAACATAACATTACATTATATCATATCATATTATAATGTTAAAAAGAAATGATTTTCAGTTTGGTACGAGGGTATTCTGGAAACAGGTAGTTAAGTCAATCAAAAGATACTTGTCTCCAGCTTTTGGAAGTCTTACGATGATTTTATGGATGATTTTTAGCCATCAAAAAGGGTGACCTTACATGTGGTATGGGCGGAGATGGAGAGTATGCACACATACTTCCATTTTTAGGCTAATAGCATTCTATCATGGCTCCTAGTTATTTCTTTTCAGCAACAAAGAAGAACGATGGATAGCTGCAACATATTGTTCTCTCGCCAGAAACGGAAAAACATATTAGAAACACCGATAAAGGCAGACGTTTTCTGTGCCCAAAGCCATCTGCCCAAATGTTACATTTCAGATACAAAGGCCTTTCCTGTCAAGTATAAAGACTACAAAACCAAAGGCTACCTCAAAACTAATTCCCTAGGGAACCCCTTCGTGCAATTTTTGAAATATTTTCAGATCGATCGCAGTACTTTGAAAATGCCTCCACACCTTCGGTGTCGCCAAAAAACTACATGGCTAGAACGGTGACTAGATATTGAGAGGTTCGACTTGAAGGTAATGACGTCAGTAAATATCCACCTCAACCGCATATGTAACCTGTAGAAGAGGATAACATCTACTTTACGTGGTATCTCGAGGATATAGACAGTTTCTGGCCACTTGGAAAATTAGCTGAATTGTGCACAGTCGTGACGAAGACTGCTATGTATGGTAACAGCCGACATCTTCATCTTGTCTCCCGGGTTTGGGACAGAATTTCTCACCAATATGCCAAATTCATCATCATAGAATTCTTCGCCCTTACTAGTACACTGTCTTGTTCATAATGAAAGCATATATGGTGCTTGTATACATGTGCATGTACCTAATATGTGAACGTGTCATTTTAATTGGGGTACGTCTTTCGCAATTGCTTCGATGAATGACGTCAGGCATGCCATTTTGGATGGCGTGGCATTTTCTTCCAAGTGCTTTGTAAACAAGAAGCTATCGGCACGAGAAAGATCTAGTCTACTTGGAAAAGCACTAGTGAATCTAATGGGGATCCATGCGACTCTTGAAGCGAGCTTCCTTAGCAGTCCATGCGTCAAAGACACGGCGGATGTAGCTCTTCACGTCTTTCAGACGAACCTCAACCCAACTGTCTCCAAGACGAATGAATGAATAAATGAACAATGTCCGTTAGCAGCTCTTTGGTCCAAAAGTCAGACGGAATTCTGCGAAACCACCCCAGCTTGACAGAGGCTTCCAAGTATGCTTCCACCAGAACAATTGTGTCTATAGGGGGGCTACATGTAAGCTGTGTATCAGAGCGAAGCCTGTTAGATTTATCTAAGGTCTGTCGTTACAGTAACCACTTACCTCATCGCATGGTGACCTTTCAAAAAGTTAAAACTACTTTGTGCATTTGTAGATTGCCTTCATTCCTCATCATAGCAACAGCATGGTCATTGTGGTAGACTACTCCAGGAGTTCTTAACTGGAAAACCAATGATCCACTGGTAACGCAGAGACCTGATATTGTAATGCTACGACTAATATGGGATTTCCAGAAATGGCGAGGTCGTTAAGGGTATTCCCACAAATATGGATCCGGTTATTTCAGCAAACGCACACAAACGCACATCTCCCGTGGTTCTGCCGTGACTTCCTGACCCCAATCATACAAAACACAGTAAATTGGACATATGCGAAATCAAACTTAACCACATAATCATAGCACATCATGTTCCCTGTAATCAAAGTTAGATCTACTCAGCTGACTTGTACGACATGTATCGCAGGCGAAAGAACGCAAAGAGAAATAATTGCAAGGCCGCATGCTGGTAGGAAGCGCCTTGTATCTTGTCCTCTGTCAGAAGGGAACTCCTACAAACCTGGTCCCCAGAATGTCTTGGTCGTTGGGGACATGGTACATATAAAGAGGGAGAGGGGTACTAGAGTTCGGATTTAAACTTTCAAATGACCTGATAACGTTAAGTTGGCATTCTTTTATCGTTCTCGGATAATGCTGTACGATTTTTCGGAAGAGACATAAAATGGGGGTCCCATGTACAGGGAGGTGCCTGAGTATGTTGCAACAGCCTCATTACTCAGATGGGTACCTACTGACTGCAATAATACAACCTGGTGAATTGATACCGTAGTGTCGACCGGGGCTGGAGCATATGATATTCTCTTGGCGAAATGGATGAACACGTGTGGGGTCACATACCCGCCCACATACGGCCAACGCGATCTGGAATGATGATTAATGAAGTGCCAAGAGCCTACAATGTATCATTAGTTATGGAATTATGGCTTGCCTCTATCTAGGGGGCGACTGGGAGGGGCGTATAAAACGGTCAAAGGTTTCTAGGGTTCACATATGGTCAAAATATTTCTCGGCACCTTTCTTTTGTTAGGTTAATTGCGTGTGTCTTGGGAATCATCTTCAAACGCATTTATGATGCTCCTTTCATTTCCATGGAGGTGCGCTAGTTAACTTGAGCTGTGTCTGAAAAGGTTGAAAAGACAATTGCAAGCTCCTCTTTGCCATGTAATCGAAGGTTTGCCTCTGTGATTATAATCAGCACATTGCCACATAGAAGACCAGATATAGACAGCACGGCATCGATTTGAATTCACCGTTCTGCGTGCGAAAAGATAAAAGCAAGAATTACATGCGACTTGTGGAAAAATGATGACTGATAATGAGAGCTAACATCTACTAACATAATTCCGCCAGGGTACATACATGCAGTTCCGCCACCCTGAAAAGAACGTCCAAGCAGATCTCCAACCCAACGTCCCCCAATTCACTCCTGTATATTCTGTTCCTTAGGTTTCTCAAACCTACTATTAATTAGCGGATCAATGTTAATGTAGGTTTGTAAGGCGGACGGGCTGCTGACAGGCCACGTGAGGCAAGCCCGCACGTTGCACCGCGGGGACTTCCCGCGTGAGAGACGTCCTTGTGACATCTGCCTCTTCTGCCGCCTGGTCTCGCGAGGCAGACGGTACACGCGCGGTGCGACACGGCGATTTTCCGCCTGAACGAACGCCCTTCACACTCATACACGTTAATCTCCAAGCAGATGCAGAAAGGCAAAATCATAACTGTTTCTCAGGCTCCCGGCTCCGCGCAACAGAGACCTTTTCTTTTCTAGAAAGCCAACTGATCCTCGAAACCGGGAGATTAAGACATGTTACGATGTTGCCTTTCTATATCTGCTTGGAGACTATCTACACGTCGCCCGTCCTCCTGGGTGTGGCTCTAGCACGAGAAACAAAACGTCAAGATCATCGAATCAGATCTGAGACGAATGTTGTACCTGTCTGATCAGGAATCGAGCTTTATCTCCGACTTCCTGATGAGTAATTGTGCGGAGGTGGACGTTTTGGTCGGACGTCGTCGTTTCTTGTCATCATCATGTCTATAAAAAGCATCAACAAGGAGCCGCTAGCTCTCCGGTGATCCATCACATCATCCTGCGGAGCGGCTCAGATTATAGACACCTCATAAACGGCGGGCCACCAATCTCATAGTTATTAACGTCACATACACACCGCTTTCATAAAACAAGAAAGTGACGGCAATCGCTCGATGGGCAAAATCGTATAAACGCTACCACGTGCCGTTACATGTTTTTAAACACGAAAACACGCCAGGGATCCATAAAAATGCCCATCAATAAAGGAAATGTGTGTTCTGCTGATGATAACGATGAACATTAAAGATCGTGTGGGTTAACTGATCTCACATTTATCTAAAGCACAAATCACAGTGGATCATGAATGTATATGTCACTTTAAAGTTCACCACAAATTATTTTATTATAGACGTTTTAGAACTTCAATAACTCTGACACTGTCGAGGAGGGACAAGAAGTTACTGCTATGATGATCGACTTGGAAGGACAAAATAATGAGTCGTTATGATTTATCATAACTGTGGATGATGCTGCCTTTATGTGTGGGCGATGCGGTTTTTTTGCGCGTGCGTACCTGACTTCGATTCCCACGTATACCATGCACGCTACATTGGGTATGATGATGACTACATTGGGTGAGCAATTTCGTGCATGAATTCGTCATCTTGAAGTATGATTTGAAGTACTCAGTTGTTTGTTCAATCTTCTCACGTCTTGTTCTATGTCTCCACACTCGTAGATAATAGCAGAAGGATGAAAAACATCAAAGGAAATAACTCACATGGGCTATGGTCATTAATACAGCAATTGCTAAATCATATACTCAACAGGACTAGTTAGCGCTACAATGAAAATGGTTCTTGTACATTGATAGCGTCCTGCAGCTCCACCTATTGTCTTGCGATACTGCTACGCTTAACCACATTCTCCAGTAGGTGTCTTGTTGTATCATGATTAATGTTTCATTGAAGTTGTTCAACATACCCAGGATTTCTTTAATCTTTAGCCCACTAAAGCAGCCGTTTGGCACCTAATTCGCTATTGGTTACAGAGTTAGGCAGTAGGGAGAGGGTCAGATGCAGTTATTGTAATATCCATGTCAAAATATTCATTTAAACACTTTATACTTAGTGTTCGCTGGGATTGGAAAACATATGGTAAGGCAGTTACCACCAATTTTGTGCCAACTTATAATAGACAAATAAACAATGGCTGGCGTCTTAGAAACAATACCTTGTTTTGATGTGATATGAGAATATTCATCCTATAATCGTGCGTAAATCACCTGAATTCACGAGCCACATTAAGCATAGAATGTCATCGTCAAACTGAAATATATATTCAGCACTTGATATTTTCCATATTGGGTTAACCTTTAGAACTCTGTTGCAGCCGTTCGGCACCCAAGTCCCTATTGGTTACATCAGTAGACAGCAGGGAGAAGGTTTAAGATTGGCATCTATCAGCCCATGGAAGTGTGTGTTAGGAGGGTAATGATGATATGTTCATTCTTAATGGAATCCACAAGTGGTGTAATCTATCATAGCTATTAGGAGGATAATCACGACACTTCGTGTGCTCATTAAAACCGGTTCCTCCGACATTGAACGACACAGCTCATCTTCTACCAGATGCATCACTCAAGATGTCAATGACCTCTTCTACGTTATGCATTTGAATTCGCTCTGTGATATGCAGGCAGTGAACGACGGATAAATACTTGGCGCTCCTATTTTATTGAGGAAAGAAGGTAAATCTTTGGCCGTAACCTGCCTGGAGGCTACTGGGGTCGCTGACCTGTTCCACGTACATTGCCACATGGTTATATAAAGGTCACGAAAATAGATCTAGCCTAGATACGATAGGTCATGAGGTTTCTTATCAATTTTACCGCGGGTTTTATCACGCTGTGGCTTCTGAAAAGCTGGCCACATCAAGATTGACTTCCAGGCCGAGCACCTGCTGCTCAAAGATCGAATTACTGACGACTGGCCACGGGATGATAATTGTTTTCTACCAGCCTTTCCAATTTCCGTTAATAACCTTTTAGCCGCAATCATCTTTTTTCATGCTTTTCGTCCACGTATGTAGTTCGTCAGTCTTTTTTATATAACTTTTCAAACGTCCCCCGTTGCTCAGGATATTACAGTCTGACGGGGAGACTGCCAGGTCTCGCCAAGCTCCATGAACCTCTGACAGTTGGCATGGACATCCATCTGAATTGGTTAATTTGAATTGTAGAAAAAGTTAGATTGTTCTCCAAATAAGGCAAAACTAAAATGAATAATTGGTTAGGGGAATGAGCACGCAACAAGAGCGATATTTCCGGTAATTTCCCCTACCAACTGCGCGGGCAAATGAAACCATATGGTGGCCAAGCTTCCTGGAAAATTATTCTCCCTATAGCCAGCATAGTTAGTCTGACCCACTTCAATCTAAAGGACACAGAATAGGTAAGACAGATACGAAAGGTCAGGAAGACAGATCAATTTCAGATTAGATATGTGTAATTCAATACCACACCTAATGGAAGGCTGAAATTTAAAACTGTAGAATTTGCCTCTTCACCTGTTGCTGCAATTTTGCATTAGTCAAATTGGATGGTTATTAATTATTCTTCTATCCCTGAGCTGCTACTGCCTTTAACCTTTATTACATTGTAGTAGCCGCTTGGATACATATTCTCTATTGGTTACGGGTTTGGGCAATAGGGAGAAGAGTTATAACCTTTTGCTACGATTATCCTGTTTGCATCGTTTTTGATTGCAAAGCTATTAATTTTACGGAAGGGCATACCACTGACTGAGCGTTCTCACAGAGCCAGAGACAAGAGATGGGAAGAGGCTGATACTGGATGCCACCATAGTCCACGACTCTCAGGCATGGGGATGGGACTAGGTAAAAGGTAAGGTAAAATCTTACGTTACTCCGACAATTAACATCTGGCCAGGGTGTCCCAGGTATTACCACTGATCTGTTTAACACCAATGTGATCTGTTCAAAGGGATGCTAAACTTAGAATTGAAAATCCCACCATACCTTGCCAGATACACGCCAAAGACAAGCTTCCACACATCAGCGAAAAGACTTATGCCATGTAGCGAAGCAACCTGTACCATGTAGCGAAACAACTTCTGCCATGTAGCGAAACGACTGTAGCGAACGGACAATGTAGCGAAACAACCGGTTTCCGTCTGTCACAGTACTAGTTCAGGGCCGCACCGACTGCCACTCCCCCGACGACTGGCAACGGAATCTAGCTACTTCAAGCATCAAAGGTATGCCTTTTTCTTTTGAATGGAGCGAGCCAGTAACGGTCAGTCCTTCCGGTCTTTGTTTCACAGAGGTAGTGGAATGTATTTTACTTACTTTTCCTTTCGTCGACACAAACTTGAACGCATCCCACGCTTCTCCCTGGAATAGTTTCCACCACCAGGGACTTGATTTTCTTCTCTTCAGCGAGGTTGGTGATAGATCTTAGGTTGTCAATTACTTTTTTCCTCCCTCCGTGTCTTCCCCCTTTTAGTACTAGTTCCCCATAGTTCTGATTTGGATGGGTGTCTGACGGAATGAACTGCCAGTTTTGATGTTCCCTGCTTTATTTTCCCTGTAACTGATGGCAGATCTTGATGAGCTGCTCATTAGTGAGTTTTATGGGAGGGCATTGTAGTTTATTTGTCTAGACCTATTTTGTACAACCAAAAGGCAAACGGCTCTATCGCAACATAACGCACTCGGCGACATCTTGTGGCCTGATGTATAACGCCCAGCAACGACGATGAGAGCAAAGATAACATGTAATAAGTTGGCCCGATGTTTCCCATAGATGCATTTCATGTCGTTTAATGGGTCAAGTATTGATGATCATTGGGCTTTGTTGATGATCCCCGTAAAAATGATTCCTTTTAGGGCACGACATGATCGAAAGAGCAGGGGACAGTGTGTGGGGGTAGTGGATGATGATAGGCCTAGTGGTTTTTCCACCGCACCTTTTGGATGCACAGAATGTAGTATGGGCAGTCGAAGATCTGACAATTCAATGTTTTGCCTCCTGTTGCTCGGTGCAGTTATGGTACTTCAAACATTTCTCGCTCATCTCATCTATCCCTTAGTCTAACTATATATATGTTTGACCGTTAGGGAAATGATGATGTCTTTTAATGTGGTGTATCAAGGGCACCCTTTACGGGGATAGCCTGGCGAAGCCCATCCCTCTCCAAGCTAACGCATTTCAATGCTTTCTGATGCATCTCGATGTTTTCTCATGCACACATTTTAGAACGCTGTAAAGTTTTGACAGGGGTGAGCAACGTCATGCCGCGTCTAAAATACCAAGAGGTATCTCAGCGATCTCAAACCATATGTCGAAAAGGGACTTTTGAGTTGTTCAAATATTCAAAATTAATCCATTATAACAAACGTAACCGACCACCAGTGTTAAAGGCATCCAGAGCATTTTATCAGGCTTGAAGCTTTAATAAAAGACTCAAATTTCTAGTCATTCTTACACATAGTAAGTTTCAATAACACTATACCATTACATATGTCGTTGTGTGGTGAGAACTGATAGAAAATCCAAGCCCTAATAGACTGATCCTGACTGTCCATCACAATTAGCGTTTCCACCAATAAGAGAGTGACTGCATGTCCGTCAAATAATTGCATTTTCATGTTTTAATTTTGCATTTCTACGTTTTGACGGAGGTGGGCCGGGCAATGGTATCGGTCTATTTACACTAGGCGCGTGAAACTAAAAGATCACCCTGTAGCTTATTTTTGTGCCGCGTTTGAGCACTTTTGATGAGAAATCCGCACGCAAATGTGGTAAACAGTGGCATTAAGTGTCAATATCATAAAGATTTCAGCAACTAGAATATTTCCAGATTTCAGGACTCATAAAATGCTCTTGGTTCCGTTAAGAGCTGTGAAAGAAATTTGAATGACATAAAATGTCCAAGACCTTCACCGTTCTTCGTCAAGAGGTCTATATTCATGATTGAGCCAGCAACGGCACAGTATGTGTGTTCTGCAGGTACACACGGGAAATCAAATGTCCGAGAATGAACAATATATATCGACTCGAGTCCACGCAATTTATGACTTGAGCCACTTTGGGCGGGCAGAAATGAAGGCTTACCTCGACTTTGGGAATGGAATTAAAGTCATTATTGAGTTACAACTGAGGCTTGAGGATCCATAATCCTCGTCATCAACCGGGCCTTAACAAGATTCCGCGCACAGCCGGCAATAACGACACGAAGGCTGCAACTTATAGATTTTCGTCCCTTCACACATGTTACTGTACAAAAGGTCTGGAAGCTAGCCGGAAGACTGAAGGTCAGGATGTAACCAGCCTGCACTGCATACTGTGATGCTTAAGTGTAAACATCAAATTTAAATAGTTTTGCCAGATTGGTAGGTCACTCGATAAACAAAGTCCTTTGTATACAGCCAAGCGTTTTTACCAAGCCGACCGCCTGTCACATTCCTCAGGGTAAGAAGACACTTGATTGTGTAAAATAAAAACACTCGGTTGTGTACACTTCGTTATCCTGTAGACAACAAAGTTTCAAAGGTTGCATCCAGCGTTCAGGTCAAGAAGAACAGATGTGCTTACCGCGAGTAAAGTAAGAAGTTTTTTTTTTACATTTCTCCACACAGGTTGATGGAAGAGAAAAGGTCTGCTGTGGAAGGTTGCTGATAAAATTTTCCATCAACCACTTTGTGCCGCTCAATCAATGTTCGCAAAGTCGTCTCAAAGTCACTGTTTAGTGCTGCACTCAGTCCATAAACTGAACTAGAAGAAGCTGAGAGTACAGGCGTTTCTACTTTTTCTGTTTTCGTGAGATTAGAGTGAACACAACCCAACACACCTCATGGTTTCCATATTTCTAAAATATAACAATTTTGAACTAGAAGAAGCTGAGACTCTGCGGGTACAGGCGTTTCTAAGTTTTCTGTTTCCGTGAGATTAGCGTGAACCCAACCCAACACACCTCATGGTTTCCGTATTTCTAAGATAAACTGAATCAGACTGCACGACAGGCGGAGGCGCCAGAGAGCTACGCTCTGTGCGACTGCCAATAAACCAGGTTGTTATCGAAGGGATTCACCATTCAGTTCTGTTTTGTCAGCTAAATCTTCGTTTGTTCACTCTTTTCATCTAGAATTAGGCAGGTGCCGTAGTCGAAAAAGCCAAACCTCACAAGAGTATAAGTCTTGTGTCATGGACGAATCACTGATTATTACCAGCCCAGAGCCGTGGTTTATTGCATTGAGCCTATTTGCTGCCCTGTACCTTATGGTTGTATCCCATAGGCCTCGACATTTGGCCTCAAGCCAAGCCATGTCAGGCCTATTACATGAACGCCGTGTAGAGAGACACGCATGGGCGAACTTACACAGAATGGGCTTACCGAGAAGCTGCGGTCTGTCAAGTAACAGATTCGGAATGGAGTTAATTCAGAAAGTAGTGTAAACATCTACTAGACCATATTCTGTCACTTTCCATGGATAAAGTATCTATCAATAAGTTCATGCTCTCTCTGCTCTTATCTTACTCAGAGTTTGCAGCAAAATGCAACTTTCATTATACGTTCATATCATAGTCGTCATTCTTAATAGTGTTGCAGTGTTTATGTAATTGGTCGATACAGAAAGTTTCTGTTAAGGAAATTGCAGACGTAAAAGAGGCCGCTGGCTCCACTTCAAACGGCGGCAGCAGTCTGCCACCTCCTGGGGCGAGTTCCCCCGCGAGAGGTGCTCGTGGCCTGGTGGAATAGATTAGGTCTCTACATTCCTCTTAGAGTATCACTCTCTCTATCCGGAAATTGCTCACGGTGGCCTCGTCAATGTTAATACAATTCTTCACAAGTTTTTTCTTATGTTCGTTCATTACCGACAACATTTGGTATTTAGTCTACTTCGTATTTTTGTTTAGTAGCTTATTAGCTTTGAAATATGCAAGTTGATTTTTTTTCACTTCCGTAAATTGTGATATGTTATCTGATTGCATTATTATTTATCTAGTTAGTTGGTTTTCCTTCTTTTGTCTTCAATCTATAATGATGAGCTTTTTGTTGTTTTTTGTTTTTATTACTCATGTCTGCATGTTCAAATGAACAGATATCATAAGGATATCAATCGCAGTTAAGCGGAAACCCCCGAGAAACCTTGGAGGTTTCCCCTGCATGTTTTTCTTTACTGTTTGCAACAAAATGTACTTTTTTATGTGGAAATAAACAATAAATTAACACAAAATAAACAAGGAACAGTACAAATTGTTTAAACCATTAGTATGCAAAGATACTTCGACCAACATAGCCACTCCCATGCTACATATAGGAATTGCTTCTTGATCTTTGATTTTCAGCTACCCGGTACGCGATCTTTTAAATGGAAACTTCGCAGGTTTCTCCGTTCTCGTGTAGTTCCTGATAAACGACCTTGCTGACGCTGGATCACCTAGCTGATAGAACCCTTACCGCCTGATGGATTACTTTACTAATGGACGGCCTTGTCGCAACTGAAAACCCGGGTATTCCAATGAAATTGTGATGGTATCATTTCAGCTTCGTTTCACACAAACGTAGAATGGAAAGTGTTGCATTTATCTCCATGTCTTGCTGTCAAAACTAGATGCTTTGTTGCTTTGATGTTCCTCTCACCTACATTACCATTATTGATAACACCACACTATGAATGACAAGATTACGAATGGGTTCTGTGCACGATGAGCGTTACGATACGTCTTTATTTGTGCACAGCGATCTGTATTGTACCAGTGATGGACAGCCCTTTTACGATGCGCACAATACAGTTGAAACCATCTGATAACTACTTTCGCCATTTACGGGTACATTCCAAAGGGCTAGTAGCCAATAACATTTAACAGACGACGTTTTTGAAAGAACCAATCACGTCCGATTTGAGAAAGAGACGGGGTTCCATTCAAAGACACAATAGCAACAGCTCCTTTACTAGTGAGCTATGCACAAAGGAGACGAAGCGAGAAAGGCGATGACTCAAGACGATAGCGCTTGAGGGATCCAGCGTCTTCAGAGGAATCATCAATCATCAACATCTGTTCTTACAGGGCTGTTGTACATTGTAGGGCTGACATCAAAGTTAGGGCTGCCCATAGGAAAGCATGTTAAATACACTGAAACAAGGCTTCGTAAAAGTACTAGCCCAAGTGTCAATCTTATAATTTAAAATTCTTCTACACTCGAAAGTCACAAGGGTCTTGTTGATAACCACGCAAAGAAAACAGGGTTGTTGAGCTCAAATTCCGAGAAAACCTGCCAGTAATAAACAAACCCTACCTTTGAACTCAGACTTCTGATTCAGACATCTGTCCTAACGTCAACTAAAATGGTGAACTGAACAAATTCTATCCAAAATGGGAAAGTCCTACCTGTTCCTTCTAACCGGAAAAGTCTCAAGACTGGACCAAAGTTATCAAGAAAAAGAAGTCTTTGCAAGGACTTTAGGTGGTGCTATAATCCCATTTTTAGCAACGCAACTTTGGTGTCTGCCCTGCAGGGCAACAACTGCACTGATAAAATGTGACGCCGTCACTCTATATGCCCTAAGGCCAAAGGAAATAATGCAGCAGCTTGTTATCTCCATAAAATTTCATGAAGGTTATATTTGGCGTGTTGGTAGGATGTGACGAAAACTGGGAATGATTCGATTTTTGGGCTCCCTTAGCGGCTTCCCCTGGTACTGCAGCGGAACGTCCGGGGTTGTCATCTCCTGTTCTGGTTGGTAGATAGCTGTTGTGCTTGGAAAGAAGCGACATAAGTTTGGGCCCTCTAGCAGCTTGTTTTGGAACTGTAGGGGTGAGTCAGGTTGAAAAAACAGGATAAATCAAGAAGGGGTGAATGAATTTTGACCAGGAGGGCAACTTTGATCATGCAAATCAGGACCTAATTTGCATGATTAATGAAAACAACTGTATATACCTTAATGGTAAATGATGACATATGCATGCTAGTGATACATGTAAATTAGATAAAAGTGAATATTTCCAGATGTAGATTATGTACATCTGGATATCATTTGCTCAATTACATTACCTTCCTGATATTGGCAACAAACATGTTTGTGATGTGGAAAGAGCAGATAATGCATTTAAAATATATGAGCATGTATATATTTGCATATCATGAGATATTGTATTGTAATGAAACAGAATTACTTGGCGAATGAGTGAATTCTGCAAAGTAGGCTCTAGCTTGCATGATACCTGAACCAACATATTATACCTGGTTGATGTTAGACGATGTAAGGATTTCATCAGTGTATTGCATGTTACTAGGTAGAAGGTATGTGGAAATTTTGCATACAAATTATCTAATGACCAGGATTGTAAGCTAGTTGAAGGTGGTCATCACCATGCATAAGATTTACAAAAACTCTATATATTCTATGGAGGTGTCGTGAAGACATTTAGTGTGCAAGATGTTTTAGTAATAACCATAGGAAGATCTATCCGCTGGGGGTCCAGAGACACCAGTCTGACATCTGTAACCGATTAGTATCAATAAAGCCCGACAGACACCCGTCTGTCCAGATCAGTTCCCACAGGCAAGCACTGAGTACAGACGTCATTCCTTGCTCTCCTAGCTAGTGCCTTTATCTACTCAACACTGGTGGCATAGCGGTGGTTGCCGTTTTCGAACGGCCGAACCCGCCTCGACGCAAGCCTTGGCCAGCTACTATGCCGCCCGAGTCGCCCGGTAGCGATCGAGACCAGCGGCTACTAAAGCAAGCTCCGTCCGCGCTGCGATGCTACGCCTGCCATCGTGCCACGTCGACAGCCAGCAGCCCCGACTCACCACGCTACCACGCCGTCCGTTTAGCCAGCCTGCTGCCGTACCACACAGACCCAGCTCGCCCGACGTGTCTCCCTGCCGCCCTCTGACCAAGCCAGCCTGCCAGCCGACCACGTTTGCCATGTGCCCAGGCGTCCGGACTCCCTGCTCGCCGTCGCTGAGGCCAGAGCACGCCGCCGATGTCCTGATGCCACCCGCCGCCGACCACGTCCGCAAGACCCCGTGAGCGCTGTCCTGCCGACTACGCTGCCGTCTTCCTGACCCACCATGCCGACTTGATCGCGACCCAGCCCGACTACCCCTACGACGGAACCCGTCGCTGCCCATCCGTGATAACCAGCGTGACCTTCTACCGTGAAAACTAGCCGAACTGTGACGAAGTACTTCTCCGGCCGCGTATCCTGCCCGATCACTGAACTTTGTGCAACATCTCGAACTTTTGTGGTTTGCTTGTAGCTAGGTACCATTATTGCACGATGTCTTGTATTCTTGTATGTTCGTGAGCCTACGGGTGACGGACCCGCCAGGTGGACTTTTCGTAAGCCTACGGGAAACAGATCCACCTGGTGGACGCTATATTGTATTGTTTTGTATTGAGACTGCATGATGCCTTCCCTAGATAGAACTGATTTGCCTACGGGACAGTCTATGCTAGATGTGACATCATGAGTTGATATTTGCCGACCACCCTGAAGCTGGGTAATGTCGGATACTGCGTGGACCATGCTGCGGTAACGTAGAACTTGCTCGTACTTGACTGCTATGTCAGTAGCGAAGCCTGTTTTTGCTTGTTTATGTTTGTTGTTTTATGTTCGTGCTTTGAAGTAAGTACCCAGACGCCTCTGTCTCTATCATCGCAGCAGCAGTCCGTCTGTGAGGCTTTGTAAACCTCCGGAAGAAGTCAACTGCTTGTCACACCCGTTTATGGCCCTGCAATGTTTATCTTACCATCTCTGTTTATATTATTGTATCTGACCTCTCCGTATTAAACTGTCATACTTAGATCGTACTTTCTGCCGATTACGAGTAATTGTAAAGAAGTCGGGACGACTTCTAAGTGTACGGGGGAGTATTGTCGTGAAGACATTTAGTGTGCAAGATGTTTTAGTAATAACCATAGGAAGATCTATCCGCTGGGGGTCCAGAGACACCAGTCTGACATCTGTAACCGATTAGTATCAATAAAGCCCGACAGACACCCGTCTGTCCAGATCAGTTCCCACAGGCAAGCACTGAGTACAGACGTCATTCCTTGCTCTCCTAGCTAGTGCCTTTATCTACTCAACAGAGGTACGAGGTCGCCGAACCCAAGTTATTCGATACTTTTGTGCCGGCATCGTCAAGTACTTGTCGCCCGAGCCATGAATACATTATTTTATGCCGAAATATAGGTACCTGTGATGTTAAATCATTAAATCATACAGTATTTTCCGTAGACTTCGGTAACGCAGCTCCGCTGCTTTGCTATCTGGATAAATTTCCGTGGATCCTGGAGCCCGAGTTCGATCCTAGGGTCAACTCCAGCTCGGACATGTTGTAAGGGATTACATTCATCATTTCGGATGGTGACGTGAAGCCGGCGCCCCGTGTATGAGGAAGCTTCGGGCATAAGCCTCAAGCGTCAAACCTCTGCACGTAAAAGAACCCAACACACTTATCGAGAAAAATAGGGGTGACCCGATACGCGGTGTACTTGGTCAAAAACGCGAGCCGTGGGGAAGCCGCATTGAACTACCACTATCTTCTTGAAAAAGCATAATGCTTCACCTCAATTGAAGATGAGTGCTTACCATAACCTTCATGTGTATTTCGTGTATTTCGGTGGCGTATTTCGTGCATTCCTTGTATTTCGGTAAATACACGGACCCGTACGTTAGGGTCATCTGAGGCGGATATGAGAATAGGCCTTGACCGTCCTACGGCAATCATGCGGCTGTTATTGATCCATGTAGTTCTAGTTCTGCAATAAAATGCCTGTCAGACTACACAGGCAACCGCTGGAGTCAGAATTACAAACTTGTCTTCTCGGGCACGTTTATGGTTATAACTTTGACCTGCAATTTCATTATCACTAACACCTCAAGGACGTTCGGACCATTTATTCATTTGGTTTGGCTGTTCAGGACACACAACCAGGGCTGCCCAACTATCCTGTGGCTATTACAAAGGACGTTCGGGCATTTGAAGACCACCGTGTTCGTGAGGGAACTTCATATAGTACAAAGGTTTTGTTACAGCACTATCTTGCAAATGATAACCAGAAAGACACAAAGACCAAAATTGCCGTCATTAGAGTTTCTAGGTAGAAGGTGTTGATTAGGGTTTGTAGGCATTGCCAAGAGCGTCATCGAGAACCAAATGCGAGTGCTGGAAATCACACAAAGTAACTCCTGCTAGTTTTGAGTTTGATAAAAGACACCAAAACTTTCCGTACACACCCTGTCTCTTGTATGACGTCAACGCCCCGACGGTTGCTAAATTGCCACTTTCCACGGATGTGGGACAGGATCTTTTTCATATGTCTTAAGGCTTACCTTTGTTTTTGCTTTCAACGCGATTATCTGAATCAAGGACCGTTCCACATTTGAGCTGAGTGAACTTAGCCGACTAACCTTTTCGACTTGAGCCATGATAAATGCCAACATCACCCAGCTATAATGAAAAGCTTAAAGTTTTCTCCTTATAAATTTAAGGTGGCGCCACCATAGATAGGTCGTGGTCTGCAGTTCAGGCCGTTGCCTTATCCCACTTTGGCAGGACTTATGAAGTGTGCAAACTGAAGGGATATACTTGCAGATGGAAACATGGAAGCTGTGTCTCTTTCTTGATGAATGCATGTCGCGTTGACGCAGGTATTCCAGGTATAAATGTTTAAAATTGTTTAAAGTATTTTCTATTCTCCAGTTTAGTCGTTTTTGTTGGTATTTGCCAGTTTGGCTTGACAACATAAAGACAACGGGACAAAATGTAAAGTCTAAAAAAAACACCTAAAAACACGTCAAAACCCAACCAGAGCCGAACCTCTGCTTGGAGAGTACAACAGTTTTCTCAAACCCCCTGCCACAAACACCATCTGGCAACTCTTACACTTTCAGTTCCAGTTTGAAGTTCAGAAATATTCCACAAATTGATTGCCTTATCTTGACAGTTTTTCCTTCCACAATATAGCTGCTCCTGTAGGTATTTGAAACATTGGTAGAAATGTGTTCTTAAAAGAACTTACAAAAGAACTTGATCAACATGTATGAGATGAGAAAAATGGAGTGAAATATGCACTAGCTCTCATATAGGTCGGTAGATGGTAAAGAAGAACTAACTTGGAAATGAAAGCGCCACTTCTAAGAACTATTTCTCGGCATTGGATCCATGGAAAGAATGCTGTGGTGCTGTAATTCAGAGTTATATAGCTCATTCTGCCGTGACTCTACCACAACTACCACACAGAGACAAATAGCGTTACTACACATCAAACGTTCATCAAGATAAATGACGTAATGTCCTGTCAGAGAAAATTTGTAGTCGAAATAGCGTCATGTCCGGTCACCACTAATCCAAGAAAATTGGGTATTTTTCCGCGCTAAACCAACGTTACCGCCAGGCTTATCACTGACACTGTCGGGATTCTATCGGAGGATTGAAGATAATAGATGCCCTTGTGACCTCCCCAGTGTTTTCCAATATCACATGTACAAAGCACACACACGGTGTGTCCTCCATCATTACCCTTTAAAGATTACACATCAAGGCGTGTAGCCGACGTGTTATGTCAGTGTTATATCAATTCCAACGGAATTTGGAGCGTATCTCTTTAATTGGATTGCCGATGGCACATTCCTATGAATTATTTTCATGGCACTTCAATTTGCCGAGAGGAGAGTGGTACTAGGCGCCCTTAAGATTCGCGTTGCCGTATCTCAGACAAACAGAGAGACCCAGGTCACCGCATGACAAACGACCGAAACAGCAGGACAGCGGAAGACGTACATGAGAAACAGAAGCACCACAAGTATCTAAATGATTGGATAAGTGAGTGATTTATTGCGCACGGCCGTGATTCCCATAGAAGCTTACAATGACGAGCAATAATTGCAATACTGATAGGCTATGCTTATCGACAATGAACATTTCGGTTTATTACATACAAAAGAAGTCTGCCTGAGGATACGGTAAAAGATGAATGCTCTACCTTATGATTGGAAAAGTGAGTAATTGATTGATTGATCGATTACTTGGCCTTGACTCCCCATAAAGCTTGCAATGATGCGAAACCATTATATACAATACCAATGCTTTGCTCTTAGACAACGAACATTGCGGTTTATATTACACACAAAATATGGTCAGCTGAGGATACGGGTAAAGATGAAAGCTCTACCTGATGATTGGATAAGTGAGTAATTGATTGATTGATTGATTGATTGATCACATGACCTTGACTCCCCGCCAAGCCTACAATGACGCGAAACCATTATATACAATACCGATGCTTTGCTCATCGACGATGAACATTGCGGTTTATATTACACACAAAATATGGCCAGCTGAGGATACGGGAAAAGTTGAAAGCTCTACCTGATGATTGGATAATTCAGTAATTGATTGATTGATTAATTGATCACATGACCTTGACTCCCCGTAAAGCTTGCAATGATGCGAAACCATTAAATGCAATACTGATGCTTTGCTCATCGACGATAAACATTGGGGTTTATTACATACAAAAGAGAAGCGCCTGAGGACACGGGAAAAGTTGAAAGCTCTATGATATAACATCAAGCATCACGATGAGTTATAGCATGCTAGCACGTTACGTTATTTATCTGGCGTTACCAGAAGACGCAAAGCTCCATGCCAGACAGTACATTCTAAAGCCAGACAACATTTGTTCCGAGAGCAATCGATATAAATCTGATATCAGGGAAGGCAGATATCCTTGACCCGCGGGTACTTCCTCAGTGATGATCAACGCTTCTGTTGGCTCGTTCATCATCAACCGTTCCCGGAAGATCCGGGTCCAGCAAACTTTGCCATCTGTGTTCTCGTTAAGATAAACATCTTTACTTGTATTTATCAAACTTCACCGATTTAAAAAAAAAGAGCCGGCAACAGAAACTTAGTTTCTCTACAAGGCCGGCTCCTCATAAAATATACAATGAAACGAACAAGGAAATCTAAGGAAAACCTAAAATCTATGCTTATCTAGTTCCAAAAGGATTGACAGCTTCTATTTTGTGCTGTCTTTTGAAAGAAAAATATGTCGGTCGCATACTTAGTTAGCGCAAAATAAACGAAGTAATGAAAAATGCAGAAGACGTACGCCCTAGCCTCCTCTTTTCAACGTAACAAACACTAATCACAATACTTATGAAAATTATTCAATTCTGCATGCTTTTGCGATACACGTCATCATCTTTTGGTCTGGGCAATAAAATCCCTAGAAAAATAACTAGTCTTTCCTGCCAAGTACGAACAAAGTGGAACGTAAAGAAAACTTTTAGCCAAAGTAATAATGTCAGCCAAGGGTGCTTTCATTATTACAAAAATTTTGTAACGATACGACCTGCCAGATAGCGATCTATCAAAGCCTGAAAACTTACACTTCTCTCGAGTAGCAATGCACTTCTTTTTTTCAGACTAATTTCCATAATCCCCCTGCAGCCATCTGTAATCATCATCACCGCACACTATGTTCTGAGGGACTTATTCATGACTTATTCATCTATCTTTTTTAAACTTTTCAGAACACATCTGGGAGGTGCTGGCAAAATGATCTAAGTGGTTCCTAAACAAGGACGGCACCTCCCGCAGAATACTAACTTAGTATAAACCTAACTAGAAACAACAGATAACGCGTAATATTAACCAAATAACCTACAACTAAACGCAGTAATTATTTCTATTTTCATTTTAACTATTCAAGTGAGTGGGCATTATAGTAAGACAACAAGACCAGCTTTTTCAAAAGCACTGAAGTTAAGTGCCGTAACTTCAAAATTGCTTTCCCCAATCTGCCTTTCTCTATTAAAACAGTACTCCTTTCCCAAAATGACAATTTTTCTTATAGACTCAACAGCCCTTGAGTGACTTTCTTTGGCAGATTTTACTTCAAGAAAAGGGAAAAGACAATTCACACTCATAAACGTAGACAAAACGCCAGCTTTTTTGAAAAGCACTTGTTTACATATGTTACTTAAAAACTGTTAGGATTAGGCAAGTGATTATACTTACCGTTCCTATCTAACAATACACATATTTCAAAATCACGAGTAAACGCTACCTTAAAACAGGTAAGTTGTAGGACAGATACGTCGGGGTTTATAGTACAAACATGCATGTATACTCTGTCAAGTTACATTCTACAGCTGACATGTGCAAAGTGGGAACTAACTGGCATGGTAAAAATCGGGTGCGTAATACAGAGAACATTGTCGCAGATCTGTTACTGAGTCTATTCATTTAGACCTTTGCAACAACTGTCAATTATGCCCCAACTTCTACAAATATCAGAGGCTGATATCATATTATATCATCACCGGAGCTGTTAATGACACGCCCACTGGGCTACAAATATCAGGGGGTGATTTTCTGATCCATTTCGAGATTACAGTAATTTACAAGTCATCGTCAGATGCTAATTTCATCGTATGTATTAAACCATCAATCAAACCATCAAATGGCTAATATAGTTACCACAGCAGTTTGAAATGCGATCCCGTGGTGCTTTGCGCGAATTTTGGCGCGAGATGTCATTCCTCACTGTGACCATTCCTGATGTTGTAATAGAGGCCGTCCATATTTGTGTGTTATCGTCTCCTTTATTTTTTAATCGTCAACATCGCGGGCGAATTGAGACAAACAGGTACGTTTGGTCGGTTATATATTCATAATTCACGTAGATGCTAGGAGGAGATAACCCTTACTGTGTTCAAATTGGTCAATATATCAAAGAATGTCTAGACCTTAAAACGAAATGTGCAAATGATACCATAGACTCAAGATGTTCTTTTACTCATGTCTATTCATATACATTTATGCATACTAGGTTAATTCATTTGTGACCACTTGACTGTTTGTATTTATAGATGTAGCAGACCTTACGAAAGTCGACGTATTTTTGTTGTGTCAATACAAATTTCCATCTATTTGTCCAAGTGTTTAAGGCTTTATTTCTTTGCAGAAATTACGATAGTTTTCTTTGGGGATGCCGTTTTCGGTCATCTTTAGTATATATTTTTGAAATGCACAAACCGCCAATGCTACCACAATGGGGAAAGGGTCTGCAAACTGCCATGAAAAAAAATAACGGAAATTCTCACGTAACAATTAATCTAAGTATAGTTTATATACTGAATGTTGGTATTGAAAAATATGTTGTGACGTCTGTATTTCTTTTATTATGTGAAAGCTGTAAAGTTTGAGTAAATTCAGATCCAAAATTAGCTTAACAATATGCAAATACATTGCAGCTACTCTTCCTGTGGTTATCAACAAACATAACTGGACAAAACAACATGGCACACAGCAGCATAACATATACAGAACATACATGTACATAAGATTAACAAGTAGAGTTTGTTGCAAGAGTTGGAAAGGCATGATTCCAAACGCGCATATTCTATTAAAACATGAGATAACTGATATCATTTTCATAGTGATATAGCAGCTCCTGAAACTGCCTTTGGAGTCTGACTTGAAACATGTCAAACCACTTCAAGGTGGTGACAAGATGCATCAGAGAGTAGAGATGAGGTTCCAAAATGTGACTAGTGTAACTCATTCAAGTGACGAAGACGTCATAGACAATTTAATACATACATTAAAACAGACAACGAGACAATTATCACTGCATGAAATCGACATTTAGTGGCTGATTGCTTGAAAGGAATGCAGGCGACGTTGATTGACATGGCGCCAAGATACGTTTACTGTTCCGGAGCAAAGAAATCCCACGATGTTTGATCGCCACCATGAAGACATTTGACGAGTGAATTCATCACCGGAAGAAAGTTTATCAATTTTTATCACATTGGTAATAGACTGTTGCAAGTTCGTGTATCATACAATAGAACGGTGCCTAAGTTGACTGCTGTGGCGCCAGTTTATCTTTATTGATTAAAAGTCAACAAATCCCGAGGGGTGCATTTGCAGCTATGAAGGCATTTGATGAGCAAATGTTTCATCAGGGTACTGTGTATCAATTTATATTCCATGCACTATTTCTATCTACTCTTGAGCTCGTATCTGCTTCAATATCGCAATGTTTTCAACATAAAATCCTTTAACGTTTAAGAATATCTGCTGCAGCTATGCAATTGAACTAGTAATACCGGCTGCAGTGAAATGGAAAACTAATACCATGGTTGGCAGCATTATTAGCCTGCCCCATTGATTATCGTTAAGAGCTGACAATGATACATAACTGTTGAGTTCGATCAAAAATGCTTATATGTAACTCACATTTCAAGCAAAGTACTTTTAATGTCAGGCATGTTTATTATATGTTAGATGCTTATCATGCATAAAAGATAGACGTGTAAATCAAAGATATTGCAGCAAAAAAGAAGGTTATGATAGGATAGGATACGCGCTACATTGATACAGTTTCACAGATCACAACATTTGAACTCCACTTTCATAAAGTACGGAACTCATTGTGCATAGAACTAAACCGGACCATTTGATTTGGCACCATAAAAGTTAACATCTCTTTTTTTTCAAATTTCCATAAAAATGTTCTTTCACTATTATGTCAGCATGGCAATAATCGGGGATACTCATTATGCAGATTATGTTAATGACCTCAGATTGTTTAATCTCTGAAGGATAGTTTGCTTCTCCGTGTGGATCGAACTCTATCCCAATGATGTTTCAGTCCCGATTGGAAAAAGGGGACCCGCCGGGTAGTTCACGGGCTGTTTTTGGCACTTTCGGGCGTGACCCACACGTGGCTCCGTGGGACACCCTGCGGCTGCTGGGCTATTGTGGGGCTCGGCCGGGCACCGCGGTGGCTTAAACTCGGACTTAAATTCAACGAGGGACCCGGTTACAAATAGACGCCGTGAGCTAATCGTGCGAGCACCGGGAGGTACCCGGCAGTCCATCTGGACAAATTTCTGGCTTCGGGCGTGATGTACAGATCTCGGCGTCAGACAGGCTGATGTGATGGTCCCACGTAAGATTCCCACGCCGTGAGATGGAAATATCTCAGACGCTGCGCAGAACCGGAGCAATGCTCCCATTAACCTTTCGACATACGTCGTCGTTCGCACGACTTGGAGGAAGAAACGTAAATGTTAGGAGGAGGATGTCATGAAATGGCCAGGCACGACACTAAGTGGAATATCAAAAAAAAAAGAAAACCGAGAAGGGTGGGGAAAACTGGTTGCCAAATCGTCCGTGGAGCCCCAACCTTCAGATAGCTAAACTAAATGATAGATGAGATGAGAGCTCGACAGTCAAAGCTGTACAGGCAGGGGAGGGTGGGGTGGAATACACGCCCAACCCAACATAAACTCTCAACGTAAACACTGGCCACTACCTTGAGACGCGGATCGCAATATCTCATAGACAATACATTGCCTCTTATCCGAGGACTATGGTATGATATCATACAATTGAAAACGAGTGATTATCGTGGCGCCGGTAAGCTGATCACATCTAGTTTTGTCTGAAGATAGGTATAGCTTTTCTCGTCATCACATCAAATTAAAAAAGTGCAACCACGCAAGGCGCTGCCTTTGAGGTATATCACTTTATCATATCAAAAGTGGACATCTGATCTGATAACATAGTCTACTACTAATGTCTAGCGGGAGAATCTGTCCACCTAGCTCATTGAAGTGCAGGTGTGAGAGATGTGGTTGTTTCAATTTTCTTTGGGCAATTTTCAACATCAAAGAACCACTAGAATGTAGCGCAAGTTTCAATTTCCTGCATGTACTGACGCTATGGATCCTGGTCTAAAATTGACACTAGATGGCTGTTCTCCAAGAATGAGAAAATATAAATCAATTGCAATTCCTGTAGGGTGGCGTAAAGTTTGGTCAGGAAAGCATGAAACGTTAAATAAAGTGACATCTGGTGAAAAAGACGAACTTCTCCCCTTAAAATGATCGTTTTTCATTGTTTCCTGCGTCCGGACGATTTCTAAATCGGTGCCATCTGACGTAATGGTTCTGTGAAGTCTGGCTCAATTTTCTGGGTTTGGGAACAAGACAGATTTCAAACGATGTCATATTGGCCTGTCTCTGCATGAGTTGTTTTCAGCGCCTACATCTATTTTACAACCGGGGACTGGACTACCGGTACAGCCGGCTTTCTCTGAGAGACGTTCTTATTGAATTTCTGGGGTTAGGAACAAGACAGAATGGTCTAAACGATTTCAAATTGGCCTGTCTCTGCATGAGTTGTTTTCAGCGCCTGCATCTATTCTACAACCGGGGACTGGACTACCGGTACAGCCGGCTTTCTCTGAGAGGCGTTCTTATTGAATTTCTGGGGTTAGGAACAAGACAGAGTGGTCTAAACGATTTCGAATTGGCCTGTCTCTACATGAGCTGTTTTCAGCGCCTACATCTATTTTACAACCGGGGACTGGACTACCGGTACAGCCGGCTTTCTTAGCCCTCTGAGAGACGGTCGTATCAAGGCGCACATCAAACTCTTTGACCTGAGCAGCATTTAGCTAAAGAGCAGAGGAGACATTTATCTTTTATACCTTCATACCTGAAACATAACAGAAAGGGGTCACTATCAAAGAGCCGGGCCGAGGTATCTAAGGCTTTATGAATATGCGATGGACATACCCATGAGAAGGTCTCGTATTTAGAGAGTATGAATGTACTTTCCATGCCATGACTTTCCATATCAAGTTAGGCGTTGTGGTCACGGAAAAAGGGCAATAAATGCATGCTGCTCTTAAGCCCCAATTCCGTGCTAGACGGCGATATCGTTGGACCTAAATTGGATTTGTGTTGCCTTTGATTTCATAATTAGAATATCATTCAAAATGAAAAGTAGGACTGAAAAGACAACAAAACGCACAAAGCGTTTTCATCTATGAAATTCGTTGAGCGATTTGTCAGATCGCTCGGTCGCAGCACGGCCGTAGCAAGTCAACCGACCTGATCGCATAGGTTGCTTCCGGTGCTATATGCAGAAAGTCCCAGGTGGGAATAGGGAGCGCATTTCTGAAACAGAATCATGATGATGACAGGTTTCTCGGAAAAGCGCCGGGTCCGGGTGATGATTTCCTGCCAATTCATTTGCTGCAGCTGAGCTTTTCTAAAACTGAACAATTCACCAGACGGTACACCAAGGGACATACTCTCTTTCTTCTGATAGATCAGTACCGATGGAACAAAACCTATGATACATGTACATGTAGTTACCTTCGCGACGAAATTTCGTCGAGAAGGTTATTTTTTGATGCATGTCTGTGTGTCTGTTAGTGAACAGGATAAGTCGAGAACGCCTGGATGGTTTGTTATCGTATTTAGCGTGTCGGTGTGTATGTGGGAAATCTCAAGATGATTAGATTTTGGGCGACGTGTTTTGCATAATTAACGAGAAAAGTGTAAAAATGTGTTATATTGTATGCTGAAGTATGTGTACGTGTTGGCTGTGTTGTTTCAAGGCGTCATGGATAGGGGTAGGGGTCCTGAGGGGTCATGTTGAAGGCAGGAAACGTCAGTTACTCGGACAAATTGGCTGTCAGCCAGCTGTAGGCATTGGTAAGGTAGTCTCCAAGCAGACCTATGGGCTGGCTATAGCAGGGGCAGGTTTTGCTTCAGACTTTGAAAGGGAATTACTCAAGAAGGGCTTGGTGGATGGTCATACATTTTTGTAAGTACATAGCTTGAGTGCTGATGTACATGATTAGATACTTATTATGCAAATTAGTATCTAATTTGCATAATTAATGAGGAAAGTTTATACATCCATCAATTTCCATGATAGGACTCTCAAACATGTGACATATGTAACTGAGGAAGAGAGAAATATTAATAGATACATGTATCAGCTTTGCAAATGAGAACCTCATTGACATAATTAATGAGAAAAACTATAACTCGAGATGGTCTTGATGGATGGTCATGATTTTTGGTATGTAGATAGCTTACGTGATGCTTTGTATGATTGGATGATAATTATGCAAATCAAATTCTAACTCGCATAATTAATGAGGCAATTCTAAAACTCTGCTGTGTTCCATGATATGACTATTCAAATATGTGACATTTGTAACTAAGGAAGAGAGGAATGTTGATAGATAGGAAATATGCAAATGTGGGCCTGATTAGCATAATTAATGAGAAACTACTATAATTCCATACTAGTAAATGACGGCAATTTCATACTTGTGGCATTAGGAAGTTGTGTGAATGTGAACACCATTGAATGAAATTATGCTAATAAGGAGGGAGCTTATTTGCATAATTGATGATAAATGTTAGCATAACCTTCTTTGTTAAGCTCATAGTCATAACAAGGAGGTTTGGACAACTTATGTTATTTGGGTGAAGAGGATCAACTGGTATGATTGATGATTGATGAAAAACACTCCTAATACGTCAGTCATAAAGGTCAAAATCATTTGGCGAAGGTATGAGGTCGTAGAACTCTTGTTCTGAATGGGATTATAGTTGATTAATGGAGATGTTAACCTCCCTATGACTAATGGCAACGTTAACCTACTAATGCCACTTTCCTGTTGAGGACTCGTAGCATGAAGTATCAATATGTGCCTCTTTCACAAATACATCACAACCTATATATCTAACATGATTAAAAGACGAAGGGAAGCCTATATGCTGCTGCTAATAACCTATGTACCAGCGTAGTTTTAAAACTTATGTTTTAAAATTAGTAGAAATAGTGCACGAATGTGCAATAAAAGATATAAGTCATTTATTGATTTAATGAAGGAGTTTTAATCTAACGACATCATTTTATCACACTCTAATAAGGTAAACAAGCGCCAAATAAAAAGAATTGTATACACCAAATAAAGCGGACATAAATAGATAAACACTAACCAAGATGTGATTACAGCCATCATAGACATGTTAACATTTACCTTGACATTTGTTTACCTATCTGATACGAATAGACGTAAATTCGGAGTAATCGAGTTACATCAGATTGCCAATCATTGCCATGTTTGATAAGCCAGATATACGACTCAATAATACAGGTTTGTCACGAAGCCAGCTATTCCCCCGTTCCGTAGACCTTACTGCATTTTTCATCTGCAGAATGACGGCATGTGCCTGTGTGTCATCGTCCCGGGCGGCGCTAGACCGATACAGATGACTTTTGGAAATGAGTTTCCGAATTCTTCAGCCGGCGTTGAACCCGTTCAGACTCATTGCATTGGTCACCCCCAGACAGACCATATATTCTCCCCTTGTGTCAGAATAAAGGATGTATTCTTGCTATCATACCGTGGGAACCTTTTTACTCTATGCTGCGACTGCGCTACGACCACTAATAAGCGACCAAAGATTTGACTGATCGCTCAACTTCATAGATAAGGAACGATATTCTTTATAATCTTTTAAATCATACTGTTGCATCTTGCGTTCTGTTGCAAATTCAAATTTGAATGAATGAATGAATGAATTATTTCAGTAATGAAATCACAATAAAATCACGCAATCCATCACATGTCATTGTAGCTACAAAAACGCTGAATTAAGGCATGATTTACAGATACAAAATTTCTCATGTAGAGACAAGCAAACGGTATCAGTTATATATTCAGTAACTGAACAAGAAAATGCATCATGGTGTTCCTTAACCTATAGGTTCTGTATCTTAATTGAGACAAATTGTCGTTGGACCTCAGAGCTCCAAATATGTATACCTTGCAAAGGCGTGAATATCATCGCGCTTAGGTGGCAACCAGCTAGCTTTAAACATCTAGTGGAAAGGATATAGATTAGATTACAGAAAGTGGTATACTTGTGGTTTTAGTTACCGCAACATGTAAGAAAAAAATATATCTGTTGATTGTCTTCAAACGTAAAGAAATTGACAAATGATGAATTCCGATGAGACAAATGTAACTATAAATGTACGTGACAGCATCTGTAACCATTTATGTTATGCATAATAATTCCTACCACTGGGGACGGGAGTCTCTTTCGGCTTGTAACTTAAGCAGCCGTTACTTGCACTACACAGTCATAAATCAAGATTTATTCCATACGATGAGTTATTTGACATTTTCTACTTCAAGTTATTATTTCCAGCGTCTACATGCGTCACTTTAACTTCTGCAATTCATACATGTAACACGGTTGTCAAGTGTCGCCAAAACAGAGCTTGATAGATCGTTTTCTTCTATCCAGAGTTTTTAAGAGGTTATTCTATCAAACGACTTTACAAATAGGTGTGGAATTAGGCCGGCAAGGGACAGAAAATTCTCCTTTCTATTCAATTATCCCTTCTTGACAGTACATCACAATCAGAAAATCAAGTTAAATCTCCACGATGTGGAATTGTGTGTCGCATGTCATTGAGAACTCATTGAGAGCTCTTGATCATCTTTTTTTACATTAGAGGCTTTAAAAAAGTCCTGCAACACATGAGACAGATTAGTGACCTTTTCAAAATAGCATTAAGATATCACAATACAATATAGGTATGTGTGTCCTTGTGCATTGTGCGGGAAAGTAATCATAATTTCCGTCGCCTGAAAAATCGTGTAGACCTATTATAATGTATTAGTGATGTTCGGCGGTTCCAGCCAATGAGAGTTGCGGGTAACGTTAAATCTGTTGGCCATAAAGCCGCCCAGTGCGCGCGCCTTGCAGCAGACGGCGGTGGGAGTTTGCAGATGTACGTCAGACAGAAAGAACACCCTCGATTAAATGAAGGTGAGTGGATGTTTCTGGAGAATTTTAAGTAGAAATATCAGTACGGTAGCTGTTTTGAGTTCATAGATAGTCTTACGGTATGCAAAAACCTTTTTTATCGACTAAACTATGTAAAAGAGACGAGGGTTCGGCTCAGAACTAAGTGGTCCCGGGTTCAAATCATGTCATGACACCGATCTTGCGCCCTCGAGAAAAGCACTTTACACGACCTTCCTCAGGTAGAAATAAATACCTAGCTCCAGCTAAGAACGTCTCTCGGATAGGACGTTTAATGGAGGTCCCGTGTTTGAGGAGAGACACACCTCTAGCACGTTAAAGAACCAGACACACTTATCGAAAATAGTAGGAGTCATTCCCGGTGTGAGTGGTTCAAACCTTACAGTCTTGTGCCTTAAGAATCTTAAGTAGAAATATCAGTAGCTGTTTTGAGTTCATAGATAGTCTTAAGGTATGCAAAAAACTTTTTTTATCGACTGAAATATGTAAAAGAGACGAGGGTTTGGCTCAGAACCAAGTGGTCTCGGGTTCGAATCCTGTCATGTCACCGATCCTGTGCCCTCACGCCTTTCCTCGGGTAGAACATAAAAAGCACCAGCTAAGAACGTCCCTCGGATAGGACGTTAAATGGAGGTCCCGTGAACCAGTCACAATTGTGGAAAAGAGTAGGTGTCCTTCCCGGTGTAAGTGGATCAAACCGTACAGTCTTGTGCCTCACGTACAGTGCTTAAAGTTCTCAACTAAATGAGGTTAAAGGACAAGAAAGCAGGACCCAGGGTTCTCCTCCTATAAAAACTATCTTCTGTCAGGGAGTTAGTAGCTAAATTGACTCCAACCCTCATCCCAACATCATAAATGGATTATCCTCTGTAGGGGATCTCTACCCGTCTGACTCAAAGAACAATAGAATCGGATCAGAGTAGACGACAGGAAATCATTTGCATATTAACTGACGTCTCAAGGTTTGAAAAATCCTGTATTTCCCTCACTAGTTGTCAGATCAACAAAATAACCCAGGTACATGTAGGTGTAACAAAGCTACGTAATCAATACAATACGTAACTTTGCTAGGCAACTTTCCGAAAATAATAACATTGTGTTTTCAACTGTCAAAGCAACCCCTTCAAAGCTGGAATTATATCTCTATTTTCCTCAGAGCTGAATTAGCTTTGATAGCTGTGTGTCTAGAAGTATGACTTATACAATTGTGGTGACTACTTGGTAGTCTAAGAAACCAGTATAGACTCAGGGGCTCTGTAGAAATGTAATTTGTATACTGACAGCCAATGTCTGAGACATTCTACCAGTGAGCATGGCAGGCCAGTGTTGTAATTCCTATATATTCTTGGTTAGGTAATGCAAAGCTGACTTGTTTATGTGCAACTATACTTTGATTCCTTGTTAACACTTTATGATTTCAAACATGTGCTGAAGTATCCTCAATACTTGGTAAATTGTCTTAGCCAGCGAGCCCCTTCACTGATGTGAACACCACGGCATTCAGAAGCAGACTGAGGTCTGGGAGTTTACGTTAGCTGAATTTATTGGGTGGTTTTATAGTCCAGCCTTGCTCTTTCGGTAATAACGAAGAAGAAGGTACTGGAGGCGCTGGAGACGGTCCGTAAGTTTGCCTTGATGCTGCCCGACCGAACTCCTGCGTCCACAGGTATTCGTCCACATGTTTCTCGATAATAGTTTACTAATGGTGGGCCGATATTGCAGTGGGTGTGCTCTAGCGGAAAACTGCTGGAATCAATATACCTGCGGTGTGAATTGTGTTGTTCAACGTGATTGATGATGGCCCTACCATGCGGGGATAATGCTGAGGTTCGGGTGGGAAGCATTGAGAGTGATGTTTGAAATACTGAGTTACTACATGTAGCTACATGGTTGAAACTCTCCAAAAACGTTTTACAGCACTGTTATAGTTTTATCTAGTCTCTACCAGACTAACTAAGCCAGCTATAAGGAGAATATCTCCCAGTGGAGCTTGACCACCAGAGGGTTTAATCGGCTCCGAGGGGGGAATTTTAACCTCACCGTGGACTGAATCCACTTATCAATTTGAATTCTACGATCCATACCCCCGTAGAAGGTCTGGTGTAGGCTGAGTTTTTCAGTGTCCTCACAGTGACGACATGTTAAAGATATGGACGGAAAAGGCACCGGTCCAATGACTACCACGCACCAAGCACAGCTCTTTGAAAGTGAAGTACGTGCCGAAAGTGAATTATAGGGCTGCATTATTGCATTTTCGACAGAGCTATCCAGACCCCACAATGATGTTTGCGTTCTTCGCTACGCATCCTAAATACTGATGAAAAGATTCGCCACTTTATATTCTTTGCCATGAAAAGGCCGATGAGAGTAGAGTAGGCTAATTCAATAATGTAGCTTTGTTGATATCGCAGCGTGAAACGTGACCCATATGGCCTGGTTGTATAAACCATCGTCTTTTTCATTAGCGCCGTGTTATGATACGTTAAAAAAAGGCCTGCTTATGCTTCAGTCATATTTGCACCGGTGCCCGTCGGGGGTGAAGTCCCGGCCGGGCCCCGAGGCCACAAATTCGTCCCGGTGGACTGCCGGGTACCGGGATGGTACCTCTCAATAAAACAAACAAACAAACAAACAAACCTCTCGTTCGCACGATTAGCTCACGGCGTCTAGTTTTTACCGGCACGCCGGGCGCGTTGATTTTGAGTCCGGTCTGAATTGATTCGGGGTCCAAAAATAGTCCGGCAGCCTCAGGGTGTCCTAAGGGGCCAGTTAGGGGTCACGCCCGAAAGTGCAAAGAAACAGCCCGTCAACTACGCGACGGGCCCCCTCTTTCGCATTGGGAACGAAGCATTAGTCACGTAAGGGCAAAAAAACAACTTTGATTTAATGATATGATGGGAAGAAATTGTAGAATGCCTCCAAATATCTCTAAACGTAGCTGTTCCCCTCTTTGCATATCCAAATTTTGAGACACCTACGGAGGTGTTTGAGCTGATAGATGTCTAGGGAGAGAGCCGAATCGTCTACACAACAATTTCATGCAACAGAGATCTTCTTAACATTGATGCTTCCTTGTTACTGCCGTCTTGTCCGCGTTTGCTAAATGTATTAGACGCTGCGACGTGGAGAAAGGCCCAATCTTAGGACCTAGACAGGTTATATCTTGCTACAGCTAAGTTGAAGGTTTAACTTATTTCTGAGAAAAAGTAAGGAAGGCAGCCAACAAGTCGGTAACCTTCATCGTAATTCTTGACCGTCCTTAATTTGCATCTTGCGACTACTTCAGAGGGAGTCTTCTCTTCTTCTCTGAACAGGCACACAGATACAAACACACTATCTTTCAAATGTTGCAGTCATCATTTAAACATGCCTTGTTATGTACGTATAGCGCTGTGAAAATCAGAGAACCAACAGCGATTGATGTGATACTTTATTTTGCTTCACTGTTGAAAAGTTCTTCAATGTGGGACTTCATAACGAGCAACCTGTTGGAACTAAAAACATTCTGATAGCATTATGCATGCACTGAGAACACCGTATCAACGTTGTTAGAACGTGATTCTGGATTTTAATGGTTAATTGGTAAGTAGGGTGTGTATTCAGCTAACGAAGCCGTGAAATAAATGATTCTCGATCTACATGTGTTGGTTGGGTGATCGGCTACATTATCACACACACATGCACACAAACACACACACACATACACTACATACACACACGCACACACACACACACACACACACATACACACATGCGAACACACATACACATGCACTCATAATCACTCTTTCCTATTTGTGTTTAACCTTCTGCTATCTCTACAATCTTGTAAAGTGAGAAGCCTTTTGCTCACTGCGTTTCGATTTCTCATTTGGCTTGGGGCTGGTGGATATATCTGCGGACGCAGACTGCGGTTTGAAGTTAATCCCAGGAAGGAGTGAGGTTGTGGTTGGATTTGTCAGACGCTGGTTGTTAAGTAATCCTTCACGCTCGAACGCTTCCACTCAACTCGGCTCAAGGGCACGGTTGGCAAATATGTTTCCCTCTTTTCTTAACAGGAAAAGTGATTGTATCCTATGATCTTCCAGTATGATAGTGTCTAGGTTTGAAAACACATGGGCATCCATATGTTGCTAACAAATGAATGTTTCTGTTCTGGGGGGTTACTTCGGTAAGTGTTATTTTTCGGAACATGTTCCTAAATTTGGAAACAAGCATATCAGCCATTTGTACACTTTGAGCTTGCAGGCACTAATCGTTCATTTGCTGGCTGAACTTGATAGGGTGTCAATAACAATACTTCACCATGTAGGTATTACCAAACATCCTGAATTTAAGGGATATATAATGTATCCCGTAAATGAGTAATCAAAATGTATCTTACAGTGGATCTTTTCAAGGTGAACCAAAAGCCATTAGGCGTCAGTTGAAACATGCTGTGGGTTTGGACTAAATTGGCTACGCTGCGAGGAAAGTCGTTTCACGTATCTTTATCGACTCATATGTCATCAATTACTGCACTCTAGATCAGAAAGTCTAAACACAAGTCAGTATTAATTGTGCTTATCTAACACCACGCATGGCGATGGATGCAATCGGCGTTGCTGAGTCATTCAGTGCGTTGGGTTGGCCATTTTGGACGGCAATGTAAGGTACTAGGTGGAAAACCGATATTTAACGATGATCACTTACTGTTTACACACGAAACGTGTCACAAATAAATTGCAAACAAAGCCAGTACAATATGAAATCGACCGCTCGTTAAAAATACCGAACTTTGTTCCAGATCTGCGTTCCGATCGATGTTATTGGAATCTGGTTGGACAGCCGGGTGGGGGTGGTTATTTTCCGGTCTATCAAGCACTTTGCGCATTACATCTGAAAACAACCGTGAAATGGACGTAGAGAATGGCCTTGGCAGTTATCCCTACAATTTTCCTCTGACCAATCCGAGCCATCAATCTTCTGAAGGTCAAACTGATGAACTGTAACCACATCACATCGGAAGAGATTGTCGGCTAAGTTCGAATGATCCCGCGTATTAGTCTATCCACGGATAAACAGGCTTATTCTCGGTACTTCGATTTTCAGGGTCAATCTACACGACACTGCACATCGTAAATAGTCGGACGACAAAGCACGCCAGGCAACAATGTACATGTTTGCAGTTCAGACATAAATGTCCATGGATCGAGATAGTGTGCGTGCTTGCTGAAGTGATCGTTTATTGTGTTACGTTGAGTAAGGCTTCTGAATATAAACGTTGAATATAATATACAATGTAGCATAAAAATGATTATATTATTATAAAATGATTATATAATAAGACATTTCACGAGGTTACAGGTAAAAGCAGAATGTGATAGAACTTTTAACGACTCCTCTTAATCACTAGAAACATTCACATCGTTATCACATAACAGATCTAGATAAGAACTAAGATGGCACACCGGGATCTGAATAGACGTTTCCCTTTGTTATATAACCCGAATTGACGCTAAAGACGGTTTCTTGCCTTGAAGAGTGAACCAGCCGGTAATGGTCAAACAACCACACAAGATTGACCTACCAAATTAAAAGAACGAAGATGGCACACCAGGATCTGCCAGGACGTTTCGTTATCTAACCCGAAATGGCGCTAGGATAATTTCTTGCCAAATTGAAATACTAGTATACTATTAACGCCACGACGTTAATGAATAAGTCAGCCGGCAATGGTCGAACGACCGCGCCGGATTGATGTACCAAAATTAGGTACGAAAATGGCACACCAGAATCTGGCCGGACGTTTCCTCATATAACATGAACTGGCGCATTTCCTGCAAAAATAGGATAAACATCTCGACGTTAATGAATGCCTCAGCCGACGTTGTTCGGACGACTGCATCAGATTTATCTACCAAAATAAGAACGAAGACGGCACACCAGGATCTGCCTGGACGCTTCCTTATCTGATGCGAACCGGCTCTAAGACAATTTCGTGCCAAAATACGATAAACGCCTTGACGTTAATGAAAGCATCAGCCGGAAATGGTCGAACGACCGCGGCGTATTGATTTGCCAAAGGTAATCAAGCTGGCGTTTCTATTGGATGAAATATCGACAGTGCCTTTGACTCATATCAGACTCTTCAGAAAACACGCCGCGCTGTCCTCAATTAGGGTGAAATCCGACCATCACAATCATAGTTGTCTTGTAGCAAGTTTCTCATGTCAAGGACATGGCACAGGCGACGTGACGAGGATGATAATAATGATTAAGATCCTATTTCCACAGAATGAAGACCATTGGGCAACCATCTTAAGATGTCATGGTAAGAACTTAACGATCTTTTCAAGACATCTATGGTCATTGAAAGATAATTGTAAGATCGGTGTAAAACCTTGAGAATCATTGACAGACCTTGGGAATCATTTTAAGACATCGGCGGTCATTTGAATAACATTGTAAGATCGGTGTAAGACCTTGAGGGTCATTGAAAGACCTTGAGAATCATTTCAAGACATTGATGATCATTCGAAGATCATGGAGAGATCGTTGTACGTAAAACCTGGAGGGTTCTTGAAAGACCTTGAGGATCATTTTAAGACATTGATGATCACAAAAGATAATTATGAGATCGGTGTAAGACCTTGAAGGTCATTGGGAGACCTGGAGGATCATCTTAAGACCTTGAGGATCATTGCAAGACATTGATAGCCATTGAAAGGCCATTGAGAGATCACAGTAGGACCTTGAGGGTCATTGAAGGATCAATGGGATATCATGCACGAAGACCCTGGAGATCGCTGAGCGCTCACTGAAATACTTTATTCTGCTCAAATCAAAAACATTATTGCTTGCTTCACAGATTACAACTGAAAAGTTTTATTGACTTTTCAGTAATAGTAAATCTGCTGTTCAAGGATAGTGCACTCCAAGCAGCCAACCCAAATAAACCAGGTGATAACTCTTCAGGTTGTGCAGTTTACAGAGAATTATAAAACTGAGGGCTAAGTGCAGTGCATACAGCAGACTTTACAAAGCCATCAGGTTAATAGATCTAAACTTATGGTGGAGGTGTACGTGCTTCTCCTGCGTCTACAAAAACATCGGGTGGAAATCTAATGGTTCTAGCGTGGGCGTTATTATAACCTAGGAAGAATTGTGTTTGTCTATCCCTCTACGGATGAAGAAGCAATTTCCTTTTTGGTACCTTGACAATAAAGTGGGAAATTAGTTTGCATGAATTAACACTTTGTTTTGATAAAGCAGCTTAAGTCGAATGTCAAGTCATGTTCAACATGCAATTGTTCATTGTTTTCAGCTACATATGTCCAGGAAAGGTGACTGAACTGTTTATCTTTACGATTGAATGTCTGTTTCCAATGAATGACACTAATTGTGTACATGTTAGTTGCTAACATTTCTTGTGAAGACGTCGCATGAGTACTGTACAGTGATGCTTTAAAACTTGCGAACAACCAAATGTTCCCTCAATACTAAAAGACGATTTTAGACTAATGTACATCTCCCTTATTTTCTTTGTTAACAACACATGTTTAAGTTTTGTTTGGGAGCATATGCTAACTTTTGCATGAGCCTGGACCCCACGATGCTCATATGTTTTTTCTCCTGTATTATGTAGTCCCCTTACAACTCTTTACTTGTCATCCATTACCAAGTAGTCCTTCACAGCCCTTGAGCTTTCCACATCCTGTAGGAGACCCTGGGTGTCGCCAAGGCCTTTGATATCCACGACTGAGTATTCTCAAATTGTTAATGGCTTCTCTTTTTATTTTTGACTTTGACTTTGAAGCTATGTCTACCATCATGCCTGATTAAGATCGTGCAGACGACCGATGTTTTGAGCAATCAGTGAACTCCCATGGCGATCTGGGAGGCATGAGGCCTTGTAGAAAATTCGTTAACGTTGATGTTCTAGCTTTTGTCATAAAACAATGAGAATTCGATAGAATACCAGATGGATCCACTGATTGTCTCTGATATCTGCACATGTTTAATCAGAGGCACTAAAGGATTTCAAACAATGCGAAACTGGACACAATGTTATCAGAAAAGTTTTGTGTATTCTAACATCAGTGTCTGCGTACAGCCTTTGTTGCCACAGTAAGAGAAATTGGACGGACTATCGGAAGTGCCATTGATACATTCAAGTTTGTTTCATGAATCTTTGTGAATATTCAAGCAGCATCTTGACGAGCTAGTTGCTCAGAATTATGTTCTTTCTCTACATCTATTTCTACTGATCCTCCATAGTTATGGGAATGTCTTCTATCCCAGCTATCTTTGAATAACAGTTTCTTGACGATCAGTTATTTATTCCGAAAACCTCTCTAAGCGCTGGGGGTCTTGCATTCACCCTTAATCGATGTAGGTACAAGAGATAGTAACTTACTGTATGCAGCATTTAATCTTTTCTTAATGCCGCTGTGACGTTGATTGCATTGGCAGGGTATAGTAAGTACTTTCCAAGGGGACAATCACCTTATGATAATCCACTGTGTGGGCTTCTGATTCGATCTCTTGGGCCACATTCACTACATTTCCGGTAGCGAAGGACTACCAAGAATAAGAAGGATACGCGTTTACGCCAAGATGTAATAAGATTGTTCGCACCTCAAAGCTGCCGTCCTATCGTAACTTATCTGGCAAACCTGAACTTTCTTGAAGTTGGCAGATTGGCATATACGTTTGACGTGGCTGTAAATTATGGTGGATCTTCTTGCCCGGCGTATTATCTGAAACGTCGCAGACCTATGGTGAATACTATTTTCATTTACGAATGCACTGAGCAATTTTCAAATATAATGAAACCAATCACATCTCTTGGATTCTGTGCTAGTGTTGCTGCCACTCTGGAAAATCTTAACAATCCCGAAGTTCGGAACTTTCCAAGAATCAAGATGCTGGGAAAGTTGTGAGGGATTTGTAAGTCATAGGATCTTCCCATCCTGTGCGCTGTCTGAGATGTAACTACCTGACACTCATCTTAACATTCTAAGACTTGCATCTGTACACACATTCTCCCTAAAGAACCCGGAGTTAGAAAATTAACACTTGATACTCAACCAATCTGGATGCAATCTGGGAGATGATCAATTGTCCCATTATCTGGCCAGCATTGGTAAGGGATGCAGGTAATCAGTTAAGGGATGCAGGTAATCAGTTACTGTGGTGAATTTTACTTTGATTCATGAATGCACGGAGCAATTTTCAGATATAATGTAACCAATCACATCTCTTGGATTCTATTCTTGTGTTACATTAAGTCTAGAAATGCTGAACAATCCCGAAGTTCGGAACTCTCCAAGATGTTGTAAAAGGTTTATTGGCTGTGGACGTGATGGTATGATGGATCCCCCTGTCCAACTCATTGTCTGACATGCAGCTAAACTGACAGCAAAACCCTTTGTGTATCCTGTAGCTAAAATCAGTGAATACATAGTCCTTGTTGTCATAGTAGGCATTAGGGTTATATGGGAATCGGAGTGCCGTTGATAAAAGTTCGTTTCATGAGCCTGATGTATCTTATCATCATCACTATCATCATCATCTTGTCGAGCTTGTCACTCAAATGTTTTTTAATCATTTACTCATCTTTCCCGGCCATCCATAGCTCTAGAACTGTCCTTTATCCAAGCTATCTTTTGATAACATTCAACAGTTTCTTGACTATCAGTTTGTAATATAGACAAAAATAGTAAACCTAGTGTATACAGCATTCAATCTTATCTTAATGCCGTTGTGACGTAGGGTCGCATTGGCAGGGGATAGTAATTACTTTCTAAGGTGACAATCACTTTATGTTAATCCAGAGTTTGGGCTCCTGTGTGCCTCGATCAGTGTTTATCTCCGGAGCCACATTTACTGCATCTCCGGTAGCGAAGGACTACCAAGAATAAGAAGGATCCGCGTTATACCAAGATATTCTGAGATGTAATGAGATTGTTCACACCTCAAGGCTGCCGCTCTATTGCAACTTATCTGGCAATCCTGAACTTTCGTAAATGTGGCAAGTCTCCAGAATGGCATAAACGTTCTACGTGGTTTTAAATTATGGTGGATCTTCTTGTCCAGTGTATCATCTGAAACGTCGCAGACCGACAGACGTTTCAAAGCTCTTGTATCACGAGTACACATTAAAGTAGCGATGTAGTACACAACTAAACTTTGGCAAAGTTGGAAGTTTTCTAATATAATGAAAAAGTCTTCAGGGATTTGTATTTAAGTCATGGTGAATTGTCTGAGATGTAGGCATCTTAAAGCCATTATATTTATGCACCCATTCTCATTACTGCGGCTGAAATTGGCAAAATAGTAAATTATGGATTCAATCTGAGAAATGATGACTTCTATTCGATTGCCGCGTTACCAGCAGTCATTAGTACACGATGGTAATTAAATCTAGGTTCTATGGTGAATTTTATTTTCATTTACGAATGCACGGAGCAATTTTCAAATATAATGAAACCAATCACATGTCTCGGATTCTGTTCTAGTGTTGCTACCACTCTGGAAATTCTGAACAATCCCGAAAGTTCGGAACCTTCCAAGATGCTGTGAAAGTTTTAAAGGATTTGTAAATGATGCATGGATGATCTTCCTATCCTGTGCCCAGTCTGTGCAGCTGGACCACCATACCTTTATTCCATTGTGACGTAGATTGCATTGGCAGGGGATAGTATTTACTCTGCAAGGCAAACTTGAACTTTCGTGAATGTGGCAAGTCTCCAGAATGGTATAACGTTTAATGAGGTTGTAAATCATGGTGGATCTTATCTTGCTCGTTGCATTGTCTGAATTCCACAGACCGAAAGGCATTTCGAAGCTCTTGTATCCTTGCACGTAGTCTCCCTGGAACACATCAAAGTAGTGATGTAGTAGACAACTGAACTTTGGCAAAGTTGGAAGTTTTCTAAGATGCTGTACAATTATCTTAAATCCCTTGCATCAAGTCTCATTGCCGTTCAGTGTTATATAACCAGCTGCTGCCGCACCGCGTGCCTGAGAAGCTGGTGTGTAACGCCGAATGGCGGTTATACTGGGTATATAGATACAGATACAGATACAGATACAATCACAACTCTTGGATTCTGTTCTAGTGTTGCTACCACTCTGGAAAATCTTAATAATCTCCAAAGCTCGGAACTCTCCAAGATGCTGGGAAAGTGCACTGTCTGAGATGTAACTACCTGACGCTTGTCATAACGTTTTAAGACTTGCATCCGTACTTACATTCTCCCAAAGAACCTGGAGTTAGAAAAGTTAGAAGAGTAAGAAAATTAACACTTGATACTCAACCAATCTGGATGTAATCTGGGAGATGATTTCTTTTAATCAATTGTCCCATTATATGGCCAGCATTGGTACAGGATGCGGGTAATCAGTTACTGTGGTGAATATTACTTTGATTCATGAATGCAATTTTCAGATATAATGACACCAATCACATCTCTTGGATTCTATTCTAGTGTTGTAATCAAGTCTAGAAATGCTGAATAATCCCGAAGTTCGGAACTCTCCAAGATGCTGTAAAGGTTTTGAGGGATTCTTGATTCATGGTTGATGATCTTCCTATTCTGAGAGGTAGCTGCCTGACACCTATCTTTAAGACAGGCATCCGTACATGCATTTTCCATACTGGAGTTAAGGAAAAATAACCTTTAAAACTTTACCTTCAGGATGCAATCTGTGATATCATTTCCTTTATTCAATTTCCCCATGGCCAGCATTGGTACATGATAATAATTAGTTTCTATGGTGAATAACATTATATTAACGAATGCACGGAGCAATTTTCAAATATGATAAAACCAATTGCATCTCTTGGATTATATTCCAGTGTTGGAATCAAGTCTGAAAATGCTGAATAATCGAGAAGTTTGGAACTCTTTAAGATCCTGGTGGCTAGAAGCCATATGAACTGGACCTACATTGTAATAACTACGCCAGACTATTGAAAGAGATAGACTGACAGTTAGTTCGTGTTATATGTTGTGCTGCTTTTTTTAGATCGTATTCATTGCTTTGTAGGGTCTAATATGTCTATGCATGTATGTTTTGCTACGTGTTCTGTAATGTTTTATGTATGGGTCACGACACCAGCAATAACTACCTGTGTCCCATGTGTATCGTACCGTTGTAATCGCAATAAAATCAAATCAAATCAAACGTTTTAATGTTTGTATATCTTACGACGGATCTTCATATCCGGCGCATCGTCTGAAATGCAGCAGACTGACACGTATTTTCACGAGGGCAATTCCTTTGTCAATCTGTGCGTCTCTAGGATACAGTATAACAATTGAAATCAATAAAGCTTCCAGGGAGTCTGTAGCAAATGGCTCCTTTACGAGTGAAATTATTCATGTTGTTTACGACGTAATGGTTAGAGCAAACGGGATAGATCTGTTGTGTGTCGTGAAAGTGCCGTAGAATGCGTCCTGTTTGGGGACAGGAAATGATTAGCTGTTCACAACAATCTGTCCATCGAGAAAGGCAAGCCCTAGTTCAAACCCTAGCCTTTCAAAACATAGTCCCAACTTGCTGCCTTCACTTGCTACGCGTGCTAGACGTATTCAGGGCATTAACTCTCCCATGACCCACGGCATACGGTATAAATTGGCCTAATGGGACTCGTCAAAGAAGGCTTTAGAAAGAGTGTGGCTCTACGAAGGCTTTGAGGAGGATTGTATGGCGGGGTTGCGAACGTGCACACGGTAAATCTCTCCTGCTATTGTCTGTTTTGATTTCTTTCAAATGCACCTTTTAGAAAGCCAGGGGAAATGCTCTTTACCGCCCACTTTGGGATTCAACTTCTGAGAGGCAAAAACGTTCTAAGATTGCCCACTGGAGCCCATCGAGAATTAAAGAAGGTGGGTAGATACAAGCATACGCTTCAAACCCGCGCCCGGCTCATTCTATAAACGTTTTAAGCCAACCATAAGTTGAAAAAGGATGGTGTATATGTCATTACGATTTCTCCTGTTTTCTAGCATAGTCATAAACCACACAAGCACCCATTATTGCTTTCGACGTGCACACCAATCATTTGCTTTTAGCTATGATCACTGAGAAATTTCACGGTTAGCGAAGAATAAATTTTACATCCACGCCAAACCGACTGGTGATGAATTCAACTTTCAAGCTTAGCGCTAGCAACGAGTAATGAATTTTACATTCACGGTCATTCAAACAGAACGATACATCCGTAAACCCAGAAAACTCGGTGTGCGATACACTTCGACGCCTATCCTGTGCGTTAATGCCTTACTTCGGTACATGAACACGTTATGATAATCCTGGAGTTTGAGGGAAACTCTCAAACAGGGATTATCGTCCTGGATCAGTGATTTTTGAGGCCTACTCGTAATGTCAAAGTTAATCCGATGATGTAATGATTGCGGGGGAGTCTTTCTTCTGATGCAAAGAAAAAATATCATGTTTCATCGGCGGTAATGCATTTGAATCTGGTTTCGTTTCTGCCAGTGTCAGTTATTCCCAAACACATATTACCTGACATGCAACGGTATATTATTCATTACCCCCATAATTGATAAAAAAAGTTGGATGTTACGAAAAGTTGAACATTATTACATATCAATCAAGAAAATTAGGGCGGTATTTACATAATTTATGAGCAAACACTACTATAGCCTTCTTTGCTAAAACGAGACTTTCATACTTTCAGACTTGTTTTTGTCTAGGTCTGTGTCTTCGCACCTGTTGATCAAGATCGTTTTGATGGATTTGTCTGAAATTTGGAAATGTCGGTAGTTCAAGAGGGTATCAAACAGCTTAGCCACGCTGGAAACATCATAACTACGTCACGGAGGATTGTGTCCTAAGGACGCTTGCTGTACTTGTCCTGCGGTGATGATGATGATGATGCGGTTTGATTGAATTCAAAATAAGTGTGGCTGTACCTTGTTATTTTGATTGATACAAAAGAATAGTATTCGTTAGATGTATGACCAATCTATATGCATTTCACGCTAACGCCTTAAGGACAATTCGGTAATATAAGGTGTTGTCAGATTTCCCTCGAAGCTTCCGTATGAGCCTACATGTATATCAACCTGACATTATATGTTTAGCTGTTGCTATATACAAGTATGTTAGAGCAAATTCCACGGAGAAGATAAAAAGACACACAATAGATATCGTGGAAGGAAGTACGTCAATATGTGCGCGTTCACAGCTGCTGTTTACCGATAAAGGGGTCCAGGTATCAGTAGCTTCGCTTGTTTAACGCCATTTGGTATACCGCTTAAGCTAGGATGTCTTAACCAAAGCCTTAAAAAGCATTCGTAGAGGTGTACAAATGTCTTGAGAGGTCACACGCCTACGTATGGTAAAAACTATACAAAACCACATGCCAAGAAAACATTTACTCGGATTTTGTGATCTTTAAAAGTTTGCGATTTGAAGGACAACAATTAGCGGTAGACCTTTGCTGTCAAAAGGTCAATACTCAATTCAAAAAAAAATCTATTTCTCTTCCGTGTGATAAGAAAATAATCGTATCATATTGTGGAGCCTGAAGATCTTAAGAAATTGTCAAATGTGCTTGCCGTCCGGGGATAATTGACCATTCACTGCACTCACGATACGATAATGTCTTTCCATGTGTTTGTTAGCGGCACAAAGCAAATTACACGCAAGTAAAAAGACTCCCAAATTATTGCACAACGTTTGAAGAGCATTACCTCTAGACCCTAGAATCTGACCATTCATGGCAAGCTTTTTCCATCTCCTACAAACTGATGCTGGGCATGACCCTGTTCGGTGGAAGGTGACACCAATCAGTGGAAATAAACTTTACTTGATGTGCTTTTGAAAAGAATCGATTATTTGCATCTGACGAGGTTCAATAGAAGATTTGTCAACGTTGCCATTATCCCATTCTGGCAGCTGATCAAGAGATTGCCTCAAATCTGCACAATGGGAAAGTTTGAAACGGATCCAAGGTGCCTGCATGTGTCGGTGCACACGGAGAATCGAAGGTTAGCGGTTACGTATTAAGAAACTACTACAGATCACTCCGGCAAGCTTCACTACTTGTGGGGAGAAAGTCGCAGAATACAGATTTTACTGATATCTTATTCTTCCCTTTGGCAGTCCAGTTTCGGGAGACTATCTGGGCGCCTGTAGATTTCTCTTATGGCTTACGTTTATTTCGTGTATTCCAAAGGTGTGTTTCGTGTATTTCGATAAATACACGGGCCTATTCGGATGTGGCTTAGGTGTCCAGCCCTGGATAAGCCTTAACTTTATCCTCAAACTCTTGTAAACCGTCACAAGAAGACTATCTGTTCAGAAATAACTGGCACCATATCATCATGAAGTGGCACACAATATTTCTTCATGCATTCTATATATCGATCTTAAGAACTATTGGACAATTTCCAAGGGAGCCCAATATGTACAAACATACATATGGAATACATATTTCATGAGTCAAATGAAAATTAATTGTATATGAAATGGCAAGTACAATTAAGTGTGCAATATTGACAGCCAACCATAAAAATAGACACAATGTTTCATTGGTGCAAAGACAGAAAAACATATTTCTGCATTTCAAATAAGCAACCGCACAATATTTTCAGCTTATAAGGTAATACTAGGGACATATTTCCAAACTGGGGCCCAGCCGGGCTGTTTGTGGAAACGAACAATAAACATGTACATAAAAAGAATATATGTTTTAATGTCTATTACATAATGATTTTCGCTCCCGCAAACTGCCCGGCCGGGCCCCGGTTAAGCAGCAGTAGTAGATTCTTGCTCTTCAAACACTTTAGACATAAGACCACTAGGCTCGTTGGTCACCAAGTGATGTTTTCTACAACGTAATATTTCAAAAAACAAAATGTAGTGGTGCAGCGTGATACACGGTTGGTAATCCTCCAAATCTACTGGGGATGTTAGGCTACAACCTGAACCCTCACCCGTTCCTTCCCCCGACCCCATAAAGTATCATATCCATGGCAAGCCACCTACATGTACATGCAGGATAGAGAAGGAAGCCAAAAAGCCGTTCCACATGACTTCGTGTTAATGCCGGTATTCTTCTTAATAACTACGCACCCAAGGATACCCGTCAGTTTACGTTTGTGTTGATAAGCGTGGGCAATTTGTTATACACCTGATACTCAAAGCAATCCGCTAGCATGATATTGTGCTAATCTATAAATACACTTTCTGACATAACCTTCATCCACGAGAGCTCGTCCGTATAATTTTCTGTGAGAACTTTATTGTAAAACGCAGACGAGTCCGTCAGCATGATTTTGTGTCAATAAAAAGAGGTCTACTTTCTTACACAACTAGATATTCAAGACAGCCTGTTACCTGTCACTTGTCTTTTGTCTTAAACGCCATAAGAGTCCCTCAACATGTTTATCAGTGAGTACTGGTGTCTTTTTTACCTGGCTTAACACTCAAAAGACGCCGCCCGTCAGCACTTATTTACCTCAATATGGTCATATGGGTCTTCCTTATATAACTACAAACTATCAACTAGACAGAGAGGCGCCTGGTTTTTCAAACTCACAAACTGTGCACGGGTTTGTCTGAATAAATTTTTCTACTTGCTAATCATTCGCAACAGAATGGGATACAATCAATAGGTAGATTTTAAGAATACTAAATAAATGGGGACTACGTATACAGCATGCACGTTTGTCAATGTCCCTCCGGCCGAACAGTCATCTATCCGTAAACGTCTGCACTGTGGGAACCGAATGACCGGGCAAGAAACTTCAAGCGTATGTATATAGTCCCATATGAACGACCAGCACCGGTTGTTGGCATTTTGCTATGGAGATTTAATTAAAAAAGGATCAGTTCAGAGCGATAAATACGTGCACATGTAATGCGATTGGACATTTATTACAGACACACTAATGTTTGGCGGGGATTGTAAGACCCAGTTCTTATCAGGGAAACTGTGTCAAATCGCATTAAGGTTTTGAAACAGCATGGAATTGTAAGAGCCCAATCACATTCGTCACGACTGCATATAGAAGGCATATTTAAGACGGCAGTGGATGTGTGATAGAAAATTCAACTGGCTTGTGAGGGAAAGGTCGTCAACAGGCCAACAGACTCAAAAACTCTCCAATTCCCAATTCCGTACCTAGTTTATAATATAAGCTTGTAACCCTGCTGAACAAGTGACTGATCTCGTCAACATTCTCATATTTTCTCTACTGCATTGTATCAAACAACACAATCCTGACCTGTTTACAATATCGATGGTCCTTGAGTCGTTTTCTCTGTATCATATCTAACTACTAGGTTTTTTAGATTGCACAATTGGTATACCTTAAATCATGTATATAATGATATCGCTATTAATGTGAGCTGACTTGTAAATACATTACACAATTCAAACTTTCCTGTCTGCCATGTAGTTTCAAAGTTGTCGATCCTTGTCAACGGTCAATTCTACCATAGCCTCGCTCAAAATCCTACAACAACAAAATCGTATGACGAGTGTTTCCGGAAGGGAGACTTGATTCACTACCTAATTAAAAATCAATAATTTCGCTATAACTATAGATTATCAATACATTATTGTTAGCGTCAGTTGTGCTGCTAGGAATCGCCAAAGTTCTCTAGTTTTTCTTTGTAAAATGAAATTGGTAATAAAACATAATGACGTCATCCACGAGGTCTCCAGAATTATATTTGGGCATCTTATGTAGCCTCCATAGCAGGCCCTGAACCGGCCTTTTGGGGAGCTAAATAATACACCTTTCGCAGCCAGCCCGTAACCATAAGCCACCCCCGTAACCATTTTGCCGGTAAAATGGTTACGGGGGTGGCTGATGGTTACGGGCTGGCTGCAAAAGGTGTATTATTTAGCCCCCAAAAGGCCGGTTCAGAGCCTGCTATGGAGGCTACATCTTATGGATGTTCTTTCCTATCAATGTTCAGTACAACCCCGCTCTCTCGCACTTCTTTATTGATAAAACAGTGCGATTTCAAATCACCAGATTAGACGCCCCTAGAATCTTAAGTATGCCTTCTGCTGTTATAGACTATGAAATATCATCGAGAAATGGAAGCGTAAAAAAACCTTGATAAAAACCTTCATGTTGATACATTTCTATTGAAACTCCTTTTTTTATTTTGCCATGCGTTTGCACTGACGCCAATTTGTTTTAAAAAACGCGATAAGCTGGTGCAAGAGGAATGAAGCTAACATCACCCAATTTTGAAATCAGTGACACATCAGACGGCGTATGCACAAACCACTCCACCACCCACCCCAGCGTCGCCTTTACAACATGCTCGGTGAGGCATTAGCTATCTCCGGCAGTAGGTTCCTGCTCATTATCCGATACTACGGCTGGATACAGCGGAACAGAAGTCAAAATTGAAAAATAGAAGCTGTCTAACATATCAACAGTGGTTTTACGTCTTTGACAGCCACCAAAATTGAAAAGCTACGCTTTAAACCTCCTTGATGGTCTTCGAATCAGCCCCTTTATTCCGTTTGATATGAATACTTGTCATCTGAAATGGTTTGTAGCTCGACAGGATTGAACCACGTCCTCGAGAAACTTTTAATCAGTCGGAACAAGCTGTGGAGGTGTCGTTGAACTTCAGCCGAGCTATATATCAGTGAAGCTATCAGTAGGCGCAGGGGATAACATTTTAGAATAACGTTGTTATCAAACCTGAAAACAGAAGATGGCCCCTGATAAAGGGAGTATAAAGCGTTTTTTAAATCCTGAATATTCTTCTAACGAAGTAAAAAAAAGAAGAGCAAAACTGATGCATGTGCTGTACGAGTGCCGATGAGATGGTCGATTTGCATGACATAGTCTATCGTGGGTGTTTCCTTGAGACTTAGTGTGCCCGACATCTCTTTTTGATCTGACGGAAAAAATTGATTTTTTTTTCGTTCACGTTTTATCCTCGAATTAACTACTGAGCTAGCTACAGACGACGAGCTCTTTCGTACTGATCTGATAGTTTTCTTTCATGTAATGTCGACATATAATGTGTATGCAAACGTTACAAGCAAGCATCAAAGTATAAAAACATGGTGGGCGGCGATTTTTTTCATGGACGATTAAGGGGACAGCATCCCATGCTTGAAGGTCACCCTAATAATCATTATCCCACAGCATATTTGGATTCTGATTTTTCTTTGAAATGATACAAGGATCAAAGTGTAGAACATGGTTTAGTGGCGAAGTGAGCATGAACGAAACTGACTTAATTGAGCTCAAGGGACTCAGCAATCCATGCCTGAAGGTAATTTATCATCATCTGAAACTGTCTCCTTTTTTGTTTCAAAGGACCTCCGCTGGAGATGTTCTTAACACATTCTACAGATACATCTACTTGTATGCGTCTCCTTGAAAGATATAGATGATTTGCCTTAGAGTTTGTTGCAAACACTATGACTGTGTCCTTAAGCTAGTGGGGTGAAAATGTGACCTAAAGGCACCAACTGCATTTGTTGCGGTTTTAATAGCGTGATGCATAAGGGTGGTGTGCGGTGACACGCGAGATGGAAATGTCACAGAAGCTATGGGGCTTTTAGGGACTGCGCACGTTCGCGGACGATGACATCAACGGCCATTTGGAAACACCTGCACTTACGTTCATACGCACTCTCAAAGCGTGCGTAATACCGTGAGAGCATATTCGTGTGCTAAAACACTTCTGGCCGAAACATCTATCTTTGATATACGGCGCAGTTTATGAAACGATCAACTCGTATGCCGTATACGCGTACTATTCACCAATGTGCACGCGAAGGTGCATGACCTGGAGGACAAGGTCAGAGTTAGGTTCAAACCCACTGGGACGACGTTTTTTTCTTAAGAGTACAGGACGTTTTGTCCAAACTTGTAACAGAATTTTGCATGTTTCATGCATTTCTAATTGATTAGGACTGAGGAGTGAAGGCATGCGTGGTTTACTCAGGAAAAGTTGGTTATGATTTTTCATCCACTGAAGGGTCTCCCTCACTGGAGCTGGTTTCGTTTTCTGTTGCGTTGTCGCAACCACTCAAAACGTCAATGTTACAGACGTCTTTCTCTAAGTGCTAGACGTCGGGAAACCTACATGCAGACCAGTACATGTAACTTCAGTTATCTTGATGAATTCTTCAGGGATATGGTTGCAAAGTATATTGCACAAACACCCTCCCTGTAACGACTTAAGACCCTTTACAAATTACAATATTGCTTCATCGCGTAGGTTGTCGCCTATGCGTTCAGTCAGGTTTACGAACTGTTGACTGGGTAGGTTTACAAACAAAATCTATAACTCTGAGATATTTTCAGTAAAGAAGAAACAGTAGTGTATGCATGAAATTAACTTTCTCGAAACCAATTTGCCATATCATATTTATCATCTGAAAAGGTGACCTTGCTATTGTATGTTCGTTTGCCACCTGTTTTAGTATCCACCCCGACATCATGATTCATTGAATGTTTTTCAATCCATTTACGTTTGGCTTTACGTCGCCCATATTCATGATGATGACCAATGGTTCGGACAAAACGCTTTCTTGCATGTCGGTCGAACGAACATCCGTATATTGAGCACGATGATGATTATGGTTTATTCGATTAGAACCCATCGCAGCATTTGGAGCTGTATTGCATACCTCATAACAGTTAGATTTAGTCAGAATAATATTTAAATTGGTCAAAATAAGTTGAATCTGGTTGATACGTCCCGTGCTTTAATTCTTGTCAGATGTAAACTTGTGACTAGAAAATATAATGAACATGTCCTTGATCATTCCACGTTTTCTGTAGGAGCTCAGAGTTGGTCATCCAGAGGCTATTACATCAAATCGGTACTCCATTGATAAACTCGACGACACATCCATGTTTCATCCAATTTTGAAGGATATCATGAAATTCTAAGCTCCATGAAACGTTGGTTTGCCGTCTGAACAGTTTGCCGTTTAGAAGAAGGCTTATCGAATTCCAGCGCACACGATGTGGAACTCACCGTAATGGACTTGTATCAAACTTCGTACATGACCGCGCAAGTTAAAAAGAGATCGATATATCGACGAAAAAGAACGACTGGGATTAGATTCGGACTCTCTGCCAATGAAACGGAGTAGATTTGGCCAACTCTTTCCAAACATCGTGAGCCTCTAGGCAAATCATTGCGGCAACGCCCCCTTTCTCTGCAGCCAACCCGGGAAATATGCATTTCCGAAGTACCGCCTCCATCCGGATGTAACATTGTGGCTGTCGTGGAACAGCATTGGTGGCGGTGACGGCGCAACGCGAGAAGTGGCAGCCACACAGGCGTTTTGCACCCACCATAGACATTGCCATTTATAGACAGTCCAAGTTCCATATTCTGAAGGCAATTCAGAACATCACTGGAAGCCCTGACTTTGAGGAGATTTAAAGCTTTCGGGATACGGAGCTGAACTGATACAAGCCCTGTGACCGCCTCAGCGGCGAGGCACTAGTAGCACGTTCCACCACCTAACCATGGATTATTCCCCGTCAACAACGCCTGTGGCCAACGTTGCCACTCCGACACCGATGCCAGAGGAGACCGTGTGGAACGCCACCGCCACCACGAGTATCTGGACTGCGCCGGTAGTCCAGCGGGTAGCCACGTTATCCGTGCTCATGGTGTTGAACCTTGCCGGCAATGGAGTCATCATACTCGTCGTGTCGGTCGCGGGAGTGAAGAGGGGCCTGAACCGAGTCAACATCTTCATCCTGCACCTCGCAATTGGTGACATCTGCGTGTGCTTGGTGACCATGACCAGTGAGATTGTATTCGTGGCGTTCGGCCAGTGGATTCTCGGACCGGTTCTCTGTAAACTCGTCGTCTACGGCCAGATCGTCACTTTGGCCAGTACGACATTCATCCTCACAGGTAGGCTGCAAAGTTTTCATGCATTCCGCATTTATGCAAATCTGCACTTTTTGTGGGATGTGCATTGTTGTACAAATGATCATGAGAGATGGAATGTGTGTTTCATGCTACCATTCGGAGACGCCCATAACTGTGTAGTCTATCTAATTCACACTGGATTTGGACATTGGATAGAGACCGCGGTTGCCAGGCACGTAGAAAACTTAAAACATAGCGCTGTGCGTCCTCGCTTCCGGTTTGTTAGTCGCCGAATGCCGCTTGAGTAAGCCTGAACATACGACTGCATGCCAATGAAACTTTGATATTCTAAGCTTGAGAGCACAACAGAAGTAGGAAGGCTAGAACTTGTTTTTTTTTAACCCTTTACATCTTTCATGATCTTATCGGTACTTTGCGGTACAGGCCACATGTGAGAACTGGAATGCGCGTTTTGTGTTATCTAACGGCGACGCCCAAAACAACATTTCTACTTTAATCTGCTTTTAGCACGTATAAGATGCAGAGTTTGCGTTTAAATTCCGAAACTGCAAAACGATCGATCTCGCCAGGCACTTAAAAGACGGTGTTGTACGTTTTCCCTTCCTGTTTCTTCTTTACCGAATGCCGCTGGGCTACACCCCAACAACCTACTGCATGCCAATGAAACTTTGAAACCCTTATGATCCGTTCACACTTGTGCGTATATAAGTCCGTACGAGCTGTTTCTACTTTGGCTTACCGTTGAGCAGCCTGGTTATCGAACTAAATATATGGACTTGGATACACGCACGGACGCAAAAGATATGCAAAATAACAATCAAGCAACTGCATAAAACTTGGAAAGGGTCAGACGTTTTAGACAGCATCCGTTGTCTTTTCTCAACGAATGGACGGGAAACTGGAGCTACCAGGTTTAAAACCATAACTCTGAAGTTGGATTCTAAAGAGGAATAGACATGACCTTCACATTGTTGCTTAACATTTCAAAAAGTGATAATGATTCTTATTTTCGAAATTGAGTAATAGTGGCAAATTTATTACACACTATGTTGATACAGTAACCGTTATCTTCGTGGATACAGGCGTCGTAACTGCGACTGGTGTTCTGGTAAGCTTCAATTCTGAAATGTCAGAATCCTCAGTAGTATTCCCTGGTAAAAGTTCGCCATCAATATTGAGTCAAAGTGCCTTAACTTTTTGTCTTAAGCACTGTCTTCGAATAACCATAAGTGGGGTATATCACTGTCTGTCAACCACTGGGACATAATGCCAAACCTATTACTACTCCATGACAGGTCGGCCATTAGCCCATCTTACCAGGGGATCTTTAAAAGCCACGATTGACGCATACATACTTTTCGTCTAGACTAAGCACATCTAAGTGATATTTGTCTTCCAGACTAAGTTCATCAACACGCTAATTGACGTATCTTGAGACCTTATCAAGTAGGCAATCTTTCTGCTCTATGGCGTAGTTTACGGCTTCTGTGATGACGCACTTTGAATGTATTATTCAAGTATTCATCAGAGCAATATCTAAAGTCAAAATCAATGCCCTGATTCATACCTTCGTTTGCTTACCCTGGTATCCGTGGGCGTATAAAATGAAAATGGAGTAAAGTTTTACTAGGTGTAATTCTTAACAAACTGAGGAATGATTTTAAAAGGTCGTTTGAATACATTAGTCACGTACTCATTAAAGTAACATCTAAAGGCAGAGTCAGTGCCTTGCTTCATACCTTCATTTGCGGGCGTATAAAATGAAATTGGTGTAAATTTTTACTCGGTGTAATTCTCAACCAACTGAGAAAGGTTTAAGTATGACTTTAGACAGCTTGCTTGATCACCCCACTCCCACCCCATTCTGTCAATAATCAGAATTTAGTTGTGACGTTCCATGTATTTCCCAGCCATGAGAACTCCAATCCCACCCTACCTCACCTTCCTCAATAAGCAGAATTTGGTAAGGACATCAAGCAATGATTCCCAACAACACTGCATCCACCACAGGAGTCGGTATTATTTACGTCTCTTGAATGTTCAACCCATGAGTCACCCTCCCCATCCGTCGATGAGCAGAATTTGGCTAGCTAGCTATGATGTGTATTGCAATTCCTGTCATGAGTTTCTCATCCCATCCTGTCGATGGTCAGAATATAGTTCTGAAGCCCGTTGTATTTTACAGCCATGAGTCCCTCCGTTCCACCCTGTTGATAATCGGAATATGGTTCTGACGATAAGTCCTTTTAAGTAAAGTGGGAACTGGGACGGAGCTACAGCAATATTGAATTATTTGCCACTTTCGTTGCAGACCACCAAATCTGTAGTTAGATATTTCAAACACGGACTTTGCTAACTGTCGTCTTCATTTCAAGTGATCACGTTTTCTTCAATGAAGATTTAAATTGTCGACCACCAATGTGATAGTTTTTAACATGAATGTGTCTTATAGTATTGAACGAATGTATATTATTCTGGCTGTTTGATTGTAATGTCAGGAAATGCAGATATACTAGTGGTGTGTGTGCCTCGGATTTTCTTCAATAAAGCCTCATGAAACTCGTATATTTTGCAGCCATGAGTTTCCAACCCCACTCATTGATGATCAGAATCTAGTTCTCAGGCACCTTGTATTTTTCAGCCATGAGTACCCCCATACACCACCCCACCAGAACCACGCCCCACCACACCCCACAACACCCATCAATGAGCAGACTTTTGTTATGAAGTCAAGTCCGTGAAACCCCCACCCCGTCAATGAGCTGAATCTGGTCATGGCCTCCTTTGTATTTTTCAGCCATGAGTCTGGACCGGCACCAGGCCATCACGGACCCGATGAACGTGGCGGAGGACCCGGAGCGGAAAGCCAAGCGGATGATCCTGGCGGCATGGGTCATGGCGTTCCTGGTCGCCGTGCCGCAGCTCTTCATCTTCCTCCAGCAGGAGAGGGAAGGACCAGATGGCGTCATCACGCACAGATGTGTCAGGTCAGTACCATGGACGGGAATATATAACTGACCGTTAGATTCACCGAAAATAGTAAACTGTTACTCAAGCAACTGGATAAACTTTTGAAACAGTCGGCACGTACAACTTAAATTACAGTCTTTTTAAGCGAAGTTTAGCCCCCAGTTCTGCTTGTAGTTGTGGATGCCCATGTGAATCCGTCCTGCATTATATGTTGAATTGTCCCTCCTACACTGACCAAAGGTCAAAACTCTTCAATACTTTTACACAGGAAATAGGCCATCTCATTAATCTCAACAATCTTTCTGATAAAACAAAACTAGCAGTTCTTTTAAAAGGTTCACCCACAATACCCTCCAGTTACAATATCAAAATCATGCTGATGACACAAAACTTTATAAATGATTCAGGGAGGTTCTGAGTACTTCTACTTGGAATCGACTTGAATCATCTGTGAATATTACCTTAACATTAATCAAGGGTCGGTACAGTTGTATGTATTATGTATTTCATATTTCAATTACTTTGTGTATTTAGATATTCAGTTACGTTGTTACTATCATTAATTTGATATGCTTTACTTCAGTCACATCTTATCTTTTTTATGTTACGTTTGTACAGAAACATGCTTAAGTTTGTCATTGTCTCTGTCTATTCTTATTTAGTTTTTCTGTGGCGCTGTAAAATAAGTCTATGTACTTGAGTGTAGCGCCACTATGTCCATGTCCATGTGTATCTTGTTTTCTGATTGAATAAAAAATATAAAAAAACAGTCAGACGTTTCATACAGCATCCGCTACCTTTCTCCAGTGACTAAAGGAAAGAACTCAGAGAACCAGGTTTTATACCAAAAATATCTATGGCTTGCGCTACATCTCGTAATCGACAAAGCCGGGTAATCGGGAAACTTGCGCTGGCAAACAGGCGTTGCAAAAAAGCGGTTTCTATGGTGGCTGGGTGGATATCAAAGAACGGTGTTGCTCATATGCTAAAAGGTCTAGCCTTCCGTTGTAGACTCTCTCGGGCTGTTTTCCTTGAAGTTGCCGTTTTCTTATTTATTGTTACGGGCCGGATAGGGATTGCGTATCCGATAAACGGTAACTTAAACAAGCCGGAAAAAGTTTTCATCAAAGACCAAAAAAATGTCCAACCCCGCATCTGTTTGCACTGTGTCCAATCAGGGGTTCAAAATCATTGAGCACTCACTGATGATGAGAACCATTGAGGGATCTGTCAAATTGTTGCGCTATGTGTGTTTCTGTTAGTCATTGTATGGCGTTACTCGTATTATGACATCTAGATGTTTTAAAGGGATCTTTAGAAGACACAAAAAGTTCATATGTCCAAATTTACGCAATACAAAATAAAGTAACTCAAGAAACTGGATACGTTTTGTAAACGGGCAGAGGTTTCAGGTAGCATCCGCTATTAGTGACTAAGGTCTCTTTAATTTGCACGGTGTCAAGTCAGGGGTACACGGCTGAGTGGCAGCGAAAGGTGTACATGACGTGGATGGCGGTGTACGTCCTGGTGGCGCCCGCCGCCATCATCGCCTGCTGCTACATCCGGATCGTCAGGACCGTGTGGCTGACCGACCGCGAGCAGCGCGCCATGAGCTGCCGACGACAGACGGGGATGCGCCGCACGGGATCCACCATCTCATCGGCAAAAATCAAGGTGAGGATCGGATCGAGGACCCCGACTGTCCGCCGATTTGGTGAGGGGCGGAAAGATAGATCACTTCGTCGGCGTTGTGAAGTGGAAATCAATACAAAGGCCGTGACACTGTGAGGCTCAATTAGGTGTGCAGACGTGTGGATATGTCAGATAACGTTTATCGGAGTGAAACTTTGATGTTTAACTTTGCTTTTAATGCAGATCAATAAGGATAGGCGTTGTTTAATGTTGTGATGGATGCATCTGATACTAATTAGCAAGGTATTTCAGACACCATTCAACGATGTGAGTTTATTATTTGCTAATAACTTGTCATCTTGTCGCCTTAAACGTCCTAAGTGCATAGATATTAGAAATTTCATTGCCTACCACTGTACAACTGTATGGTCTCATCCTACACAACATTGTATTTTGTAGAGTGGATTTGTTTTCTAGAATTGTAGTACAATTTGCCATTTGTTGCATCACATGCATCAATTGTTGAGCAACAAAGTCAAAGTTTAAAGTATAATTTTTAGGTACAAAGCTTGCATTTTTCTCACGTTTTAGTCTCCTGTCGTGCGTTTCAGACGATCAAGATGACCATCTGCATCATCATCGGGTTCGTGACCTGCTGGACCCCGTACTTCGTCGTCACCCTGTACGAGGTCTACACGGGCAAGTCTCTCCCTGACGTGGCCTACGTCATCGCCGAGACCATGGCGCTCTTCAACTCCGCCTTCAACCCGATCGTCTACGGCTTCTTCAACCTGAACGTGAAGGGCGCCATCATGGCCATGCTGCCCTGCTCGTGGGCCGACGGCAGCTGGTCCCGTCCGAGTTCTCTGTACAAGACGGAGGACACTTTCATGGATCCGTTCCCCTTGAGGAGATCGTTCCACAGGCTGTCCCGTAGCAGCAGCATCAGACGGAAAGTGAACGGCACTCGTCGCGCGACCTTGGCGATTGAGATGGACAATATGGCGACCCCGAGACGACAGAGCTCCAATTTAAACAATGGTAACAGGGTGTTGAACGCCAACGGCCTGGTTAAGTCAGTCGTGTAGTTGTATTACATGTAGTGTTGAGATGGCGAGAGCACAGACAGTCATATTAGAGAGCGAAGGATTCCTAATAAGTAGCAGGATTGTTTAGGTACACAGGGAAGGGTTGCTAAGCCAACCATATCAAGTCCGAATGTGCATTGAGTCCTTTGATTTAAACCGGAAATCATCCACACGAGCTAACGTTTCATCGATCGCACAAAAGCACCAGTACATCTACTAAATATGTATGAACATGTGTTCTATTATTTGATAGGAAAAGAAAAGCTGAAAAGAAACCTATAATCGTTACACGTTCGCCGCAACATTCCCATTACTACAGAACGATCCATTTGTCACTCGTAACTTTGACGTAATTACAATTTAAAGCGCTTGATTCATGGTGGGTTGTAGAAAGTCTTTGATAAGAGATAATGTTGGTACTTTATGTCCTGTTGCATCTTTCACTATGAACTGCCAGGTCTGTCGCAGGCAAGATTTGTTTTTAATGCTTGTGATATTTTTCTACTTTTTACATAAAATCATGGTATGTGAGAAATTGCAATTTCAACCAGTAACGGTTTTTGCTCTTAAACTTCGTAGTAGTGCATGCGCACAGTGTTGAACCATCAAAGCGACTAGGAATCTGTTCACATGAGATCGGATGCCAGTTTGACCCAGTTTCACACTGTCGACAACTGGACACATTTGAACCGTTGCAGACGTCACACCCCGCTCAGGTGACGTAACATAGGCCACAGGTCATTTCAACTTGAGAAGGGTCAGAGGACGTCGTGTGGCGCAAGCGTAGAGCGCGCGGCTGTCTAACAATGGGACCCGGGATTAGGCCCAGAGACATGTCCGAACTTGCGCCCCGACGCTGTGCCCTTGGGAAAGGCACTTAACACGACTTTCCTCACTTCACTCAGGTGTAACTGAGTACCTAGCTCATCTAGGGTTAGGGACGTCCCTCGGATAGGACGTTAAATGGAGGTCCCGTGTTTAAGGAGAGTCACACCTTGAGCACGTAAAAGAACCCACCACATCTTTCGAAAAAGAGTAGGGGCATGCCCCGGTGTGAGTGGATCAAAACATTCCGGCCTAAATGGAATTTCCCGAGCAGCCTTCGTAACCCCTGCTTCTCCTAATGGGTCAGTGAAGTCATGCTTGTCTAGAGCATTGATGTTTCTGACCTAGGGCGAAGAGATGCTGCTACAGTAAGAATTAGTTCATGCTTTGATGAGTGGCCCCCTACGGCCTTGCACTGAGCGAGTTCGTTAAAAAAAAAAGGACTGACCGAAAGCTTGTGGGAATTATAAGCGCATCACTTTTTGTACTGAAATGGCGTCTAAATCTTCATTATTATCACACTTTCGTTCACATAGAATGGCATATATGTTGTCTACGTCACTGTTGGGTAAAATCGGTTGTATCGCTGTGATAAACAGAAGATTTCAAATAACAGGACACCGTTACAAACACTGGTGTAAAAATATATGTGATACGGTAGCCGTACTTGCAAGTGTCGTTTTATCGAATTCTTATACCTTTGAGAAAGATGATGTGATGTAAAAATGAATATTTTGTGTGCAATATATTGGTGTGAGTTGACGCAACCGTGAATAGTTTGTTTGCTTTTAACAGCGATGTCTACAAAGCTTAAGTGATGAAAATAATCTTATCCATGTTTGTGGGTTGTAAAATCGTCTATGATAACCAGGAATCTGCAATTTGTCATACAGTGTGTTTTATCTTCTTTTGTGGTAGCTACCTAGTTATAAAGACGACTTCGAAAAACATGATCAATTACTTGACATTCAAGTTAGAAGACATGAAGGTTAGACATCCAGGTAATGAGATAAGCCAAAAATAATTACTCAAGCAACTTGATAACATTTTGAAACAGCCACAATTGACAATTATCCAGTTGCTTGAGTAACCATTTTTTAATTATCTTTAAGTTATTACCTGGATGTCTAACCTTCATCAACGTATCAATCGTATCTTAGATGTGTAGAATGTTTGTCAGTGAATTTCTTGATATACGTTTTGTATGTACGTGTAAAGCCATGGGAAATTGATGTATCACAGTATATCTGTAAATAGAGATTATTTATATACGGTTAGTGGTATTTTGTAACGTCCGTTGACAAAGAATCAATAAACTTCTTATCAAATTTATCTACACCTTGTGTGCACTGCAAATTATGATATATAGATATGACATACGAAGCCCTGGTGCAGTCGTTCTGATTGTTTGTATTGTCAAGATCTCCATTATTGTTCAATTCAACAAATTTCACACTATTCTACACTGCAGTTTGAAAGACACCGTCCAATCCGACTCCCTTGATGAAAATAATACAATATCGACAATATTGGGCATTTGTCCTTACTTATTGGGCAGTCCTTACTTATAAGGGCAAGTTAAGCCAACCGGTTCAGGCACGCAACTGAGCGACATAAAAAGGAACTGCATCTTTTAATATATTACATGTTGGCGAAGGGTAAAGTCCACACTTGTATGTTCTCTCCATGGACAATAAGAAATGCAGAAGCAAAGCAAGACAATGATCTCATTAGAAAGTACAACACCACTGGCCATTAGCCATTATTCTATGTACAAAGGCCTGACAACAGCGGAATGCGGAATACAGTAGGCTGGTAGAATTCTGATTGAAAGGGTAAAAAAGGGGAGGGTTTTCCCCTCCCTGAGGTCAGAGTCACCTGATTTCCCCTTTCTGGTTTGTTTCCTGCCTTCCAAAAAGTAACAGAACGAAGTAGTTCTCATTTTCGTGCACAAGCATCATGTCGCGTACATGTACAAAGCAGTGGGTGGCACAGTTCGCAATTTTGTGGGGTGCTAGTACGGCAATATCGGTGTCGTTCGTGAAGGAAAACATTACTGTTTCTATCCGAGAGGACGTATCGGTTGGTTCTCTGGTCACGAGTGTTGAATATGGAGAAGGTTTGCAAACTGTGGCGGACTATAAATTTAAAATTGTGTCTGGCGACGACTTCCAACGTTTTGACCTCAACGCAACGACAGGAGAAATCACAGTGGCCAACCCTTTAGAAATCCGGGTGCAGTCAAGGTACGAGCTACAAATTAAAGTAACGGGCGCCTACAAGTCCGTCTTGGTGAACTTGACGGTTTGTGTCGAAGACGTTGAGGGCTATCCACCGGTGTACAATCCGATGTGTGAGACACCGATCGCAGAAAGGGGAACTCGGCAACTCTATAACATTACCAACATCTTAGCGAAAGCGGCACTTGTTCGAACTTTAGAGGAAAACATCGTGTATTCAAAACAACGATTTGAATCTGAGTTTTACAGAAAGCGAAACATCAACACTTTTAACGATGCATGCGCCGCAACGGTGACTATCCCACTTGATGAAGGGTACAAGGTTCTTGTTGCAGAAAAGCTGTATAAGAACATGCTGAGAACAGTAAGCTGTTGTTCAGACGTGCCTGATTCAACACTGCAACTTGAACTTGTTCGCAAGCTTGCCGGGAACCGTACGGAAGTGCCGTCCGAGAGTTCCGCGGTTAAACGTTCGGAAACCGGCAAATACCAGTACTTCGCACTCATGACCTTGATCCATTGGCACACATCCAAACCGGTGAGATTTACGTGTTTCGTCAAGAACACGGCCCCCAACATCGAATTATTCAAAGCGTACGACTCCGTAACTTACTCTATTACTGGGTATGTGTCGGGATGCCCTCCCGCGAAGTACGGGGCGCATTGTGACCACGACTGCATCTGTAAGAACGGCGCGCGTTGCCATGGTTTCAATGGCGCCTGCCTGTGTCGTCCAGGGTGGACGGGCGTGGCGTGCGACATACCCCTCCCAGCGGCTGTCATCAGTACTGCACCTAGTCGTAGTATCTTCATCGGCAGCAATGTGACTCTGACTTGTGAAGGCGTTCGTGTACAAGTTGCGTCTTTATCATGGAAATACAAACCGCTCCACTCAAACACACATAACAGTGACCTCACGATTCTGTACGGCGTATCACACTTTGACATACAGTCCGTTAAATCTAGCGATAACGGTGTCCATACGTGTGTTCTCAACACCACGGAGGGACAGATTTTACAAACAGACTTCGTCTTAAATGTCACAGCTTGTCCGGCCGACCGACGTGGTGAGTTTTGCGAGGAGGCGTGCGGCTGTGAGAACGGGGGTAGGTGTGACCGTTGGGGGTCGGTGTGCGTGTGTCTTCCCGGTTGGGCAGGGGTGAGGTGTGAGCTACCATGTCCTAACTGCGTGTGCGTGAACGGGACCGTGTGCGGATCTGCAGACGGCAGGTTTTGTAAGGAGAATAGAAGCGAATCAGAAGATGATTTTTCTAACTCAGTACTGATTTCGGGGTTTGTAGCTTTCTTTGTTGTACTGTCAGTTGTAGCTAGTACCGGTATACTTTGCTACAAACGATTCAGGCAGCTTCACCACGCCCCTGGAGAAGCGAAGGTGGATGGAGAAGATGCTTTGCTCGCAAATGAAGACCAAACGGAGGCAGCTCAGATAAGGAAGGTTTGGGAAGTCGACGAAAAACGTTTGACGATCCTCGACATGATCGGACAGGGAAGGTTCGGTCACGTGGTCCGCGCACGACTGCGCATGCCTGGTAAAGACCCCGTCCTCGTGGCCGCTAAGTCCGTCTGTTCTACTTGCGATGACGACTTCTACAGAGAAGCGGACACGCTTCTTACGCTCTACCGATACTCCACGCATCGTGATGGACTCTCGAAATGCATGCATCCCAACATAGTTCAACTCTACGGCTTGGTTACACAGTCTAAACCAAAGCGGATCCTCATCGAATTCGCGCCAAGGGGAGATTTACGTCACCATCTTATGACGTACCGGGAGGACCAAACGGTTTCCTTGTCAGACCTCCTCAATTTTGCCGTCCACGTTTCCCGCGCGCTGGCTGAGCTAGACCGCGGTAAGATCGTCCACCGCGACGTGGCCGCACGTAACGTGCTGGTCACGGACGGAAACGTCGCCAAGCTGGCAGACTTCGGCCTTGCCCGTGACGTGTACACCAGTACTGCTTACGTGCGCACAAACCGTGCACATCGGGACGACATGTTGCCGCTGAAGTGGATGTCGCTGGAGTCTCTCCGTGACGGCGTGTTCACCAGCCACAGTGACGTGTGGTCGTTCGGCGTGCTGCTGTGGGAGATCGCCACGTTCGGAGAGGAGCCCCACTACCCCAAAATCGGCCGTCCTGACTGTCGTCAGCTCGTGCGTTTGTTAAAGCGCGGGGTTCGCCTGGAGAAGCCGCAGGACTGTCCGATAGCGCTGTACAGAATGATGTGTCAGTGTTGGACCGCTAAGCCATCCCGGCGGCCGCCTGCAACAAACTTAGAACAAACTCTTCTCTGCATGCAACAGTACCCAGAATTTAGAATGGCGAATGAAATTTTAGACCGCGAAACCACAGTGTGAATTTGAAAGTGTGAATCATACTAATAATATATTATCATTATGTTATGTAGTATTTTCAAAGAAATGTAAATAGCAAAGAGACTTGCTAGATGCTGAATTGAAAATAGTCAAATGGTCGCAGTAATCAGATAAAACGTTAGAAGTATCATTGATTTTGACTTCTGAGAATTAAAGACGAACGATGCAAACACTATACTATTGGACAATATTGTACAAATAACGACCAAGTCTTACATTATTGTCTTTACTTAATAATATGTAGATGGATTGAAAGAAAATGAAACACGCAAAAATTCCAAAATACACTCTATTATCAATGAATTATTCTTATTTGCCCCTTTTTTGACAATTATTTTGCTTTTGGGCAGACAAAACAGTGTGGCACTGCACTCAAGTTTTTATAACTTATATCAACAGCGCCACGTAGAGAATAATAGCCCATTTTTACGCCTGGATGGAGTGGGGAAAGTCGTGTAAAGTTCCTTTTCTCAAGGTTACAACATCGGTGGCGTTATGGGATTTGCCCTTATTTGCCCTTTGGCGTGCGACATACCCCTCCCAGCGGCTGTCACCAGTACTGCACCCAGCCGTGGCATTCAGTTCATCGGCAGAAATATACATATACATACACATACACACTCGTGGACAAGGCATCTATAGCCTGCTGAAACCCAGACAAACTCTCATTCACCTGTCGTTTGAACTTCTTTGATAAGACAATTACGGATTCAAATGTTTGTCCGTACTGTGCATGGGAAAGATGGCATTGCTTAAATAGTCAATAGGAGCGGTCAAAGTCCCGTTGCATTTACATGTATTTTGACCTTTGATCTTAGTTGAATACCAAGTATGACTGGCATCAATGATAACCATCAGAGGCTAATAGTAAAAGCAAACTTTCTCTCATGACCAACCTTCAGTTTCTCATTAACTTTATCATTGCCAGACGATTGTGTACAACAAAACCAGAACATATTGTCTATATTTTCTATTGAAAGCATTCATTCAAATACATTGTAATATTATGTGACAAGGCTAAACTAAGTAATGATCCATTTCTATCACTTGGTGTCATGCTATACTACTCTATTAGTTTTCTCTATTTCTGGTTATCTTGCAAATTGTCTGGTCATATTACCCAAGATTCTTAGTGACATATTTGCCCACTACGAAATATGTATATTATGTAAGCCAAAACACCTTAGTGATAAATTCTACAGTCACCAACTTCAATACAAATTAAACGTTAGACTTTTCAATATTAGAATACATTCAAAACAGTAGTTTGGACAAGGTATAACAAAAGTAGCGGATTTCAAGTTAACTTGTTGATATATTTCTCTAAAGTTTCAACACAGTAAGTGTTTCTAGTATCTAGAAATGCTGTAGGACACAAAACATTTTTACATCCGAGATCTAATGCACTGATTAGAAAGCCAGGTGGTAGAGAATCAGTGTACCGGCTGTCATCCATATCATGGCCGGGGGCTTGGACCCATGGCCATGGTTCCCTGCATCCAGCCCTTGAACGAAAAAAAGTAAACACAAATAGTCACTGTACACTCCAAACAGCTCCCTGAACATTCAGGAGGCAGCAGAGAAGGCCTCACGGTGGCTGTGGTCCCGTAGGAGGGAACGGAGGAAGGGAGCTACTTGGACATAAGTCGGGGATTGATGCACCTCAGCTAGCTGGATTAAACACGTGGTGACTCCGGCTTCATCATGCATGATCAGTGGTGATCTGATCTTGTAGACAGTGTATTCTAGAGCATGCATACTCTATCTCCAAGCAGAGGTGTGGTTCCGGCTAGTTTTTGACGTGTTTTTAGACGTTTTTGTCCGGCTTTCTACTTTGTCACGTGACAAAAACGCCTAAAAACACGTCAAAAACCAGCCGGAGCTACACCTCTGCTTGGAGAGTAGAGCATGCCTTCAAAATTCAACAAGTCGAAAAAAATGTCACGCTACCAACCGCATGATATGTCTTTAGAGAGATCGTATGAACCAAATAAAGTGATCACTTGTTTTACGAGAGTTAATCAGTATGTATCTTGTCCCATAGAGCAGGAGAAAAACATGAAGCTGACTAGAGTTCGGAGACCACATAGCTCCGTGATGTAATCAGGATTTGTAAATATACTGCTTTATCTTGTCTCATCAACCCTGATACATGAGGGCATAGACTAATCTGCACGCTAGCCAGGATCCTTGGTCATTGTCATATTAGAGTATACAGGGAAAAATAGGAAATCCTTTTACAAGTGTTTTCAAATTGGAAAAAATGGTTGGAGAAAAAATCCCTAAAAATTTGTCCCTGCGTGAGTTTCAAATGGTAAGTGGTCGATAGGTCGTTATTGACTGAAAAGCATAAACCTATTTCCTGAGGAAAAGTAGGGTACTGGGAAAAATATCATGTTGCAAAATTGAGAATAATCATGACTTTTAGTACCTTTTTCATCTTCGGGCGATATTTGACCACTTGTCGGTTCTGCGGTCTGCCGGACGCTCGGTGTGGTACTGGCTTGAGTGGACACGCTGTCCGCGTTACCGCATCCCTGCTCGTCCTCCCCTGCCGCACAGTCCGGGTATCCGTCACAGATCAGATGACTGTGCACGCAGTACGGGTCCATAGAGCCGGGCAGGCCACAGTAGAACGTTGGGCAATCTTCTGCCGTAGGTGTGACGCCTCCACAGCCCTGCTCGTCCTCTTCCTCGAAACAGTCCGCGTCATCGTCACAGCTGAACGCGTCAGGAACGCACGACGCGTCACCGTAGATGGACCTGCAGTAGAAGATGCAGGAGCCCCACTTCTCACCCAAAGCCTCTTTAACTGCATCAACAGATTTGAAGATCAATGATCCATTAAGATCATTGTACAAAAAACATTTAATCATCACGCCTCCATCATATATTGAAATCCAAGCTAATGATGCTGGATGGCTTTCAGTTTCGCCACAAAAAAATGCATGGTTCTTAACTGACACAGGCAAATTCGAATGCCTTTTATGGATACATTCCTTACTTTGATAGCTGGTGACAGATTCCATGTATATTATTTAGGACGTTTGAAAATTTCTACACTGCAGAGTCTGCAATGGCATTATGCAGGTACCTACTGGCCTCAGAGACTATTGCTATACATACGGTTCAATATTCAGGGTGCACTATTTTTTACAACTACGTCACAGACTCGAGGGTCGTGGACAGATACAGTATACTGCAACCACGACACAGTTACACCTATCATGTAAACTGTGTAAAGACTACGTCACATTACAACAGCTGATCATTACGGTTGTGACTTACTGTCACTGGGTCTTTCGTCCTCGCCGTAAGGACAGTCCGGATGCCCGTCCCCCAGCTGACGTGTCGGCAAACAGGTGACGTTGTTGCGACAGGTGAAAAAGCAGTGTTTGGGCACTCCTGTCATGGGAAGAGACAGCACATTTAGACCATGACAACAAGGCAAAGTCCAAGAAATCATAGTTTAGACTGACAAATTATAAATTTCTTTGTGTTGGACTACAACTATCGTCACACTGCAGTAAGCCCTCATTTTGGATGATAATATCAAAATTCCATTTGTGCTTCAATCTCTAATTAACTTTTGAGAGAAGAATCGGATTTTATGGGAAGACACAACCAGTCTTTTGTACAGGGGGCAACCATGATTACTTTATTACCCCCTTCCCCAACAACCATTGCACCCTTGTTGGGACAGCGCACAATTCGAGGGCAAAGCCGGATGATATCTGCCGACTGGACTGTGAAGGAACCCAAGGGAGAGGAGACTGGCACCAACGGTAACGCAAAACTATCGTAAGCCAAAAACAAGGTTTACAATGATGTATCCTTCTTTTAGTCTCCAGTCCAACACCTACCTCGCACACACCCTCGTTCGTCCCTCCCATCCAAACAGTCCTCTAGTTCATCACAGATCCAACCCCTCGGGATGCAGGGGTCACCTGAGCCAGTCGGACATTCCATCGCGCACTCTGAAGGAAACACAATGTGCAGGATGTGAGTGTGGCTCTCATGTCTCATTAAATACAATTAAGTCGATGGTGATTTTGTCGATGATTCAAAGAGGCATTAGCCATATACATGTACAAGCTATTCAACCATCAACTTAATAAGTAGGATACGATTTAAGCATTCTATTGAGTATGATAAGGTTCAAGCATTCTATTGATTAGAATAAGGTTCAAGCAATACTTTCAGTAGGATAAGATTCAAATACGTTATATTAAGTAGGATTATAACACTGATGTGTAGATTAAAGTTAAAGCATTATCGGAAGCAGGATACTAAATATAAAATTTCAAGCATTACATTGAGTAGGATAAGGTTCACGCTTTACTCGTATATTGAGAAGGGGTTATAAGGTTCACGCATTATACAGAGTAGGATACGGTTCAAGCATCAGCATTAGATTGGGTTCAGGATCAGGTTGAAGCATCACATTGAGTATGATCAGGTTTAAGCATCGCATTGAGTATGATCAGGTTTAAGCATCGCATTGAGTATGATCAGGTTGAAGCATCGCATTGAGTATGATCAGGTTCAAGCATCACATTGAGTAGGATCAGTTTCAAGCATCGCATTGAGTATTATCAGGTTGAAGCACCGCGTTGAGTAGGATCAGGTTCAGCGCCAAGAAATCAAAGTAGAAAGAGGAGCAGAAAACATATAAATAACAATACTGCAGGTAGGTGTATAAGCTTGCCAATGTATTTGAGCATTTCTTTCCAGTCTAACCCTGGGAGCAAGACAGCCAAGAAGAGGCATCAGAAGAATTTGCTGCTACATCAGGGTATCTCCGTAGCATATTTGCAGCTCTTTCAAACTAAATTTGTATGATTTCTTTGCTGGGAGATGCCCGGAGAAGTCTTACCGTCACAGTGTGCCTCGTCCTCCCCTGTTGAGCAGGCTTCTGTGCCGTCACAAGCCTGACTATCGTGGAACACGTCACCATCCCCACACGGGCTGAACTGGCTGTCGATTTCTACAAGGCAAAGAAGTGACAGTCATTTTCTGATATACAGGTATGAGCGGAGTGGCGCAGGCGGTAATTTGTGTCCGTCAAAAATTATCCATTACAAGCAGATTTTATGGATTCATCTGCAAACTCCAAAGTTTATGAGTGTGGACGAAAAAATATGAGCAAAAAACAACAAAAACTAGAGTTCCACGACCTCATACCTTCGCCGACTGATGTTAGCCTTTTCGAGTGAATGCTTATCACTCAGTATGTAAATAAGGTCCTCGATTGCATGAATTTCAAGTGATCCTTTTCTCTACACAAAACACAGCATTAAAGTAAAATCTTAGAAAAGAGGGCCATTGTAGCATTTCCTCATATATTATGTAAATGAGGCCATCATGATTTATGTCTGATAACGTCCACATTTGATTATCTCCCAAACGCCACAAGAATGAAATCCCATCATTTACCACTCTGGAATTATAGTATTTTGTCATAAATTATGCAAATTAGGTATTCGTTTGCATAATTGATATCTATCAATATTCCTCTCTTTCTCAGTTACATGTCACGTGTTTGACTACAATGGATTGCAAGGGTTTGTATACTTTTTCACATCACAGATCCTGATTTGCATGATTCTTATACGATCATGTAAATCATCACTCAAACTATGTACATCCCTACAAATCATGACGATCCGTCATCGCCTTCTTGAGTTACTAGTATTCTCTTTCAAAGTTTAAAACAAACCCATACCTATACCTACACGGGTTCTCCCAAGAGTTATAAAAATAATCACTGTAAGAATATTTTTGCTTAATTGGTATCATAACTTTTATCTTTACTACAGAAAATAAGGCAATTTGTTGGCAATGTATTTGCTTCAATTATGCCCTTATTTTCATAGTCGACATATCGATCAGTTTTTATCAAACCTATACCTTCCAACAAGGAGAGCGTTAGATCGTAAGGCTGCTGTGTCTAAATGCCCGTGTGACCTCCCTGACCCCAAACAGAGCCCTGCACCAGGCAAGTAAACTATCACATGTGTCCTCCAGGAACGTCTCACAGGGAGCCTGCTCCGGTAAACTAGGTCACCTATCAGTGCAATTTAACCTGAATATATAGACTTAAAAATAGCAAATTGAAAGGGAATTGTAGACATTTCCTTATAAATTATGTTAATGAGGCCTTGTCATGCATGATTTTTGTCTGATATTGTTCACCTTTACTTAACTTCCTAATGATACAAAAATGAAATTCCAATCATTTACTATTGTGGTATTTCCAATTAGTATTTTCTCATTAATTATGCAAAATATGTAGCTATTAGCATTATTGGTATCTATCGATACCTCTCTCTTTTTCAGCTATATATGTCACATGTTTGAGAGTCCTATTTTTAAAGGCAGCAGATTTATAAACTTTCCTTGCTAATTATGCAAATTAGCTCCTGATTTGCATAATGAATATTCAATTATGTAAATCATTAATCGAGCTATCTACATACCATAAATCAAGACGATCTGTTGACCATAAGTCTAGTTATTCATGTCCAAAGGTCAAAACAAATAAATTAAAAACACCCGCTGCAGCTCCAAACAAGCCGCTAGAGGGCCCAAACGTGCACAACTTACTTCATGTGGCATGGACTATCTACCACACAAAAATCATGACCAAAGCACTTGCAGAAAATTCGACCTCAAACTTTGAAGCTACACTGCAGTACCCAAAGTACCTGCTAGGAGGCCCATCATCGAACTTGACCTTCCCCATTAATAAATCTACCTATTCACTAAATATCATGCAGAACCATCAACAGCTTCTCGAGTTATCCGGTCAACAAGCAAATACGCATACATAAACAGCCCACTGCAGTACCGCAGGAAAATGCCATGTGACCCATTTTTGAACTTGAGCTTCGTTTACACAATCTCTACGTACCCACCAAAAATCATGCAGATCCATCATCAATACGTCGAGTTATGTTGTCTACATACAAACACACTAACAAAAAAAGTCCACTGGAGCACTTTAGGAAAACGCCAGGTTAACCATTTTCGAACTTGACCTTCGTTCCCACGACCGCCACTTACCTACCAAAAATCAGCAAGATCCGTCAAAGTTCTCTCGACTTATGATCTCGACATACATACGGACCCACTTTACAGCTGGCGTAACCGATATCATAACCTTACCGCGAATGCATACATTCCCGGCGAAGGTAAAAACAAGATAGTGCTTACGCTACATTTTCAAATTTGAAGACAAAAAAGCATGTAAGACGAATTATTGCAATAAAACGTGGTATCACAACCAACAAATCTTTTGCTTCAATATTCAATAATAGAATAAGTGACGGAGGTGTCATTATAGACATGATATCATTTGTAAGAACATTTTTATGACAAAAGATATAGATGTTATACCAGGGCAAATCTCCATTCATTTCTTTATCTGCAGACCAATATTTTTGTTTGAATTAATAGATCCCTTACGTATACGGCGAAAAAATTGCACTTAAAACTGTCGATGTCTTAAAGGAAAAGATATGAAAAACAACGAGTCATTCATATTCTATCAAAGTAAAGTAAGTTAGTGCCAAGAAACAATCTTCCCACAGCTTGCATACACAACACTTGTACAACTCATCTGTACATTGGGGTTTCACCATGCCTACATGTGTAGTTGACTATTTATGACAGTCAGCATGTTATTGCGATAGACCTATAACTTACGTTTATGACAAATATTAAGTCATATTCATAGAGGATGAGACAACGAACCCAAACATCCGAGGTCTTCCAACTTCATGGCTAATTCCAGCCCGCACTCTGCCTCCAGCACGTCCTCACAGACTGGTCTGCAACACAAGTTTTTTTTCTTCTTTTCATTCACATCCAATGTGTTTTGTGTGGTTACCTCCGGGAGGGTGGTTCACTTCTGACGAGGGTACTGTTTTTGGTTGTGTTTGTAAATACATGTATCTGCATGTGGGTAGTTATTGAGGATCCGAAGAAATATGGAGATTTCAGGCACTGCAGCATCACAAGGAGATAGAAGAAGTGTGGTATAGTCCATAGACAACTGGTCAGCCGTCCCCGACGAATGAGAGAGGGAGATAGCAGGGAAAGGGGGGAAGGGGAGGATCTCTAACTTCTGTGACGGCTAGGGCTGTGGCATTGAGAAATTCACAAAAACCCCAAAATGTTTTAAAGATGTATGAGACCTTTATTTCTTGTCAGCTTCTTTACCCGCTAGCAGATAGAGTTCAAGCATTGATTTGTATTCATTTTACCGCCTGATCATATTGTATTGTCCTGTCAGCATGATTACTATGGCTACTAACTTACGACGGCACAATTACTTCACAATCACATAACAGTATATGTTCAACTACGTAATGGAAAACTTACACAATATCTAATGTTACTTTCATCACAAAACTCGTAAAAACGTTGGCAACAGACATGCTAATTTTTCATTTAAATAAGAAAAGTTCCAAAGTGATTATATGTACTTGTCTCCATAGTTATAGAGCTGCGGCAAACATCCGTCGAAGACCCGACAGAGACTTTCCCTTGGTCGACATTCCCCGTTACAAAAGACCTCGTGCGACGCACAACCGGAACCTGGTAAGGAATATCAATGGTAATTGGTGCACATGCTAGCTACAATTTGTATCTAAATATATGACAAGGAGGTTCTGTTTTCAGTTCTGTTGGTGTGTGGTTGAGAGGACAACATACCTCTAAAGGCGAGCTAATGTTCAAGTGTAAAATAAATTACAATCATATTGTAAGTGTATTTATTGTAAACAGTCTAGCTCAGTGGAGAAGGGTTAACGTTTTTGTATTTTTTCCCTCGTGTTAGTTGATATATTGTTGAATACTAGAACAATAGTATCAGCGAATAGTATCACCTTCCTATCATGCAAAGACATGAATTGATATAAAATAGATAAGACTTCTGACCATATTTGACAAGAATATCAACCCTCAGTGCAACCCGGTTGTGGAAGGTGAGGGGGTAGAAGCGAGTGTAGAGTGCAAATACTGGGTTGTCCAACAGGTTGCGAGCGTAGCGATGGCTGTCGCCGTTTCCTTGGAACACCTGAAAAAGAAAATCTTGCATTGTACACCTACTGATGAGGGTACCATGAAATCTGTCAAAAAAAACTTAGAATAAGCTTTACAAACAGATCAGATTTCCTTTGTCAATATGCCAGCTCTAGCTGCCAGCTGATATTCTTAATGAATGTTTCATCAACACCTCTGTTTCTGAATGTTACCTTGTTTGTATTCATAATGTGTAGACTAACTGACCATTTCATCATCACTGTCCCGGGTATTGTCTGTGTCCATTGTCCATTGTCCATTGACAGAGAACGCCAGCTTGTAGGACGTGACCCAGTAGTCCATGTTGTAAGCCCCCTGGGTGATGACACCGACAACTTCGTACACCTTGTCATGCTTCACCTGGAGTATGAAAGGGGAACATCAATTCATTTCTTTTCTATTTCATTGAGGAGATGCGGTTTTTGTTAGTTCGTTAATAAAACAGGTATTAGTCCATTTTTGAATCTACAACAAGTTCTGAAAATAGTATCCTTATTAATTCTAAGCCCGGTGGCAATTCAAAATAAAGTCACCTACATGTTTCCAAATTACGTCGACTGGAAAGTAATGACTACAATGGTTTGAAATTTGGTTGATATTGGTAAAAGACTTCATATTGGACAACAATACCCAGAAATCGTAGCTGTGCACCTTATTTCTCGGCCGCGCGCGATGTGAAGCTGAGAACTTGGTGATCAAAAAGGAAAGGAAAGTGATCTCTATTCAGTTTAGCTCACTGAAGAGTTATTCTTCCACTGGTAGTGACAGACACACTTTGTATAGTATTTACACTTCATTGTACCAGGGAAATACCCTAGCTCTTTTCAACAAGAACAATGAACGGTGGACCACGGCTTATTGTCGCGTCCTAATAAGGACTGCAACCTTTTCCGGTAGCTTGCATGTCGGGTGAGCGACACAACCGGAATCGAACTCACGGCTTCTAGTTCCAGAGTCAGGGCCGCTAACCACTGGACTACGCACGCTACAAGCTAAAACTGAGACAATAAGTACCTGCAGCCATTGCTCTGTGTCATCGCCCAGACCCGGAGACCAGCACGCTCCCTGCTGCTGTCCCTCCCCGTTGTTCAGACGTGCCTGCCACGGGTAGAGGTCCTCCCCTCGGGATGAAGCACTGATGGCGAGGTCTGGAACCGCGGCAGGGCCGTCAGGATCAAGTCCGACTCCCAGGGGGACATAGTCGTCTTGCTTCAACCAAGTGTCTTCGTCTGAAGAGATCAGCGGGATGTTATTAAGGGTTGGAGTTCTGGTCGAAGACAACAGTGGTTATATAACATTAAGGAGCCCCCTTGAATCGTCCTATAAAACTACGAATACAGACATACAAATGCAGTTGGAAAATTTATGCTGCGGTAAAGGAGGTTAGCGCTTTTTATTCTAATATAGGATACTGCATGCGCACTTTTTTAATTCATTTTTAGCAACAAAACATAGACATTCATTTTCGATATCCTCTAAGTCGATGCTTCAATCGTGGTACATAATGAAATTGAGCTTTTTGGAAATATCATGGTGCCAAGTTCTTGTTTACAGCTGGACCTGACCGTCTGATTACAGAACTACAGCAGACTAACCGTTGGTGACGTACACCTCCATCACCATGGCAACCCAGCCCTCGTGGCCGGTGGGGTACAGGCGGATGTAGCGTGACGTCACCGGATGTTGGAGAGGCCGACTCACTTTGTTGTACCGGTCTCGATTTCCTTGGAAAACCTGCGCAAGAAAGAAATAGGTTCAGGTAAAGACAAGGGCACAGAAAAAAACGCCAGACACTATATAATAAGCAAAACTCTTCACAAATATGATAAGACTGATGCAGAATGACTCACTGTGGCGGAGTGATCGATAATCATACATTGATTGTATCAAACTACATGTACTATGGCCCAGAACGGTTCCATAACTTTATGGTTCCTTCGTTCTTTCAGATCCTTGTAGAAGAAAACGCAGCAAGTTATCTTGCTGTTTCAGTCGTAGGGTATATTTTTTACAGGGATGGGTTGCTAACTCCTCCCTTTCAACGCGCTCGAGGCACGTCCTTCAACCCCGGGCCTAATTTTACGTCCCTTTTGAAAGACCGAGTGCAGCCCAAACCGAGATTTCACGACCCAGGGACTTGAACCGGGGTCTCCCAGTTGCTAACTAATTAGAGCCAAGAGCTCAGCTACGAGGCTGCTACCAGTTGGAGGGCGTCATTAGCCTATCAAATAAGTCAGGGACAAAACAAGATTTGAGCGATGCCAAATATTTACTAAGCAACTCTCGCATGTTTGTATTTCTCAACATCCCTTCTAGGTCAAGGTAAATTATTTCCACCTGCACCTGTATGCTGTTGCTAATGCCTTCGTATGGTGTCCAAGAAGTGCCGTCCATGCTAAAGGCCAGGGTGAATGACGTCACCCAACTACCCAAGTCCCAGTTCGAACCGCCTCCACTGATGACCACGCCGGTGACGTCAGTCGTCTTGCCAAAGTAAACCTGCAGTCAAACATGCATATTCAACAGATTCGTCATCATCGTGGCATTCAGCTTCCAGATGCAACATAACAGAACAATATTCTTCATAACTGCGTTCTAGATTCTTCAATAAAGAACGAATGAATATATCATCAGGTACCTGAAGCCATTGGTCCACCACAGAACTCGGTACCCAGCAGTATCCTGGTATAGTCGGAGGCGTGTGCCGAGCCTTGGATGGGGCAAACTCCAACTTGTACTCAGAGCTGGCAGTGACGTAAACATCGGGAATGTACCGACTCGCCAAGCCAAGCGGGAATCCAGGAGGTGGGGCTACTGTGAAGAAAAAGTAAGCTGTAAGACTTTGTGTGTACTACTTGTAAATAAAAACTAAGACGCTTTTCACGTACATATGATTCAGATGCCTTTACGCCACGCGACCCCGCTAGCTGTGATTTGACAAAGTACAGTAACAGTCACTGCACGAAAAGTGGGACTTACCAATGGTGATAAATGCCTGGTAAGTCTGGTAATGTTTGCTTTCCTACCAGACATTCACCACCATTGGTAAATCCCACTTTTCGTGCAGTGAGTAGATGGGGCGCCTCGTGTATGGTGAAAGCTGATCTGACTTCTCGTACTTCCACAGTCTTCCTCGTCCTCCCCTCCACTGCAGTCCGTCAGGTTGTCACACAGCTGAGACTCCAACAGGCAGGTACCGTCCGCGCAGGAGAACTGCTTAGCACCACAGCCTGTGTGGGTGGAGTTTTTAAGAATTCTTATTTTTTTCTACAAAATCTTTCTACAAATTCGTCAGTAAAAAGTCGTTTTATTGCAACATTTATCTTCCCTACAACGGTTTTGTATGACGAACACACGTAATGCTTCGGTCCCAATTGCGCCGGCGCCCTTAGTTCTGGCCGGGCCCCAAAGCCAGAAATTTGTCCCGGTGGACCCCGTGGTGCTTGCATGATTAGCTCACGGTGTCTATTTGTTCACGGGTCCCGCTTGGAATCTAAGTCCAAGTTAAAGTCACCGCGGGGCCCTGCCGGGCCCAAACATAGCCCGGCAGCCGCAAGGTATCCCATGGGGCCACGCAGGGGTCACGCCCGAAAGTGCAAAAAAAAGCCCGTTAACTACCCGACGAGGCCCCTTTTCCAATTGGATTGGGACCGAAGCCTGAACTAACTGACCCCCACCTCCGACTGTACAGTTCATCTCGTCCTCCCCATTCGAACAGTCCTCCAGCCCGTCACAGGCGCGGTATTTCGGCAGGCACCTCGCGTCACACTCCAGCTGGAGACTATTGCAGGGAGCTGTAAGTAATGTGTATGAGAAAGTATTAATCAACCACCACAGCAACAACATCATTGACAGAATCAGCGGGACATATTCAGACATTTAAACTCGATGGACACAGATCAGCAAATTTGGGAACGTCAAGGCGGAGACTCTGACAGCTGTTTATATGGAACTGAACAAGAAACTTCAATGAAACATTCAATTTTTGTTAATTTCCTGTTTTACTTCTAAATGCTTTTTTTGCTCAGGTTCATCTTCAATAATATTCCAGCTGTCTTTTAAGAGTACACTATTGATAAAACACGGGGCGTCCCTATCCTGCCAACTCTGTAGCCAGGCCACCTCCACTTCCTGAAACTGTGCTTCCTGTCACTCGGCGGAAACAAATTCGACCCCGGGTCACCTCAACCTGCCACTCAACTAATCTCGGACGTACGCCAAAACCACATGACACATTGTAACAATGAGGTCACCGGGCAAAAATATGTGAGCCTTTCCAACGATACAACTACAATGATAGTTGAGTAGCGATGAAGTGATACACATAAAAAAATGTGAAATTATCTGGAATATTTTGCGAAATTTCTTCTCCGTTTTTATCCCGTTTCTCCATTTGTTCTGATCCTATTGTTATACAAATATGATATTGATAAGAACGCAGAGAAATATATATAAAATATGGACCAGTTTTATATTGTCCATATTAGAACTAACTGTGGCAGTTCTCTTCTTCTGCCCCAGAAGAGCAGTCCTTGTCTCCGTCGCACACCGAGGCGGTATCGATGCATTCGCCGCTGTCACACTGCCACAACTCCCTCTTTGCACAGAATTTGAACTCTGAAGCAATATAGAATCGAATGAAAAGTCAGCTTTTTGAACAACAACCCAAAATTACGATTGCAAAAGTGTTCAGGAATATCAATGATTTATTTCCCATTCATCCCTACATGGGAAATGATTTACAAATTTACAACAACACCAAGACAGAAGCATTACGTTTAGCAAATATTTTCAAGCTACTGAAAGTTGGTTATCATGCTGGCTCCTGACACATTTGGACCATGTGCCCACTGTCTCATGCCATCTAACTAGTAAGCCATGCTAATTTCATTGTATATATTCCGTCCAGTAGTCCTAGTGATTTGTAAGGAACTCACGACACATCAGCTCGTCAGACGCGTCCTCACAATCGGTGACGCCATCGCACACTCCAGACAGTGCCACACATCTGCTGCTGTTTCCACATCGGAACTCGGCACTGGTACACACTGTACAACATATAACGTCAGGAGCGTTTAAAGTGGTAAACCTACCACTTGACTAGCTCTTTGATACCGGCCAAATGCATGTTTATACTGCCAAAACACAAAAAGGAATCTATGTAAGTATGTGTGTTGTTAAAATAAAAGAATGCAACCACACAAAAAAGTTCAAAGACCTCTACCTCCATGAAATATCTAGAGCTCTTGTACATTTTATGCAAAAGACAGACAGACGGGCGGGAACATTCAAAACAAGAGTTCGGAAGCTTCATACATCCATAAGATATCTTGATTATGAAAATAAACCACATTTTCTTAATCTTTGCATAACTATACAAATTACATGAACACCTCTCACTAACTTACACATTTCACGACTATGAATACCCATCATTACTCCGGGAAGGAGGGTCACCTCCTGAAGGAGTATTGTAAATAGAGTTGTTCGCACGTTCGCAGCTACAACTCACGATCCCTTTGCTGCATCAGCATCTAACTTGGCATATCGTCTACTAGATTGCGTGTGATGATGCACGTTGTCTTTTTTCCACCGTAACAGCTTTTACCGTTAATGTGATATTCTAAAGTAATAAATGATAATAATGGTGGTAGTATATAAGTATGTAGTAATAAGAAGAAAATAATACCTAATTGATGTACGATTAGTATGTAGTAATAACGTATCATTGTGAATTGCCAAACAATTTTTATAATTTGCAATATACCCCGCCACTCCACCGAAGAATAAACATCAAGAGAATGTGAGCTTACCGCAGCCACTCTCATCGGACTCGTCGTAACAGTCACGGACACCATCGCAGAGCTTCGTCTCAGGGACGCAGGAACCGAGTTCACAGAAAAGCGTGGGCAAGGGGCAATCATCGGCTGCGCAAATTTCATCTGAACCGTCTGGACAGTCATTAGAACCGTCACATTGTAGCCATGAATGAATACATCTCCCACTACTTTCACACTTGAAATCGTCTGGGCGATAACATCCTGTGCAATTCACTTCATCTGAACCGTCTGGACAATCAGTATTGCCGTTACATTGTTTATAAGGAGGGACACATATTCCACTACTTTTACACTTGAAAAAGCTGTGGTGGAAACACTCTTTGCTTGTGCAATCTTCCTCATCTGAACCGTCTGAACATTCAGCACCACCGTTACATTGCCACTGTGGTCCGATGCATATTCCATTACTTTTACACTTGAAATCGCCTGGGGGGTAGCACTCTTTGCTTGTACAATTATCCTCATCTGCACCGTCTTCACAATGAACACGGCCGTCACATTGCTTCTCTGGAGGGACACATACTCCACTGGTTTTACACTTGACATCGTCGTCGTAATAACACTCTTTGCTGGTGCAATTTTCCTCATCTGAACCGTCTGGGCAATCATTGTAACCATCACACTGCCACTCTAAAGGAACACACACTCCACTACTTTCACAATCAAATTCGACGAGGATGTTACACTGTGTGTTGGTGGTGCAGTTTTCCTCATCTGAGCCTCCTGGACAATCAGCAAATCCGTCACATAGCCACCCTGGAGGAACACATGCTTCACTACATGCTTCACTACACTCTTGGCTTTCGCAATGTTCCTCATCTGAACCTCCTGCACAATCAATTTCACCATCACATCGCCACTCTCCGGAGACACATTGTCCACTAGTTTTACACATGAATCTACTGGGGAAGATACACTCTTGGCCTGGGCAATTTTCCTCATCAGAACCGTCTGGACAATCAACAGTACCGTCACAATGCCAGTCGAAATGGACACACGTTTCACTTCTTTCACACTTGTAAAAGTCGGGGTGGTAACAATCCCCGCTCGTGCAATCTTCCTCATCTGAACCGTCCGGACAATCAATAGCACCGTCACATCGCTCCCATAGAGGGACACACCTGCTACCAAGTTCACACTTGAATTCCAAGTCTGGGTCACATTCATTGCTTGCGCAGTTTTCTTCATCTGAACCGTCTGAACAGTCAACATCACCGTTACATTGCCACTCTGGTGAGATACATGTTCCACTACTTGTACACTTGAAAAAGCTGTGGTAGAAACACTGTTGGCTCGTGCAATCTTCCTCATCTGAACCGTCTGCACAGTTAATGGCACCGTCACATCGCTCCAAGAGAGGGACACACCTGCTACCAAGTGCACACTTGAAATCGGATGGGTCAACACATTCATTGCTTGCGCAGTTTTCTTCATCTGAACCGTCCGGACAATCAGCATCACCGTTACATTGCCACTCTGGTGAGATACATGTTCCACTAGTCTTACATGTAAAAATGCCGGGGTACACGTGGTTACAATCTTGGCTTAGGCAACTTCCTTCATCTGAACCGTCCGGACATTGATCCCAACCGTCACACTGCCACTCTGGAGGGGCACATACTTCACTGCTTTTACACTTAAAATCGCCGAGGTTACATTCTTGGCTTGTTGTGCAATCTCCTTCATCTGAACCATCTAGACAGTCAACATCACCATCACACTGCCACTCTGAATCGATACATGTTCCACTCCTTTCACACTTGAAATTGCCGGGGTTACACTCTTGGCTTGTTGTGCAATCGTCTTCATCTGAACCGTCTGGACAGTCAACATCATCATCACACTGCCACTCTGGAGGGACACATACTCCACTGCGTTTACACCTGAAATAGCTAGTGAAGTAACACTCTTTGCTTGGGCAATTGTCTTCATCTGAACCGTCTGAGCAATCACTATTGCCATCACATACCACAGCGCGTGATAGACAGCGTGCGTCCACGTCGCAGCCGAAAACATCGGGCGACAAACAATCTGGAGCCGTGCACTCTTCATCAGAGCCGTCGGGACAATCTATTTCACCATCACACCTATCTGCCAAATCGATGCAATCATCGGTCGTTTTGCATGCGAAGGCAGAGGAAGGGCACTCCTCGTCTGTCTCACTAAGGGAGGCATGGCCGATGGACAGCAGACACGCAAATAGGAGCAAGCCGGTCGCCATGATCGGGCTATAGGGAGAAATGTAGATGGCACCCCCAGAGTTCTGGGCCCACACTGACATGCGGTGACAAAATAATCAAATAGCGCAGGGGTATACGTGCACGGCTCTGTACATGCCTTGTTTTACGAAAGGGAAGAGTTTGGTATTAAAAGGACAGGTGGGTGCTAGCCCCACAGAACGCGTGACAATATAAAAAACGTCATCAATTAATTGCTAGCATTCTGCTGCAGTTTTATAGTCGCCCAAAGGATTCAGTTGCGCCAACTAATCAGTAAACTGTGCTGAAGATAATTGGTTGTATTTCAAGGTGATACAAAGAGTTTTAATGTATCGGTAAATATCTGACATAGCATAAGAAGCACAACTGTTTCCCCCATCACATGCGTCTGCGAATTGACCTTACCCGGAAGGAAACTCGTCTTCTCTATTTTCCTAGCTCAATATAAACTGAATATCATAAAGATGTCGTCTTGCGCTGCCTTCTTAGGCTTACAAATGAGCTTGAACTGTCAAAGTCGCAAGTAATGTAAATTTTAGGTGGACAAAGAGCTGCAAACATAGAATTCCTAAAGACGAGCTAGAAAACCAACAATATGTCATTAGGCCTACAGCAGGTGGCAAATTACGAGACATACATAAAGCTGCAAATAAAAATACCAAAAGACTCAATCACCTAGCCTCGGCTGAAAGCCAGCGAATGATCTCTAAAAGGGTTTATTTAGCAATGCTAGTACTGGATATAGTGAAATACTTCAGAGAAGACTGGTATGGAGGCTAACATTCTTTATCTACCGTGGGAGTTAATATGAACATTCTGCAGCGCACGCTATGATTTTGTTGTACGAAATTAGAAAATAAAACGGCGACAGTGTACTACTGTAACCGTACAGCGTGTGGGGCAGCTGTGACTGTGTGACAAGGACCAGCCGTCCTCCAGCGGAATGGGAAGCCTGTCCACCAGAACATCACTGGTGCTGCTGTGGGGCCTGTACCATTGTCTGTCCGGTGCATTTGTGCTATCGGGTAAGCAACTAGTTATCCATGTCAACTATTCTTACGTCGATGAAGATTAGACATCCAGGTAATAAGATACGCCAAAAAAGCAGTTACTCAAACAACTGGATATGATTTTGGAAACGGTCAGACGTTTCAAGTAGCATCCACTACTTTTCGTCAGTGACTGTGAGCAAGATCAGTCGAACAGCAGGTTTATAACCATGGCCCCATGTCAACTATTCTTGTAGAATACTGAAGTCATTAGGGATAATACATTGTGCATACAGTATTTTTCTGAGGCAAACACGTGAGTATAGACTTTTGACGACTCAACCTATTGAATACAAATGTTATATTTCTTGCCTTAGCATTGATACATTGCTGCACAAAAACCACGTCATAGTGACAACACGACTTTTAGCTAACGTCAGTAATTGTTTAAGGGCACATTGATTAGCTTACGGCGTCTACTTGCCCAAGGCCGGTCCTTTTTAGTTCTGGCATGGACGTACTAGTACTAGCTCTGTAGATCCTGCAAGCCTATACAAATGCTGCTAGTATAGACACGGACAACACTGTAGAACTGGCCCTAGTGGTCCTTTTCCAACAAGCAAAGTAGACACGTGCAGCTATGTAGACCAGAATAGCACTCAGTCTTCTGGACCCACACTACAATGTAGGAGTGGGCCCAAGTCGTACTTTTTTCCCTGCCTGATGCAGGAAAACTGATGGACACAACAAAGGACTAGTGGCACATGCAGAGAACAGTAAGATTGATAAGATTTAGGTTGTCCCATAGCCATTTCAAGGCCGTATTGGCGGTGAGTTGTTATCCTTTAACCTCCCCAACTTGCGCCAGGTGCCCACTTTAACACCTGGGTGAAGTGAGAAAAGTCGTGTGAAGTGCCTTTCCCAAGGACACAACATCGGCAACATTTAGCGCTAGCGAGATACAAGCACATTTTGTTAACTTCGTGAGAAAGACATAGCTATTTTTGTCAAATAAGAATATATATCCTAACACACAGGTTAGTGGACCCGGTAGATGTCGGTTGAAGCATTTAGTGGGATCCACGCCCTTGGTCGAAAATGAATGATATTATTCACAACAACAACAAAAAGCATTTCTCTAATAACCTACCATTTTAGCAGAATTATGAATTAATACCTGCATGAAATATTAATGAAGTGCTGTCACTGGCAGATGGCTGGATGGAGACCGACCCTACATGGGTGACGGCGGAAGAATGGGAGGATGACGACGGGGTCCGACACGTGGCTGGCTATGTTCTGGACTCCAACTTAAGAACCGGCTGGCGACGTGCAGCTGCAGAGGACACCTGGTGGCTCACCTTTGACCTGCAGACCCCCGTAACCCTCTCACGAGTCCGCATGTGGTACTACCACGGTCGGGATGTAACAGTGTTAAGTTCAATGTCATCAGGGCATCGGTTTGAGACTGTGAAACATTTCCCTGCTTCAGATCCTCGTGGTGTCGATCAGGAATCTGCTGCACTAACAGAAATACGTCTGAATGAAGTTGATCTGACCGGGTTCCTCGCTACAGGACAGCTTTGGCGTCTGCAATTCACCTCTTCGATAGCGTCAGGGTCTGCAACTTTTGAAATCATGGAAGTGAAGTTTTTCCAAGGTTAGTGCTCGGTTCTTGTATATGATGTCAGAGCAACACGCAATAAACTTGCCATGGGGGTTGTGGCATAAGCTTTTAAACCAAGTAAGGCTACACTAAGTACAAATAACATCTAAAATGCGAGAATGGAAAAAAGAAAAAAGACGGAAAAATGTTTTGTTTAAATTTTGAGAATCTTAGTATTGTTGAAGACAGACACAAGAATGTTTTACCAAATTAAATAGACCAGGCACCCATTCACCAGGTACAAACATTTGGTGTGAAATACTTGGCCACAATTCTAACATAATATTTGTGACACCATAACTGCTTATGATGATTGTATCTTGTTATGTTTGTCCAGCTTGCTCCGGATTTGAAAGGAAGGTCTGCACAGACGGTGACTGTGACGTGTATGAGGTGATCTGTGACGGGATAGTGGACTGTGACGACGGGAGCGATGAACATAACTGTGGTAAAGGACTTATGCTTCGGTCAGAATTGCGCCTGTGCCCGTAGGGGGTGTAGACCCGGCCGGACCCCGAAGTGAGCATTTGTCCCGGAGGACTGTTGGATACGGAGGGGGTGGGAGGCCTCTAGGTGTTATCACGATTAGCTTACGCCGTCTATTTGGTACCTGGTCCCGGGTTGAGTTTAATCGATCCCGGGGCCCAGCCGTACCCAGTCGTGTTCCACTGGACCACGTAGGGGTCACGCCCGAAAGTGAAAAAAAGCACGTAAACTACCCGGCGGGGCCCCTTTTTCTAAATGTTACCGTTGCATAGCAGTGCGGAGAGATGATGCCTTGGTAACATTTACAAATGGGCCCGTATCTGGTGTAGCCGGTCTGGGCTCCGGTCGGGCTACTCTAGAACCATTATAACAATCTGTGGTTTTAGTCTGCTTCCATGCCCCTTGCGTCCGTCCTGATCTTCTTTATTGTTAAGTTAACTTAAAACATGCAGAAGTGAGGAACAGAGAATTAGATCGTGATACTTGCATATAAGAAGACAAGAAAAGTATTCGACTTGTAGCTTGGATTAGCTGCAGTAAACGAGCATATTTGGGGTTTATCTTCTACCAACACATGATACACATTCGACTGTCTGACATTGTCATTGTCCTTTTAACAACAGATGAAGAGATTTGTTTAAATGGGGCCACCATCAACAAGACACAAGTCTGTGACGGCAGCGACGACTGCGGAGACAACACAGACGAACAGAACTGCTGTAAGTGAAGTCATTCTTTGCTACTCTTTTTTTCTGACCATTATCCTAACTTAAAGTTGTTTGTTTGATTGACGGCATTTGTTTAAGTTTTCTGGGTCTGACTTTCAGCATGTACTTCGCATATGGTGGACTTCGAGTAGCCAGGCCATGTAGAGTTTTTCATCTTTTCGGTATTGTTTTTTCTTCAAATCATTACATCGGAAATGTGTTGGTTACACAATGTTACATTTGTCACTCCGACGTTAGGAACTGGAATATCCATAAAACTACTACTTCAAATATCAATGTAGGAAAATGTGATTTAGCTAAAATGTTTTACCTTATCTTCGACGCAGGCGAGCGACAAGACAAGATGGCGTGCAGCAATGGCCAATGCATAGATGTCCTGAAGGAATGTAATAATAACAACAACCACGTCCCCTGTGGGGAAAACGGACAGCGCTATTCCAGATGTGACGGAATAGAAGATTGCAGCGATGGCAGCGACGAGTCTTGTCGTGAGTACACTGGCAACATTTTTCATTTTTTTCATTTATTTATTTATTTGCACTTAAAAAGTAATAAATACATAACATTGAAATAAGAAAGAAAATATTACAGTGCAAGAAGGCCAAAAGCTTATGCTTATGAAAAGGCATCCCTTTTCAAATTGAATAACAACTTAAATTAATCAAACAAAACAAAACAAAACAAAGGAAATAAGTTGGGTAATAAATTCCTGAAACAATATAGTGAGAACACAGTACATTAAAGAATTTACTATAATTTGTTTAATCATACATGGATATGCGTTCGATGTGAAGTAGTAAACAAAGTAGTAAACAATTTGAAAGAAACGGAAACCAAATTAGGAAAATGTAGTGTTCTTGATAAAACTTATTGTGACTCTTGAGAATAGCAAAAGAGGGACTCAACTTTAATGTCTTATTCAAGTTGTTCCAAACAGGTGGGACGCCTGTACATGATTAAGAATTGTCGCTGGTTAGATTTTTCATTAACTGGCCTTAGATAATTGCACAGCTTACAGTTGAAGGAAACACTTTTCTAGTTGGTTCAACAATGACACATCTGTTCATCAGCTGCTGCTGCCTGTGACAACGGAGCCCTGTTCCACCCGGCTACCCGGTGTAACGGTAGAGATGACTGTGGGGATAACAGCGATGAGAAGAACTGTGGTGAGTTCTCCACACACAGTCATCACAGTCATCACTGACAACTCTATCAAACTGTGGATAGCAATACATCATTCATTAGGAGAGCGACAGAGATAGCAATGAACTAACAATTATGGCACAAGGAGACCGTATTTTGCCTACAATAGTTTTCCCTCCCGATCTTTTCAATAAATTATAACAAGTTTGTAACTAAATATAGTTGGGCTATCTCATGCATAGCGTTTGTGTTTATTTCGGACATATGCGTTAGGACAACAAACTAGCCTACATTTTCTGTGGCAACCACAACGTCAAACTACTAACATGCACACAACATGTACAGCTTGAGAATTGAAAAGCTCTGAAATACTCCTTTTTATGAACAACATTTACAATGTAACGTTAATGTTATATGTCCACAGACTGTTACCATCTCCACGACAAAGGGACAAGCTACAGGGGTCTTGCAAACAGAGACAAATCCTGTCAGTTCTGGACATCTCAGTACCCCCACACCCATAACCACACTCCCCAGGCTTACCCATCGGCAGGGCTGGAGCAGAACTACTGTCGGAACCCGGACGGGAAGGACAGGCCGTGGTGTTACACAGACAACCCCCTCATCAGGTGGATGTACTGTGATGACGTCTTCGCTTGCGACGGTATTAGCCAACTCTTTATTCATTTATCTCCATTTGTATTTATTCATTTTTTTTTGCTCTTCAGACATTGCAGCTCAAAAGAAGACTTTTAATCCTTAACCTGTCAGTTATACCAAGATGGGTTAAATAGAACATCCTTGGTTACACAACATAGTTTAACACCTCTTGAATCTCCACCTAGTAATGAAAGTCCGTAAAGCTTTACGAATTGTAATTTTATTAACAGTAATGGTGCTAGTATAAACTGATAAGTAGACCGGTAGGTTGCGTTTCAAGGGATCGCCAGCAAAACACAATGATTAGAGAGACAACTTTTACGTTTCATAAAACCATACTTTCTCCTTCTGTTTTACATTTCAAGCCTCACCAACAAGTTGCTTCTACGCAATTGACAAGGGAAGGAGCTACGCAGGGCACGTGAATAGGTAAGATTAGACACATTTCTAATAGTAGCCCTCCCTACCATTCCCTACAAAGACCATGGTTGCGAGTCAGTCATGAACAAGGTCTCCTGATTCTTGGGAAACTCCGAACTCATTTTTAACCAATGCTTCCAGACCGTTTACCTGCATTCCTTATGATATACTGTTTTTTTTCTTTGACTGCAATGATAAGTTTCAAAATTAGGACATGTTGATCTTTTCGTGAATGTCTTCTTTTGTGTTCCCCTCTACAGGGTAGGAGACCGAGTGTGTCAGAGATGGGACTCCCAGTCCCCCCACAACCATCCCCACACACCACAGGCTCATCCTGATGCAGGCCTGGAGGAAAACTTCTGCCGTAACCCTGACAACAAGGAGCGGCCCTGGTGCTACACCACGGACCCGACACTGCGGTGGAGCTACTGCAATGTGATGGAATGTGCCGGTGAGCACAATTGAAGCTGACTACAATGTCAATAGAAATATTGAGGAATTAAACTGATACAACAATAAATTGCAACCTGAGTAGCTTTCGGGTGGCATCCACCACTCCTTGTTCAGCTCTGTGTCGAGATGTCACAGTGCAATGTTAATGTATTCTTGCATCTTCAAATCTACAGAAGGATCATAGTTATCAAAGCTATGAATGAGTATTTTGTTGAACTTGGTTGCAACGTAACCAATGGAGAAAAAGATTGTGACTGGCGATTTTAAAGCATGCTTCACCAATATTTTGAACGAAGGCTTTAAAATGTAAGCATGGAGAATCATTCATTTGTTGTTGCTTCATGTCCATCTTAGACCCTCTATCCCTCGACTTCATCGGACAAGAGTGCAAGGGACAATATACCTGTGGCAAGGGACAGCCACAAGTCTTGGGGAAACTTTGTTTCTGTGACAAACCTGCCTGCAGCATTTTCAACGACTGCTGTGAAGATGTCGAGTAAGTAATTATACATCTTCAAAATGAACATATGAGATTTCTTATGAACAGAAGATATGTTGATGAAAAAACTGCAGGTATTCATATGACAAAGCACTATAATTTGTACTGATCGTCAAAACGGATGTTGATTACGTGACGTCATTGGTGGGTTGTTTGGTTTGTGAACAACATAACTCAATTAATGTCATTATTGATCCTGAAGAAGACGACAGTGGTCGTCGAAAATTTGAGCCTTTGTGTTGGAAGAAAGTTTTGCATTGTAATAATATATATATATGATTACGCCCACCCCCCGTTCCAAGATGCCAATAAAGTAGTAGGGTTAACTAGAAACATGTGATTTATTACTATTTCATTAACAAACCCGCCACAGAATGGACAGCTTAGCTCAACCACCACCTGACTACTACCATCTAAAGTGGAAGTGTGTGCCTGGCTTCATCAATTGGCCGTCCTATTGGTTGGTTGCTGACTGCCCTGACGGATGGACGGATGACGTCACAAGGGATCAGTGTTTACAGCAAGTGGATCCCTTCAACCCCAGTGACACGGTGTACAGGATACCGGTGGAAGACGATGGTCCGTACAATGTCACCTACAGAAACATATTCTGTGCTCTTTGTAACAATGTAACAATGACAGAAGTAGATACTTGGGAGCCCGAACCAATATGTTCTGGACAACTTAATTCCTCTGTAGATACCCCTGCACAGACACAGGCGTACAGCAATATTCTCAGTATTTTTGGTGTTGAAAATGAAGAAGTGAAGAATACCGGTTGCCTTGGTACAAACAGGCTAGAATTCATGGTTCCCAGTGCAAGACCATGTCTTTCCCCCGAAGCAAATTTTCCAAATGCAAATTGTGACGTCGCTGCTTGCAGGTCCTACATCTATCCTGTTGCCAGTAGATATAAGACCTATAGAAACCTACACTGTGCTCTTTGCGAAGGACTTTCCCTTACGGCAACCACAAACCTAAGGTGTGGTGCCACTGTTTTTGATTTCAGTGTGACATCGGAACTGAATGAGTGTTTTGAAACTCGTACTTCACAATACGAATGTCTCCAACAAATGTCATTAACTCGTCTATTCAACTTTGATGTCGATGAGAGTGGGGAAAATAATCCCACCCAGTGCCCCTCCGACACTGTATACGACCCGTTTGCAGACACATGTCGGCATTTCTCGTCCGACAGTAGAAATCATGGCTCATCAAACAAAACCATTTCCTTACAGAATTGCAGCAAACCCGCTTTGATCTTCAAATTCGAAGAGTTCAGTGTCCTTTCGAATGGTACTATCCATCTGTTGAGTTCTAACGTATCCTGCCCAGCTGAGCAAGTAGTAATTCTGAACACAACAGCCTCAATCTGCGGGGAGTGCATACTGCAGCACTTCTCGAACGATACCCGGGCAGGCCAGACCATCAGCAGTTGGGACGCCAACCAGAGTTGGTTAACCCTGGGTCTTGTGATAGTGTCTGTCGTAGCCGTGTTTGGTTTCGTGGTCCACACTGCCAGGTCTGGTCAGTGGAAGAAAGTCCCAGAAAAGCTGAAGGTTCAGATGATGATTTGCATGACAGCTGCTGAATTCATGTTTGTGGTACGTGTGTCTGTCCCTTCCGGACCAGGCTGTACAGCGTATGCAATTATTCTGCACTACCTTCTGCTGACGGCCTTCACATCTATGAACGCACTAGCGATGGATCTCTTTCTTACGTTTCGTGATGGCTTAGAAAGAGTGAAACTATACAAATACCTCTTGTATACCTGGCTGATGCCGGTACCTGTAGTAGTAGTGACACTGATTGTGGAATTCCTCAGTTCTGTCAGTGTTGGTTACGGAGAGAACTGTTGGATCGGTAATCCGATCAGCAGTCTGGTGACCTTTGGAGTGCCTGTCCTCTGTTCCCTTCTGATCAATTCTGTCTTGATCACTTTTGTCTTGCTGACCATACGGAAGTCATTTCAGATAGCTGACGCTGCTATGTCTCGCTCACAGAGCAGCAAGGCCTGGGTCTATATGCGTATCTCGTTTCTAACGGGGTTCACTTGGATTTTGGGCTTCATTTATCCTTACGTCAACAGCAGCGTTTTGGACTACATCTTTATAGTTCTGAATGCTTCTCAAGGCCTTTTGTTGACAGTAGTGGCAACAATGACGGGGGAAGTGATGCAAAAATGGAAGTCAGCTATCATGGCACGACTTGGTCTGGGTGAGCCTCCTAAGAGCAGTGGACAAACTACCACCACCACTGCCAGCAACCTGCAAACCACGGGAGGGAAAACTCAGGCAATGGCAGATGGAAACAGCTCTACCACAGACATGCCAATGACAACTCTCGCTGATGTGGAGAAGAACAAGGCACGCCTTAATCAGGACAGTGGACGAACCGCCATTGCCGGCAACATGCAGACAACCGTAGGTGGAACTGAGGTGACGGCAGATGGAACGGACTCTGCTGAAGACAAGCCCATGACAACTTTGCCTACATGTAATGTGGAGGAAAACACTCCAGGTGAAGATGAAAAAGATAACCGTATCTAGTCGCACTACTAAATGGCGATATGAAACAACACAAACTAACAATGTGCAGTTTCATTCTTGAAGATAAGTGGAAAATTGCCCATGCTTATCACCTCGATTCCTGCAAGATGATCTCAACGAACAGAACAATTCTAAAGCATTTCAAAGTTAGCTTTGCTAATCCCCAAAATTCATGCTTGTTGCTCTTCTAATATAACTTACTTTTTCACCTGACTGGACACTAGTATAACTGTTATTGTCTAGATCTGTACAAACTTCTTTGATTTCATATAACAGTGCAAAGTGCGCACCGGGTTTTCCAATAAGGCTCGTTTAGCTTTTTTTTTTTTAGAAAAAAAATCAGAGGTTTGTAGAAAACTCCATAGGTTTATAGAAAGATCTGCACGATAGACTATGAGATGTTTGGTAATAATTGTTCATTCACTTCTAAAATTGTGTACAGCCCCTCCCACCTCTCAGCCAAATGCTGAATTGCGTGGGGAAAATTTACATGTCAACCAATCAAGTAAGGAATCCTTGGTGCCCCTTGATGACTCGCTGTTAAAGATACCACAGGTTATGAGCCACACTGTGACATGAAGCTCTAAACAATGCTTTACTGTATGACACCAGGTATCTAGTCATGCATCATAACTATAGATCTACTCTTATCAAAAAGTAGAATCGTTGTTTTGTGTAATTCGACATACCCGATGACTCAGAGTATACTTACAAACCTTCTGTTACCAACAGATGTTTGAACTATGAAACATATAACACTGATCAAAATTCCCTCAACTGGGCCTAAACCCCCACTGTATTAAAAAGTTATTCCTGTTTTATTCCCACCACGTTCCAGCATTTACTTTATGTAGAAAATACCATGGAGACCTACCTGATGCAACAATACTGTTGGAATATGTAAATTTATCAAGGTTTATGTTCTGTAAGGTAGATGCTTACATCTGTTAGTGTATGTGTATAATAGGTGCAAGAAAGTTATGTACGCTCCTATCCATTATGTCAGATAAATAACTTTATACATGGAAATAATTGTATCTGAAATGGCACAAGTACATTTATCAAAGATTTTGGGGTGTTCTGAGTAGCAGGAGTACAACTGATGTTGTCTGTACAAACTTCTTTGATTTCATATAACAGTGCAAAGTGCGTACGGGGTTTCTAAAGCCCCGTTTATAACATTTTCTTGTAAAGAAAATCAGAGGTTCATAGAAAGTTCTGCACGATACACCATGGGATGTCTAATGATAATGCTTTATTCATCTCTGAAATCATCCCTATTGGTTAGCATGACAGAATGCGCTTATCCCTTAAGTTCGTGCTTGGGTACGGCACCACTATGTGTGGGGTTTTTTTTTCAATAAAAAGTTTTAAAATTACGAGTACGATCTGAGCTATCTTTTAATCAATCTTTGTTGCAAAAATCAATCAAGATTGATGTTTATAGAAAGCTATGGATTATTTACCAAAGAATGTAAAGAAATAAAGTAAGAACCCCTCGTTGCCTTGTTGCGAAAATACCGCCATATAATGAGCACATCTGCGACATGGAACTCTAGACACTGCTAAGTAAACAACAGTACTGTATGACACGCAACATGTCCTTGGACACAGGGATCTAATCATACATCATAACCGACAATCTACATCTATTAATTGACATCCTTGTTTCGTGCATTACGTATACCATGCTCCCGATAACTCACATATGTTTATTCTGTACAACGAAATATATAACACGGTCCAACATTCACTGTATTTGAGGTATTCAAATAATTGTATCTGAAATGGCACGAGTGCATTTATCAAAGATTTTTTGGTGTTCAGAGTAGCTGGAGTGCAACTGTTGTTGTCTGTACAAACTTCTTTGATTTCATATAACAGTTCCAGGCTCGTTTAGAATGTTTTTGATGTAAAAAAAATCCGAGGTTTGTAAAAAAAACTCTCTAGAGGTTTATGGAAAGTTCTGCACGATGCACCATGGGATGTATGATAACAATGGTTCAATTATTTTCAAAATTATCCCTTACGGTTAGCCTGGCAGAATGTGCTTATCCCTAAAGTTCGTGCTTGGGTACGGCATCACTGTGTGTATGTTTGTGTTTTTTTTTTTTCAATAAAAAGTTTTAATCAAAATTACGAGTACGATCTGAGCTATCTTTTTCAAAGAATCTTTGTTGCAAAAATCAACCAAGATAGATGTTTATAGAAAGCTATGAATTATGTACCAAAGAATGTAAAGCAATAAAGTAAGAATCCCTCGGTGCCTTGCCGTGAAAAATACCACCATTTAATGAGCACACCTGTGGCATGGAACTCTTTACGTAAACAACAGCACTGAGGTTAATAGAAAGTCCTACACAATACACCATGGGATACATGATAGATAATAATGATTCATTCATTTCTAGATTTATCCCTTACGGTTAGTCTGCCATAATTTGCTTATCCCTAAAGTTTGTCCTTGAGTACGGCACCACTGTGTGTGTGTTTTGTTGGGGGTTTTTTTCAATAAAATTCCGAGTCCGATCTGAGCTACCTTTCAAAATAATCTTTGTTGCAAAAATCAATCAACTTAGATGTTTATAGAAAACTATGAATCATGTACCAAAGAATGTAAAGCAATAATAAAGTAAAAACCCTTTGGTGCCTTGCTGTGAAAATACCGCCATTTATTGAGCACACCTGCGGCATGGAACTCTAGACACTGCTTCACGTAAACAACAGAACTGTATGACGCGCAACAGAAGCCGATACTTGGACACACGGATCCAATCATGCATCATAGCCGAAAATCTACTTCAATAAGATGACATCCTTGTTTCGTGCATTACGAAGACATTGCTCCCCAAAACTTACAACATGATACAACTAATCCCTCTACTACCCACATATGTTTATACTACGGAACATACAACACGGACCAACATTCACTGTAATTGAGGTATACAAATAATTGTATCTGAAGTGGCACAAGTGCATTTATCAAAGATTTGTTGGTGTTCATAGTAGTTTGAGTACAAAAGTCAACTTTTGTTGTCTTTACAAACTTCTTTGATTTCATATAACAGTGCAAAGTGCGCACCGGGTTTTCCTATGCTCGTTTAGAATGTTGTTGATGTAAAAAATATCAGAGGTTTATAGAAAGTTATGCACTATGCACCATGGGATGTATAATAATAATGATTCATTCATTTCTAGAATTATCCCTTACGGTTAGCCTGCCAAATTGTGCTTGTCCCTAAAGTTTGTGCTTGAGTACGGCATCACTGTGTGTATTTTTGTTGGTTTGTTTTCAATAAGAAAAATTAAAATTCCGAGTTCGATCTGAGCTACCTTTTAAAATAATCTTTGTTGCAAAATTCAATCAACTTAGATGTTTATAGAAAGCTATGAATTATGTACCAAAGAATGTAAAGCAATAAAGTAAGAACCCCTCGGTGCCTTGCTGTGAAAATACCATCATTTAATGAGCACGCCTGCGCCATGGGACTCTAGACACTGCTTCACGTAAACAACAGAACTGTGTGGCACGCAACAGTAGCCGATACTTGGACACACGGATCCAATCATGTATCATAACCGACAATCTACTTCAATAAGATGACATCCTTGTTTCGTGCATTACGTATACATTGCTCCCGATAACTCATATGATACACCACAAAATTTGCATATCCCTAAAGTTTGTGCTTGAGTACGACATCACCGTGTGTATGTGTGTTTGTGTGTGTGTGTGTGTGTGTGTGTGTGTGAATGTGTGTGCTGTTGTTATTTTCAATAAAAAGTTTTAACAAAAATTCCGAGTACGATCTGAGCTATCTTTTTAGAGAATCTTTGTTGCAAAAATCAATCAACTTAGATGTTTATAGAAACCTATGAATTATGTACCAAAGAATGTAAAGCAATAAAGTAAGACCCCCTCGGTGCCTTGCTGTGAAAAATACCACCATTTAATGAGCACAACTCTACAAGCATGGAACTCAAGACATTGCTTCACGTAAACAACAGAACTGTATGACGCGCAACAGGAACCGATACTTGGACACACGGATCCAATCATGCATCATCTACTTCTATAAAATAACATCCTTGTTTCATGCATTAAGCTCCCTTCTCACTGAACCCGCAGCACGCTGGCCTACGTCCTCAAACTGGATTTTGTTATAATTACCCTTGACTTTATTATGGAAATATCATTCAAAACGTACAAGTATGACCAAAAAGACAACAAAAAACACAAAGCTTAAAAAGATTCGTTTTTTGTCGATGAAATTCGTTGAGTGCTTTGTCAATTCGATCGGCCGCAGCGACGCTACAAGATTGTTGGGATATGCAAATCCGTAATCAAGGTTAGCGTTCTGTAAGGAAGATGTCTGTAGTGTATGTGCCTAATTGAGGAGTAAGACAGCTATGTGCGTTTCCTGTTCATGATGACACATGTATGTGTAGCGAATGTGGGGAATGATACAACTGGAGCCGAACTGGAGCCGGCCGTTACAACAAAAGGTACGTCAAAGGGGGTCAAAGGGGGTCAAAGGTACGTTTTGTTTACTTCAGTCAGCTATCCCTAGAGTTTGAGCCGGTCAACCTCCGTTTTCTTTTCATGGTTATCAGCTACACCCTTGTCATTTGTTGGTAAAGAAGAAAATTTGAGATTGAAAGTTGGGTAAGTACTTTTACGGGGTCTTCTTGCAGGGAAAATCGACTGTAACCATCAGTCCTTGCCGCGAACTACTGCAGTTGTAGTAAACATTGCTAGGCGACGCTTCTGAGCTTGGGAATAAAGCTTCTTCACTTAGCTTCTTTGACAGTATATGCTTGCAATTGTAGCAAGCATTGCTAGGCGACCCTTTTGTTCCATGAACATAAATGCCCTGTAACCAAACATGTAATAGATAATGGTGACAAAGGTTTTTCATTGTTCAATACCCAACCAGAACAACTCCACATAAGCACGTGATCTCTTCTTGGCTCTTAACACTTTTTCAGCGATCTGTCGAATCTTTGGTCGCTCAGAAGTCGCAGCCTCTTGTGAAAAGGGGGTGTGCGTAACTTCGGACCATGCTGTATGCTGGAAGTTTTCTGTGTTTCGTTGTGTTTCAAATGATACTTTAACATTTAGGTTTGTATTCTAACCCATATATAAATCCAGCTTTGGTCGCACAGCAGTCTCCATCCTGTGGAAAGTCAGACTAATTGAGCATCCTTGTATGGCATCACAGATGTCTTAGTCCTAGCGCGGTTCGAACGTCCGAAAACCAAAAGGCATCGTACAATCAAACTCACAGGAAGGCTATTATTAATTACGGACCAATCAAGAACATCCGCATATCTGGTGCTATTTCAGCTCGAGTATACATAAAAGTCAATAAAGCGCTCGTGACTGTTAGTTTTAAGCCTAATCGAAGTTTCATTGGGGTACCAAAGTTCACACACACACACCTGAGTAAGGATGGCGTCTAACGTTGTCAGCGAAATTACGGAGGAACTACTCGTCTGCCAGATCTGCTTGGAGGACTTCAAGCAGCCTAAGGTGCTGCCGTGTCTTCACACCTTCTGCCAGCCGTGTTTGGAGAAGCTCCTGGCCACAGAGCCGGTAGGGAAACTGGACTGCCCAACATGCCGACAGGACGTGCCCCTTCCACAGAATGGCGTTCAAGGGCTGAAGTCCAACTTCATCGTGGGCAAATTGCACGACATTCTACAACAACAGACCAAAGGAAAAGCAGGAACATCGGAAGCAAAGGAGGATGATGCCCCATGCACAGTCTGTGAAAGGGGCAACTCTGCTGAGTCCTACTGCGTGGAGTGTGCCGACTACCTGTGTCAGATGTGTAACGACACCCACCGTAGGCTCAAAGTGAGTGGGTCCCACAAAGTGGTAACAGTTCAAGACCTGCAGTCCGGCCACCAAAGTATTGCCGACATCTTTGCAAGGGAGACCTCTATGTGCGAGGATCACCATGAACTGAACAAGTTCTACTGTGACACCTGTCACCGGGTCATCTGTCTGCACTGTGTGGTCACGGCGCACAGCGATCACCAGTATGTGGAGATTGAGAAGGCGGCCGAGAGGGAGAGAACGCTGATCAGGGGAAGACTGTCGACAGCCCATAACACGGGAGAATTGCATGAGAAGTGGATACAGCAGTTGCGGTCGCTGAAGGACAAGTGGTCTTCACGGGTACAGCGGACAGAAGAGGAGATCGAGGAACAAGCAGAGACTATTATTGAGGCCGTTAATAAAGCAAAAAACGACAGAATCGGTCAGCTTCGCGCCATGAATGCCGCTCGGGAAAAACAGCTGAAAATGGCCATAGAGGCAGCTGAGATGGACCTGGCCTCAGCCAAGAGCTGTATCCAGTTCACAGACACTGTGCTGGAGTACGGGAGCCCGGCGGAGGTCATGCTAGTCGTTGAAGAAGTTACGGAGAGGTTGAAACAAACTTCGGACGAAAACATAGCCGAGAAGGTCGAATTGACCAAGGATTTACGGAACTTGACCTTTTACAGACCTTCCTTGCCAACCTTGGAGAAAGAAGTGTTCGAGCTGATGGGTACGATAACACCAATGAGAGTACGGAAGTTACATGAATTATTGCCCGTTCGGCCATACCCGCCAATGAGTCCCCGTGGTGAGAGCCTCAAACTATTGAAAACGGTGGGAAAGAAGGGTAAGGAAGATGGACAGTTTGTTGTGCCTACATCAGTCGCTGTCACTGTAGAGGGGGACATCGTAGTGACCGATCATGGCAACAAACGACTGCAATTCCTGGACAATGATGGGAACTTCAAGAAGAAGATCGACTTGGGGTTCAGTCCAAAGTCCGTGGCCGCCATGACAAACGGTGAGCTGTTGGTGACAGGAGACGGACACAGGATTCACGTCCTGGACAAAGACGGGATGTTGTCTCGTGTCATCCAGGTGGCAGGGGCCGAGGAGAAAGATGAAGATACAACAGGTATTGCCGTGGACGGTTGGGGGCGAATCATCGTCACTATCAGGCACCAGGTTTTTGTACTGAATTCTAGAGGTGACCCCTTGTTTACGTTCCGGGACAAAGGTTCCTTCTTCCATGTGACCGTCAACAGCAGCCACCAAATCATCGTCAGTGATGGCAAGAACATTTTGAAGGTATTCGACCTCACCGGTAGCCATCTCGTTACAGTCAAGACCCCGAACTACCCCTGTGGCATTATCACGGACAGCGAGGACAACATCGTCGTGGCTGACCGCCACAACCATCGTGTTTCCCTGTTCAGTCGTGAGGGAACATTTATCAGAGACGTCCTGACGCGGAAGGAACACGGGCTGAACACACCAATCGGACTAACACTGACTGACGACGGACGTTTGGTTGTTTGTGGTGAACATTATGTCAAGATATTCGTTGACATTGTAGAATGATATCCGTTGCCCTGTTTTATTCCGAGTTGCAAACCTAAGATAAATATCCAGCATTATATCACTTAAGGACCTGTAGGGTCAATTATAAAACCTTGCATAAAACGAATCGCAGGACAGTGTCCTTCAATTCTCTAGATCAGCCGCTATCTCTTACAATCCATAACTTTAAAATTCAGTACAAAAGACTTGTAATTGTATTAAAGTTTCATTCACATTGTATCATCTAAGAAAATACAGAATTATAGCATGACTCTTTCTATTGAATGCACTTTATGCTTTTACACAAAGCTAATTACAAAACCAGAACATACTGGCTGTATTTCTAGGGAAAACATTTAATCTCACAGAGACACACGTCGATGAAGGTTAGACATCCAGGTAATAAGATACGCAAAATAGCAGTTATTCAAGCAACTTAATTTTTTCCAAAATCATATCCAGTTGCTTGAGTAACTGCTATTTGACGTAACAGAGACATAATATGCCCAATAAAGACACATAAACGTCAGGGAAATTCAGATAACGCAAGTAAGAATAGTTGCACGCTTTGCACCACGGACTATGTTAAACAAATGAACAAATAAAGATCAAGGTTCACATCATTGTTGTCCCGTGACACTCCTGAACTTTGTCTTTACTCTAAATTATCCATATATTTGTTCTACACATACGGGACATTGATAACATGTCTAGTATTGGGGCAAAATCTATGAAGTTGTCAGAAGTTCGGAATTACCTAACATTACTCGTAATTCATCACTCTCCTATGTCTGCGGTCGGAGGTCATTCGTGACGCATTATACTAAGCTAAGGCCATGCTGATTTGATTATATGGATGACATCCGCGCGCACATCAATTTTCGTCCGTCTCCAAAAACCAAAAGTTTTCTAACAGTCACCACACTATGAATCGTACAAAGCAGCTGCAAAATGAGCAAACACATTCCGTAGATTACAAAAAAGAATATTGGAAAACGATACTAATGTCGTAGAATGCCAAAAGCAATTCCAAAGTCAAAGAAGATGTGAAGAATTTTTTTGGGTTCCCAGAAGATGCCATCCATATAATCAATTAAATCAAATCAAATTACTTCTGACGGACGATGTCGTTACGTTACGTTACGTAACGAGTATCAGTTAACTTGAAATGTAACTTCAAAAGGGCCGACTTCCACCTCGGCCCAGTTAAATGAGTGACAGCTACAGATGGGGGGGGGGGTAAATGATTTTCATCGTACATTTACAATAATTCAATAATTCATCGGAAATTAAGTTTTTATGCCCACAAAGCCAAAGGCAGCGACAAAAAGATAATCCTCATTGATGATAACAGAAAACATGGAAAAGGAAACAGAAAACACGACTTATCTGGACGCTAATCGACAATTCATCTTTCGTTTCGTATTTCGTTTCCTTATAAACCAATCAATGAAATCATCAATCCATCAATTGATCGATTGATTGATCAATCAAACGCAATTCAAATCAAACTGACAGTAAATATGGTGAAATTAAACTGTTCACCAACAATAGAAATTGGACTCACTAGAATTTTCGTCTAAATCGCTGTCCTCTCGCCGTGGAAGAACTCTGTGTAGCCAAAAACAAATTCCCCAGGAAATTCCTAGAATATTTGCCAACTCGATCGCAGTACTATACTAAAGACTTCGCCCCTGAAGCATCGCCAAAAAGAAGTTTATTTCAGATTGTTCTGTTAGCCAGTGTATCGATCCGTACCAGACCACAGCAGGTCCCACAGCCTCCTGCAAACACTTATCCAACAATAGGTCCTCATTTCGCCCATTTTTCCGGCTTGGCAGCATGCCCTCAGAGCGCTACCCTTGATATGGCATCTGTTGCGGCTTGTTGCCCCTATGGTCGCGCGTCGGCATTTTTACCTCTTTCTCCGACAGCACTTCACTTGGTTAAACTCGAGAGTTTCGTGGAGTGGTTTCTAGCGAATTTGAGGGCAATTGATGGCATCAAACCGTGTTTTTTACGCACTGTGCTAGTGGTACGCGTTGCTGTGTAAGACCGCGTTTGACATGGTTGCAACTTAGGTAGCGACGTCAAGAAACCGACAAGTTTTCTTTCAACCAGGAAGACTGTTATTTGTTTGGCAGTTCCTCTTTTTTTTTCATTTCAGTGGTGTATTCCACCAAATTGAGCGGATTTGTATCCATGACTTTATGTAAGCCAACCACTTTGATTTCTGAAGCGTACAGGGAATGCGCCTCAAACCTCCTTATCTGGAGTTTTACGCGGTTTGATCTGACGTAGGACAACAAGGATACAAATCCCCTTAGAGTGGAGCCACATCTATCTCACTGTTACGGAGCGGGCGATTGGAGAGTAGTGTATGTGCGTGTGTGTACAGACAAACATTGACTTTTAATTTTGCGTGGGTGTCAACACATAAGGCATTGTTGCCATATAGTGTTAAGAAACACCTGTCGTTGCTAGCGGTGTCTTAGGACTTTTGTGACAATCCGTTGAAATACTGGATTCAACGAAGAAACGTCATCCCGCAAAGATACGGCGACGAAAACACCGGCTGACTCGAAACGCCTTGGGATCACGTCAACGTTTTGAATCGAACGTTCGCGCGCGGGTCTCCTGCAAGAAAGCCGACGCCACGTCTCAACAAGAGAAAGTCTAAACAATCGGCGTGACCCGTCGTCTCAGGTTTCGCCCGGTAGGGCAGGGTTACGACAGGTGTTGCAGGCACGGGGTCACTTTCTTCACTTTCGAACGGGGAGACGTATCAACAAGCACCGCCGTGGACCGTACACGTCCCGGACACCAGGAACCATGTAACGGGTTAAGCAGACGGTTTGTGATCCGCACTGGAAGATTTTTGAGGTAGGACAGTTCGCAAAATTCTACAAGGGATCGGATACAAGACTTACGCCCACCGTATACCTGTTGATCTGAGTAGCTGTCACACGACCTTAGAACAAAACTACCGTAAACCGATAGACACCACGGTGACTTGCACGTCTCGGGCACCGGGCACCATGTAACGGGTCACACGGAAGGCTTGTCAGCTACACTCGTCTGGAACATTTCCGAGGTAGAACAGTTCACAGGAGTCAACGGTGGCCTTGTCATCCAACATAAGGCATGAAAAAGGCTTACGACCACCGTAACTGTTGACCTGAATATCTGTCACACGATCTTAGAACTACGCGAAGACATGAAGCTGTTTAGTAGGAGAAACCTGTTATCATACATAGCGGTAGTGTTGTTCGCGTTGGTACTGACAATTCGAGACACAAGTGCGTTCGGGATCAAACTGGAGAACAACAAGTACACGGGACTTGTCATCGGCATACACAGGAGTGTTCCACAAGACGTCGGACTGATCCAAGCAATCAAGGTAAGTTTGATTTGTTTTCGCTTAAGACAGAAGACTAGGGTGATATGCCTGCATACATGTTCAAGTTAGTGCCTGGAAGAAATGGTGTTGTACGATTGTAGTCCTTTATCTAATCGTCTTCAGTTACATATCAGATCATTGTACGTGGCTAGCTTATATTTTGTTTGCGTATAGAATTCCCAACCCATTTTCTAATCATACGTCGTTTGAAGTCTTGTACGTATAGCCAAGTACAGTGTCTGCTATTTTTGTAAAGATATGAATGTTATTAAATCCTCCGATAGGATAGCTTAGGCCTGTAGCGGTAGCCAGCAATTCCTCTAGGATTAGAATGTGGAATTGTGTGGTATATAGTATAGAGTCAAATGGCTAGAATTTTTGTCTCACGGAGCAAGCGGTTCTGGGTTCAAATCTCAGGCATGCCCCGACGATGTGCCCTCATCTTACTCAGGGGAAAGTGAGTACCTAGCTTTGGCAAGGGACGTTCCTCGAATCATAGTACGTTGAATGAAGGTAGCATGTTTAAGGAAAGCCACACCACCTTAACAGAAAAAAAACGAAGATATCAACGGAGACATGGTGTCGAGATCTATCATTATTTAAGTGTACCTGTACCCAACACCTGCTCCCACAGGTGTGCACGGTTACTTAAGCTTGCCCCCGTGCGTAGGAAACACTTAAACTTAAGACCCATGAGAATGTTAGGTTTTCCCCTGGATCACTTCTTCCCCACTCACACAATAGGCGTTTACATCGTCACCAAGGCGAAGCATAACAAGCGAGGGAAACTTGTCTTCACTTTGTAAAACATACATTAACTTGCTTTTAACTCTTAACATTCCACAAATAAGTTGTACGTGCCCGTCTAGTTAAGGTTTAGTTAATAAACTGTACAATAGCCATCAATTATGCAGACATAGCAATGATCTAGTTATTTACCAAACAATTTGCGTCTTTCTACTTACTTTCAATCCACAAAATTGCTGAACGTTAAACAAAGTCCATTTTACATGTACCATGATTCTTTCTTTTCACGTATCTATTCATGACTATGATTAACTAATTATGGTTATTCAAGCTTTGTAGGTAGTCCGTGCTCAAACAAATGTATATCAAATGGCCTTTCTCCTCCCTTACAATAACTGTGTTTGCCTTGTTGAGTCCAGAGTTTGCTTGTTACGCGCTTAACCCGCCTGAGGTTAGCACTGCGGAACGGGTACTGTGTAGCAAATGTGTTTGGGGACACGGTAGTTGGACGGGCGTTCTGTTGTGTGTAGTTCAAGCATGGTGGAGGGGGAAATGCACGATCGCTTGAAGTTTGACTGCCGGGTTGCAACGTCTTGTTCTACTGACTACCCTTAATGTCAGGCTTTGTTGGTATGGAGGGCAAAAGAAAAAGTCGTGTCACTTCAATACTTTCAATGATTTTATTCAGTAAGAATCTTATGCCGGGAAACACATCCAAATTTCGTCATTATTCTAGAGGGGTTACAGCATAGACCGCATAAAAAAACAATGACATAGTACACTCCACGTACGTAGTTTAAGGCTAGCTTAAAACATTTAGAAAACAATTATTGCACAATAAAGTATTTGGTCCAAGGCTAGAATAGTCGAAGGGCCAACGCTCTAGAACACGCTTATTTTGTTAAAACGCTAAAACGACGCAACGCGCCTCTCCCGTGAAAATACCCTCAAGTAGGCTCTACTTAAACACTCCTAGCAGAAAGTTGGTTGACTGCAGTTCCATGAAATTTGGCATGCTTAAAGAACAAGCATTGGTGCGCTCAGCGGTGGCAAACTTATTGGTGTTTAAGGAGTCACACTATAATAAATTATCCACTGAACATTGCGTATTTTACGCCATTTTGGATGGCTTGCAGCAGGTATGTAGCGTTCATGAATATTCTTGAAACTCTTTGTGCTGATTTCCAGAAATCTTACCTTTCATTTGATATATAATTTATTCTTTATTTGAAAACAGGGGAGCGCAGCACTCGTATAGAAAATGTTCACTTTGTTGAAAAACAAGACTCGGCGCCTTGCGCGTTCCGAACACAATTCGAACGCGTCGGCGGAGCAGAAACCACGGGACTTGATGTTAATCTTTGTCACGGCGTCGTAAACACCAAAAATTCACTAACCCTCCTATGATTTGTATGTTGATTCTCTCAAACTTTAGCTTTCCATTGGCAAGTAGTTTGATGTTGATTTAGATACTTGAGTACACGACGTAGAATACTGAAAATGTTCACTCCGTTATGAAGACGCCGCACCTAGCGCGTTCTACCTGCGCGCGCGGTCGCTCTCCGTGCAATCACGGAACTTCGCGGTCAAAAGTTAAACGGCGTTATAAGCATGTTAAGTTCATGAATCATCGTGACAATTCGTGACCTGATTTTTAGAAACCATGGCTTTTGTTTCATATATAGCTTATTGTCGACTTGAATATAGGGGAGCGCAGCACTCATATAGAAAATGTTCACTCCGTTATGAAGACGCGGCTCCTCGCGCGTTCTACCCCGTGAGCATGAAGCCAATGAACCTGGCCGTCTTGCTTTAATCGATATGATAAGCACGTAGAGTTCCTGAAACCTTTCGCAAACGTGTGTCATGATTTCCAGGAACATTACTCATTATCTTCAATTAGATCATTTAGCTTATTGTAGATGTAAATGGTTGATGGCGTAGTAATGTTCGCTCTGTTAAAGACGCGGCTGCTTGTGCGTTGTACATTGGAACGCGGCGCAATTTCTATAAGGCTGTTCTGTACTATAACATTATGTAAGTTTGTCCTCCCGGTGATTTCATACAATAAAACAGCCCCCTTCTCCTCTTGTTAGAGTTGTTCACACTCAAAGACGTAAACAGGTGCAGGTCAACTTGAGCATTTTGTTTATATATGTGAAGAACAGTCTTGTTTGCTTTGTGATCAACATCATACTCAGCTTGTAATGGGATTTACGCGTACAGATATAGATCGACTTTGGTTTTGCTGACTGTGGAAATAATCTGCTGATTGTGATGACACTGAGCTGTCACAAAGTGCATACATGTTTATCTGTTAACCACAGACTTTATTTAGTTTGTGTAATGCCAACGTAACTCCACTGTCCGAGAAAGTGACTGGCTCCCCCCTGACCGATGTTGGGCGCGGGCCTCTATAACACCCCCACAAAACTCATTTATGCTGTACCTAGTAATTCGTGCCGTACCCGCTACAAATTCGTGCTGTGCCCGGTGATCTCATCGTTATCACCGGCCCTCGGTGTTTATTTTGCGGGTAAACGGTCAAACGTCAGAAGCTAACCTGGCCTCTCACCCCGCGCTACTCGTGTCAACGATGTTCGATCTTGTGCCGTTTTAGAAAAACCCGGAAGTAGAATCGAATATTCGATGCTTGGCCCTTCGACTAAGAAGCTAGATGGTGTTCCACATGTGTTCAAGGCTCTGCATATCGCTGCTCTTTGTCATGTGTTCTTGGTTCGGCCTTGTCTTTTCCCCTCTATGTTTGTCCCGTTCCTGTAATTGTAATATCGGCGCTATGTTTTTATCAGCACATGTTCCATTATGACGGGTTGCTATTAGGATATTTGCGGATTTACCTAAGCTTTCAACCGGTCGGGCAATGACGTGTTAATCGTCGGCCAATGTCAACAAATTTGGCACGGCTCTGTTTGAATTGTAATGTATCATTTAACGCTTCAATCAGCAAGAGCTGAGCCCTATTATCCGTCTACAAGATAACTTCGCCTCAATAGATACAGGAAAGAAAAGGAATCGTGAGAGAAGTTGTCTTAGATTCGTAAGTAAACATACGGATTCACCGCAGATTAAGATTCGTAACTAAAGTTGTTTACTAAGAGTCTGTGTCGCAGGGTGTTTCACGATGAAGGGTTTTTCCAGGTATCGGACAAAAGGCGCAGTTATGAAAAGGGACTCCACAATGCTTAGTTGTAAGCAATGCTAGTTGGCCCGTCTACAGCTATTATGATATCAACGCTGGAGGATCACGTTTCAGTCGTGTTTTTGTTGCACAAATTCAGCACGGGTTCTCAATCAACACTTGTACTTGTAGTAAGGCACGGCATGACATGGCCGTATGATTACAAATGCACCTTAATCGTTTGCAAACATATTCAGTGGGTTCGGAAAGTTTGCTCTTCTTTGGTTGAAAGAAAACGTGTGTGGATAATACAACGGTCGAATTGAATACAGTGTAAACATTGTCATCTCAATGGGAGGTGAGTGGAAACCACTGCTACAACATATACCAGGCCTTGACATTGTCTGTCAACAAGCGCGCGGGTTAAATGGGTTCGAAAAGCTGCCATCTTGGATGGACTGAGAAGTGATGTCACAGCCAGCGTTGACTTCCAGCTAACGCTACATTTCTTTTGTTACCTTTTCTATGGTCATATTTAGCACGTAGTTCCCAATGAGCTGGGGTCTATAAGTTGGAACAGAGGGTGGAGATGTGTCATTAGTAGAATTAATTAGAAATGACACTTTCGATACACGAAAACGACTAAAGTTTACGTAGCTTTTATGATATCTCGATTGTTCAGTAATAGCAACCTCCTTGGTAATAGCAATAGAAATCTGTGTTTGTGTACGGACACCTTTGCATTTGTACGACGTTTGCATCAGGTGTACGGGCACTTTTGCTTTTGTTGTGTCAATAAAAATGTCTATGTATTTTCTGGCGTGTCTCCACACAGGACGCATTCACACGCGCCTCCAGTGCACTCTGTCAAGCCACGAAAAACCGAGCGTACTTCGCCAACATCACAATCCTACTACCGAAGACATGGAACGACACAAACTACCCCGCCGCAACCGACGAGTTCTTCTCTAGAGCGCCCGTGCGAGTCGACAAGGCCAACCCCGTGTACGGGAACACTCCGTACGTCAAGCGGGCCGAGGGGTGCGGGAAGCCCGGGGAGTATCTACACCTCACCCCGGGTTTTCTATCGGACCCCAACGTAAACACAACCTACGGACCTATAGGTAATTTAAATAAGTCATCCTCTATTGATGTGAAGCATGCTGTCTTTTCAAGTAGCTAGTGGTAGTGCAATGCGTCTACGCTACGGCTCGCTTTTTTTATGGCCAAGCACACCGGGTCACCTCTACTCTTTTCGATAAGTGTATTGGGTTCTTTAACGTGCAGAGGTTTTACGCTTGAGGCTTATTATTGGTACGACTATTTCGTTTTGCTTGGGTGGAGACTGGAGTCCTGTTGTTGGGAGGGGGGTGGGGCAGGAGTAAAAACAGCGTTCACCTGCCGATACTTGACCCGGGGAGCGTGGTGGAGTGGTGCTTAACATTATTGTCGTGCGTGCCGGGTGTGTCGAATGGCACTAGCGAAACACGAACACGTCCCGTATTGATTCCATAAGCCTGTGAAAATACTCAAACTAGACACAGTGTCAATCTATATCTACCTCAAAAGTTACCATTTCTCACATTGATTCATTTCATCCTTGCAGTGTTAAGTCGTAGCTGAAATTTTGTCAAGTACAGTATTTGAAATAATTTTTGTGCCAAAACAAGAAAACACGTCCTCTTTCATCACTTTTTTGTAGCTAGTGATGTCAATAAAATACTTGTAACATCAAAAGATTGATGACGCAAATGCCTGTTTCATGACAGTCTAAATCACAAACATACTCCTCTCTAAGTATTTCAACTAACTTTTGTGCCAAATCATCACCTCTTGCATCAACTTTTTGTAGCTGGCGATTTTAAGAAAATACTTGTAATATAAAAAGATTCACGACGCCATTGCCTAACCAAATTGACAGTAACCCGTATACTAGTACTCTATGGCCGGTTAACTTCTTTGACGTATTTTTCAGTCTATTTGGTCAATTTCTGCTATTTCCAGCGACCTATGGAGCCCGACAGAGACTAGAATACCCAAATGTGTTTTATTGTCCTCTCAAAATCACAAACATACATCTCTCCAAACTTTGACCGCTAGGTCGAGTGCTGGTGCACGAATGGGGCCACTTGCGATGGGGGCTTTTCGACGAGTACGCCTCGGGAGACAACGCGTTCTACATCCACGAGAACGGCGAAGTGCAGGCCACGAGATGCTCCCTGGCGATCCAGGGCACGTACAGACACATGGACACGCGAGAGGAGTGTCGGCGGGACCCGACAACAGCCCTGTACGAGGACGGGTGCAGGTTTGAGGTGGACAGGACTTCGACAGTCGCCACGGGGTCTATCATGTATGCCCCTTACCTGGATACGGTGAGTATTTTTTGGCACAGATACTCTATCTTTTCATCTATGACAGATATCAATGGGCAGGAACTTCCTTATGTACTAAAAAGGAAACGTGGCACAAATGTTCACGAATATGCATAGTTCAATTCCTCTGCGTTGCAGTTTGTACGGCAACTTTGATTATGACAAGTCCGTCAGTATTCTTCCAAAAACATGTAAACTCTACTCTAAGGTGGTAAGGGGACTTTAGAAACGACAGAAACTTTGGGTAAAAAAATGCATTGACGAAAGGCAAAAAAAAACCCCATTCATATCGACAACTTTGTAACCTCCTTCCCAGGTGTTCGAGTTCTGCCATGGGAACGAGTCCGGTGACCCGCTATCCTACCACAACAGTCAGGCCCCCAGTCCGCAGAACCGGCAGTGTGGCGGCCGCAGCGCCTGGGACGTCATGTTGGAACACCGGGACTTCGCCGGGGGAGCGAACGGTCCCGACCTGTCGCCGTTCGCCGAACCGAACTTCAGGATCGTACGGAGCACGGACAGGAGGGTGGTGCTGGTGTTGGACGTGTCCGGGAGTATGACTGTGAGTACAAACTTACATAACTTCACTTTATCGACATGTACCTTTAAGTATCATGGAGAAAGACAACAGCCGGTTAACATTGACAATGGAACATATTCATTAGCCTCTACCAGGCTCCGTCCTATCGTTGGGAAAATAGTAGAAATCAGCCGCGGTACTTCGCTATACAGGGTAGGTCCGCTATACAGTAAGGTTCCATTTCGATGGATGGCAGATTCGACCTAACTCCCTTGGCACACTATTCACTCTATTAGGCCAATTATCTACTATTTTTCCAGCCATCCCGCGGAGCCTGGTAGAGGCTACATATTCATGGCAAACATATGCTAAATGTATTCAAAAGTTAGATACTGAAAAAAGACGAAAAAGAAGAAGAAAAAATATGCAATATTTTAACACGCCATGTAGGATACGATGTGAGTATAGTCTTCTTCAAGAATAATGACCCACTACTTGCGACACGCGACCTTACGGACACATGACTTCGTAAAGTTTCGGTTTTATCTATTTTACCATAAGTTAACATCTCTACAGCCACCGTTTACTTGATGCCCGCGGACAGATGGTTGATAAATTGATTCATACACATCAGGTCTGAAACCTGTTTTTCATGTAACACCTAAAATACGTCTAAGAAAGTGAACAACAGACTTTTAAAAGACTGTATGTTTATCCCCAGGGGCAAGGTCGTATGGAACGACTGCGTCGTTCGGTGTCTACCTACATCCTGTCTACGATAGAGGATGGCGCCTGGCTGGGGATAGTCACGTTCCGAGGGACGAGTCACAAGATATGCGACCTGGAGCCGCTGACCGGTTACTCCACGAGGGAGGAAATACTGAACATGACTCTTGAGGGGTTGATGAACCGCACGGGAGGAGTAGGGACGAACATTACCCGAGCCGTAACGCTGGCAGTCAAGGTAATGCTCTGGTTAAAATTGCGCTGGTGCCCGTAGGGGGTGTAGTCCCGGCCGGGCCCCAAATCCAGAAATTTGTCCCGGCAGATTGACGTGTACGAGGGGTATCTCCCGGTGCTTGCACGATTAGCTCATGGCGTCTATTTGTTACCGGGTCCCGCGTTGATTTTAAGTCCGATTAAAAATGATTCGGGGTCCCGGCCGGGCCAAAAATAGCTCTGCAGCCGCATGGTGTCCCAGGGGGCCACATAGGGGGCATGCCCGAAAGTGCAAAAAACAGCCTGTGAACTACCCGGTGGGGGCCCCTTTTTCTCATTGGGACCTAAGCATAAATAGTGATGGTGATGAAAGGATGAAACAAAAATAGCAAATTTGAGCGGAAAAAAATGACGTGTGAGTTTAGACCACATGCTTTACTTTTTATGGCCGTTTTGTCTACAAGATATCATTTCCTAGTCTAACGACACAATCACAATAAAGTAGATACAAGGTACTAGATACACTGACCTGCCGAAAGACTTCCTTTACTTAACCGACATCTTTTTTGTCCTCACCAGATCCTCGGCCCGGCCGTGCAGGACCGTAAGCTCGGGGACAGTACCGGCCCCCGGCAGATGATCCTGGTCACAGACGGCAGAGACAGGCGACTCAACAGCTCTGTCGTCTTCATGCTGCAAAACGAGACGGCAAAAGGCGTGGTTATAGACACCGTAGCGCTGGGAGACGGAGCAGAGGAGGCGCTACCGGTAAGGAGATTTAGTCTTTAGATCCGCGAAACTATCGTTAAGTCGTATACAGTCCTTCCCATTGCGCTGTCCTTAAAATGCAACTCACAGCGGTAGAGCTTTTATCTATTTGTTTATTTATAAATCTTAAGGGTAGTCCCTTCAGTTAACTGAGTAACTAATTTCCAAGGGAGCACTTACAAATCATAACACATCAGCATACAAAAGGATATCCTGGGATATCCAAGGCAATAGTGACATTCTAAGGGGAAAAAAATCTTCATGACCACTATTTTAGGGAAACCGTACTCACGTTATTGTACACTGGCTCAGAACTCTTCACATACTTTCCATGTTCTTCCTTCCTAGATGTTGTCCGAGGTCACGGGAGGACAGTTTTTCTTCTCCCCTGACAGCGATGCGGGGGGATCGGCGCTGGATGACGCTCTCACGGCGACGGTGTTGAAGTACATGGACGACGTCAGCACAAGCGTTCCTGTTTCGGTACGTTTACGGCTACTTAGTGACTGGCAATACTGTTCTATTAGCATAGCAGTCAGGATAAGAAAAACATCAACTGATTTAGATATCTAGATCTGTGGAGCCAAGAATGCAGGTTAACAGTTGTATGTATGTATTCCTTGAGAAAGCGCACCTACCATATTCAGATCTTGGCTACCGTATAATAGTCAGACGAGACATGAAGAACATGTCTTTCCAATATCTGAGACACATCGCATAGAAAAGACTCAAAGCGACGCTGTTAATCATATCCTTTTCCATCTGAAAATAGTATTCTCTCCTTCTCCTCTAGCTTGCGACGTTCTCACACAGTCTTGGCGCAGGAGAAACGCTGCACGAACACATCTACATCGACTCGTCAGTGGGCGAGAAGACGGAGTTCCGCCTGGCCTGCCAGGACTGTGCACGGCTGAGCCCTGTGGTCACCGATCCGGATGACGTCACCTACAGCAGATCCTACTTCTCTTTCAACGATAACGAGGGAACCATGCAACTTCGGATTGAAGGGAAAGCTAAGGTTAGTTTCGGATTAGGTTTCATGGCCTCTTGTAACAATTATCATCAGACAAGGGACGTGTTAAATGTAATCTTATGCGAACTGCCTCTCTTACAATTGTGGAATCCTTAAAAGCTACATATAGCAAGCCAAGCTGCCATTGACCCGTCCATGGATCCAACAAAGCCACTTATTTCCATAGAGCAATATAACAATTTTTTTTGTTTGAAAATTTTGTTAGGCCAAGGAATTATGTTATGTGTTGATGACTGTTGAACCAAACGCTGAGATGACTTTTTTTCACACAAGGTACAGATATGTAAAGCTGCTCCCTAGTGTTTTTTTAACTAATAATTTTGCAATATACTCGACAAATGTACTAAGTATCCGCATTACCATTGCTAGGCTGGAAGGTGGCAAATTTCAATCCAAAACGAAGCCACACGTTCAAGGCGAGACACAAGTGCCCAGTCCATTCAGATTGACGTCACCTCTAAACCTGACGACCCTGACAACCCCACCATCACGCTGACGTGTCACCTTAGCGACCATCACGTGATCCTAGGAGAGTCGTCTGATGATGACGTCATCGCCGTTCGTGCCGACCTCAGGAAAGGCTACAAGCCAGTTCTGTCTGCCAGGGTTACGGCGATTGTAGAAACAACGTCCGGAAGCGCTACGAATCTTGCCCTCCTTGACAACGGTGTGGGTAGGTACACGTCTTCGACTTTCTTCTTCAATTACCAAAATCTGTTCTGTCACGACCGTACAAAAAAAGTACCCGATTTTTGGTTGACATTAGAGGTATGCTAGTCCGTGCAACGCAAACTCCGCTATCAAAGCTGGTCCCTTCCCGGTGTTGGGCGGCCGCTATGAGCGTGATTCTGCATACATCTAATATCTTCTAAGTAAACCATGTTACTGGTATATTTAGAACTTAAACGTTGTTTCTCATTGATGATTGAATAAAAAAAATCCAAACTTCAGACTTTCGACCCTTGTCAGCAAGACTGACCCACCACGTGATCGTAAACACACTGTGGTTATAGGTCAAAGGTGAATGAAATCGGAATGTTAATTTTCCTACCTAATCCCACAGGTGCTGATGTGTCTGAAGGCGACGGCGTCTACTCTGCCTACCTTCTAGTTAATCATCTGGAAGCCGCGAGTGGCAAAACCACCCGCTACACCGTTTCTGTCCTGGCAGACAACGAGGACAACACAGCGGTCATTCTCTCACAAGGGGCAGGGGCAATGTCGACGGCACCACTAGCATTCCCAGGTATATGAACATACACTTTAATACCTTCCGAAAATAATTTCAGCAGGTTGGTAGAACATAGGATATCTCACCTACTTACGTTTCGATGTCTACCAGACACGTACCTTCCTCAGCTAGAACTTCTGACTTGAGTACCGGCTGCTTCTCGCCGCTGTAACTATAAGGTTCTATGAGTAGCCGAAGTAGGTGGCGCCAACCCAAACACTCATTTCTTAAGTTCTTATTGTTCTTAAAGAATTGGAAGCTAGAATGAATATGTCAAATGTTGGATTTATAATCAACCGTACTTTTGGTGTTTTTAACATTCCAGAGGTAGAAGTCGAGATCGTAGCAGTGCCACTGGAGCAGTTCCAGCGGAAGACGTCAGGAGGCGCTATTGTTATCGACGTGTCGCCGTTGTACGTGCAGGCGGACCACGCGGACGTCAGCCCATCAACTATCCACCTAGAGAGACCCTTAGTGTCCAACCAGGACAAGACTGTCACCTTAGCCTGGACAGCGGTCGGTGACGACTACAACTACGGCACAGGTAAGAGAAACATTAATCGTAATCCGTACTAATTATCGATATGTTTAAATTGACTATCAATTCGAATACTTATGCTATATATGCTTACCAATATTTTCTGTCTAACCGTTACAGCGTCGTACTACGACATCCGTATAAGTGACTCCTCATCCAGCTTATTCAACAACTTCGAAGAAGCTTTAAGGATTCTTCAAGACAACGTGACATCAGGAAACCTATCGGCTCCACGTGAAGCCGGCCGGACTGAAACTTTCACCATTGCCCTCCCTAACGTGAAAGAGAACGCAACCATATACATCTCAGCTCGTGCCATTGACGCCAACGGGAATGCCGGCATTCCGTCCTGGCCAGCTGTTGCCTCCCTAATGTACATAGAACCACTCTTCACACCAGTACCAACACAGGTTGCGAACTCAGCAACTCGGTTGCCAACTCTCGTTCCCACTGGCGTGCCAACTCGCGTGGTAGAGGCGACCGAATCTGCCACTTACATCGCTGCCGGAGTAGCAGCAGGGACTTTGACGTTGTTAAGCATCGTCATCGTCCTCAAATCTTTGGCGAAGAGGTATCAAAAAAGCAAAGGAAAATCGCAGAAATTCGCACCAGACGACAGAAGTAGAAGGTACATTGTGGGTGACAACGGCCACGCCAATGGAGGCTTCGCTATGCTAGACTTTGACTTGAACTATGACACGATTTACATGGAAGATGACGTCAGTTGGATCCCAAGAGTAAGGGGAATGGATGATGGAGCGCTTGAGACGAATCAGCATGGAGTTTTGAGAGACCCGCAAGAGGTCGTGGTTAAGTTCAACCCGGTCTTTCACGAAAGTATCGACGGTACAGAGAGCATAGCCAGCGACAGGGACATTTCGGAACTCGACAGCGACACTGACAGTGCAGTGTACGGGAAAGAAACCTCGGGAGCCGCGTATACTCTGGCGCAGACACTCGCTAACAAGGTTCACCAGGTATTCGGGAAGCCGAGAAAGTTCAGCATCACGAACATAACAAGACGGCTAAGCAGAGGCGGGGCAGATTCCGAACTGGAGTCGAGACCTGTGAGCGGGCGTAGAGCACGACATTCAGTCCCTGAGGACATCAAATTCGACAGCATCGTCGAAATGAACTGGCACGCTGGAAAAGACGTGGAGAGACCTAAATACGCGCCTCGACGGACGAGTGTGCAAAAATCAGACACAGATAGTGACTCTACCGAGAGCGACTCCTCTCGTCCTTTTCCAACTCGTTTCCCGCGGAGGAAAGACTCCGTCTTGGGAACAATAATCCACCGGAACGGGGGCGAGACAGCCCAGTCGGACAGTGAGACACCGCCGCCGAGTTCGGGAAGCGACACGGGGAGCGTGGTCGTCCACGAAGTCGACAACGGTTCGCTCAGCGACGCGCTCGACTCCTGTAGAACGACTCCGATCAGAAGCTTCTTGTTTTCCTCGTTTGCTAACAGGACGAATTTCTCCTGCAACCTCGTTTCATCCGACGACACCTCGTCCATTGCGTCCTCCATAGCGGAATCGTACAACGCGCAATCCATAAGACTGGTAATGAGAACAGACTCAATACAAAGACGAGGCAAACGCCCCATCTTGAGAACGAGCCACAGGCGAGGCAGTGACGTCAGTACGAGTAGCAAGGACACTCAGAGCAGCCTGTCGTCTGTGAACACCGTTTCGTCTTCCCGGGAGTTCAGTCGACTGGCTAACATTATAAACAAACGGGTGACGTTTGCTGACGAGAAGTATGGGCCGGGCGGGCTGGTCATATCGCGCATATAAAAGCCATGACGTCAATGTCGACTGTGTTTGTATCGTATCTCCAAGCAAATGTCGAAAGGTGAAATCGTAACGTTTCTCAAGCTTCCGGTTAAGCGGAGCAGCGAGCTTTCCACAGTAGTATTTCGCGTATATTACATCTGCTTGGTTTTCCTATCAATACACAATTTCCAAGCAAATGTAGAAAGGTAAAATCGTAACGTTTCTCAAGCTTCCGGTTTCGTGGGTCTTTCTACTGTCCGCCGCTCCGCTAAACGTTACGATTTTGCCTTTCTTCATCTGCTTGGAGTTTGTCACCACACGAGAATAAGAATGAAAATGCCATGTTTAAAAATTGCTATATGTGTTACTTATGTTCATGTCTCCTTTGGGGCTTCTAAGATCAATCATAGGTCCCGTTTAGATGCGGCCATGACGACCGAAAATATCTCGGGAAACGAAGATAAAATTTAATATAGACATATATATGAAACATGAAATATTAAGTTGTGAAATCAAATTCACTTTTGAAGAGATGATAAATTAAAATATAAGCCTTTCTATATGCAGCTGGACCTGCTATCAGCTTGATATGAATATTTTTCTATGACATTTATGCCTCAGAATATGACGGAAGATGCCTATATAATTATCTTAACTTCTAATCGTGTGGAAGACAGGCGTTTCTGGGCTGGCAGAGTGGTTCGAGTGGCGGAGGAAGACTGGCACTTGACATAAGTCAAGTTAAGTCAAGTCTAATCGTGTAACTTCACATTACGCATTACACTTGTTGTAATCTACAAAAAACAAGACAAATAGAAATTGTGAAAATAATGACTAAAAGACCAATATATTGATTTTGCTTGTTTACTGTTGACATTAATAATTTGTCATTAATATACTGCTGAATTGGAAAGTATTATGTTCAATACATTTACAATATAGTGTACATGTCAAGTACATTAATATACATAGCATTCTTTACTTCATCATCAATTCAGCATCTTGTCTGGTACTGTAGACCATGATTATAATAAGCAAATTGACATCTATAAATAAAATCAACTTTCTACGAGACTTCCTGGAGTCTTGTTCTGTCATTGTTCCAGTAATGTCCTTGTTAGACATGTGAGCTTGGTCAAAATTTACTACCTGGTAACAACATCTATTCATAATATATGTTCATAATCTTGTGTGTTGTCCTTTTCAGAAAATCAAACCCATTGGAAGAAGCAGTGAAGAATAAGAACGATTCCAAATTCTTGTGACATTAAGATACAAAATTAATGTAACAAACAGAGCAGCGAAAGAAATAATGATGGACTTTGACTACCAAAATGTTGGTGTCTTCCAAACTTGATTAAAACGTTTTTGTAGTGCACTGGCAAGTTGGGTGGTTGCAGCATGCTTTTTAAAGACCTGACAGTTGTTTATCATATGTTTACCAAAATTGTAACTATAATTTCAGTATCCTCGAACTTTGTCATGAATCATCAACCTGAAAGTCATAGTTTAAGTGCAGAAACACTTTTAGGATTTGTGAAGAAAACAAAAAGATAAGGATCCAAAATAGTCCTTATATTTGCTAGTCCTTCTCATGCGACTAAATGTTCAAAAATGAGCATTTCATCTTTGTATTTGTGCCTGCTGTCTGGAACTTGACTCTTTTAGATGGACCTGCCAACAACTTCTCTAAGAATCATACCCATCTTAAGTCAAATCTTAGAAGCTAAAGATACTTTGGAAGGGAAGAAGGAATAAAGAACATGTCTTACTTTAAAAATAACAGCAGGGAAATATTTTCATATTCTTATTGGGAGAAATTTCAATTTCATTCTGTTATCTTATTGCTCTGCCTGACATACAAGGCAAAGTAATGTAGCCAAATGATATGCAATCAAAAAGGACAAGGTCTTGAGTCAGGAATTGATCAGTTTGAGTCTTCAATATCCCCGGAGTAAACAGTAAAACATTGACGGCCCGCCTCAGTGGAAGACTGAAAAGCGGCAGAGATGAGTGAGTGAGTGAGTGAGTGCGTAAGAGAGTAAACCCTAATTTTAGCATTAAGTGTGGTAAGTTCTTTAATGTGAATAAGGTGTGCCTTTATAAAAACACAGTGCCTATGACTATGGCTTAATGTCTCCTCTGCAACAGCACTGTTGAGGACCACTGTGACTTGTTTAAGGCTTTCCACTATATAGAGGCTGTGACTGCTATGCGACCACTGACCAACTGAAGGTTTGACAGATCACTCAATGAATTATACTATACATAAAGAAGAAATTTGTCATATTTAGGGTTTTCATTTGTATTCTAAACCTTATTTTGTGCATCATATCTAAATCATAAAATCAATAGTGGTAAAAATAACATTTTGGTCACTCAGCATTTACGGTGTAGTAGAAAGGGGGCCTTAGGGCTTGTGCTGTTGGCTCTTTGCATGGGAAGGGGTGATGGCAGAGGGGGTTACATAGGAGGGGGCGGAGGTGGTGGAGGGGGTGGAGGAGGAGGAGGGGGTGCCCCTCCCCCTACAGGTGGTGGGGGTGGAGGTGCAGGTGCAGCAGATGCATCAGGTGCTGCGGCTGGAGCCGTTCCCCCCGCAGGTGCCTCAGGCCCTGACTGGGCAGCACTGCTGCTCTCCGCTGTGAGACAAGGAAAGAAAATTTACAGACCCGTTTATACATGACAAGTTTTTAATCACTACTGCATCATAATACATGCACCAGTACTAATTTGGTGTAATGCCACAGTCACATTTTTGAACCACAGCCCGGCCGGGCTGTTTGCGGGAATGAAAAATAAAAATAAAATATGCACAAATTATGGTCATGACTATTGTTTTCACGTTTTGTGTGTTTTGTTGTCTATTATACTTTTCCTGTGAACGTCCCAGCCAGGCAGTGGTTTGGAAATGTGACCATAACATTAGGCATGCCACAAATAAATGCACTAAATTCAATCACCACAGACCTTATAACCCTAAACAAAAAGACACACAGTCACATACAGACTCACTATCCGTGCTAACGTCAGTTTTTCCCTGTGGTGCTTGTACTTTGGACGTCTGAGTTTGACGGTGGACCTCCAGCTGCTTCTGTCCAGTGGGTTTACATCAGGAAGGTTGAGATGGTGAATTTCAAAAAAATCTTAACAAACTTGAAAAAAAATGCACCAACATTTCCTCCACCCTCTGTTACCTTTAATGTGGTGTTGCTCCTTCAAACAAGGGACCTCCATTTAATTCCTATCAAAGGGACGTCCCTAACCGAAGCTAGGTTCTCATTTTCACCTGAGCGAAGTGAGGAAATCTGTGTTAAGTGCCTTTCCCAAGGATTCAAACCATGGACCTCTGGGCCAAACACTCTACCATTACACTATGCCAATGCCACTCGAGTTGAGGAGTTACCAAAATGTTGGCCAGGTAAATAACATTTAGCTTGTGTAATAAGCACCATTTTCTTCCTTATTTTGTCAAGAACTAGAAGACTCTCTCACCTTCCTTCTTCTCCTCCTGCTCCTCGGCTGCCGTCTTGTCAGCGCGGAAGAATATCCGTGCGGAGCTGAGGGAGTAGTAGAGCAGGTCGAACTCCTGCACGTACACATCCAGCCGCCGCACCGTCAGATTCAGGGTCTGCTGCAACTTCTCGTCGTCCACGGTCTGGGACGTCTGCAGCTGCTGGTGGATCTGTCTCTGCAGAGGGAGAGGGGGCGTGAGCAATTAAGTCATGGTTCCAGCTACACATGCGCAGCAAAATGCATTGTCAATAAAATGTCAAAGCTGAAGGCCCCTGAGACATAAACTAAACATGTCTAGACATTGTTATGCAAATCAACCAATCGAGATAAGAAGTTTTTACAACTCATCTTTGACATATTACCCAAAGTGCATATCGTTTCTCATGCCCAGTTAGAACAATGAACCTCCTTATTGTTAACAGGAAAGCAGCAAAGTAGGATCTAAAACAGGGCTGTCGCCAGGACCTGTCTCTCTGTCCTGGGATGGAAATTTGTTTGTTGGGCCAGAAAAATATTTCACCCTGTTCATCAAAAAAATCTGCACTTCATGATGTGAAATTGATGAAAATGTATTTTTGTAAGCTTAAAACAACTGATCTACGTGTAACAAGGCTAGAGACAACCCTGGTCCAAACCTAAAACATTTTATCATGCCTCATTGCTGTCATTTAAGTTCCCTTTATCTATAAACATATTTTTCTTTTACTAAAAGAAAAATATGTTATAGATAAAGTGAACTTGGTACAAAAACAACTGCTACATTCTGATGACTCTGATGAATTTACTGTCAAAGATTCTGATGAATAAGCTAAGAGGACAGCTGAAGACTTACCTTTTCCTTATTGTACTTCTCTCTAACCGACTGGAACCAGTGTAGGGAGTCAAAGTCATGGTACTGGTCCAGAAGCTTCAGGATGTAGGCCACTCCTGAAACATGTTAGTACAGATGTCAGCTTTACCATGTCTGCTTTAACTAAGTCCTTTCTAACGAGTTAGCCTTTTGGCACCAAAGCTGTACAGTCATAACTGCTCAAAAAGACCACTCAGGGGGCAAGTAAAATCTGGTCTACGTGGACAGGTGATCACTACTAGTACAGACAGGATTCTTAATGCTTGTGTCAACTGGAAATATTATCTTAAAGACCACCAAAAAGTGGTCACATTGAGTCGATTGACCAGGTGGTCCTTATGTACAGGTTTGACCGCATAACATGTATCACTTACAAGGTTGGGAAGCACTACGAGGGTTAATTTGGTAAATTGTTTATAGCATCAGCTAGCTATAGTAAATGTTGTAAATTCTGTTGTTTTTACTGTGAAAATAGATGAAGATATGATTTAACTTACCCATGGCAAAGCCATCATCCGTAAAAGCTGCTCCCACCTTGTTCTTCCTGTTCAGTTTCTCTTTTGATGTGATGGAATGTTCAACAAAGTTCAGGGTCTGGGAGAGGCAAAACAAGATAACATGATGATCGGTGTAACACATCAGCTTTGCAGGTATGCCAAGGTAGCTAGTCATATCACATTCCGGCAATGTCTTGCATTGTCATTGTCACATCTGAGCTTGGATACTTATCTAACACCAAGCTTTGTTTAAAACATATGATGAAGAGAGCTTGACAGTGGAACTGTCCTTAAGTCTTTCTTTAGGTAATGGCACTTAATGTACTGACACTTTTGAATGCAGTTGCCTACAGTTCATGAGCAAACCCTTTCAGTTCAGACCTACCAGTGGAGGGAGGATGATGTAGAAGTTCCTTAGATGCATGTTCTTGGGGTTACGGAACTCAGGGGCAAAGACGTCAACAAGCCTCTAAAAGAACAAAAAAACGTGGGTGCATAAGACAACAACATTGGGCAAGAGCATATTAAGTAACCAACCTAAACTCTCCTTACTTTTGCAAACCATACCCACAGAAACTGTTTAAGTGGTCATCCTATTTTGAAATGTAAAATATACTGTTCAGGTTACTCAAACTCTTTGGCTCAATGGGTTCCTTTGATATATCAATTTTTTTCACAGTGCATCACCTTGAAGTACTCTGTTCCTTCTGCAAAGTTCTTGACAAGGTCTGAGATGACAGTGTCCAGATGCCTGGAGATACAAGAGGTTGTATGTTTTAACAATTATAAAGATTATAGCATTGTGAACTTTTGAATTGACTGAATAAATCCAGTTGAAATTGGGTCAGTAGAACAGACTAGGAGACCAACCTGGCAGAAGCCTGACACTCCTCAGACAGACCCTCATCCTTCACCGCATCCTCAAATGTCACAATGTCATCCAGGTCAGGAACAAACCTGGAACAGAACAGGGCAACATCGTTTGTTTGTTTCTATTGCATACCCGGTAAACAACCTCATGGTCTAACACACCAGGTTTGTACTGAACAGTACAAGCTGCATATCCAGACAGATTTAGCTGATCCACTCACACAGGGAAGGACCCCTACTCTTTTTGATAAGTGTGTTGGGTTCCTAAACATGCTCGAGCTGTGGCTCTCCTCAAACACGGGACCTCCATTTAACACATACTATTCGAAGGACGTTTCTATCTGAAGCTACTGTACAGGTACTCATTTTCACCTGAATGAAGTGAGGAAATTGATAAGATAAAGTGACTTTCCCAAGGGCACAATGTCAGCGTGGCATGTCACAGGATTAAAACCCAGAACCTCTGGGTTCTGGGCTGAATACCCTGCCATTACACTATGCGATGACACAACAGCTTTGTCTCATAAGTATAATTACAATCTGACAATATTGTCTTCACTGCAATCCCCAGTACATTGTAGAACCCCTACCTGTTTTTGTTACAAGACAATTATTATTAAACCCTCCTTACCTGATAGCATTGCTGCAGCAGTGCAGACCACCAGATCGGATCATGCGGACATAGCCCATAGCATTGCCTGATGGAAAGAGCAGATTGAGCATGAATATGAGAAGCTTATTATAATAAGTCAACAAATAGTACATGTACAACATCTTTATTTTTCCTGCTTTGTATAGAAAAAAGATGACTTAAGATTTCCATTTACACAAATTTATATGTCAATGATAAATTTACAATTAAATTGTGTTCTGAATTGACTTAAAAGCTTTTAAATTACACAGAACACCATTCTCCTATGCAGAGCCTCATCTGCTGCCATACAGTATACGTGGCTGAAGTTTCCAATTTGTGGGTGCGAATGGGCGCATTCTAACAAACTGTCAGCCAATTAGAGAATTGCCTAAATGTTTTCTTTAGGTGAAGTCGATTCTCTGATTGGCCGACAGCTGGTTAGAATGGCCACACCCACACCCGTATATTGGAAACTTCAGCCCAGTTTTGCAGAGCTTCCAAAAGGCATATTGTATAAGACGCAGGCAAGGCTCAGAACAGGATAATGTAGAACAGAAGTCCCCCCCCCCCTCCTTACCTATCTGTGTGATAAGCTGTCTGAACTGGTCCAGGTAACTCTGTCCGTCTGGAGTCATGCCCAGCTTACGGATCCCACGGTTGAACTTGTCAGCACGATCAAACGGGTACTGAGGAGGTAATTACATTGTGTAATTTAGACCATGGAGCTTTGAGGTTGAAATTGTTAGCAAGATCAAACACCAGTCAGGTAATGTGGAACGATAGGTTAAGTGAGTTACATGTAGACTATGAGGCTCTGGTGCTCATTTTGTGCAAGCTTAATATACTTCAAAGATTTCAAATTCTGTTAGTCTTATCTAATAACATAATGCAGTTTTGCATTTACTAAATCATGGTACTTTCATCACTGACCTCTTTAACACACTACGAATTACATTTGTTGCCAAGAGGAAACTTGTGTCCATTTCATAGTATTAGAGAATTATTTTTGCTAAAAAAACTGTTGATGTGATTTTCAAAATATACAATACAAAGTATAATTGCATATTTGCACAGTGATGATTGAAACAGCGGAATAGACTGAAAATGAAAACAAAATTTGTACGGTGTTTAAGATGTCCAAACCTTCTGATCCGTCTGCAGGTGGTTCTCCTTAAAGAACCTCAGGTCCTTGATGAGACGTGACTTGATGTGCTCGTCGTACAGGAACTGGGAGAAGATGAAGAACTTCTTCCTCAGGAACTGGAACGTGAAGTTCACCTGGGAGAGAATAGGAAAAAACATTCTTCATTCATTTCCTGGTATCTAAAGGAAAAATTATATTCATTTTCTAGTAATGCCATATCTACTTAATCTTCTCGCTGCCTTACTCTGTAACAAATAGGGAATTTTTGGGTGCCAAATGGCTACTTCCGAGCGCTAAAGGTTAAAAAGACAAATGCCGCTGCTTGCTCTCACTAATTTTTGTAATTGTGATCAAGAAGACAGTGTCAAACTTCATGCTAAACTTGAAAATAAGCAGCTAGAATAGGCAACAAAATAAATGTAAAACTATGACATAAAGTTCTCTTTAATCAGTGTCAAAGAAGGTGACAGAATATTTACCTGAACAACTAAGCTACATGTGTACCTATTAGTCCACCAGTGTCCTATCTTAATTGTTTGCTCATTAGAATAAGAAATGTCCACTTGATTTCAAATCTCCTAAAATCCAGTCTAGAACAGTTGGTTTGTACTTACAGTAGTGTTCATGATGCCTGAGCCGTGTGTGCGGATGGAGTTGGCGATGTGGCGGATGTTGATGGTGTTCAGGTGCTTGTTGTTACTGGACATCTCCACAAAAATCTGCACACAAAAAAGTTAGATGTTATCAATCAAAACTGGTCAAGTTTAATATCCCTTGCTTCCTTCCTCCCTCACTGTTCTACTATAAATATTACCACACACACAAAAAGACAAAACAGAATCCCCAATTGATGGTAACATTGTGAATCAACATGTTGAAATTTGTCATCTATATAAATCTAAGCCATTCCCAGATTTCTTTGATTCAAACTCTAAGAATGCCCCCCTCCCCCTCCAACACACACAAATTCAAAGTCCACATACCAAGTCTCAATATGTTTGAGTCAGTTTCAGAAGTATATCATGCTGACTGAACTTGTCCACTATGTCATACCTGGTTGTTAAGGTTGTAGAGGTACTTGGACACAAAGATGTGGATGTTCCTCATGATCTCCAGAACATCAAGGCCCTGGAAATGTACAAGCATATAGCTTTATATCTCTACATACATTGTACATTCACTTTTAATGTTATGAATCTTCTTAAAATACGAATTCTGCCTACTGTATATAGATTCTACACAGACTGATGTATTTATTCAGAAAGACAAAATAATGGGAGTCATTTTTGTATTGGCACCAGTCAGTACCTACTCAAGTATATATAAGTTGATTGCACAGATATACGTAAGAAATTGAGCATAATAATGTGCACGGGGTCTACCTAATTATTTCTAGAACAAAGCAATCATTATTCTCAGCTTTCTTTCAAATATAAACAAGCGATTAATCAAGAGAGTGCGTCAGGTAATTCTGGTAGTAACGTTACATGTACATGTACCAGCTAGGAGCCGGATGGGTATAAGTATGTACAGGACGTCAGGTGAAGGACGGACTCAAGAAAGGCAAAGTACACGTACATGGTTCTTGCCACTAACAGGCTTTAGGAGTATCATTTTGAAGAAAAAGACTACCAAGAGGTAAGTTACATTATTCCACTAAAAGTGTTAGATCTACCCTTTTAGAATTTTTAAAAGGTGGTACATGAATGTACATGTATGTTGTCTGGTGGTTTGTGACTCAGTATCTGTTTCTGGAAAGGTACCAAGTTTGAACTAGAAATGCTAACATTGTTGTTCACACCAGTGGAAAGAGCTGCGGTTTCTATAATCATGGCGGGACTGTGGTTCATTGTTTTCACTGTACAAGGAACTGGCATTTACTGTAAGTTACAGTAGCGACTGTGCTTGATACAACCTGGTAGATTAATTTTCCAGTAGAATAAACTTGATGAAGAAACATTTCCCTTTTCTATTCCAGCGTACAGACATGCTGTCTATCATGACTCTGCTGCTGGTAGCCTGTGTGGCTGTGGACGGCCTCTGCTTCCCCTCTCAGTGCAGGAGAGTCAGCTGGGTAGAATGTAAGCTGGAGTACACCAGGCCATCTCAGCAAACAAGCACAGACGGCGGGCAGCCATGCATCCTGTGCGACAATCCTGACAAAGCTTCCATCATAAAAACACAAACTACAACTCCAGTTTGCATCCATGCTGCAATATCTAAGTCAATTCTTGGCATAAGAGGCTACCCATTGGATGTGTTGTCAGCCCGTAAACTGCCCATCCCACATCCTTCTACCCTTGAGAGCCTTGCTCTTGTAGAGGACGGAATCACGGACATAGAGGAGAAGGCTCTGAAAGGGTTTTCCGGGCTGTTGAGGTTAAACCTGGCTATGAATGAACTGACTCATGTCAAGCGAGGCTGGTTCGTTGGCCTGGGAAAGCTTCAGCACCTGATCCTGTCTCACAACAAGATAGTGCAGATCGACCCGCTTTCGTTCGACAACCTCACTCTCTCAAGGCTTGAGTTAAAAGACAACTTGCTTGCAACCGTGCATCCAGACTGGTTCTATGGACTGAACAGGTACAGACCTGTACACACGGTGTCCCTAGCATCCAACCCGATCGCGTCCATTCCTCCTAGAGCATTCCGTAACGTGCCAGACATAAGAAGTCTGGATCTGGGTTTGACCGCTCTGTCGTGTATGGACAAGGATGTCTTCTGGGGACTACAGAGCTTGAAGAGCCTCAATCTTAGTGGCACTCTATTGTACAGAATGGATGATGAGCCAACACGTGAAATGCAGTGGAGTTTTTTCACCAGAGTGTCTTTCTTTGGAAAACAGGACATGCATGTACACGTATCTCTTGAAGGGCTTGATTTCTTGTCTTGTGTTGAGCATGACCCCAAAAGCAACAAAACTAAACTGTTCTCACTTTTTGGTCAAACCACTATAGCATGGGAAGAGGTGGCAGCCAGTCGCTATGGGTCCTGCCCAAAGTTGGGTGACTCCCAAAACAAAGCCACCACTCAGCCACCGTTTGTCGTGATTGTTAGCAACAGATCGTCAAATGAACTGCTCCCGAGTGGACTCAAACTGTGTAGCCAAGCCTGGGAGCACAGCGGAGGCTTGACATTGGCCTTGGGAAGTGCTGAAAGACTGAGCTTACAACTAATACCTCTGAGCACATACCGGAATGCATCCTCGACAACCATTGCCATGGTGTTCGACCACCCACCAAATAACAGCACAGCCAACTACGTAAACAGCAGCCATGGCAACGTAAGAACCATAAGTTGCTTTCTAGTCACCAAGAACCGTACATCTGAACTGTTTGTCACAGTTTCACAGTTTCGTAGACAACACAATTACACCTGTTTCAATGCCCAGAAAGGTGATGATCTTGCCTTTCCCACAGATTCTGAAATGAATCAGATAATGACAACAACCGATTCAGCATTTCAGGTGACCACCGAACAAGATGACCAAGGAACATTCATTCCAGACCATGTGACTATCTCAATAGTGGTGTCAGTGGTGGCGATTTTCCTGTTGTTACTTATTGTAGGGTGCCTGCTTCAGCGGTGCATGAAATACCTTGGTTTAAACGACCAGGAATCACAGCACAACAGAGCTGCCACTGCTATATCTACACACAACCATCAAGAGATAAATGATGAGAATGGTCATTCTACAAATGCACATAACCACCAAGTGTTACAAGAAGAGGATGATCATAGTATTCATACTTCGAATACTCAAAATCAGCAAGAGATCCAAGAAGACAATGACTGTGCTACCATTACACATGACCATCAAGTGATCTCCACAGAAAACGACAATGCTACAAATATACACAACCAGCAAGAGTTCCCAGAAGAAAATGATCATGCTTCGAATGGACACAATAAGCAAGAAACCCTAGAAGAGGATGACCATGCTACAAAGACAAACACGCAGGAAGAGATCCCAGAAGTGAATGATCATGCCCTATCTACACACAACCAACAAGAGATCTCTGACGGTATGGATCATTCTACAAGAGCACATGACCATACAGATGTCCCCAAAGAAGAACCTGATACATCAGACACCACACAACCAGGTCCGCTAGGTTGCAGGGCTGCAAGAGATGCAACCTTGGCTGAGAGTCAAACAAGTACAGATGTACCATCTCTGTCCATATCACTACTGGGAGCTAGGCCTGTTGCTCCTGTGTTCAAGTACAATGCCCATGGTCTGCCTGAGTGTGAAATCTAGGAACACTGATCTCGAGCCATGTTTGACTCGGTAGACTAGTAATGACAGCCTGTCAATTTAATAATTGTCTTGCTATTTGCTTATGATATTGACTGTATGATAATTATTATATATATCAAGTAAACCACACTTGTGGGGGGTATAATTTTGTAGTCTCAAAGTTGTGCCATACCTCATTCAACTTATACTTATACATGTAGATCGTATGGATAGCTTTCTCCCACTTTTTAATTCTTGTGAATGACTGTATAGTTTTAAAAAAAGTACTTTGCTTTTTTTTCTTACTTTTGCTTACATGTACATATCTTATGAGACAACCTTCATATATATATAACGTATCTATGAAGGACACAGGCATATATAATGAAAGTAACTAAATAAAATAGTATGTTAAGTCCATTTCCTAAGGGCACAACATCAGTGGCATGTCAAGGGATTCAAACCCACGACCTGGGTTCTGGGCCAAACATCCTAAATTTTATGCCAACACAATGCCACTATTACTGTAAACAGAGGAAATTTGTAACACATAGACCGACCTGCTCGAGAGTCTGAGTGGGCAGGTGTGCCTCCATCATGTTCAGCCCGTACTTCTGCTCCGCCAGATTCCGCATCTCGCCGTACGTCTTCCAGTCGTGCAGAGCGACCGTGGTCAGGTTGTAGAAGGTCCTCTCCAGGTAGTGTGTTACATAGGCTGGGGGGACAGACAGGGGGGAAATGTCTTAATGACCAAATAGTAGTGAAGAAACTAACAGTGCAACCAAAATGGAAGGAAAGTTAACATTTAACACTTTATCTTCCAGCTACTACCGACCGGAAGACTTCCAAATGTCTTCCTTCAGTTAGGTACAGTCATTCTACATGTGTACAACATAAAATGTACCATTAAAAACCACCAATTAAATTTTCTCTCTCCCAGGTAGTAGATGTATGTTAAATGTCTTCTTTTCTAAATTACGCCTCAAAATTCTATTACAAGGGATGACATTACATTTCAGGCTATTAGTATCACCAAGTGTATTCTTTAGTCTACCACTACCATTATGTAACCATATCATTTTAAGTTTTTGAAAATGATATGGTGGTAATATAATTATGGTAGTTTCCAATAATTTAATTTGGGCCATCATTTGAAGAAACCGACTTAACCTTTAGCACACTGAAGTAGCCATTTGGCACCCAATCCCCTATTGGTTACAGAGTTAGGCAGCAGGGAGAAGGTTAAATGAGGTTGCCTCACCCCTGATATTGATGAAGCCGTTGAAGAATCTGATGGGACGGATCATGAAGAAGTGGCGCAGGTCCATCAGACCGTTCTTAAAGGGGTTCCTGTCGTCCAGCTGGAGATGGGTGTGGATGGACAGGCGCAGGTCTGTCTCTACGTCTCGACATAGACGGTCCAACATGTGCTACAGAACAGGGTTGCAAGTTAAAACACAACCAGGTTAACACTATGATAACAGTGCGACAAGCATCACTAAACAATGGAGAGACAGTGGCAAAATGAAGCTATTGTGGAAGTTTGCATGCTTGTTTGCATATTCTTGCCCCTTTAAGGCACAGACTGAAAAAGAATATGATAAATTTTAAAACATTCAAGCAAGTTTCTGCATATGATAGGAGAGTTCTTCAGAATTTAATACTGAAAATGTAGCATTAAAACGTAGCTTAGTCTTGAAATGTAAGTCAGTTCTTGAATACTAAATGTAATCCCCCTACTTCGTGCATACTGTCCATGATCTCCTTGTCAAAGATGTCCAACAAAGTCTGAGGTGAGTCCAGATGTTTACTCTGCTGCATGGGCGCTACACAGTCACGCAGGGCAGCAAACATGTACTAAGGGAAGATGGGAGAAACTTGAGTTTATATTCAATCTTCAACTACATGTACTACTCAACAATGTGCTTTTAGATGGTAGGGCTGACTTAAAACTACTTCAAGGTATAATTGCCTTTTTCAGTAGTCGTCTTTAATTTTTGGATTAACATTTTTTTGCAATGAGCATGTGGCAAGCACACAACGTAGGATTTTATGTCATGTATTTTTCGTCCATGCAAAAAGTGCATGTCTTGCATGGAAATAAACCAACTTCTTGCCATTAAAACCGCCTTAACCTATATTTCAAAGACATGTACTTATGTCAAAGGTGTATTGAAATGTTTGAAATATAGCTAATAGTATATATCAAATATTTGTATGGATGTGTTAAAAATGAATGTCCTACTCACATGTATCCTTTGTGCGTCTACCCGGTCCTCATACACATGCTGTACATACAGAGGGAACACCACCCGGTGCCAGTACACAAAACTGCAGTCACACGCAGCATGTAACCTGGAATTAGAGAAGACAAGATGTCCAGACTATACATGATGTAATTGTATAAAATTACAAACAAGCTAAGCTAAGATTTACATAACTATGTGTACCGACTGATAAGTATTTTATGCCTGTCCAGAAAACAACAAGATATATATGCATCTGCAAGTTGTAGTACGATGCATTTAATCTTTAGTATGCTGAAGAAGCCATTTGGCTACAAATTCTCCATTCGTTAGGGTTAGGCAGGACTGGAAGGAGTAGGTTAAGAATATGATCTTCCTTGTCACTATTGTAGAGTGGAACACATTGCCATCAAGTTCGTGCAACCAGGATCAAACCTAGATACATGACTGACTTGAACACAAAATGCAAGTCATGAAAAAACATGGGACATGCAAGACAAGCAGGTTGACGTCTTTTTGATGTTCAACCTATGACCTACCTCTGCCTGATGTCACAGATCATGTCTAGTTTCTTCATGATGAGTTGGAAGTTCGTCAACTCATCTTCTTTGAAAGCTTTCTGTAAAAATGCATTAAAAAAACAGAACCTGAACATTGATGTATTCAATTTTAAACTATAGTGAAGCATTTGCAGACCATATTCAGAAATACAATCAGAGGAATGGACCCAAAAAAATGAACATACCATCTGTGCCCCAACACACATTGCAAGGTTGATAATGAGCCTTCTTTCCTTCGTCACTGTAACAACAATAACAGTTGTCTTGTTACACTTGTTGTAAATAGTTAACAATAAGAGCAACATATGTCAATTTTCCATATACTAGTGAATGGTGTGGTCTATGAGAATGTACAAATGTAGGAAGGACGGAAAATGTTCACATTAGACATTTCTTAATGAGCAAGTTGATAGAACATTTTGCAGCAGCTTGTATTAAACTTTTAGTAAGTTATACACAAGACAAATTGATGTTTTACTTACTTGAACCATTGAGAGCATTCTCTGCAAGTATGAGGGCTGACATCACATCCTAAAGTAAAGTACGGTTGTCAGATATTGCTTAACAAGTTCATATAGATGAGGTGCATGAACAATGTAAATATTCTGATAAATTATGACACATTATAAATAGAGCGCTTTTTATAACTTTATGCAGATCTTAACAGCCTGGAATGACTAAGAATAAAATAACTCAGAGGACGGTTTTGTCATGTACATGTACAATGTGTATATCGATGACATTACACAGGATAGTGGTCTCACCAAGGCTTTGTCGCTGTATTTCTTGTCAGACTTCACTCGTTTCTGGAAGAAAGTTACAAGAAAATCAAAAGATGCTTACACTTCACATACAATATTATTGGGAAACTAGCAAAATTACACTATAGAAAAATCAAGAAAGTGTATATTCTTTGAAAAATCTGACTAAAAATGTACCTTGGCAGTCTCTATACTGGTCATGGCGAGGAAACACAGGTGCTGGGTGATGTGGTGGATGGAGTCTGCTATCAACATGGTTCTTCTGTGGAACGTGTGGTCTATGGCCTGTAAGGGACATAATGAACAAGTCATCCTCTTATGACAGTCATAGGGTCAGTTATGCTTTGAAACCTTGAAAGCTTTTAACAGCTTAATCATTCTAAAATATACACAATGTATTCTATAGCCTACGTTTAGAATTGACTAAAATACACACACACACACAAACTCACAGACAAGCACATGCACACAAACACACACACATACAAACTCACACAGACGTGTACGCACACACATGTGCACGCACACACACACACACACAGATCTAGACACATGCAGACACACATATACACACATTGTTCCAAGTGACCACTAACATTTTTATTTCCCACCATTCATTTCAGTCTGCATCATTCCAAGCTGCATATAGTCTAAACATATTCAGGTCCTGGAGTGTCTCACCTTCAGTAGTTCTATGAGTCTACACAGGGACAGTACGGCTGTCTTGGTCATGGGTTTGTTCATGGACACATGGAGGTTCATGGTGGTTTTGATCAGATGGCTCAGACTGTAGGCATACAGGATACCCTATTGGTGTAAAGACAAAAGCAAATTTTAACAAAAAAAATATCAGTAGAAGCTTTGGCCATGTCTTAAAATGACATGTAGTAAATATCAACTTTGGTGCCTTTCAACCAACTTCAGGTGGTAAAAATGCAACTCAACACTTCTTAATCACTACATTTGCCAAATTGTGTGGTAAAAAATGACAACTCGCCATATTAAATCAAACAAAGAATCCTATGACACTGCATTATGAAAAGTATGTGAAGATAGCCTTTTCAGAGATATTGATGTAAGCAATAGAAAGCACATTGCTCTTTTGGGGTTACACTATAAGGTGTGCTTACCTGTATGAAGAGTGTACACCTTGAAGTGAGATCTTCCATCAGGTTCTTCTGGTTCAAGGTCGACTCGACCTTCACCATCCAGGCTGCCACTTGCAGGTGGTGAGCCTGGGTTTCCCTGGAGTACGAATTAGCTGCTAGTGTTACTATAACTACTCAACAACAACATTATAATTACACAGAGTCCAAATTGTCTGCTAGTGTTACTACTAAAATTTTTACTGCTGCTTCTTATTGCTACACATACACACGTATGTCTGGCAGGCAACAACAGTGTCTATGGGGAAAGAAACCCACAGAAGAAGCGCAAACATGTGATGTATATGGAACAGGATCTACCACTGAGACCAATTTCAAGAACTTATTTTCTACATTGTACATTCATTAGATCATTTAGGCAGGCAGTTCATTAGATAGCATTAATAGTAATATAACATATTTAGATGAAATGTCCACAAGGCATAGAGAAGCTAACATACAATGGTAGGACAGATAAAGACACACCAAGGCAGCATTAGTAAACCTGAAGATTTTTATACAGTCATGTATTCCTAGTGTAACAGAGTGGTTCAAGTGCCACTTACTGATCAGTCTAACTGGTCTGGGCGCTCTCACCGTCAAGGCCCGGGTTCGATTCCCGGTGTGGGAACCACTGAAACGCACTAGGCAAGTAGTACAGTCTCCTGGCTCCTGGGAATCAAACCCGGGCCGCCAGCACCCAAACCCAACGCAATTTACCACTAGGCCAAAAGGTCCGGACCAGTTAGACTGGTCAGTAAGTGGCGCTTGAACCACACTGTTACACTAACAACTACAGTACTACAGCTGCAAACCTCCTACTAGTATGCCAATGAAGTTGAATATAAGCACATTCAAGATCTACAAAACTCTACGGTATTGTGTTTAATGTTTCAGTCCTACTAGTACATGTATAGAAGGTAAGTCATGCCTACTCTGGACTTACTTGCTCCTACTGAAGAATGTATGCGTGGGAGAGGAGAAAAGACTAGTCAGAGAGGGAGAGAGAGACGATAGAGGTGTAAATAAATGAAAAGCATGGATATGTTGTTACTGGAAATCCTGAAACATTAATGCTGTCTTTACAAGTTTGTGGCTTTTGCAGTTACTTTTCCACTGTGAATTTACAGTTACATTGTACTGTAGTCTCCTTATATTCAGATCATATTGTAAGCTACATGCATATACAAAGCATGTGACTTTTGTGACAATATGAACAGGATGATGTGTAATATGATATACATGTATATCATACATACTTTTTAGAGTAATTAGACATTATTGAAAACACAATGCAGTAAAGACACATTACTTTATTTTCTTTAAAATATCAGTATCATTCTATTTCTTTGAAAGACTGCATTTTGAAGCCGAAAATGGTATACACATGTAGAAAGTCATTCCTGTGGTGTAAATAATGATTTAAATGTGAAGTACTGCAAATCTTGAAATGCAAGCGGTGGTCTTATTTTCATGATTTTTGCAGTGATCTCTTCAGCACAAATTTATGACATAGTGAATAAGTCTCCTTAAATGACTACTGTACTACAGACTTAGCCTGGGTACCATCCTCTGTAGCTACCACAAGCTCTGCCTTTTCGCTTCCATGATAAGCAAGCAAAAAGAGATAACCAGGGGTACCTACAGAGGATGGTACCCAGGCTACTAAAGAATTGTTTCAGCTGCAAAACTCAAACACCAGGTCCTCAAAAATCATTCTCCTTTTTCCTCAAACTGCGAAATAAAACCACCAAAAAATTTTCTAATATTATTGTTAGCCACAGTAACAAACTGCACACGATTCGGGGAGGTGCAAGCCTTTCCCTGCGCATGCAAGTTTGTGGTTTGAAAAGAATAAATAACCTTCACCAAAAGAGAATGAAACAAAAGTAAAAACCCTCTCCCCACCTGGCCAGTGCCTGGTTCCTCTGCTGGAGATACTGAGTCTGGAACTGTTTCACAGCGAGGACGGCCTTCTTGTCCAGCCACTTGTCCGCCTGTTTGATCTTACTAAGTAAGAAGTCATTTGGGTACCACACGATGTTCCCTGTCAGGGTGATGGCAGGCACCTGTGCAAGAAAAGAAAAAATTTATATGTTGTAGATTTGCTATAATTATAGTTAGCCATAGTACAGTAGTACTACAGTCAAAACTGCCCAACAAGACCACTCAGATAAAATCTGTTCTTTGTTGACAGGTGGTAACTATAGACAGGATTCTTAATGCTTGTGTCAACGGGAAAATTATCTAAGGGACCACAAAAAAAGGAGCCACAATGACAAGGTGGTCTTCATGTAGAGGTCATTGTACAGGTTTGACTGTAGTGGTTTCCATTCAAGTCCCTTGAACTGAAGATCACATTTAAGATACTTATAGTGACTCAAACACTGTACACTATAAAAGTAGATAATGCTTTTGTTCGTAACTCCACATAAAAAATAGAGGGATGCATGTGCTTTCAACTTATCTGTGAAACTTGACTATACACATTTAGCATCGAGTCCCCGGGAATTTTCTATCTTAAGTGCCCAGAGTTTTGTATGTTTGCATCTTTAGCGTCTTACCTTTTTGTAGACGTCCCAGAGTGACTTAAAGAGTTTCTTGTCCACAGTTCTGAAGATCTGGAAGTGCAGGACGTACAGACTACACACCCCCACAAACTTCTGTCTCTGGTCAACCTCGTTACTCTCACCTGCAGGACAACAAACAAACAAACAAAACATCATGTTAAAGAGGTACAAAGAATTAACTTTGAATTTGACTAGACTATGTAAGTTTGATACACCAAAAATAGTTACTCAAGCAACTGGATTCAAAATTTTCAAAATTTTCTCCGGTTGCTTGAGTAACTATTTTGGGCATATCTTACTACCTGGATGTGCAACCTTCATCAACGTCAATCCACCACATACAATTCTTGAGAAGACCCCCCTGCCTGGCCCGGTCTTGTTGTCTCCCACCGTTGAGTCGTCCCGGGCCAGGCTGGAGACCTCCCTGTCTTAGCCTGGGACCTCCCCCCTACTTTGCCCCTGACGGTGTCATCTAGGGGGTAACCCCTAAGTTTAAGTTGAAGTTATTTACCGATTCTGGCCTCCATGTGACTGAAGAGACTCCTGATGTTGTGTAGGAACTCCTCAGCAAACACACTGTTCCTGGCCACACCGATGGACGGCTCGTCAAACACCTGCTCTATACAGTTCTGGAGAAGAAAAGAAAATACACTGTATTAAGATACATTAAAATACAATATGAAAATACATTCTGTAACTCACTCACTCACTCACTCACTAGAAAAAAAATACATTGCACGAGTACTCAGACCGTTGTGATCGGAGATCTTCAAAGCTTTGTAGGGGATTAAGCGTCACAGGAAAATGAATGCAAATGGACTGTTAGTGTTAGCAAACTTCAGATCCTGCAAAAGCATTTACAGTTGGACAACTTTCCTGTCTTAGCCTAAGAAATATAAATTGTATAATTTTCTTTGCAGAAAAAGATATCTATGCTCTTAGATAGAGAAGCATCTTTCCATGTATGTAGCAAGATATCACACATTTTACAATGGTAATAGCATTGTCTTTCAATTCAAACATTGGCCAAGTTTACAATTACAATTTGATCAGAGGGACGTGATGACTTTCTGGCCTTACCTGTAGAATGACCCCATCTAACAGCTGTCCCTCCAGCTTCATGAGGAGTTTCTCAAACGGGCGCAGCTTGTCTTCCGCCACCCCAAACCTGCTGGGGTTGTGCCTCACTGACTTCAGCATTCTGCACAGATGAGACGAGTAAAAATTACTACATTATACTCTGCTCATATTTTTCTCCTATCCTGATGTTTTTTCAACATCCTTAGGCCACACCAATCTAATTTCTTGTTTAATGGATTTTTTTTAATTTTAGCACAAGGACATCATTAAAACAGAAGGCTGGGGTGAAAACTTGCACCTGACCCTGAAACTGTGTGCACCAAAGTACAGACTTTCCTCTGAGATTCTGTTTTCATGTTGCTTCTCCAATCTAGCATTTTTTTAAAATTCCGTTAACCAAGAAATTAAATTGGTGTGGCCTTAAGTTAAGTAGGTAAAATCACAGGGAGCCAGACCTGGACCTTCGTCTTTGCACATACCAAATATACCAAATATCATCACAATCCATCAAGAGGTTCTTAACTTAATATGCTGACCACAAATATCTGGAGACAAACAGACAACCAAAAACTATACATCCACTTTCAAATACTAAAAATCATAATCAACACATACACAAGCAGTTAACAAGCAGTCACAAGTCTCCTTCTCCATGATATTCTTTGCAGTTATACAATGAGAATTAAGTCGCCTCTACAACTACCACTTGTTTTTGTCACCTTTTGTACAGTGTCCAGTGGTCTGTGAGGATGGTGTGGGTTTCCACTATAGAGTCCAGTGTAGTCAGGACAGTCAGCAAGTCACCAAGGTGCTCATACACAGGCTGGAGGAGGAACAAAACATTTTGTTGGTCATAAAGGTCTGAGTACACAATATACAAATCATAACAATATTATGAACGTGAATATCACAAAAATTAGAAGCACTGGTGTCATTTAACCAGGGCTGTCTCCAAGACCCGTCCTTCCGTCCCAGGACAGAAATTTGCTTGTTGGGACTGAAAAAAATTCAACCCCTTCCGTCCCCAAAAAAATCAATTTCATGAGATAAAACTGATGAAAATGTATTTTTTCAAGCTTAAAATGACAAATTCAACAATGAAAATTAAAAAATCGGCTCCCAAAGAATGAGTGGGACGGAAAATATTTAAAGCTGGAGACAGCCCTGCATTTAACACACCTTTCTTGAAAGCCTTGCTTACCTGAAAGTGCACTTGAGAAACATCAATTGTCTTGGGAGCACCCCTGAGGGGGAGAAAGAAACATGCACACTGTCAGTAAATGTACATTGAATTTCTCAAAGCTATGGTTTATCAACTTTATATACTAGATGTCCAAACCTTAGACCTTAGACCTTAGATCCTCCCGCAACTTTGTTGCATAGGTCAGCTTGGCTTCGGATACTTGTGCCGCTACTGCCATTTCATCCAGTGAATGTAATCCCAGCTTCTTCCCGTCGTTTTGCAGTGTTCCCCTGAGAGTGACCTTAGGCCGTCCTCTCGGACGAGTGCCTTTCAGTTTCCAGGTCATGGTGATTCTAGTCGTTCTGTGTTCGGGTTACCTCCACGCATGTCCGGCAAAAGTTAATCTTCTTTTCATTACAATTGTGCTAAGAGGAGGGACTTTTGCTCTTTGCATAAGCTCTTCGTTTGTAACATGGTCTCGCCATGAAATACCAAGAATTGATCTCAGACATTTGCGTTAAAATGTATCTAGAGCTTGTACTGTCTCTGTGGTGCTTTTCCACGTCTCACATGCATAGATGGCTGTTGGTACCACAATGGACTGAAAAAGCTTTAACTTTAAGGGTATGCTGATTTGCTTAGAAATCCAAATTCCAAACAAACAAACAAAAAAGACAAAGTAGAGAAGTCTAAGTTCCAACAATACTTGCAGACTTAGCAACAGATGTACAAAACTAAGGTTTTATTGCAACATTAAAATAATTGCTTAAAAGCTTCAAGTTCCCAATAATCTATTTAGACCCTATACAAGTATACTCCTATACTATATACATGAACTAACCTGTCACTAGTGTGTAACGACCCCAGCTGTTGTACAGTGTTCCTGACCACCTCATAGCACCGAGACACAAAACACGACAACTCCTGTAGCACCGGCATCATCCTCCCCATCTGTACCTGCGCCTCCCCCTCCTCCTGTACTTTATCTAACTCTGTGGAGAAAATATCTCAAGTTTACTTGAAACAAAATGAAGTACCTGCAAAACACTATTACAGTCAATCCTTCCAAAATAGAGATATTTTCAACCACTTTCTGTTATGAAAGAGTTTTCACATTGGTTGGTTTCAATATCATGGCACAGGAGCCTAAAACGTACAGTTCTAGGGGGGAAAACATTAACCTTCTCCCTGCTGCCTAACTCAGTAACCAATAGGGAATTGGGTGCCAAACAGCTACTTCAAAATGATAAAGGTTAAAAAAGTAACTACAGTTGTATACCGACCACCTCTCCATAAGGATCACCTGGCTAATGTGACCACTTTTTGATTATCCCTTATTATTCCATTAACCTGTCTCCTAAAGTCCATGAATCCTGTCTATAATGACCACCTGTCCATGCTAACAGTATTTTCTTAGGTCCCTGTGACACCTGTGCTGCATTGCAATGTGAACCAGTCAGAAGGTGACAGATGGTCACCGAAACGTCAGTTGAATAAATCTCTTGGTTGTGTAAAAAAGAGTCTTTTCATTCAGTATTTTCTTAAGTCTCTTGCAACCTTGAGTGGTCACCTTAGACGGGCTGGACTGTATTCACAAATGGGCAGGAAAGCCCTGGTAAAAAGTCTTCTTCTCTCACCTCCCTCTCCATAGAACAGGAGTGCGTGGTAGAATTTGGTCTCTGCCTCGTGTTTGAGTGATGACATCTCGCAGCACAGCGAGGAGAACACCGTCAGAACCTTGTTCAGGACCTTGTTGTCTGTCTTTATCAACTCCAACAGAGACGTCTGCTCGTAGGGGAGGAACTGGGACAAACGCAAAAGGAAATGAATTTAACCCTATTCTGAACATATACAGAATTGTGTAGGATATTTGGAAGTTGAACTGTAAATAACAATATAATGCAAACAAGTATTCAGAATACTAGTAATCATAACAATTCACAGTCACACTCTACATTCTGCCGAAGATCAAAATTTCTCATAAAAACAGCTGAATCATGGGTTGATAACAATGAAGTTCTTGTCATTACTGTTTTTTTTAAATCTTTTCTGGACTTTTCAAATACCAGTACCCCCCTGCAGTACACTGGCAGATTTGACTTAAGAGTCTTTTTTAAGAATTTCCTCGTACAATTTATATCATCATACTACATACTACTTGCCACTGTATCATCAATGGTCAAAGTAGGTCATCCTCCAAAAAATGCTTAATATCCAATCTGAAGGATAAATGAAAACTGTATCCAGGAGTAACTAATTGCTGAGGAGATGGGGCTTAACACCCACAGTTAGAGCTGTGTACCTAAACAAATTTTAGGTACAGGTACAGGTACACGGGTTAAGGTACAGGTCCGGACCTGAACCTGTACCTAATTATAAAGTACTTGTTTGGAATATGCTAGATTTTCAATAAGGACAAAAGCATGTTTGAACTGGTAAAAACATGATATTTGATTGTGCTGGGTATTATTTTTATGAAAACACAGATGAAAATTTGACTCCAGCCATGCAAATGTGTTTTCTGTGCTTTAGAGTGGCTTTAGATCACTGCCACGGTAATTTCATAGTAATTTTATCTGTCAAAGTGGCCATCCCCTGAGTCAGGTCCAGTACCCATACAGCAGGGTCAGGTATTTTGGACCTGTACCTAATTGATTGTACCCGGTACTGTATGGGTACACTGTACCGTACACAGCTCTACCCACAGTCCCACACTCTAGATCCACACAGAATGTTAGAAGAGGGTTTTGTTACCTGCAGTGCGATGGGATCCAGAGTGAAGTCCCAGGCATCCCCTATAGAGTCGTCCAGAGCATCCTCTATACTCTTCAGCTGGCTGGCATAGTCGTCCATAAACTTGCCATACTTCTTCAACTGGATCTCCCCAACTATTTCTGTTAGAAAAATAACGTCATGCATCACTCACTCGGTTTTCTGTCTGATGCTCATCGTCTTGCATCTCCTGACCTAAACTGGACTGGTAAACACGTTTAGGTTCGAGTCCAAAAGAACCTTAACTTCAGGAACCAAGTCCGGACTTGCAAAAAAATATCTCTCACTTATTTTCTTCATCATCATCATCATAAATTTTGTACTTCATAAATTATTTGCAGGACCTTTGACCTAAATATGATATGAAACTAGTGTTGTGATGTAGTATGTAGATCTGTGTTCCTGACTTGACTACTAAAATCTATAAAACATATTAGGTTTTTCTTGAATCGATACAGAGCTAGTATCTGTGCAAGAATTTATTGTCTAATTGTGAATATAGATTTTATTATCAGAATTGACATTTGGTAGAGTGACTTAAAGTTATATGATGCTTCCTGACTTGACAAAAGTATTTATTTTCTTCTCTTTGTTCTTATCTAGTGAGTAAACAATTTAAAACCTTCCATAGATCGTGAAATTTATGCTGGAGCCTGGAAGTGACGAAAACACTGCTGTTTTTGTCTTTACTACTGAACTTTTGTGTTCTACTGACTGTATATGATTTTGCATGTATTTATTTATTCATCAATCATAGTTTTCAAATTGCATGTAGAATTTATGCCAATATGCAAATTTATACGTTACCAGAAAAACATCATTTTCAGCACACATATGCCATGGGTTCAGGCCATACAATGAAATGGAAATACAATAATTCTTTGTGGAAGCATCATATAACTTTAAGTCACTCTACCAAATGTCAATTCTGATAATAAAATCTATATTCACAATTAGACAATAAATTCTTGCACAGATACTAGCTCTGTATCGATTCAAGAAAAACCTAATATGTTTTATAGATTTTAGTAGTCAAGTCAGGAACACAGATCTACATACTACATCACAACACTAGTTTCATATCATATTTAGGTCAAAGGTCCTGCAAATAATTTATGAAGTACAAAATGTGTGCACTTTTTCGCCTGCAAACATGTTTTAGCTCCAACCTTCGATCTACTAATCATAACTTGAGCTACAGCGACATTAGTACGAGACATTTACAATGCAGGATACTAGTAATATGCTACCTTAGTCTGTTTACTACCTGTTGACAGTAAGCAAACTGTATGTACCTTCCCTTCCGCCCCTCCCCCTTACAAACTCAACCCAACCGGAACCACTTTTACACACCTCAATTCACCTAAACCAAGGATAATCTTAGCTTTAAAGTAACATCAGCTGATTATATGGTTACCAATAGCTGTAATGTTCTCGGTAAGGTAGTTAGATGTGTACGTACTGTTGAGGGAGCCGTCGTCGAAACTATCGAACTCCCACTTTTCCTCCATCATCCCTGCCATGTTGTGAAAAAACTAATCACATGATGCTTCATCGAAACGTAGAAAATAAAAAAATAAATCATCAATGGCAACTCCTTTATATGGAGTATTGAAGATAAATCTGAAATATTTTTAGCTGGGTGATATTTCATAATAGATATTTTGTATAGATATTTTATCCATTATCTATACTTGTATTAATTTGTTTCAATTTGGCGAAACTACGAGAAGCGTTTGCATGCGTTCAGCGGTCATCTGCAAAGTGGATCAAAAGCGGCGTTTAGCGGAATTTTAGCGAACTGCAGACAAAGGGATTTTCGTCCGAAAGGATTATCATCGTGCCATATATAATATCAGGTGTACTTGCAGCCAGTGCCACAGGCAGGTACCCAATGTGTAGGGTAATGAGGCTGTTTAACGTGTTCGAGGCACATATATGGTTCTAGTCTTGACTTTGTTCGATTGACGGGGAAGTAGAAGCCACTTTTATACTAGAACTAATTGAGTACATTAAAAAGATAATATTTGTTTTCAACTTGGCCTTGGGCCAAGGAGTAAAGCACGTGAACATCACGGGTAAACATAACGGGCGGTCAAAGGTCGATTTAAAACCCACGTGACTCAGTCAGCTGTGAAGCTTGGTGGTGAGTGGATCTCGTGGCCGGGTCCTGTTCATGTAACGTAAGGAACTGTGTGATGTATAGCTGATGTATAAGCTATAAAGTGTCCCTATGGGGTTAGATGTTGTAGGAACGGCAGAGCTAGCTATAGGTCGACTGCCAAGACTTGTCTGATTTCCGGGTTACGCAAACAGTTCCGCCTCCTTTCATATTGGTTTTTCGTTAATATTCATCCTCGTTCGCTCTCACGCTCACTTGCAGCTTGTTTTGCTGATATAATACCCGCGGTGCTATTAAAGCTGGTAAGTCATAGAGGTATTGGAAAATGTGTGTTTAGTATCATGTTCTGAACAAATCTCTAGAAAATATGTTAAGTCTGTTGTCTTGATCTGCTGTTATTACCTGCTTGACCTAATTAAGTAAATAAGCCTCAGGTCACTGTCCGACATTTCCGACGAGGACACCATGTTTTTAATGCTTTCATCTTAACTTGAGGCACGATAACTTGACACTTTAATGAGATAATTTAACTATAAGATTTGTCAGAGATTCCAAATATCTTCCAATGACTTATTATTTTTGTCAAATTACAAACATTGCAACGTTACATTTCAGTCAGCAGGTGTTTTATCACTTCTCCAGTCTAACCACTCACTCCAGCTGTGATGGCACAGACAACTCAGGGACAGGTATGTTAAACTGTGTACAGGTAACATAAAGAACATAATAATAAGTATGTGAGTTGGTATGTAATTCAAACACAGGACTCCTGAGTCAAAGACCCTGACCTCAAGGCCATGACAGTTGAAATTTGTTGATTAAAACATTTTGCTGTAAATAAAGGGTTTGAAAATCTTCCCAAATCAGGTGTTGAAAAAAACATGGAGACTTCACTTACACTGTATTTATCAGAAATCTTCAAGTGAGGTGATGGTACCCTCGTTCTTGTAATAATTTGTCTAAAGTTACTGTACATGATCATTGTTTGCTCGGTTTAGAATGGCCTTAGCCTTTGTAAGTTGTAACCTTTGTACTCAGGCATGTGACCCTGAAGTTCACATGACCATTTCACCTGCATTCCAAATCCGCAGACCTGCAGTTCAGACCTATAAGTACGAGTCCATATTTATTGTTTTTGATAGCCGTAAAAATAAACCCTTCAATGTATATTTTTCAGCTTAATGCAGTTTTCCAATTATGTGGTCTAAATTCATTTCAAGTGGACAAAAGTGATTAACAATAGTTACATGTAGCTCCACAACAGGGAATACAAAATGGATAGATAAGAAAAGAAGCGTACAGCATATAGCTTTGTAAGCCTGAACAAAAACTTTCAGTAATTCTGAATCAAACTGCAATTGCCAACACAAAAATTTTCGACTGATCAGCTCGAGCAATCCACTGCTTCTGTGACATCATGTTATGCAGATAGAACATATTACTTGGTGAGCAGTGAATCATATGTTGCAGAAAGTCTGTGGTACCGTCCATCTCTGTTGAGGGATGGTCGTAAAGCCCTGATGTAGATGGCATCTTTGATAATATTTCAGTAATGTAGTGTAGTAGTAGTATCCAGTATTTTGATTAAACTGCTGCCGGGGTCCCTGACAAAATACTTTTCCTTTATTTCAACAGACTCCAGCCAAAGCCATGGGTCTACTTGGTGCCATCAACCCTGCCTGGGAAGAAATAGACTACAACCAGCTGCATGTTAAGGTCAAGATCATCACTTCTTCCTTCTTCTTCTTCGCCTTTGTCTACCTTCTGTGCCACGTCTTGTCTTCCCTTCTTAAGACGTACAACGGCCTGCGTCTCAAGGAGAAGATCTTCTGGAACCTGGCGGTCGTGCGGGCGACGTTTGGCGTCTTCTGCACTGTGGTCGGGATCTGGGCGCTGTGGTGGGACCAGGAACTGAAGAAGGTATATATAACTGCCCTTCAGCATAACACACTAGCTTATCTGTATAGCCGGTATAACTGCCCTTTGGCATATATAAACACACCTGTCCAGCTTCTGTGTCTATATCCGTATAGCAGGTATAACCACCCTTCAGCATAATGCACACAGCTTCTTATATATAAATACACTGAACAGCCTCTCACACCAGTGACCTAGTCTTAATCTGAATTATTGTTCTCTAGATTAAAGTCATCTGGTGAGGATGCTCCTGCTGTATTTGATGACAAGTTCCATTCTACTACTAGTATAAGGCCGTCATTTGATGGTAGCCCTCTGGCGGAAATGCTGTTTCTCGGAAAATACAAATTTCTAAACACATCAGTCCAAGGTTGATAACTCGGACACTGACATGACTTGTTCTTTTCTGAGCTGGTATTTACTTATCAGTTGGCACCTCCACTAGTTAATTAGTCATTTTGTATATAGGCATCACGTATAACCTGGACATTTTTCTTCTGTCTTGAAAGGACGTCGTGTTTGCCACCACGCCGACGAGCTTCTTCGCCATCTGCACGACCATTGGGTTCTTCCTGTTCGAGTGCTCCACTCTGCTGGTGTCGGACGTCATCTTCCGCAAGGTCAGCCTCCTCCTCAACCCACACCACTGGCTTTCGTAGCCTCCATAGCAGGCCCTCCTCAACCTACATAACTGGCTTTCATAGCCTCCATAGCAGGCCCTCCTCAACCCACACCACTGGCTTTCAAAGCCTCCATATGGCAGGCCCTCCTCAACCCACACCACTGGCTTTCATAGCCTCCATAGCAGGCCCTGACCTCAACCCACACCACTGGCTTTCGTAGCCTCCATAGCAGGCTCTCCTCAACCCACACCACTGGCTTTCAAAGCCTCCATATGGCAGGCCCTCCTCAACCCACACCACTGGCTTTCGTAGCCTCCATAGCAGGCCCTGACCTCAACCCACACCACTGGCTTTCGTAGCCTCCATAGCAGGCTCTCCTCAACCCACACCACTGGCTTTCAAAGCCTCCATATGGCAGGCCCTCCTCAACCCACACCACTGGCTTTCGTAGCCTCCATAGCAGGCCCTACTCAACCCACACCACTGACTTTCTTAGCCTCCATAGCAGGCTCTCCTCAACCCACACCACTGGCTTTCAAAGCCTCCATATGGCAGGCCCTCCTCAACCCACACCACTGGCTTTCGTAGCCTCCATAGCAGGCCCTGACCTCAACCCACACCACTGGCTTTCGTAGCCTCCATAGCAGGCTCTCCTCAACCCACACCACTGGCTTTCAAAGCCTCCATATGGCAGGCCCTCCTCAACCCACACCACTGGCTTTCGTAGCCTCCATAGCAGGCCCTGACCTCAACCCACACCACTGGCTTTCGTAGCCTCCATAGCAGGCTCTCCTCAACCCACACCACTGGCTTTCAAAGCCTCCATAGCAGGCTCTCCTCAACCCACACCACTGGCTTTCAAAGCCTCCATTGCAGGCCCTCCTTAACCCACACCACTGGCTTTCATAGCCTCCATAGCAGGCCCTCCTCAACCCACACCACTGACTTTCTTAGCCTCCATAGCAGGCCCTCCTCAACCCACACCACTGACTTTCTTAGCCTCCATAGCAGGCCCTCCTCAACCCACACCACTGACTTTCTTAGCCTCCATAGCAGGCCCTCCTCAACCCACACCACTGGCTTTCTTAGCCTCCATAGCAGGCCCTCCTCAACCCACACCACTGGCTTTCATAGCCTCCATAGCAGGCCCTCCTCAACCCACACCACTGACTTTCTTAGCCTCCATAGCAGGCCCTCCTCAACCTACATCACTGGCTTTCATAGCCTCCATAGCAGGCTCTCCTCAACCCACACCACTGACTTTCAAAGCCTCCATTGCAGGCCCTCCTTAACCCACACCACTGGCTTTCATAGCCTCCATAGCAGGCCCTCCTCAACCCACACCACTGACTTTCTTAGCCTCCATAGCAGGCCCTCCTCAACCCACACCACTGGCTTTCTTAGCCTCCATAGCAGGCCCTCCTCAACCCACACCACTGACTTTCTTAGCCTCCATAGCAGGCCCTCCTCAACCCACACCACTGACTTTCTTAGCCTCCATAGCAGGCCCTCCTCAACCTACATCACTGGCTTTCATAGCCTCCATAGCAGGCTCTCCTCAACCCACACCACTGACTTTCAAAGCCTCCATTGCAGGCCCTCCTTAACCCACACCACTGGCTTTCATAGCCTCCATAGCAGGCCCTCCTCAACCCACACCACTGACTTTCTTAGCCTCCATAGCAGGCCCTCCTCAACCCACACCACTGACTTTCTTAGCCTCCATAGCAGGCCCTCCTCAACCCACACCACTGACTTTCTTAGCCTCCATAGCAGGCCCTCCTCAACCCACACCACTGACTTTCTTAGCCTCCATAGCAGGCCCTCCTCAACCCACACCACTGGCTTTCTTAGCCTCCATAGCAGGCCCTCCTCAACCCACACCACTGGCTTTCATAGCCTCCATAGCAGGCCCTCCTCAACCCACACCACTGACTTTCTTAGCCTCCATAGCAGGCCCTCCTCAACCTACATCACTGGCTTTCATAGCCTCCATAGCAGGCCCTCCTCAACCCACACCACTGACTTTCATAGCCTCCATAGCAGGCCCTCCTCAACCTACATCACTGGCTTTCATAGCCTCCATAGCAGGCCCTCCTCAACCCACACCACTGGCTTTCATAGCCTCCATAGCAGGCCCTCCTCAACCCACACCACTGACTTTCATAGCCTCCATAGCAGGCCCTCCTCAACCTACATCACTGGCTTTCATAGCCTCCATAGCAGGCCCTCCTCAACCCACACCACTGGCTTTCATAGCCTCCATAGCAGGCCCTCCTCAACCTACATCACTGGCTTTCATAGCCTCCATATATAGCAGGCTCTCTGGGCCTTTTTGTACTGGGTTGTTTGAGAAATGTGCATTTACAGCATGCCTTCTTAAAGATACCTGAATCTTGTACACATGCCATTGACTATTTTTAAATGAAGAACTTGTAACAAATTTTATACATGTATGATGTCTATTCTTTAAGATGAGCATCCTTCTGAACCTGCACCACTGGCTCTCGCTGGTCGGGTACTCCCTCATCCTGTGGGTCGGCAGCACGCACTACTTCGCCACAAACGGCCTCATCCTGGAGATGAGCACGCCCTTCTCCGCGCTGTGCTGGGTCCTCCTGAAGTGCGGGCTGGCGGACACGACAATCTGGTGGCTGAACCAGTGCGTGCTGGTCCACTCATTCCACCTCCGGTCCGTGCTTGAGGTGAGTGAATGAATGAATGAATGAATGAATGAATGAATGAATACAGGAATGAATTATGAAGGAATGAATGTATGGTTTGTTGTGATCGATTATGATCTGCTACGACAAGCAGCAAAAGTGTTGAATTGCGTACTTTTGTTTACAAATGATTCTAAAAACAAACTATTAACTACTTTCACAAATTACAATTAATCATATTGTTACTCTAAAAACATTAAACATACAGACTTAAAACAAATGATTTTTAGAACAGATCAGCCAAAACTCACAGTACATTAACTTAGTCTTGCCTTTTTTGCAACAGTACTAGTTAAGGTGTTCAGTTCTTTTAAAAATGGGAATAACGACAATGTTCTGCATGTGTAACTTTTACTATTACTGTTTGTTTAACCTTCAACCTGCTAAGGTAGCCATTTGGCACCAAATTTGTATTAAGGTTACTGGGTTAGGCAACAGGGAGAATGTTTAGAGATGGGTCATGAAGAGAATTGGACTGTTCTTGAATCTCCAAATAGCAATTACTCAAGCCACTGGATATGATTTTGGAAACCAGTTGCTTGTCAATGAGTAACTGCTATTTGGCGTGTCTTATTTACTAGTACCTGGATGTCTAACCTTTATCGATGTTCTTGAATCGATTTGTTCTAGGTGTTCTTCTGGATGGAGACATACCGTCACTGGGACCACATCTGGGCGGACATGCCGACCTCCATGTTCGTGTCGTTCTACACGGAGCTGACCCTGGTGTCCCTCGTCATGACCCCGTACTGGACATACAAGAAGTCCGCACAGCTCTTCAACCCCATCGACTGGAACTTCCTGGACGCCGAGAAAACCAAAACGACCAACGGGGCAGCAAAGAAGGAGAAGTAACGCCGTCTGTTTTTGAACACTGGAATCCAGCGTTCTTTAAGCTTTAGTCTGCATCCAACGATAGCTACAGTACACGGCACGGTAGCAACCATTGGAAGCTAACAAAACTAGATTTTAGGCAAAAGAAACAAGGCAAGATGCAATGTTTTTACTTGAGGTCAACATCAATGATGTATCAGCAATGTTGTATTTCAAATGGCCTTAGATGGGATAGGTAGTACTAGTAATTATATTAACTTTTATATGCTTTTAGATACATGCACATATCATTTATAATATGTGGCCAAATCATCAAAAGTCATGACCACAATCCATGATTAAAGTGTAGCCATGATGTACTACTAGATACAAGTATATTGTGTACTTTTAAATAGCTTTCACAAGATTGTACTTTCCTATACAAACTTGAATTTTACAATACAAAGAAGCCCAAGGCAATGAAATTAATCAACGCACAAACAAATGATCAAAGAACATTTAAGTATTAAGACTAATTAATCAACAATTGGTGCTGGAACATCAGGCAAATATGAACCTAAGAAATTTATGATTTTTATAAGAAGTGACTCGATGATAAGAATGATTGTTCAGTGATTGCAGGGAAGCTCGTTCATATGTGTGATTCTTGATTTTGAGCATTTGAGGTAAGCTTGACTTGACTGCACAGCAATGTCTTAATATGTATGTGAAGAATACATAATGCAGTAAAAGTTACTACATCATGTTTCTATTTTAAATGTTTTACATGACAAACTTTTACCGGTATATTCTATCATTTGATATGATCATCAAAAATAAATTGTGAATTCTAAACCATTAGTATTTCTTGTGTGATAGCTTCCTTCATTCAGTCCCTGACTTTGTGATCATGACAAGGCAAGCTATTGTAACAATAAACAGATATGCTCTATTATTAGCAGCATAAGTTTAGACATACATCTACATACATGTAGTAACATCATCACAACAGATCTTTAGCACAGGTGCACCAAGTGCTGTTCATCAGGTAATCGATTGCAGTTTCTTATATCTAATTTACATGGCTTTTGCTTTAACAACATTGTGGAAGACAATTAGCACCAAATTCATCTACTTTCTATTTCTATAAGAATTTACAGTGTATAGTAACCATTTCTTTATAAAACAGTGAAACACCACAACTCTATTGCTTCCTCTACAACATATACAAAAACTCTCAGTTTCTGTAGAAAACATTATTGCTTGATGTGGCGATCTTCTTTTTCTTGCTTAAGCTCTCTTTTTTTGTGCGTCACAATATACAAACGTGAAAAACATTGGTGGAAATATAATTTCTTAACTCTTCAACCTTTTAATTAAGAAGGTGTAAACTGTTTGTGCTTAAATTTCTGTTTGACACTTAACAACATTTGTGTGTGAAAATCACACTTTACAACTAGTAGGATATACTGCATGAAGCACTGTAAGGTGACTATAATCACACTCCTAGCAGCCCAACTGGCCAACTTATGCTTAGGTCCCAATTGCGCTGTGCCCACAGGGGGTGTAGTCCCGGCCGGGCCCCGAAGCCCAGTGGATTGTTGATAAGCTCACGGAGTCCCACATTGATTTCAAGCCAGGTACCTGCAGGGTGTCCCACAGGGCCACGTAGGGATTAAATGCCCAAAAGTGTAAAAAAAACAGCTCGTGAAATGCCAGGCAGGGCCCTTTTTTCCAATTGTGACCTAAGCATAACTGGCCAACTAATATACAAAGTATTGTAACACTTTACACACATACCTGAAAACATGACAGCTACAGTTAGACATCTATAATTGTATACGACAATGCACCTCTCCTGTACCTGGCCTTCCTCTTGTATTCACTCTACAGGAATTAGCACAAGTTTAGAATCTTCACAACACTTAACTTTGAACCAACATTTCAACAGTTTTACAGTAACATTTCACATATGTATTCAGAAAGCTAACGTGTTGTAACAGGATAAGAGAAAGTACCGGTAGTGTTTAGATTCTTATCTGTTACGACATAAACATTTATACTCTTAATTGTGCAATTTGAGCTTTGTTCCAACACAAAGAAAACACTCACAAAGCTTAAATTGTCTATTCTACCAACACAGATGAGCTTTCCTTCAAACATTTAAACTCATGTCAGACTCTTAGAGAGAAGATTCCTGCTATACCCACAATGCAGGTTATCTGCTCTTAGGTTTCATCTGTTGATACTCCTTTCTCCGGGTGGGTTTAAACTTGAGGATCTTGGCGTACTTCTTAAGGAGTTTCTTCCAGTAACACTGGACATCTTCCTGACGGAGGTGGTCCCAGATGAACTGGAAACCCCTGAAAGGGAATTTGTAAAACTCTACATTTGATGTTGACTTTTAATATGCACAGTTAAGCTCCAGCTTCTACAGTCAAGCGTGGCATAGGCAACCACCTCCAGTCACAGGCTACATTAAGACAGTCCCGTCCAATTTTTCACAATTATACAAATGTAGTAAACCCCAACCTGTCCTGAGCAACCACCTGTCCGCAGCAATTATTTTCCCCAGTCCCTTCTGTAGTTGCTAAATCCAGGTTTGACAAAACATGACTGCACCTCAAAATTAAGCATTGGCATGTTACTAGTACTATTTTTTCTGACTTTGTATCCATGTTGGACCAAAACAATTGAGAAAAAACAAGATTCTTTTTAAACTTTAGCACTCTGAAGTAGCCGCTTGGCACCCAATTCCCTATTGACAGAGTTAGGGAGCAGGGAGAAAGTTAAAAGGCATACAGCAGGATAGATCTTCATAAATTTTTCTTACAAAAAAACTTTCCTTACCTTTCAGCAATTTCCTTTACTACACCTTGATTAGCCTTGGCAAACTCAATCAACTCCCTGAAAGAAAAAAACAAACATTTCTAACAAATATCCTTGCAGAAACAAAAAACATTTCTTTCTCAAATACCAAAAATAGCTTTATTCTTTATCACAACAAGAAAATTTGGCTGAAATTCCTTAGCAATGGAGCAACAAGAAAGTATTTCAAATTATCATGGAAGCTCATCTGTGTTGGTAGTAATCATAGTACAATGTAAAACATTCTTTCAACACTAAGATCTTTCAACGACCACTGTCGCCTTTTTCAGGATCAATAAAATTATCACTTCGGAACGTAAACTCGCGAAAGTTACAGACATGCAACTTTATTGACACGTGCCTTTATGGATACGTGCCGTCAGCAATTGGTAAAACGTACCAGGAAGTTTATAACGCCTCCATTTCTGTTTAGTAATGGCTAGAGTGCCTTGATGTATATGGCCTCCATTATACCTCTCATTAAGTAGAAAGAAATAATGTATTTCTTCTTACTTCACATCCTTGAGGTCTTGGCTTACAGGAATGTAGTGTACCCATGGTTTGAGGGCAGGGTAGAAGAACTCCAACCAGCCCTCCCCCACGTGGAACACTGTGGAATGACACAGGAACAGGTGTTTGAAACGGAAGCTTGCCGCCACGCCACGGAAGTTGAACAGGTATCTGCAAGACAGAGTGAAAAGTAATGTTACAAAAACATAGCCTGTCTTGCGAAGCTTGTGTCTGTTTACCCCTCTTGGCAGGGAGTGACAGCTAGGGCAGCTGCAACTTACAAGTTAGACTACTTAGACTAAATCATGCTGGAGCACTCCTATTGGCCGGCCCGGGAGGGAGTCATCAACCCCAGCCAGCGAGAGATTGTGTAAACACAGGCTAAACTAGACTAGATCTTCAGGATCCAAACCAGGGCTTGAAATACTTATTTAGTTTCCTGCAAGTTGCGATTAGAAGCAGAAAGCTTGCACTCTTTCAACCTACCAAGTTGCAAGTTGTCTAATATATATTTTCCCGCAAATTGCAGGCTGTATGTGGGTATTTAAAGCCCTGTACTGTAGCCACATCACATACAGTGTAATTTTGGTGTTTTAATCAATGCTGCTGTATGTAAACACTCTATGGATGCCTATAGCTACTGGATGGTATGGCAGATGTGTAACATTTGTGGAAGGATTGACATAACAGGTGACTATCACCTTTTCAAGATCAGACCAGACTGTAAGGTTTGGACCATCACACACCGGGGCATGCCACTACTCTTTTTCGAAAGGTGTGGTGGGTTCTTTAATGTGCGCGGGGTGTGGCTCTACCCAAACACAGGACCTCCATTTAACGTCCTATCCGAGGGTGTATTATAGACGTGATGACAACTCACTTGTACTGGCAGTGATCCTCCAGTTTGATCTCAGTAACAGCTGGCATCCCCAGGGTGTCCTGTGGAGGGGAAGAGACATTCTTCTTGAGATACTTGTCTTATTCAATTTCTCATTGCTTGCAAATAAATAGTACAGACATATCATCTTTTCTGTCAAGCAGAACTTGCACAAGGTGGCATGAGGCCAAGAGCCATTTGTACAATGAGTACGTAAAACATAGCAATCTGGGATCACAATTTGCATCTACCTCTGACAAACCAATTGATTCTTGAACTCGCACCGACCTTGTCAGATTTCCAGGCCTGGTTCTTGGTGTACTGTGCGTCTACCAGTTCTGGCTCTGCGCGGGACAGCAGTACCAGCGGGTCTCGCTCTGCGCTTGTACGTGAGCCTCGGAAGAACGCCTTGTCTTCCTTCTTCTCCCACGGCCAGGCTTCGTTAGCCCTACAAAGCGGTGGTGTAAAATGTTGACAAACTTTTCGGATTAAGAAATGTTATGCTACATAGTAAGCTAAGGATCAACAGATCCACTATTGAGTGGTAACCTAGGTGCCAACCTATCTACATGTATCTACTACTGGGGCTTCTATACCCGCTTCCTCAAAAAAATTATTGAGGGCGTACATGTACATGTATGGGAGCCCCGGTAGTAAATAGGATAGAACCCAGGCTACAAGAGAGTGGGCAGGTGGTAACTATAAAGAAGAGAGAGCAGGTAAAAATCTCCCCCCTCCCCAAATCTCTTTTAGTAACCTTTTTGACTATCCTTGAACCTCACAGCCACATTAACTCTTCCCCACCCAATCATGATCATGGTAGATGTAAAATAATAAATACTTACTTGGTGATGGAGTCCCTCATGAGGTCCCACCTGCCTAGTCCTGTGGGGAAGAGCGGCCACACGGCCGGACCCCCCTCCCAGAACGTCCAGGCTGGGTACATGATGTCCCAGTGTTCAGTGTCAGTCTGTATCAGAGATAGAAAACATTGTATTAACATAAGGGCTGCGTCCAGGACCTGTCCCTCTGCAGAACAAAAATCTGCTTATTTGGATTATTATCTAGCATCACATCATTCAATCAAAACTTCCACTCTTTAAAACGTTGCTGTTACCCTAAACCAGAACACTGTATTTCCAAGACAAGTCTTACCTTACTGAAGGACATGACAGGTTTGGGTTCCCGTTGGTACATGGGACTCTGCGGCCAGTCGCGCACGTTGATGATCATCTCCATGTCGGGCAGGTCGTCGATGATCTTAAGGATGAAGTGTTCAACACCTGAGCATCTGGAGGGAAATATGTTACTGTTTCAGAGTCCTCATACGGTAAGTATCACTACACATTTTTACATAGAGTCAAGTTCAGTTCAGTTCACTTCATCCTCTTGAGTTAGAGGTGACACACATTGAGTCAAACCTGCCTAATATATATATAGTGAAGGGACTCAAGGGACAGAGATGTGTCACAGCATACAGGTGACGCCTTTCATTTGACTTTATTTGCGCTAATCAAGTTGGACTTCAGTGTACATTTGTTAACTATGCCAACATGCTGCTGCTTAATCTAATTACCTGCCAACATGGTCACTGAGGGATTCAAATTATAATCATAACGCTGCCAATGAAAAGCCTCATAGACAGAATTCTTGAATTGTTCATGCTTGGGTCAGCTGTCACAGCTCATAAGACACTATTAGTCGGCGAAGCAAGCGGCTTTTTTCAGACACAAGATCAATAGGGAAAAATGATCTAGGGACCACCAAAGTACACCTGTCATGTCTCACCTGGCAGGGAACATGCACCTGTCCTGTCTGTAGAGCTTGTGGTCGATGATCTGATAGTGCGTTCCCTTGTCCTGCTCCAAGGTGTGATCAAACACCTCCTTAGTGATCCCTCCTCTGTCCTTCCACAGCTTCAGGTCCTTGGTTATGACACTGGGCAGGGAGGGAAAATACAACAGGTGTCAACTTGCTGAGTCTTCTGAGAGCAGATCTGAAAGAAAGAGGACTAGGACCGTTGTAGTCAGAAAGAAAACTACCGGAGCTAAGGAAGCTTACGATGATCGGACGAAGTGGAGAGATTTGAAGAAAGACTGCCTTTTCAAAACAATTATCTTTAACCCACCCACTGTGACAGGAACATTTCTTGTCCAGGTTGGGGCACGGCTTGTAGTTCTCCACGGCTTGGTGGATTTTGTCCAGGTATTTCTGCCATCGTGGGTCAACTGTATAAAGTAGTTCACAAAATATCACAGTGAAGAACGGAATAACGAAATCTGTTATCAACTCAATGCAAGAGTTTGGAAACTTTTTTTGGTCAACAATATCTCTGTGAATACTTAACGGGGGGTGTCCATAGTCCGGTAAGGTCCATAGTCCGGTAAGGTTTTAAAAACCGTTGTTGCGGAGATATGCATGGGTAGCTGCACATGATAAGTACACCTAGTTATGGACTAAACCTTCATGTAAATCGCCAAGAAGTTGGAGTATGTGTTGAGGTTGGTAAGCCCCAGCGGATAAATATTCAAAAAATTGCACAAGTCTGACGCATTCCGTGCGGGTTGACGAGCGAATGCATCGTGAACATGCCCTTCGAAACTCTTTAATTGTTCATCGTATAGGAAGGACATGCGCATTCACTTAGAACAGTTACCGGACTATGGACACCCCCAGTTAATTGATTGGAATATATTATCATAATAACGTTATGATATATCATTGGAAAGCCTAATCTATTAAGTACTGATAGTCTTTTGTTATGATTGTACACTCATGGATTGAGCTGAGCACAAGGGCTACTTACAATTACGTGAGTAGGTCATGGGAAGACAGTAAGTACCGAAATTTCCCCTGATCATATGTCCCTTGTTTTTTTATGATAGTGTAACAGTGTGCATCAAATATGAAAATTTGGAAATAAATATCAGAAGTCTATTCAGGACTGCAGTCTTCTTTTAAGGCACAGCACTTGGTATCAAACCACTAGTTTTAGAGGATCACTTTCAGATGGTGTAGATTGTATTATTTAAGCTATCACATGTTGGTCTTACAACGATTTACAAGCATAACAAATCATAAAAGTGAACGCCCCCCTCCCCACACAAAAACAACAATATTGTAAGACCTTCCCGGTACTTGTCCTTCTCTGCTTGTTCCGTGACATTTTCGTCACACGCTCCCGTTTCCTTGTCGCAGTATGCTTCATCAGAATTCGCCCACAAGCTCGTGAATTGGAGTAAAACAAGGAAACCGATGATCCATGTCTTCAAATCGAACCGGGAAGCCGCCATCATGCCACATCATACAGCTGTTCGGAGGTGACCACGCACAAGCGCCGCCTTGCGAGATGTTTCAGTGTTACAACTATGTTGTACAAATGGTTTCCGCAATGTTTGAATAAAAAAGGAAGAGTCACATCAAGGAGGTTAAAATATCCTATTTTAACCTCCTTGGTCACATTTACGGGTGGTGTCTAAAAAGTTCATTTTGGTCAACATTGAGGGGAACGAAGAAAGTTACTGACTGACATGCTTGTGGGATTCAGCTGATCTAGTACTGCAAAACAAACCTCTATTGCATAATAGAGGGCGCTTTTGATCCATGTGGAAAAGACCAATTATCATGAAATGCCAATTCAGGTCAACTTTGTTGAGCAACCCTTGGGGCCAGGAACAAGACCACCTCTGAAAGCAGTTTTGATACCAAGAGACAGAACACACGTCCCTTTATGTGATCTTTTCAAGCAGATTAAGGTAAAACTGTGGGAACTTGCCCTACGTGTATTAAAATGATGAAGCAATGTGGTATTTCACTTCTCTCTCATGTGATAAACCTCACAAGTTTTCAGGACCTAGTATGAATGACAGCTCCAAGATCTAGCCAATGTTATTATCTGATCTGAAATTTCAACCAATGTCAATTCTCCTACATAGATTCGAACCCGTGTCCTAGAACTCTGCTTACTTCGAAGTAAGCAGATTTTAAGGCTCGGGTTCGAATCTGCATAGGAGAATGATACGACCATGTCGCATCATATCTCTAATACTGGTCCTGGATAATAGAAGTAAAATAATTCAAAATCCTATGTCAATGACAAATTCTTTTATATAAGGTATCTTTATTTCGATGGAATAAGTCTCATACATACGTTGACACTAGCCATTTACTCTAAATAAAGTGCAGAAATAAATGGTATTTTTCTGAGCCACAAAATTGTTCTGTTTTATTCATTCTTCACAGAGCTTTGAATAGCTATATTTTATATCTTGATAACCTTATCTTGTTAGTGCAGATAAGTCATTGCATGTCTACTATTCAGATGAAATTTCCTTTTCAACATACTCTATTCAATGACATACAATGTTGATATAACTTTCTTGTTGAATGAATACACATCGACATACATGTAGACCTTCGCATTCAAGACTGTTGGTGCTGAAAAGTTTACGAGTTCTACAAAGCGGTACAGAGCGTTGGAATCATTGGATACCTAAAAGCAGGGATAGCATGCCAATGTTAATGGATATCGTAAATACTAGTCTTATTCTTGGTTCTTTTCAGTTTTTATCCTGGTACATGGAACGGACGATGAACAAGACATTCTTGGATCACAGTTTGTGAAGACTCCTTCTAAAGAGCAAAGAAGTATTAATGTGAGTTTCTGCATCCCCATCCCACCATACATAACAAAATTTAATAAACTCCAGGTCCCATTTTACATGACTCTACCCTACGCTAGCGGAGATAACTTCAGCGGCGGTTTCATCCGTGCTGCGAACGGTAATCTGCATGGTGATGCCGTCGTCCAACGCCAGTCGTGCCCGGACCAGGACGTCGTGGCCGCCCCGGTAAACTCCAGCGAGGAAGAGCGTGTGGGCGCTCTTGTCCGCTGGCACTTTGTCGGACCGCTCGCACGGCTGCATGCCCATGTGGTCCACTATGTTTTTAACCGCATCTAGAGGGTGGAAGATTAAGTTTGTAAACACCACAAAGCGACACATTTGCCATAAACATAGGGATGAATTTGTAGTATGTAAAGGAAAATAAATCTGCTCGTGGTCCAATATGTTTTTAACTGCATCCAGGGGGAGAGAAAGACACCCTTTCCACTAAGGACTGCAACTGCTGAACGATCAAAAGCTTGACAGGTTGCTCAACAAATTTTGTGGAAAAAGAATGGATATTTTGCGTGTTTTGTTGTCTTTTAAATCATACTTTTACATTGAGAATTATATTCATAAAATCAAGCCTTAGGGTCACACAAATCCAATTTTGATCGTTCAACAGTTGGAAACTGATCGTCGTCCAGCCAAACAACATACTTTGCCCCAAACATTCATGTAGGTCTGGAATGAATTTGTACAAACATCGTACATAAAAAGAAAATACAACAGTTACTTCCTACAAGACCTGTTTGCTAAACAGGTGAACAAATCTTGGACAAAACAATACAACAAATTAAATCTTTAAAACAAGTAAACTAAAACTTACAATACACATATCAAGATGTTAAAGGAGGCTGTAGTGAGTTAAGCATAGTTTACCTTCCAGAGTTTTGACAGTAGACAGTGCGTATGTGTCCTCCATCTGGTAATCCTCCCCGACTTCGTCCCAGGATGCAGCAAAGTTTGGTTTCAGAACCTTCTGGATGTGGTCTGAGATGGTCACCTCCACGTCTTCTAACTGGGAAACAGCAAGGAAGAATTCTGTCAGTTAAAACAGCTCTAGTGACCTCTACTTAAGCTGGGAAATAGAATTGAAAAAGTAGGACTTAAAGCTCTGTTACTTGAAATCAATTTGTTTGTTCTGACTTTAGTAAAGACAATAAAAAACTTTGATCAGTAAAGTTCCTTACTCTCTATGCAAGTTTCAACCACTCAGTAGGAACTTAAGTTTCAATCCTTTCCATACTTTCAGCCTTGCCTAAGTACACATACATGTGGCCCCATCATCTTCAACACAATGTCATAACCATACCTAAGTTAAGTCACAGTTTTTGTTGGTCATTCCTGGCATTGGAAAATGACAGCACTGAGATGGTATTCGACCAGTTTTGACCTTATTTGTCTTTTTAAAAAATATCTTGTTTTTCGCTGTTGAAACTCACATCATGTTGCCAGCAAAGATGGATAAGCTTTAGATATCTGCACTCAATTGTAGGTTTTACTTACCACATACTCGTCCTCATACCCCTCTTCATCTGGTTCCCCTGTGTTTGGGTCACAGTCCTTCACTAGGAACTTTAGAGTGTTGCTGAAGGTTCCAATGACTGGAGGGACACAATCAGGGTATACATTAATACCAAACATAATGTTTATGCTAAACGAACTACAATATATATCACAATGCTGACTCATACAAAATAAGTTGGTTCCTGATGGTGGCTTTTACTGTAAATTCATTGTTCATGGCACCTAAGTGACACTGCATATGAAAATCAATGGGTTTTTATCTATTACTTGTAGGTTAACTGGAATTTTAAAATAGAAAATGTGTATTTCTAATGTAAACCTGTTTTAACAGGTCAATTGTTATAAACTAGTTTATAATTCAGTTTGTTTCTGGCACCTTTGTGTTGAAACAATAACAGCAACAAAAGAAATACAGATGCCGGTTTGATGGTGTGATGAGTCCAAATTTGAGACGTCACTACGAAAAGAGCAAACTTAAAAGTACCACAGCTGTCAGTACTGACCAGACGTGGGGTCCTCCTCCGGCAGTGCGACGCAGGTGTAGGTGTAGGTATACATGTAGCTGTAGGTATATGTAAAGCTGTAGGTGTATGTGTAGGGTTAAGGTTAGAAAGGCTGTCAGTACTGACCAGAAGTGGGGTCCTCCTCAGAAAGTGCCACGCAGGTGTAGGTGTAGGTATACATGTAGCTGTAGGTATATGTAAAGCTGTAGGTGTATGTGTAGGGTTAAGGTTAGAAAGGCTGTCAGTACTGACCAGAAGTGGGGTCCTCCTCCGGCAGTGCCACGCAGGTGTAGGTGATGCCGGGCTGTCCGTACGGCAGGGAGGCCGCGGGGACGTACGACAGGACCTCGAACCCTTCCGTCGGCTCCATCTGCACCGTCACGTTCTCCAGGATCTGGTCGTTCAACGTGTTCGTGCAGTCAAACTGAGACAGAAGAAAACAACAAAATCATTTTGTAGAGAAAAATAAGAAGCATATACTGTACACCCAAGCTATCTTCATATCAAATCATGTCATTTGCCCTTTAGATAGCAACAGTGTGGTGCATTCTGGAAGTGTCCTGGCCATTGGATGAAACTGGCAGAAGAAGAGTTTGTTTATTAAGGATATCCATTAATAACAAATTATATTACTATTTTTCCTGGAGTCCTTTTTTTTATATACACATAAACACACGAGTATGAAGGGAAGTCTGTACACTGGTACACACAGTTTCAGATAGTGAACATGGTCAGGTTCAACTTTTTCTCCCTCTTGTTTCAAATGTCCGAGAACCAAGTTGGTTGGTGTGGCCTTACCTGAACAGTAGAACTCAATAAATCTGACAAACAAACATCAGTAAACATCTAACCTGGAACACAATGTGGTTGGTGAAGGTGTGTTTGATACATCTGACGACGTACTCCGTCTCTGACTCTGTCAGCTGCACCGCCGCAGACGACTTGAAGAGCGGACCCAGACTCTGGAACTCTGGGACGGCTGCAAGTTGTTCTATGGACAGAGACAGAGAAACTCAGAGTTAAAGGTGTACATGACCAAGCATAAATTATGCAAATGCTAAAGTCAATTGTATAATCAAAATATTTCATGGAGATATGACGTCTCTGAACTCTTGTTATCCAAGCACTAACTAGAAGTGGGGTCTTCCTCCGACAGTCACAACAAACTACATCATTTTCAAACTTACAGCTTCTTCAACCGAGACGGGGGGCATTACAGACTGCCGGTCACCTTTCACCCGTTGCTAATGTTACACTTCAAGACATGTGACATACTAGGCTTCAGGTCATCTCAACTTGAGATGGGCTGCCCGTAAGCTGTTTGGTAGGAGCTTCACATTGTGTATGGAATTAGGGAATGAAATCTTTATAATGTCAATTACTTTCACAGACGAACTTTAATTTGGAGGAAAATGTTTATTTCAGATTTACAACAATGGATGATGACTTTAGTTTCAACAAAAGGAAGAAGGACCTATATAAGCCGTTACCTGCGTAAATGTCCTGTCGGGTAGCGGCCACCTTGTCTGGAGCCTTGGCTGTCGGGGTGACCTCCGCTGGAAAACAAACATCACAGTCTGTTAGACATATGATATGACACAATAGGAAAACCTTCTATGACCCCAACAGCAACATGAGCGCCACCTGCAGATGGACTGTAGAACTGCAGACTGTGGAGAGATGGCTGAAACCATAACTAGGACACCAGCAGAAATTGCTAACCCCAACCACAGCAGGGCTTTGCCCAAATATTTTACTTTCAATTCTATTCTAATTTCAGCTTTTGGCTACTGAATCCTTGCAACCTGCTATTACACCTTCTTGAATCTTTTTTTGTTTACGGGCAGATGGACAAAAAAATAGGATGTTGTTTGGAGATACCGAGCCACAGTTAAGTGCCTATATAACAATATGCCTTATGTCACAGACACCCCCGGGGTAAACATGGCTAATACCTCCTTGTTGGCCCTCTGCACCAAATATACTTGAACCTGGAACATCGGGGTGAAACCGGCATGATGTGTTAGAAATTAAACTAATAATAGAACACCATCTAGAACACAGCCAGGGACACTCATTCAATCTCAAATCCAAAGATATCCTAGACCTCAAACCCTGTTGGTTTGAACAGGGAGTTAGAGAGGCAATAATTATATCTAACATATCAATTCAGAGTTTTGGTGTAAAACCAGGTTCTCCAGTTACTGTCTGAAACATCTGACTGTTTCAAAATTTCATCAAGTTGCTTAAGTAACTGTCCTTTGGTGTATCTTATTACCTGGATGTGTAACCTTTATCAACATAACAGAAGGAAGTAAAATTATAGTATCTTACCTGTTTTCTGTTCTGCTAGTGGCTGGGTAGCCAGCGGGACACTCTTCATGTCGAACTGAGTCTCGGAGGGCTCCTGGGTGTAGGAGTGCAGCGCTCGCTCCAGGCCAACTACAGACACGTTCAGGCCTGGACAGAAGGGAGGGAAGTAATGTCAACTTCATCTATGGTTGGATTAGAAATGCTCAGGTAGCTGTTTGGCACCAAATTTGTTTTGGTTGCAGGATTAGACTTAAGTTATAGGAACACTGATCATCCCTTGGTTATCCCTTGGTTTATGTACAAAATGTGCAACAAAATCAATGTCAGAAAGTTCTCCAACTCTTTTTGACAAAAAACTACAACCCTTTACAGAAGTATGCAAGTCAGTTGAGTAACACCAGCTGGTCAAAAAAGGGTTGCAAAGCACAATTAAATCTTACCAATCCTACATAAAATTCTATCTGACTTGATTAGCTTCTGTACAGTACTCACCGTTGAGGATGTAAGCCGAGTTGAGAGCCTTGTTGCTCTGCTTCAGCACATTCAGGTAGAAGGTGGCTCTGTCCCTCACCTCGTCATCTGTGTCCAGCAGGGACCTGGGGCAAACATAGGTGGTTATAATCTATTTTAACAAACATCATAGTGTGTATATAATAAGCAGAGTCTTGTATATGAAACAAGATGCAATTTTCAACCTGTATGAAGGCTTAAAGCTGTATATGCAAACACAATACAATAGAAAAGAACACATTTCAAACACTACTTCTTGTGGGGAATGCAACCAAAGCTTAGGACAAATGCTAAAGTTAACTGATGCTGTTTTAAAGTTTTACACATGTATATGTAGCACATACCGAGATAGGAGCACCACCACACTGGGCATGAGTTCCTCGCAGTGGGCTCCAAACTTGGCCAGGGCACTCACAGCAGCTAGGAAACATAATCACAAATGGGTTACAATTATGTATGAACAGGAGCACTCACAATCTATGAGCAGAACACCAATGGGCTTTTCAGTCAATTGATTCAGTTCTCATTCAAGTACTGCATTGCTGACATATGTACCTTAATGTATATAAATTTGAATATAAGAACTACATTCAAATTACTACTGACTGAAGCGACCAGGCCACTCTGACTGCCTTGTGTCAAACAATGCTGGAGTATCAAAGTCCAAGGATGTGAACTTTCCTGGCCCTCCTCCTTACCTGCGCGTACAGCGGCGTTCTCCAGTATGACCCTGTTGTAGATGAAGCGGATGTACTTGGAAGGGGAGGGCGTGCGTGGTCCCTCGCGCCCCAGGAGGTGCAGGATCCTGGTGGCCAGCACGGTGTGCTCGCAGTCCTCGATGAACTCGCACAGGTGTGCCAGCCCCGCTTCCTTCGCCTCGGGGTTCTCCTCGATGATCCCGATGAGCGAGTCCACGATGGCTCGCTTGTAATCGAAGCCGCCCTGCGAGGAATTGGAGGAGTTCTGAATGCAGTGTGGACGGGGAGAGAAAGACGGCGGATAGAAGAAATTGGAAAAGCAGGAAGAGCGAGACGAAAACGGAGCAGCCGAGAAGAAAGGGCAATTCCAGTTAAGTTTGTACAAAAAACACTCTCCTCTACAGAGCCTTGTCCATGGCCTTTACAATATACCTTGGGAGGCTCTGCTAAACTGGGCTGAGGTTTCCACTCTAACTAGCTGTCAACCGATCAGCTTTACCTAAAGAAAACATTTAGGTGCTTCTCTGATTGGCTGACAGCTGGTTAGAGGACACGTCTACAAAAGTGGAAACCTCAGCCCAGTTTAGCTGAGCTTCCCCGAGGTATGTTGAATAGACCGTGGGCAAGGCTCTGCATAGCAGAATGACAAAACATTGACAAATAAGAATAAAAAATCAAAGTTGACAGGATGAGTTGTAGAGCTATCAGGCATTTTTTGACATTTGACAGGCAGAAATGTGGCGGCCGACTAGCATACAGCAAGGCCAGAACTAAGGATGCAGTCAGAGGACAACCAACAAAAGTCAGACAAAAAGCAACAACACGATACATGTACATCACATACAAGCGGTGAAAGCTGAATAGTATATCAATCATCTTTGACTTTCTCCCCAACTGAGTAAGCCTTTTGAAACCAAATTTGTATCAACTACAGGGTATGCTAGCAGGCAGGGCTGTCTCCAAGTTTTTTTTCATCCCACTCATTTTTGGAAGCCCATTTTGTTGATCTTACAAAAATACATTTTTCATCCATTTCATGTCATGAAGTTCAGATTTTTTGGATGGACTGGGCAAAATTTTTGTCTGCCAAACAAGCAAATTTTTATCCTGGGATAGAGTGTCCTGGAGACAGGTACAGGATCTTGTCTAATTGAACTGAATACAATGTACACTGTGCTGTTAGAAGTACACACGAACATTGTTGGACCCTATGAGAGGTGTTCGTGTCCCTACCTCATCCCTGAGCATGGAGGCCAGGAAGTTCATCAGCACACCGTGCTTCCTGGGGAACTTCAGACACAGGGACCTGGAACATACACAGATAAACACTCAGTACTTTTTATGTGATTGAAAATACAGAAACTTTCTCAAGAGGAGTGCGGCCCAGAACCCAGTAGTCCCGGGTTTGAATCCCCTGGCGCCACCGATGTTGTGCCCTTGGGAAATGGTATTTAACATGACTTTTCTCACTCCACCCAAGTGTAAAAACGGGTACAGTATGTGTGGGTCACGACACCAGCAATACATGTAGCTGCCTGAGTGTGTGCAATTCTAATAAAATCCAAATAAAACAGTTAAAGCAATACACAGTTTAGGACAAGAGGCTAGGCCCTGTACCTGATGGCCTGCACCACGACGATCTTGAACTCGTCCGAGATCTCCGACATGAAGGTGGAAATCTGTTTCATTAGCCGGTCCACACTGCTCTCACTACCCGTCTAAAACAAGGCACAAAACAACAGTTATTTTTTGGCCCTATCACACTTGTACGTGCGTATGAGTTGGGCATTAACATCTTTTTGGTTTAAGTAAAGATTGATGCACTTTGACTCACTGTTGTGCAGCCTTGTTATCAAACCAAAGAAATTACTTCTTCGGCTGAAAACTTAACCTAAACCAAAAACATGTTTATACGCAACTCATATGGACTTGAATATATGCACCAGTGTGAACGGGGGCTTTAGATGCATATATAATAGCTACAAATATAGAATAAACTACACATTTACTGGACAAGGAAGCAAGCACACAGACACACACACAAACAACACACACCTTGAGTAGAGTAGTGATGGCCAGAGTAGCGATACTGCGGTTCACATCAGTGATCAGGTTCTCCAGGTCCAGGTTACAGGCTGCCACAGCTGCGGGGTGCTTCATCGCAACCTGGGGAAACACAACAGTCAACTTTCAAGATTTCTTCTGAAATAAATACATGGTTTACCTTCATCTTTAGATTACATACTAAAGGAGAACAGAGAGTTTATGCTGCACAAATACTAGATTTTCTGGTACTTACCGTACTTGAGACTTAGAATATCTAACTGAAAAATTGGCAAAGTGAAAAATTGTTTCCCACCTTGTTGAGAGTCCTGACTGCAGCAAACCGCAGGGTGGGTTTGGGAGAACTGCAGAACAATTGCAACACTGCAGAGGGTAGGAAATAAATTGTAGATGTTAACATGATGTTTATCAATCACACCTTCTGTGGAGTGCATGAAGAATTATATAATTACAATGTCAATCATAATACACATCCATCTTTCTAATGAGCAATATTTCTTTGAACTCTGTATTCTAGTTGTGTGTCTTTCGTATCATATGTATGATTGTTTATGTAATGTCAACCTTTCTCTTGTGAAATGTATTAATGGACTAAATGTAAAGACCACAGGAAGAATAACTGAAATGCCAAGCTAATTGTGGATCCAAACAAAATTATAGGCAAAGTAAAAGTCAAGAAAGAGTACACAAGCTCCTAACAGAAGAACCGCATAAGGCAGTATGGCATCAGCCTCAAACAATTGTTTTCTCAAGCGTTTTTTGACAATACCTAAAGTAAACGTACCTGATATAGCAGGAGCCAGTTCCCGGGCGCTGGTGTTGGGCATGTTGACGATGGCGTGGGCCGCCTCGTATATCACCAGCTCGCTCTTGTGACGCAGGCAGGTCTCGATGAAGTCAAACAGCGGGCTGTCACGCCCATCCGACTCCTCCTCAAGCAGCTTGGTCGCAATACGGATCTGTGGAAACAGAGGATGATATTAGTAAAACATCCGTGAATAGTTTCATCAGGTACAGAAATCAGAATAAAATACAGACACAAAGGTTTAAACCCAAGGGAAAGAATCATAAAGAAAGGAGTTTATCATTTTGTCATCTATTGAAGTTGCATACATGTAAATTTTTAGTCAGTGACTGTCACTAATGAAAACATTAAACAGTGTATACTGACTGATTGGTTCAAGTGTGTAAGATTCTATTCTTATATCAATATACATAAACATAATATACAATACAATACAAGTCCATACCAGCAGGCAGTAGGCGTACGGTGACCGTAGCGACTGTTTGGTGAACTTGCTGACCAGCTTGGACACTCCCAGGCGGTCAGTCTTCTTGATGTGGTACAGCACTCCCACCGCATGGTACTGGGGACAACGGGAAAACAAACCACACTTTCATTGGTCACATTTAAACAGGTTTCAACTCTTCTGTAAGATGCATCGATAGTCAAACCTATAGAGGTAATATGTATGATGCGTATCTTGGCAGTGAACATTACTCTCTACATATTTCTGCAACAGGAATACAACACTATAAAAGATCTAAATCTGCAACCATACCTGGACCATGATGTTGTCACTAGAGGCAGCTTCAGTTGCTTCGTTCACCCAACGTTTCACCACGTCTCCACTGGACCTCATGAGGTGCTAAACATGGGGCAACAATAACAAACTAAGGGACTGCTGCATGATGTATAGATGACATACATGTGGCTGTGTAAGCTGGTGTATTACACTGAAAGCGGTGAGACGAGTTATACACTGTACAACATGTATGTTATGACATACTCATCTCATTTTCCTTCTCACAACCTATATGTTGGAAAATGGCTTTAGACCCAAAATGGAATCATTATTTAAAACCCAAAACTCACCAGACTGGAAGTGAGGGCTGCACTGGACACAGAGGGGTTCCTGTCCACAATGGCCTGCTTCATGTACCGCTCTATGCTCTGCAACATGGTGCTCTGGTATAAAACAATAACACAAATAAACAGTAAGAAAACCGCCAAAATTCTGTCACATAAAAATGCTACAAATAATGCAACTCATTGCTTATGTTCTGTGAACTTCAGGTGGGATTTCCTTCTAGATTTTACTGTAAGCTGTTGAATTTGCAGCTATCTATAAGGCTCTTCCTGGCTTACTCTATGAAGCATTTAATGCCAATAATGATATTGCTACCTTGAGTGATTACAGGACTATATATATATATATATATATGATACCCAGTAGTTCTACACACCCACAATACTAAATAGGTCATGTTACGTTACACACCCACAATAATAAAACCTTGCTAAAAGATTGAGACTGGAAGTGTTGATCTTACATCAGTGATCCTACAGAGAGCCCTGATGGCGGCTGCACGGTACATGTCCTCCTTCCCTGTCATGTCCTTCGTTAGACTGCACAAACACAAGGACATCAATGCAATGTTGGAACGATTTGTTTACTTGTTGGCTCATTTCATGCATACATTATTTCATCAACTCCAGTTTTTTTTTCTAGAAAAAATTGTAACGAGACAGGAGGGAAAGATTTGCAGGTGTCCCAGTTTGGAGTTTTAGAGAAATGGGGCATTCCAAGGCATCCTAGGCCACACCAATTTAATTAGTTGGTTCTCGGAATCGCCGCTTCCGAAAAATAAAAAAAAATAAAAAATCGAAAAAGTATAAAGACTAACAGCTCCGCTACTGAGGCGTTGCCCAAAAAAACTGCAATCCCAATAAGGGTTGCTAGAGAGCTCTCTTGTTACAAGCCAATCAAAACGCTGGAAATAGTCACATGATATAGAGGAGCCAATCAAAGACTTGATGAATGAGCTTTGGAGTGTAGCCATCTTGGAAGGAGGTATGGAGTAGTCAGAATTACGAACTTCAGAAGCCTGGAAGATTAAGCCATAGTTGAAGATCTTTGCCATATAAATATCGTTGGAGAGAGACCATAACTTGCAGTGTCCATAATGGCAGTGGAGAGAGACCACACAGTTCGGTAACATTTGATCGTAAGGATCTTTTTGGGGAGCCAGAAATTTGGAACACATGTTGCAGTGGGAATAAATATTAAACGGGTGAAAAAAACTTTGGTCAGCGCAAGAAGAGGATTAAGTCAGCTCTACTCTTGGATCTTGTACAAATGGACCTGACATGAATAATAACAGTAGGCAGGTGGGTTCTATGAAGATAGTTCAGTGCTGAATAAAAGTCAGTTGGACGATTTTGAGAATAAAACTTGCGTTGCCGTTTACTTTTTTTGCTCCTGTTTTTTTTTTACTTCAGTACCACAGATGAATAGAAACCTTTCAGGGCAAAATCATCCATATTTCTGATCAACATATTTTCTACCATGACTTATATTTTCTGTTGAAATACTGTCCCCTTATGATGTGTATTATAGCACATTAAGATGGGTTAAGTTAAATTGATTCTCTTCTTGTTTACTTTTTCCAAGTAGATACCACACATTTTGTGCATTATATCAAGGAGGTTAAATTTGATTATATTTAACTTTAAACATTTTCTTCCTGTTCAAAAAATTTTAAAACTATTGTGAAGACCGTGAAGGCCTAAGTGAAAAATATTGGTATACAGTACTACATGTATGTGCCTCCAGAAAACTGAACCAACAGTTACAGAAAGAGACAAATTTGAATTAAGGCTTCTCTAGCTTGATTTAGGGTTGCTTTTTTGCGTTTCGGCGCATGCGCGCCGGAACGCATTGTCCTGGCTTTTACCTTCAAGCAAGGGACCTTCAAGGAAGGAACCAGGGAAGCTTGGTTCAACACTGTGTCGCACACAATAAGACCTTATATGGCAATACGTTCTCAAATCCTTGTATAGCCGTTGCCTTATATGGCAAGAGAGCACGAAAATGCAGGCAGGCTAGATTTGCATGTGACACAGGACGGCGACCGCATGTAACTGCTACAACTGTTCGGAAATATCATTGCATTGTGGTTTCGGACTTTGATATCCTGAAAAATGACCATATTACATCTATTCCACAAGATTGCAGAAGAAAAAAAATGATTTCGTCAAGAAAACGACCAAAAATCGGCATAAATGATACCATATAGTGAGGTTATAGCATTACGTACAGGGTGACGGGTTACGTACCGCAGCTTAGCCCATCTGGCAACGCGAAGCACTTTGGACCCAGAAGATCCGGGTTCGTGTCCGTACATGGATTTTTTTTTTCTTTTTAGATATTGAATATCAAAAATATATATTGATATTATATTAATCTATCAATATCATATTTATGAATATCATTTTTTCATTTTTTTATTAATAAATAAAGAAATATTTTATATTTGTTATTTTTAAATATTCATTTCATATATACAAGGCCTTTGTCTTATGAACAGGACTTCATAGATTCCAAACCCGGCATTCGAATTTTTCTGTTCATTGTAATGGAAAATACCGTGCAGCAGCTCCTATGCGCGGTAAGATGATTCTTGCAAAACACTCGCCACTAAACTTCTATCCCCGATGTAAACAGAGGCTCTTGATGTTGTTTGCAAAACAGCGATTCTTTGTTACAGTAGCAAATGCTCCATTGTTCAGTATCGACTTCATTCAGACAACACGGACGTGGAAAGTGGCGCCCCTCGGCACAAAACTATGGGAATTTTCATGAATTTTAGCAAAATTACCCAGGAAAATAAGGAAGAAATGTTGTAAATGCGGAAACCAGAATAATACGGATGAGGTAGCTGTTGATTTGTTTGACATTTGGTAGTCATTTTAGATAGAACCTTAGCTGTTATGAACTTCTATTTCACTTAATTACCATAGTTCTGATGATTCAATGGTGCTTTTTCAAATTTTATGTTTTATTGCGTGCCATGTACATAATTACATTGATAGCTTTTATAATGAGCCTATTATACATTTTACAAATAAGTACAAGTTGTAGGCCAAGACCAGCTTTTTCAAAAGCACTTAAGTTAAGTGACGTAACTTCAAAATTGCTTTCCCCAATCTGCCTTTCTCTATTAAAACAGTACTCATTTCCCAAAATGACAATTTTTCTTATAGACTGAACAGCCCTTGAGTGACTTCCTCTGGCAGATTTTACTTCAAGTAAAGGGAAAAGACAATTCACACTTATAAACGTAGCCGAAACGCCAGCTTTTTTTAAAAGCTCTTGTTTAACCTTTATTTGGGCAGATGACCTACTAGTAATACGATGTCTATACAGAAAGGTCTAATGTTATATGTTTGTACTTTGTTCAGGTTTTTTGGACTCGGTTTTGGACTTTCGGGTATTTTGGGCTTGGTTCTTGGATGTTGTATAGCTCTGAATGAGATCCAGTGAACCGGTATCCACCCCTAGACCAAGGCGCGTGTATTCATTTCATGTTTTTCTTTTACACCGGCCCCGGATCCTCAAGCTTGATTCAGTAGGGCAATTTTTTTATTTTTTTTTTTTTCGCCCTGTCGCTTCATATTTTTCCTGAAAAAATCCGAGAACCAACAAATTAAATTGGTGTGGCCCTAACTGAAAAAATTACTGTCACACAAACTGAAGCCACATGTGACCTAGTCGCATTCCTAGTCAATCTAAATTTAATGCTTGTCAGAGGTCTTCAGGATACGCTCCCCAGGGTAACTAAGGGAGCGCATGGTAAGGGCATGGAGGCCCAGTGCTCTATTCATTAAAAAAAGCAGATTTTAGCAGTCACGATCAAACCGGAAACTCGTACATGAAAAAAAAAACGTACCTGCTAGTGACAATGATGACGTCCTCGGCCAGGTCGGCCATCTCCTTGATGGTGAGGTACACCATGCGGCGCAGCGTCACGTCCTGCGACTGGAACAGCTTCGTCATGGCGAAGAACGTCTCCGTGGCCTCCGTGGTCGCAATGTGCTCTCCCTGGAACATAGAATGTACTGATTGTTATGTCCTTAGCGCGTTTACAAGTAGTTTATAAGGAGCTAAAGATTGAGACAGCCGGAGTCTATACTGATGTAAAGTCAAGTGAACTGTTTATTCATGACGTTAGGGATGTGTACCTAAACCCACGTTCAGGTTCACCTGAACCCAGAGGAAATCAAATCCCTGCAAACATTTTTTTATTTACAATGACAGTAACAAACTCTAGCGCTGCCCCCTACCTGGTTGATGAGGTACAGCACTTTGGTGAGGATGTGGCAGCACTTCCTGGGGTTGATGGGCGTCTCGTTGAAGGTGCGCGCCTCCTGGAGAACCGACGTCTTCTCAAGGTTGTTGAAGGGGTTAAGGGAGAACCCTGGGGAACGAGACAAAAGACGTGATGTCCTTTATATGATCTACTCTATCTTTTGACGCTGAAGTAGTCTGGAGGAAGAGGGTAGCAAGCCGCCCAACAAGATGATGATGATGATTGAACTATTGTTTTAGGCTTCTATCTGTTTGTAATATATCCTGGGAGGGGGGCTATTTATCTTAAGGGGTAGAAAATTTGTGCAAGACGGATAAGTATGAAATCTGCCTTCTCGAATTGCCTTGTTCTAACGTTACTTATATTTCACAGACCTAACCGTGGCGACTGTTGGAGGGCTTCTTTTGCTTACAGTCTTCCAACAGTCGCCGCGGCTATAAGTTACGCGTAGTTTTGACGTGGCAAGAGGAATATCTACGAAAAACAAGATCATTTCGACAAAAAACAGCTTCCTTCAGAATCTGAGCACATGAAAATGTTGTTCATGCTTCTTGTTGTTTTGTCGATCAATAATAGGTAGACCATCTCTTCTAATTTCTGCAAAAGTGGAAGGACTTTTTTTGCACTCCTTTGCCGCCCCCCTCCCCCATCAATAACACTTGACGATTTCATACTTCGTTCCGGCCACATAAAAGATCAGTTCAACGTGACCGGTCGAGCTAGACAAACACTACTTACCATCCTCTTCGTCTTTCTTGTCTCTTTTTAATCCTAGCATCTTGGAATTCGACTAGAATCTTAGGATGATCGAAGAAGGAGTTTTCTCATGCCAACACTCGCCGGCCACGTCACTTCAGTCTTCTGCGCTGCTTTCTGCGCATCTGAAAACTGCAGTTATGTCTTATCCGCAAGAGGGCGCAACTCTATCGGCTGCTGTTACAGGTTTGTTACAGGTTTGCGTAGCAAAACCTATGTTGGAATCGTTGGCATGTGTGGGACCGCCATCTTGAATTGTGACGACACAGGGTCGCCAGTCAGTTGGAATGTGATCGTCATGGGGCGTTACAGACACAAACCCTTGAGGGTCTGGTAGGAGAGGGATCATCCGTTCACATCAACTCAGAAGATTTGTTACCATCCCAGCATATCCAGATCCAGCAATACACATACAACACAGGAAACAAGAGCTTTTAAAAAAAGCTGGCGTTTCGGCTACGTTTATGAGTGTGAATTGTTTTTTCCCTTTACTTGAAGTAAAATCTGCCAGAGGAAGTCACTCAAGGGCTGTTCAGTCTATAAGAAAAATTGTCATTTTGGGGGGTAAGGGGAAAACCCTGTATAGGTACCCGTACCCGTATAGGTACCCGTATGGGTATACCGGTATACCCCATTTGGGGCCCCAACAAGCCAGGAAACACGCTATGACGGCCGCCATATGGGGCACCCAGAACGGCTGTTTTTTTTACGGTCTCCACATTGATAGAAGACACAAACAGTTGACTATACTAGGTCAGAAAATAGCTGAACAATCATATTTTACGATCTTTTGATTTCTATGAAGGATGGAGGTTTGTAAAATATGGAATTTGCGAAGTTCGTACACAGTGCTCGGGTATACACTGGAAACATGTCGGGAACACATAGTCACAATTCTCTGGGAATGTATCGGGAAACGTTAACAGTTGTCCTCCGGATTTTTAATAGGCTGGTCGGAGCACCATCGGTGTTGCATCGGTCGATGTACATTTCCCGACATACACACGATGATTTTTCGATGGTCTCGAAATTCCTGATAAGAAACCCATGTTTCCCGACAAATTTGTCGGTAATACGTCGTTTCTTTTTCCCACAGACTTCCGATGCCGGTCGTCAAGGCAACAAGTAACAAACACGGCGAGGGGACTCCCCGGCTTGGATGAAACTATGGCAACGGCGTTGATTGACGGGTAGCCGCGGTACTGGTTACCATGGACACTGCATGATTGACAGCCGAGAGACAAGCACATGATCGTCGCGGCACGCAGCTTAATAAAAAGGAAACTTCAGACGATAATCGATCAGCTGTTCTCCAGCACCATATTTGATATTTACGGATGTTAACTTTTATTGCTTGGTTAAAAGACTTAGTTTGTACGTAGTTTGTAGTAGAACGTGCCGAACTCGCTGTACTGTTTGTTTTGTCAATAAAGCTTTTATTGCAACCGGCAAAAAAAATATATTAAAAGGAACGATATTTCTGTAGAATTCTGTAATCGGCAAGTATGGGAAGCATAGTTAAGATATTATAAACGAGGAAACATCGATAAGTTCTCAATAACCAAGGAAATTCATTTAAAGGACGCGGAAGTATAAACCCGGAATCGAACCTACAGCTCGCGGCGCCGTACGGCAGCCATTTGTTCGCAAACGCAAGCGGCGTATCGCGGTGAGCTAAATATTGCGGCGAGGTAACAATACCTTCAAACCACTTTAATACAAACGGCCCATCACGTGGGGTTCCACAGCTGCAGTCCGTAATGACTATACTTGCATTGTTCTACGGTCGAACGTTACGTGTTTCTGTTTGTTTTGTTCAATTCTATTTTAACATGTCACACATTTCGTTTCATTAATAAATATCAGCTGGTCGTCGTTCGCTAACAAAGTGATAATATGAACAATTGACGCGATTTTTTTTAACAGACGATAAGTGCTCATAGCATATACACGATCTAACGAGCGTAATTTGAATAGCGCTGATAGCTCACCTGGTAGTGTTGTTGTCCATCAATCCTAACCAGGCAAGATTTACAGGTTCGAGCCCATCGATTCATTTCTATGTTTTATTTTTCACTGTTACAGTCAACATGTCTTTAATTTATTTTTATCTTTTATGATGTTATGTTTATATTACCATGTTTGATGTTTTGTTATTCTTAATTTTTTTTTTTACATCCACCTCTATCTGCTTCCTTGATGAAGGCCTCCGGTCTCTGGGTGTTGTCCTTGCACTTCTACTAGTTGACTCGTCGTTTTGTTCTGACGGCGTCTTTGCCAACGCTAACAAAGCACGTGAGCCATCATCATATATCTTTCCTAGCCTAGTTGGGACACTGGAAAAGAAAAAAAATGGTTGTTACATGTACTTACAATTGGAAACAAAAGCGATGCATTTTTATTGAAACTAGAAAACATCCCAACAGTTTGTGAACAAACGTTCTTTTTTAATTTTTCGTGGAGCCGTCAACTTCTAATGGCCCAAATCGCTGCACTTTGCGCGGAAATATGCGCTGATTTTTGCGCTACTTAGTGCTTGCAATTGGTTTAACTGTGGCAAGAATCACCAGTAAGACTGGGAGGAATATTTCAATATTCCATAATCATATTCGTTAAATGAAAATAAATTGACAATATAATTCCGAATCCCATAGTCAGTCCATAGTCACTAGTCAAGTCGAAGCATGTTTTTGAACGTTACAAATAAAGGCGCTTATCCAGTGCGAGATTCAGTTAAAGTAATGCAATGTTTGAAAAAACCTTATTGATATAACCATCATAACACCCTGGTTACCATCTAGGAGTACTAAATTAAGGCACTACGTTTCTTCTCAGTAGTCATTCGTTTCTCAGTAGTCCTTCGTTTGCCGTCGGTGACAAGAAATGTATACGGGCAAGACGAAAGTTTCGGATGCTGGACAACTGAGCTGCATCGACAAAGTTCGTTATCTCTTTTAATGTTTGCAACTTACATTTCGTAGTTTGATTGTATTTCCTGATTTCTTTCAGCAATTTACATTATCATATTATTTCAGTATTTCTTCTCTTGTTAACATACTGCGTATAATATTACCGTGGTTCGGAAAAATGCAGCCGATGGTGGTTAATCCGTCTCGATGCTCGAACTCCTGTGGACCAGCTTCAAGTTCAATGCTTTGATTACTGTTATTTTGTTAATAAAATATAATCCGTGAAAATTTAATGTGAGTTCCTGTTAGCTTTCCGAACTTGTTAGTTCCTGGGAACGTCAGGTGTTAGTGTTAGAGACATGAAACAAACAGTTGGAAAAAACCAACACCGAAACAAATCAATACGAAAGCAAACTGAACGGGAACAAAAGGAATAAATTAATGAACAAATGTCTTTTCATTAAGATGAATCGATCTGTCCGGAAAGTCCGTCCCCATCCTCAAGCACGGCCGGTATAACTAGCACGCCGGTTGTCACGAATCTGAAAAGACGAATATGGAATACATGAGATCTAGCTATATACAGCATAATGTGGCGGTCAGCTATCCACGAATAACAATAGCGGTGGAGTTTTTAAAAAAGGACCCCAAACAAAATTATCTACCAACACAGTAATCATACAATGACCTGGTTTGCCTTTTGACGAAAATACATCAAGGAAAATTTACGGTAATTAGAAAACAATGGAAAAAAATGTTTAACTCGTCCGACGAGATATTGCTACAATATCGTAATAATCGGGACCTGACACACCGCGAGTGACCTCCTGCGTGAAAACCGACACATGCCCGACATTCGTCGGTAATATATACGAAGGCTATCGGGAAAGTAACGGGCGAACTCCATTGATTTGGTCTGATTTCTGGATCTGTATCGGGTTCAACATCGGTAAAAGCTGCAGTGAAAAACCGACAGAAATCTGGTACTATTCCGTTACCAATACGACTAGCCGTGGCGACTAACGAAGGGTGTTTTGGCTTGATATTACTCTTATATCCGACCTCCCCGAGCACTGTGGAACGTGCGAGCACCGATCTCGGAGACTTTTCAACTAAAACCCGCTCTGAAAAGAAATAGAAAAAACACCAAAACTATCAATCTTCCCGCTCTTCATTATCTTCAGATGCAATACTCATGATCTGTTTGGCTGGAGCTGCCAGTAAACCTGCGTAAAACCTACAGGAAATGCCGTTCTCGATGCACGGAAGGTCTGCCATGGCACATTTGCGAATTAGCCGCTTAGACAGAAAGTAACCACTTATTGCGACACAAAGATTACGGCCATTCGGCGTGATTTGTCTGAAAATGCATTGCTCGGTCTCTGTCTTTAGCGTGAGGCGTTTGCTGTAGGTTTCAGAACGGGTTTACTTGAAAGGTCTCCGAGATCGGTGCTCGCACGTTCTGACAGCCGCTCCGTAGACTAAGCAACTTCGCAAATTCCGTATATTCCAAACCTCCGTCCTTCATAGAAATCAAAAGATCGTAAAATATGATTGTTCAGCTATTTTCTGACCGAGTATAGTCAACTGTTTGTGTCTAACTGTATATCAATGTGGAGACCGTAAAAAAACAGCCGTTCTGGGTGCCCCATATGGCGGCCGTCATAGCGTGTTTCCTGGCTTGTTGGGGCCCCAAATGGGGTATACCGGTATACCTATACAGGTATACGGGTACGGGTACCTATACAGGGTTTTCCCCCTACCCCATTTTGGGAAATGAGTACTGTTTTAATAGAGAAAGGCAGATTGGGGAAAGCAATTTTGAAGTTACGTCACTTAACTTAAGTGCTTTTGAAAAAGCTGGTCTTGGCCTACAACTTGTACTTATTTGTAAAATGTATAATAGGCTCATTATAAAAGCTATCAATGTAATTATGTACATGGCTCGTGCGCAATAAAACATAAAATTTGAAAAAGCACCATTGAATCATCAGCACTATGGTAATTAAGTGAAATAGAAGTTCATAACAGCTAAGGTTCTATCTAAAATGACTACCAAATGTCAAACAAATCAACAGCTACCTCATCCGTATTATTCTGGTTTCCGCATTTACAACATTTCTTCCTTATTTTCCTGGGTAATTTTGCTAAAATTCATGAAAATTCCCATAGTTTTGTGCCGAGGGGCGCCACTTTCCACGTCCGTGTTGTCTGAATGAAGTCGATACTGAACAATGGAGCATTTGCTACTGTAACAAAGAATCGCTGTTTTGCAAACAACATCAAGAGCCTCTGTTTACATCGGGGATAGAAGTTTAGTGGCGAGTGTTTTGCAAGAATCATCTTACCGCGCATAGGAGCCGCTGCACGGTATTTTCCATTACAATGAACAGAAAAATTCGAATGCCGGGTTTGGAATCTATGAAGTCCTGTTCATAAGACAAAGGCCTTGTATATATGAAATGAATATTTAAAAATAACAAATATAAAATATTTCTTTATTTATTAATAAAAAAATGAAAAAATGATATTCATAAATATGATATTGATAGATTAATATAATATCAATATATATTTTTGATATTCAATATCTAAAAAGAAAAAAAAAATCCATGTACGGACACGAACCCGGATCTTCTGGGTCCAAAGTGCTTCGCGTTGCCAGATGGGCTAAGCTGCGGTACGTAACCCGTCACCCTGTACGTAATGCTATAACCTCACTATATGGTATCATTTATGCCGATTTTTGGTCGTTTTCTTGACGAAATCATTTTTTTTCTTCTGCAATCTTGTGGAATAGATGTAATATGGTCATTTTTCAGGATATCAAAGTCCGAAACCACAATGCAATGATATTTCCGAACAGTTGTAGCAGTTACATGCGGTCGCCGTCCTGTGTCACATGCAAATCTAGCCTGCCTGCCTTTTCGTGCTCTCTTGCCATATAAGGCAACGGCTATACAAGGATTTGGGAACGTATTGCCATATAAGGTCTTATTGTGTGCGACACAGTGTTGAACCAAGCTTCCCTGGTTCCTGCCTGCAAGGTAAAAGCCAGGACATTGCGTTCCGGCGCACATGCGCCGAAACGCAAAAAGACCAAATGCACCAAAAAGCACCCATGGGAAAGTAAAGAAAATGATGTTTGTTTAGAATGATTACAAAAACAAAACAATATCAAATGTAATTTTCTTTACTTTCCCATGCTTTTTGGTGCTTGGATACTTGGATACTTTATTTTCCTCCATTAGCTACATACATAGTATGAAGCTACTCTTCCTGGAGTAACCACAGAAAATACATCAGACAGACTACATAGAATTGCCTACAGGCTACATAAAATTACTGCATTAAAATTAGCTAACTAATACACATATTCCTTGACATCTCTTGCCTGAAACTGCTCTGAGGTGCGGTTTGTATTCGATGCGGCAAACTGTTCCACATAGGAATTGCTCTATACATGAAGGTTTTTTTCATAGTATTGGTTTTTGGTTTTGAAAGTTTGTAAGTGTTTTTACTGGCATTGCGTGTCCTGTAGCTGTGCTGCTGTGAAACGGGAAACAACTGTTGGTAGAGAATAGCAGGTTGTTGTGTGGTGAGTATCTTGCGGAACTGGGACACGGTGTTGATTTGTAGTCTTTCTTTAACGGGCCGCCATGCAAGCGACGCATGTAGGTGTTGAACTGAGGTTCTATAGTCAAGGTGCAGCACAAAGCGCGCCGCTTTGTTCTGCATAACCTGCAGCATTTCAATGTTCTTCTGTGACGTGGAAGACCAAACTGGTGAGCAATAATCGATGTGTGAGAGTGTGAGGGCTTCTGTGAGGAGTTTTAGCAGTGAAGAGTCCAGGTAGGTGGCACATTTCTTTATCATTCCTAGTGAGCAGGCCATTTTCCTTGCCGTTACTTTTGTATGGCTGTCCCAAGTCAGGCCTTCATCCCAAGTGAAATTCAACCCCATGTTGGTGCTGCCACGGGTCCCTACCTTTCCAGACCCACGTGAAATGGTGCATTTGGGTTTTTCTGATGCACCAACAGTATTCCTGGATGTGGAGGAAACTTTGGATGGTAACTGACCCATCTCAAGGAGTTGGAGCTTTGGGAGGAGAGACCATCCATTTCATTTATGTAAATTCAGGGGATGGAAGAGAGGGACCATCCGTTTCACATTTGGTTAACTGTATCCATCCATTTCACATGTGGTTGAAGGTTCCAGTTCGGAATTTCAAGCGACCGCCCCTAGAAGTAGTCCGTGAAATGAGACGCAAATCCTAGGTTTTCTCAACAGCTTTGGCTCCAGGTTTTTCGGTTATTGCTATAGAAATGTGTAATATTTTATATTTCCTGAAAGGCCCGATATTTGTAGCGTTTTACAGTTCCTGAATTTTGGTCGTCGAAGAAGTTGAACTTCCTGGTATCAGTGCGCAATGACGGCAACGCAGCTTTGTCGCCTGATTACCCGAATTGTGCGTTCTATGTGCGTTTTGCCTGGTTTCGCACCATCGTAGATTGCGGAAAATGCATCCTTACGATTCTTGTCCTTTTTCTTAATGGATGACCTTTATTGCCCTGTCAGCCATAATCTTGGAAAAATCCGTCTTTTCCATGCAGCGGCCTTGGAAGAATGCCTAAAAAATAGCAGTTTTCGAGGAAAATTGCTTAGAATTATTATTTTTACCAGAAATAACGTTTCCGCATTAAATGTCAACTGAGCTTGTCATACTCTCCAAGCAGAGGTCGAAAGGGCAGATCGTCACCGTTTTATCATATGCCGTTTTTTTTTGTCGCTAGTCCATTCTGACCTCTGCCCCTGGTCGGACCGTCAAAGGCTATTAACAGCTAATTCAGGCTCGCTAATTGTTATCCTATCAAACTTCACTTACCATGAAGTGGCGATCGCGCAGAATGGGCTAGCGACAAAAAAAAAACAGCATCTTAATATGATAGGATGAAGGTCTGTAAGGGACCGTCCATTTCACATGTAGATAGGGGTCTGAGAAGGGATGGATCATGGACCATGGCATCTTTTTCACATGGGGTTGAGAGTCTTGAAAAGGAGGGACCTTCAATCTCACCAGGGGCTGAGAAGGGCGGGATCATCCATTACACATCGGGTTACGGGTCAGAAAACGGAGGGGCCATCCATTTCACATGGGTCTGGAAAGGTAGGGACCTGCGGGAGCACCAACATGGGGTTGAATTTCACTTTGGATGAAGGCCTGAGGGAGAAATACCATCCATTCCACATGGGGATAAGGGTTTGGATTAAGAGGCTGTATTTCACATGTGATAAAAGATCTGGGAAGGGACAAAGCATTCATTTGACATGGGGTTAGCATGATTGCAAGAGAGGGGCCATCCTTTTCACATGGGGTTGGGTTCTGGGAAAGTAAAGGGACCATCCATTTCACATGGGTTTAGAGTCTGGGAAAGGAGGGACAATCCATTTTACATATATTAGAGGATAGGAGAGTGGGACCATAAATTTCTGGGGAGGTATAGGGGAGAGGGAAATCCATTTCACATCAGTGAGGGTGTGGGGAGAGGGAACATCCATTTCATGCCAGTTTGAGGGAGACTTAGGACATAAAATTTCCTCAAAATCTAATTTTAAAAAACTACACACCTGATTTCAAACTGTTTATTTGATAGAAGTTCTTAACAATACGGAGGAATGCAAAGTGTACAATGTGTTATGAAAAGGCACAAATAGCACTTGTTTTAAAAAACAAGTGTGCAAGAGTACAAAAGAATGTAAAACCAGAAGCAAATCATTTTATAGCTAGTACAAAGGCTACAAATTAAAATGCCATTGGGGCACAGTACATGATTTGACTTCTGGTGCTTACAGTATGCCGCAAGGACATTCTTATCGTCTAAACAAAACAGTTGTTGTTAACATTTATTAAGCCTGACAGTGGCTCGTTACTTTCCAAGCAGAGGCTCGGCTCTGGTTGTTTTTTGACGCAGTTTCAGGCGTCTCTAGCGGACTTTCTTTTTTGTCCCGTTTTCTTTAAGCGACCAAGCCGCCGAACCTCTGCTTGGACAGAAGCGGCTCGTGAAAATGGTAAAATGCTAACTAAAAATGCAAAATATGCTAAGCTAAAAAATATGCTAACTAAGCTATAAATGCTAAGCTACAAGGGAAATGCTTACAAAGCTAAAAATGCTAACTAATTCTAACAGCTAAAATGTAGTAAATGCTGATAATGACAATGCATGGTACAGAGGTAGCTTTGTTTTTCAGAGATCAGGGATTTTCCTGGTTTTGTTAGCTCTCCAACCACCTGCCTTCCTTTCTGTCCGTGCGCATGTCTTGGTTCGGGACTCCAAGATATGACACAAGGCAAATTATGTCGTGGTCTAGGTTCCCGAGGACCCACTGACCGCCACATAAACTGAAAGGACATTCTGGACTGTCTTTTTGAAGTTTTTTGCAGCTTAAGGCTAAGGCATCAGTCAGATAGTGTTTGTGTTAGTGTGTTTGTGTTTGTGTTGTGTGTACGTGTGTGCGCGCATTAGTATGTCATTGTGTGTATGTGTGTGTGCTCCAACATAAGCCAAAGCCTTAATATAAGTAACCAAAATTTAAATAGGACTTAGAAATGCAAACTACCTCTATACCATAAATGGGCATTATCAACATCTACGTAATTTTAAAAAATGTAGAAAAAATGAGATAAAAATCAAACTTAACCCTACCTAACACACTTACATATATATATCTAATGCTAGGGTCACAAAGCTGGGGCCCGACTGGGCTGTTTAAGAAAACAAAGAATGAAAGGATTTATGGCAAGGAGTTTCACATGTTCTTTTTAACATTGTGCATTTTGTGACCCTAGTATTACACAGTATACATGATTGCTGTAAATTTGAACATAAACGTATGACAGTGGCTCATTACTCTCCAAGCAGAGGTTCCGCTCTGGCTGCTTTTTTGACGCAGTTTTAGGCGTCTCTAGCGGACTTTCCTTTTTGTCCCATTTTCTTTATGTCACCAAGCTGCCGAACCTCTACTTGGAGAGTAGGGCCTAGCTTTTGTAAGCTAAGCTTACAAAAAATGGTAAACTTGCCAAGTAATTAAGTAACTAAGCTAAAGAAAAATCCTTAACTACATATGCTAACTAAAAATGCAAAATATTCTATGCTAACTAAAAATGCAAAATATGCTAAGCTAAGAATGCTAACTAAGCTATAAATGCTAACTAAGCTATTAACTACATATATATCTAATGCTAGGGTCACATTTCAAAGCTGGGGCCCAAATGGACTGAGAAAACAAAGAATGAAAAGGAGTACATGTACTTTTTTAAAAGTTTTGCATGTTCTTTTTAACGTTCTATGCATTTTGTGACCCTAGCATAACATAGTATACATGATTGCTGTAAAATTGTACACTTTGCATTCCATAAAAGGTCATTGACAAGAATTTCATATTCAGACTGCTGGGGGCATAACAGGAAGTTAATCTGATTTGTGATTATCATTTCAGTTCTAGGTTCAACCTAGAAATGTACATTTACCATCTCTGTCTACCTGAAGCATTGCCAGTAGGGAGAATCACGATCTCTTGATGGATGGACAGGTGTTGAGCACATTTTGATGACACCCTGAGTGACATTGCGGATGGGGGGTTACGACATATCGAAAGCAGTAGCTACTTCTGTACACAGGGCTCCAGCCTATTTCTGCAGTAAACAAACCCGATAAATGGCAGACTCAGTTTCTGTGACTATGTCCACAGCCGGGATTGCTCACGGAGTAATTGCAAAGTTCGGTGTTTCATAGACCAGAGATTTCCCTGGTTCTGTTAGCTCATAACTACTCAGTCTCTCCAGCCACCTGCCTTCCGTTCTGGCCCTGTCCATGTCTTGGTTCGGGACTCCAAGATATGACACAGGGCAAATTACGTAATGGTCTAGGTTCCCGACGACCCATTAACCACCACATAAACAGAAAGGACAACAGATGGTAGAAGAATCCAAGCAGCCATAAGCTAACAGAACCAGGAAAATCCCTGTTCTATGAAACTCTGAACTTCACAATCACTCCGCAAACAATCTCAGCCATCGAAACAGCCACAGAAACTGAGACAACCACATACCGGGCCTGTACACCACAGAAACGGGCTGAAGCCCTGTGTTCAAAAGCAGCCACCGCTCACAAAATGCCCCAACCCCCTACCAACAACAGCACTCAGGATGTAACTAAACACGTCAAGCACCCAACCATCAACCAAGAGATTGTGACCATCCCTGCCGACAATGCCTCAGGTACACAAAGAGAACTGTACATAATCAGTTAACGCTATAAATGCAACATCACAAATCGTTAGCTTCCCATCACACCATCTTTTTTTAGTCCCAGCCAGATTCTGTAGAAACATTTTGCACTGCTTCCCATGACAATGATGCAAACACTTAACAATTTCAGGTCCTCTGGCAGGGCGTACACACGAGGACCGGTCTTTCTGGATGTCACCGTGGAGATGGCATACATGGTGTTGGACGACGACCTCTCACCAGAATCACTCGGTAGTTGATCCGGGCTTCTTTTAGCTACAAGAAGCAATTAGGATAAGATAGCCAGAGTTAAAAACGTCTGATCTTGCTTTGCTCTAATCAAAACACTACAAAGGCTTTATGTTCTGCCAGGAGTTAAAATAATGACTGAAGTCATGCAGAAGTAAGTTGAAATTAAAGATACTGCAATGACTGCAACACAAAAGTGTGATCTTAACTGGTCAAACTTAATTTGGTGAAACTCAGTTCAAAGTTGGTGCCACTAATCTTAACTTGTTAAATTTTGACTAAAAAATTTTTTCGTCACGGTCAAGTTGGAGTAAGTTTTACAGATTCTACTCACAGCGGTGTCAATCCAATCAACTCAGTCTCCTCTGGATTTCTTGGCTTCAATCCGTTCAACTTCTGCAGCAGGGCCAGGGTGTACACACATCAGCTGTAAGTGTGAGAAACACAAAGGGCTCAACGGCTGTCCAATGGCAAGTGAGAATAGGACATACAATATAAGAACTGGACACCTCTGACAAACAGACAAAAATTGTGCATGACGAAAAATTCAAATACAAGAAACTGTGGACCAGTGGGCATACGTAAGGTTTGTGCCAATTACAGGTCCATTTTCATAATGAATCCTATCAATTATCAACCATAATGATGGTGCTGTGAAACAATAGGCACAAGTAAGGCTCACCTGGATGTTGTCACAAAGTATCAAGATGTAGATGTAGATGTAGATTTATCCGATACTTGCTGCCTTCATGCACGTCCAGACATGTATGTCAATGGTGCCTCTTCACCATTGCTGCAACAAACAATTATAATTAGTCCACTGGCAATGGCTCATCGTGCGATACGCAAGTTACTGCGAAGCATTGCTGAAAATTATGGTCACAAACGCATGCATCATACATTCCCTAAGAACAAAGAACAGTTGTCCTACAGTTGAAAATTTGCGTTGCGTTCAGGCAATCACAGAACCTTTTACATAATGATTTCTACCACCACGTCATTCCGGATCAGGCATTCCCCGATTAGTTATATGTCTGATGAGATCAATCTCAGTCTCGAGTCTTTCACTTCATAATTTGGTACTCAGAAGATTAATTCTACATCGTGATAGTCCACCAACACAGCTTCATTGACAAACCTCCTCGCCTAAACACAGCTTTAAAAGTAAAGACGATATAAAAGCAGAGTCTCAACTTACTGTCGAATGTCTTGGGAAAGGCTGAAGCATCACGCCATAGTAGAGATCATTGGCTTACGGACTGGCTCCTAACGTTTACGTTACGTTCATCCATGACTCTTACGGCTGGCAGGACCGTGCGACCCAATGAGGTTATATAACCTTCTTGGTGCTACATGGATGAAGCTTACGGAGAGGAACAAGGGGCCAGCCCTAGGCGGATGCACTTAGCCGGGCCCGGCGGCAGGCGTAGTCTCGGGAAGAAGAGACAGTTCGATCTTGCCATGCTGGTTGCTGATCGAGAATGAACCTTGCCAGCTTGGAGAAAGCTGCTGAGGTGGAAGAGTGGAAATTACTGGCCTCTGATTGGTTAATTGCCAGAAATCTGGCTCGTGATTGGTTGTAGAAATGCACATTGGTTGTCATGGTGATGTCACTCCGGAATCTATCCCCGGATTGGTTGTCTGTCTGATGAGATCAATCTCAGTCTAGTCTTTCACCCCATTGGTTACCTGTGGTAAAAGGATTTAGTGATGCAACGTAAGCCATCAGTCGCACCTGAGACTTCTAGACGTGGCCCCAGACAAGGTACTAGTATAAACATCCTGTCGGCAAGAAGCCGTTTGATCTGGAACTAGTAATTATACCGGATTCTGATTGATCTGGACTGATATTTAGGTCATATTTTATCATGCTGCTTTTTAAGATCGTATTTATTGCTTTGTTTGTGATTTGTAGGGCCTAAGTTTTGCTACGCGTTCTGAAATGTTTATGTGTGGGTCACGACTAGCATAATACATGTGTCCCGCGTGTGCCAATCAAATCCAATCAACTAACAGCGCACGACCAGTGATAGCGGTTGACAGCAGTACTGTAGCTGATCATGCTATAGTCAGCTTCCAGTTTGGCCAGATGGCTATCGACTATATTTTGGGGTCCTAGAAAATAATAGTCATACTCAAATGGTACGTTTCCTTCCTGTTCTACATCATTTATCTCATTAAAGGCAACCAAAGCAATATTAGGGCCCAAAAAATGGAAATAGAAAAAATGCTGAAATCTTTCAATCTTTAGCACATTTGCGTCATATCTTCATACTTTGAGCATTCTAAAACCGCGCAAAATCGTGCCGTTAACGATGATCTCCTTAGTTTCGCGAGCCTACAAAAACTCCGGCCACGATTTTCAGTGAGTTCTCACATCACAACAATGTCGTATTTTTGCATCATGAATGTTGCTATACATTGTGATAGTGTTGTTTGAAATAATCATGACATTTTTGTATAGAAATAATTAAACGTTAGATAAATTGACTTTCAAAAAAACATTTTCGGTCCCTTATATTGCTTGGGTTTCCTATGGACTCATCGTCATGTTGCTCAAATTAAGTACACATGAGCAATTGACGATCAAACGAAGCCAAACTTTATTAAAAGAATCTAGTGCCTGTCCTAATATTGCTTGACTCTTGAGACCAAACCTGTCAGTATTTTCCGCTTAAGTACAAATGCTTAACTCTAGTTTGGTACTATTAGTATTCAATAGCGATAGTTTTAACGCGGCTTTGTCGCCAGATTCAACCCAGACAGCGCATATGCATGCGTTCCGCCTTTTTGGATCGTTTTGCGCCATCGGGGATTTCCATTTCTCTTTATCACACCATGGAGGTTTGATATATAGTTAACCTTGATCACACCAAACAGGTTAAAATATCCTATTTAACCTCCTAGATCCTTGATCACACAGAGAAAATGGGTCAAACATAAGGTGGGCATGCTCCTCCGTTTCCTCAAAGCCCTGTCACACTTGTGCTTTTATACAAGCCCGCATGAGTTGCGTATTAACGTTAACATGTTTTTGGTTTAAGTTAGGTTTGCAGCCGAAGAAGAAATTCTTTAGTTTGATAACTAGACTGCTCAACGGTGGGTCAAAGTAGAAAACAACATCCTCCCCGCAAAATTTACTTAAACCAAAAAAATATGACTGCGGAAATCATGCGCACTTGAATATACGCACAAGTGTGACAGGGGCTTTACATCAAGGAGACTCTATAACCTCCTTGCTAACATGATCTACATAATTCATAGACTGATCATTCCTGTTGTTCAAATCAAGTACACACGAGCGTTCAAAGGAAGCCAAACTTTATCATAAAAAGAATCTCGTGCCTAAAGACAATTTCCGGACTTTCAGTGTTGTCTCCTAGATTCTACCAGCCTCTGCGGGTCGCTGGGAAAATAGTAGAAATTGGCCAAATAGAGTCAACTGTATGAAGGGGGTCGGCTATGGAGATAGGGTCCAATATTGCAACCCTGGATGGGAATGTTATCCTCCGTGGCCAAAGTCCCCCGGCAAATGTTCTCTCTATAGCCGACGCGGTTAGTCTGGTAGAGACTAGTTGTCTCCTGTCTCAGATTCTTGTCAGTGAGCAAACATGTCTTAATTCTAGTGTGTAACAGTTCATGCACAAAAATCAAGAAGACACATATCATGAACAAATATTGACTTTATTTTGTTCAATAAAGAACAGAAAATCCTCATTCTAAAACCCATGGATATTAAGCAAGAGCGATTGTTACGTGATGTACAGTTAGCTACTCGAATTAGATCTAATATGACCGAGGACAATGTCCTTGATTTGACAAGGTCAATTTAAAAACACTCTCCCTACATTGTAAAGGACAATACGAGCTACTCCATTATCAGTAACTATATGGAGTGATGTCATATTGTCCGTCTTTTTAAAGAAGATTGTCTGAACACAAGTACAATGTACACATAACATTACATCATTAGAGTTTTGTACTTTTTGTTCGGCTCTTAGGTTCTGAGGGACTTGGATGAAACCTACTCATGTTCTACATTGAGTTCTACAATGCAATCACCTTAAATTCTTCACAGTATCTTAAAAAATTGTTCTTGCGACAATCATCCCTACAATAAAGTAGCAGAATTGTGAATATTCTTGTTTTCTAGACATCTCAAATTGTTTCTATGGATCTAGTTATTGATAATAACTTAATACTTCTCTTCACTCTTTCCATAGAGCTAGGTCACATTGCAGAACAATTTTTCTCAGAGACCACAGCAAATCTTAAATATGTCTGACTTTTGTAACTTCTCCTAGATACCTAAACTTCTCCTAGATACCAGGAGGATATTTGTCATAAACAAATATTTTTCAAAGTCTCTGGGGAAAAAACCAAGGCCACCTAAGTTTGAACATAAATTAGTAGGGATTAGCAATCACCAAATGTCATAAATATACACACCATTTCTTTCAGCAGTACCTCATTTTTCAAACCTGACCCAGCTTTATTGACAGAGTAGCTTTACGATAACACCCTGTACTCCAGACCACAAAAATGTTCATGAAATAAATTTTCACAAATTAGGCCCCGTTTCCACCAGACAGCGATCGCTTAGCAACTGCACAGCAACAAAAATTTGATTTGGGTTACCATTAGATTCAAAATTGGAATATGATGCAAGATGTAAAAGCATTATTCAAAAGACAACAAAACACCAAAAACATTAAAAAAATGTTCTTAATCTATGAAATTTGTTGCACGATCTGTTAACTTTTTGGTTGCTCAGCGCAGCGGTCGCAGCCTGCAGTGGTAAGGGGATGTAGAACAACCTATACATGTTATTGTAAGTACAGTAAACATAAGTGTAATCTCAGAATATAATGTATAAGCCACAAGTTACCAGTAATTCCTAGTTGTGTTCGTCGTGCCAGAGGTTGTGTTGTTTTACATCTGAAGATGGACAGTTGATGTTACATGTACATGTGAATGACTCAAAGATTTCAGTGTTTGGAAGTTTTCTAGATGTACATGTTGGCTTTTCTAACATGGCGAACATTACGGAAATGGCTTTCTTATTCACATCTGCATGACAACAAGTATCTAATTCAGGTTTCACACATTGCACTATCAACAATGAAAATGGTGCAGCTATACCACGGACAACATTAAAGTATTACACGGTACATGTAACATTAGGTAGTCAACCCGATACAAAAGACCACCTCTACAAAAGAACCACCTGGCCAATGTGGCCACTTTGTGGTGTGGTCCCTAAATAATTTTTTTTCCATTGATAGAAGCAAAAACAATCTTGTTTATAGTGACCACCTGTCCACATAGAACAGATTTTATCAGTACCTGAGTGGTCTTCTTACGCAGGTTTGACTTAACTGCCACATGTACCTTGATATGCTTTTGCACTATTGACAACATGATGATAAATACATTTACTAACATTCAGTCAGTGGCAAAATAAAATTGAAAAATGACAACATGTTGTAATTATGATTTAATTCTGACTACATAAATGTTAATTTTCCTATTTACACTAGGAATGTAAACACAACACAGGGATGCCTAGAACACAGGACACAATGCTAATTTTCAAAAGTCAATTACATCATACTTCACCCATGCAAGTCTAGTACTTGACAGTGTTCTTTTTGTATACGACTTTGGTTTGATAAAGCCACCCCGGGACAAGTAAGTCATAGGACTGGCATATGATTGTTTACATGCTTGCATTATATGCCGACATTTTCATACGTGGCACTAGCACAACTATCAGACATACATTCACCATGATATTATGTACTAGAATAAAAGTCAAGTCAAAGGTAGATTTGTGTATACAAGTTTGTGATTATGTTACATTGGTAAAAAAATGTATGTGACACAAACTGCATCTAGTGGTATTCTAGAGTTTCTAGTTGCAAAAATAACATTTCATTGAGAAAAATGGCGATTTTATAGAGGTGAATTTTTTCCTCACTATCCAAACAAAACAGCGTAATTGCATGTACTGCCTATTCTCCAAGCAGAGGTTTTGGTCGAGAGGGCTAGGAGTGGCCGCAATTTTTAACATTTCTCTCCCTCCTTGTCCTCTCGACTGACACCTCTGCTTGGAGAATATTTACTTCTAATTTACACCCCAACATAGCTCAATAAGCTAGATTGCCCATTAAATCCACAGCCACTTATCACTGCAACTACCAACACTGCAGAGGGTCTTGCCAGGTACTGAACGTTGTCCACAAAAATCTATTATTAGCCTGATAAAATGTTTGATGGCATATGCAGGTAATGTTGAGCAATTGGGCCAATTCCATGCTCTGACATAATATCCTATGTGCTATTAGATCTCTTACTCACTCACTCCAAAATGTATCTGTTAGATTCTGTTTTATGCTACGGTCACATTTCCAAACCGGGGCCCGACCGGGCTGTTTGCTGGAACGAAAAATAAAAGCGTATACCAGGAGATGTACACAAATTATGCTCATGATTACTATTTTTGATGTTTGTGTGTTTTACTGACTTTTATACCATACCTTTCGGTCCCGCAAACTGCCCGGCCGGGCCCCAGTTTGGAAATGTGACCGTAGCTTTAATATGATCATTTTTCCGCCATTGTGCAAGGCTTCTTTCATCATACCTTTGGAGCTTTTCTCTCTGCTTATTGTGTTAAACTAAGCTTCAGATGGGCACTTGTTGCTATGGTTTGTTTTAATATGTATACATGTATGCTATACCACTGTATGTGCATGTCTTACATTCAATTTTTGATTTGGTGGTATGTGTTACTCTCCAAGCAGAGCTAGGGTTTCGGCTGGTTTTTGACATGTTTTTAGGCGTTTTTGTCATGCCTTCTACTTTGTCATCGTTTTTGTTGTGTCGCCAACCACAACAAAAACGATGACAAAGTAGAAGGCATGACAAAACGCCTAAAAACACGTCAAAAACCAGCCGAAACCCTAGCTCTGCTTGGAGAGTAGGTATGTGTGCCATATAACAATACATACCTTCAAAACCTGTACATTTTACAATAAATTTTCTGGATGTTCAGCTAACAATATTGCAAAAGTTTACTTATAGTACATTGCATGTGCATTTACTTAGTACACATGTTCCACAATGCACTGCTTGTCTCATCTATACTCAATGTCAAAAAGTGCTATTTTACAGTATACTTTTGGCCAGTAAGTCTAAAAGCAGAAAGACAAGATAGAAAGCTTGTTATCGTAATATAGTTCAAGTGAAAAAAGCTGAAGTTAAGAAAATAACCAAAAAGGAATAAGTAAGCAGCACAGTTTCAAACAGAATGATTCTAAGCCATTGAACTAATCAATAAATGTTTCATTTAGAGGTTCAAAGGAACTAGGTATTGTGCAAGTATTCTTCACTTCACAACACTGCTACAGATAGAACAACATCTATCAAAGTCTGAAAGAGTCCACACATGACACTTTGGGGGTGCAGTATTTTCAGCAGTTTATTTCAAACTTCAGCATTTAAAAGAAATTTCAAATGTAACCTCTTTCTCACCAGGACAATACACTGTTAAGTTAACAATAAATTCCCCTCCTAGTTCATTTTAGCCAAGCTGACTGCTGCTTAATCTTACTGGAGTAAACCATAAATTTTGTCAACAGTTTGTAACAGCAGGAAATTGTAACAACATTCAAGAGAAGCAGTGCATTGTAGATTCAAACCGTAAACTTTCGCCGCATATCCCAAACCACCTTTTCCCTCAGAATACATTTTGTACACATCTAAATTCCACTCATTCAATGCAACATTTGACAGCTCTTCCACCGATATCGGAAAGTTCTGGTCTACTCTCCATACAATTCTGCTTACTGGCTGGCTTCAATGAAACAATTTCCAACTCAAATTGAATCTGTACAAGTCGGATATAAGCAATCACCGCTCACTTTATAGTGTACATAGCATGAGTGGACAGTTGAGACCTCAATGTTCAATATGGTACACAATATACGTAAGTAGGACAATTCTCTTTACTATGGACAGGGCTCAATATACCACCTGTAAATGCAGATTAGTGCAGATAAAATTGAAGCTGTGCAGGTATTTCTAATATTCATCTGCACCGGCTGGATATATTTGGATTTTTACTGTAATGATTGTTACCAGCTATGAAATGCCAAACAAAGAATTTAAGTTAAGTTTTTAGAAACACAGTTTCCAGCTTTTTAATATTTACATTATGGCAGATTGACAAACAGATTGAAAACCGTCAAACAGGGGAGTGCTGCAAGCATTAGGTTTAGCTGGTGCAGGCAGTTTTGAATGTTACCTGAAAAAGGTATTTTGAGCCCTGACAGAGAATACACATGTCTACATGTACCAGGAGAAATGAAAACTCAAAGAAAAGTAGTCCACATAACAGCAGAATGGAATGCCGTGGATAAGAAACTGTATTCCCAAGGATTCTTTTGCTTATCTATAGATGTCTTTCCTATACATTAATTATTCTGTTGCAGATTGCCCATTTTCCCCTGAGCAACCCAAAACTACACCCGGATTCCCTTTTTATGTTTCATATGACTTGTCAACATACAAGCATTAACAGCATTGTTTTAAAGATTGTGGTAACTTTACACAATAATCATCATGTTTATTATACCTCTCCCAAACTGAGATACTAAGTACCCCAGTCACAAGCAGGGACAACACTGCCCTGGTCACGAGACTGCCCCAGTGCATGCTGGTCAGGAGCTGAGGAAGGGATGTCTAAGGCACTCGCCGGCGGTGGCACGTCTTTCCTGCTCCAGCTCCAGCATGGGCATGAGGAAGGAGGAGAACTCGTCGGCCTCCTGGTGGGGCCACTCGTACTTCTCGCGCAGAACGTCGTACAGGCCCCAGTACTTCAGCTTGTGGATGTGGCGCAGTTCACCTGATTGAAAAGGGAGGAAAAAAAACACAAGAAAATCTAGTGTTAGACTTCTAAAAAGCTGTTTCTCAACTGGTCCTAGATGCTGCATTGTCATTGTAAAACAGTAAGTACAGGGAAAACATCCCTTGCTTTTTTGAAAAGTACAATGAACAATGGCCAACAGATTAACATCCCATCCTTAGAACAACAACCCTTTTAAGTGCCAATCAAGTTGGGAGAGAAACAAGGGGCAGGATTCAAACTCTCAACCTTCCAGTCACTTGAAAAGCTTCTTAATAAACTTGACATTACAAGGTTTAAATCTGCTTTAAGTCACCTTTTCTGTTGAAGAATTCTCTGGAGTACTTGCCAGACAGGGCTATATGCTTGGGCATGTAGCCTAGCAGCTCTATGATGTGGGCAATATGGTCTGTACAGGGAGTAAGACCAAAAAGTTAGTGCCTGCAATGTAACATCCATTGCTCAAAACCTAACTGTTGTTGCAGTATGTATGCAATACAACAAGTAAGCCTGCCTATATGACTATAATACATTCAACAGATGAAACTTACAAAAATGCTGGATGATTGTAAAGTATTTACATTTAATGCTTGCTTACTATGCATGACCATAGCTCTCAAGTAACAAATATATTTCTACTTATGTTACAGCACTGATTTAAACAAAATTCTTTTATTACAAAAAGGACACTGTCTTTGTAAAAATTTTGACCAATAATACAAAATGTAATACGTATAGGAGCGCCTAGAGGTGTGGAACTTACCTTCATCTCGAGAGTAGTCTTCTCCAGAGTGAGGTTCGAATAAGTAGTCACCTGTTGCAAGCTCAAATGCCTGAGAAACATAATGTAACACATGTTACTTTCAAGGGCAATTAATAGTACAGACAATAATAGCATAATGGTTTCCTTTATTGGGGGCTAGATAAAGAAAGGAGACAGAGGCCGGTGTAATACTTTGCAACATAAACCTTGTGCTCTCAAAAAGCGTTTCTAATCTATAAAGATTAAGATTTTTTGTTTTTCATAATGAAGTTGGTTGCAAATTATGATTTGTAATTCATGCCATGTGGTTGCAAAGCTGTGGAAATTTTTAAATGTAAGGTAGATTAGGGCAGAGTAGGGTAGGGTAAAGATTCAGATCTATTTTAGTGTGGAAATAAAGTTGGCTGTATATGGTTTGTAGTAATTAGTAGTAATTCATGTTTTTCTAGGGTTCTGTATAATCAAGTGTGTTCAGAAATAATGTACTAAAAAGCTGTACAATTTAGCCCTTTTGGCAACAAACAGCATTTTACCTGCCTTGTGGAATATAAAAACAGTATACTATTACCACAGACTGGCTTCACATACCACTCTCCATTAAGACATATACTGGTTCCTCACCATACATGCTGTGCTCCAGATGTCGGCAGGAGCGCTGTACCCAGACCCCAGGATCACCTCCAGGCTTCTGTACTGTCGAGTCTGGATGTCTTCAGTAAAGTGGTGGTCCTAACATAACACACAGTTGGATATTTATACAAAAGCACTACATGTATATCACATTGAAAGCCTGAGGTCTAATCAATGCTTTAACTATTATAGAATTCTATATTCCAAAACTTGAATCATACTTACACTACGCTTTGATAAAAACTAAATCTTCTAGGCACACATGGAAACTGCTGCCAGCAGTTCCAGTGCTTTATCAAGACAGATTAACCAAAGAAGAATAGGTGTTGAATGGAAAATCTGAACAACTGTGTTTGGCAATGAGCTCTGGAGAAACACTGTGGACATTCAGAGGAAAGCCTCAAGTTTTGGTTTCAACACTCGGGACTGTTATTACTAGACTCTAATCACATATTTGAAATCCCTTGGATAGAGCAATGGATCTTCTATTCAATAGCATGTCTTAGCGAAGTGTGCACTATCTTACCCCAAGTAAGATTCTATTGTGTTATGAATGTCTCTGTACTTTGTACGATGTACATATGAATAAGACTTACCACCCAACATGCATTTCCCAGGTCAGCAATCTTGACCTTGATGACATCAGCATTGTCAGGATTGAAGAAATCTGGATACCCGTCAGGTACTGTTGAGATGAAAAAATTTAATTTAAAATAATAAGTTACTAAGGAAGTAGGCAACATTCTGAATATTCTTTTCAAATTTATCTCAGCTTTATTACAGCAAGGTAAAAGGACAGAGGAAAACAAGAGATATGCGGTGAAATGAAAGAAAATAACATATGCCGTGAAATGAAAAGAATATACTAGAATGCCGTGAAATGAAAGAAATGCCGTGAAATGAAAGAAAATGTTGATTGACGTTTTATCATTTCATTTTGAAAACTAAAAAAGAAAACTTCTTTAGGAACTTGTAATTTTCATATTGCTTATCGCTATCCGAGCATTACTGAATTTACAGTCGCAAAATACTTTATACACTGAATAAAGTAAGTGCAGAGTTTTTAGATTTGCTGTTCCATAAAAAAGACTGATGAATGATAAAATTTGGGTATCAGCTTTGTGATCAAAAAGCCAGCGTAACTCTGATGCATCTGACACCTGCACAGCTTGAGGCAATCCACCACCTACTCGCCAAGCATACCTAACGAGCAGACTTCTAAGCAAAGCATTACAAATGATTCCTTAAATTATCTCCTTGCTAATCAATGCATGATTGGCAGGCACTGCTGCTGCACCTTAAATGTCCCAAAGCAATCACAGCATGTCAGATTGTACAGCAGAAACATAGAAATTGTAAGGGCATTGGGACAAAGCTTTGACAAATTTGGTAACACCTATCTTTTACTATACATGCATTATAGTATGCGTACTGGTAACAGCAACTAGTTTTCACCGAATGATTTCTATCTCCCTACATGACTAAGTTATTGCACTGTTTGCACTGATATGCACTCATGACAAATGAGCATGAATTTGAACAATCCTGCAGTGAAACCATACAGTTGATTACAACACAGTTTCAAAAGTAGTTGACATTCTGCAACCTAGAATTTGTATTTTAACCTTCCCAACTTGATACATCATACTCATAGACCAACAAACGAATGCCAGAATTTGTCTGAATAAGCAAAAGATACTCAATGGAAAAATAATGTATAACCACAATTACAACTTCAGCACCAGGGACAGCACACACCAGACTTTTAACTTTACAGTATTTTCATAACATGCAATAGAGAATAGCCACTGGGTCCCTGTGAATAAGGGAGATTTAGGGCATTAAACCTCTGCATGTAAAAGAACCCAACACACTTATCAAGAAGAGTAGGGGTGACCCGGTGTGCTTTGCCAAAAATATGTGAACCGTAGCAAAGCCATATTGTACTACCAGCTAACAAAAAAGTGTCATGCCTCGTCCTTCTTTCTGAGGTTTGATAGCTTCACCTTACAATGATGCCAAGGCACAGCTTAAGATAAATGTGATCACAGCTGGACCTGCATGTTCCTTAATCTTCTAATGAATCACTGTAAATGCCCTTGCAATATCTATCAGCCACAAAGTACGTGCGTGCAATGATGGCATTGTTAGGAAAGAAGTTTTGTTGACCTGAGTCGGATTTTATGGAGGCCTCACTTGCTTCAGTTGAATGAACTGTCAGCGGCAAAATCAGTAGATTAGACAGGAATACAATGGACACATAAATATTGTATGTTTCGAATTGGCATCTAGCCATTATGATCAATTTTTCTTCAGGGAGATAGACAATTTGAATACAATGCTTGAGTTTAGTACACTGTGATAAAATCATCTGAATGTTACAAGATTGTGGCATACCTTTCACCACTTACGAGGTTCACCATGGTGGAAAACTATTGTTCAAGATTTCTGTGGCAAGACAGCCAAACATTGGGGCAGTACAATTAAGTATGCAGTTTCTGTGTGGAGAATTCTTTTTGGATTGCTACTGTACAAATTTGTCTCCTCCTGTGACCGTGGTGGATTTAACATACATTTCTCGCCCCTGGCCAAGCCTCAAGCTCTTTACACACAGTCCCTCCCCGGAAGTGAGAAATGAACGATCCCTGCTTCTAGAGCAATCACTTGATTCTCTGGTGGAAAAGCCTAGCGGAAAATACATGTACCAGTTTTCTAACAATGATGGTACAATGTAGAACGAGACACAAGTCTCATTGGTCGCATAGCTCCTTTAGTACTAGTCGTGTTCTCCTGAGTCCACCACGGCACAGGAGGAGAGACAATTACAGTTGTCCTGCACGCAGGTTGGTCCTAGCTCTAAGACATCAAGCTACCGGTACACAGTACATATAAAGCAAGCTGTACCTCTCTTGCCGTCAGTAGAAGAGTGCGAGGACTTGTCAGACTTGGAGTCAATGGTGTCGGGTTTCAGCTCTCTGTTGGGCCTCTCGTGTGGAACGTGAGCGTTGTCCTTGTGCTCCAGCTCAGGCTCGCTGTCAGGAGAGTTTCTTCTCTCTTTCTCCGGCTCTCCTGTGGTTGGGACATCATATGGTTAACAAATGATATGGGAATGAGTAGAGCCATCCTGTTAAGGCCACACTAATTTATTTTCTTCGTTCTTGGACAGTTTGACATAAAAATGGAGCTAGAGGTCAAAGAAAGCTGGAAGGAAAACTTGCTTCTTACTGCATGTACATGTATAATCATTCCCTAACTGTTTGCACCATGGTGTAGCCCTCAGACAGTGTTTTCATGGTGATATTTTAATTTAGCAATATTTCAGAAAATCAGAGAAGTAACAAATAAAATTGGTGTGGCCTTAACAAGGAAACTTGGAGGGGGGAGCGTTAACTGAAGATAACATGACCATTGCGTATGTCGAATAGGAGACTCCTCTACCTGAAAATGTCTGAAAACACATTAAAATTAACATTTTGTTCAAGAGTTTTCAAGGTTTCAACTGCTATGAAAAGCTGGACATAGAATGAACCCAAAAGATTATCACAACTGCAAAAACACAGGTGAAAACGGGTAACAGAGCAGTCTGTTACCATTTTCAGATCAGCGAAACAAAAACCCAATGTTAGTCAAGTTTTAAAAAAAAAACTGAACGACGTTCTGTTGCTGCACTTGCCGGCACGTTTTTGACCGCCAGCACAATCCGATTTGGGCACACTGTCACAATCTCCTTCCTTTATCTTCTTTCCTGTGATGATTGAATAGTACACATCAAGACATAACAAAACTAAAACGTTTAAGAGAGGGTTACCAATCACAAATCACAGCATACAGAACTGAAAAGTCAATGCCAAGCTGTAACAAAGACTTGCCGGATCTTGAAGGCCTGCCCTTCTCCTTCTCTGAAGGCTTGACCTCGGCCTCAGGCTTATCATTTTTGCCGTTTCCTTGGCCCTTTTCTTCCTCCTCTGTAAGGACATGATCAATTACAGCTTATAAATAGGTACTTATTCAGAGGAAAGTCTCGTAACTACCTGGTGGAACAGCATTTTTAGGCCAACCCAACTGGAAAAGCAAAAGTATTTGAGGAGAGGGATTTGCATAAGCACAACAGGCTTCTTTCCTCTGTAAACATATGACATTATGAATAAAATAGATAAACATCAGTCAGTTTTCCACTGAGACATACTGGCATCAGAGGTAAGTTTGGGAGTTATTTGTACTATATACCTTCCAAGTTTCTACCAGAAACACATCTTGTAGAGACAAGAACACTATCAACTTGCTTATCAAATACCTTCAATGTCTACCAACATAATTCTGCCAGGTCACACTTATGTACAACCTTGAAAAAACTGTGTCTAAAGAGATCTCCATTGCAATGGTACCCAGTACAATGCCTTATTCCTAAAGTGACTTTGTTTGAATCACAAAAACACAATACAACACGGATGCTGGTGTTGTACATGTGTACATGTACACCGCACATTACAAAACGTAATCTACAAAATACAATGCTAAATAGAAGGCAATGAATGCAATTAAAACTGTGCATTTACCTGGGGTGTGCTACACAAGAGATCTCTCAAACACACTTTCTCAAAGTGGCAGATGTATGTAACCTGGTGGATAAATGTTGATGGAGGTTATTTATGAAAAGAGATACATTTTGTAATGTACTAACCGTTGACTTTCTCTGCCCCACTCATCTCCCCGTTGCACAGGTTCTCCATCTTGATCTCGATGGGCGTGTCCGGAGTGGTGGGCGTGACGGGGGTGTTGGCTGGAACGGACAGCTGCTCGGAGCTCGTCGGGCTCTCCTCTGTCTCTGGGTTGGAAGTGCTGGAAGAGATGGGCTCCGAACTCTCGGACGTCTTCATGCTGGCCCTCTCCATTGATTGTGGCCCATCTTCACTATCAGGGGTTTTTATATTTTCTACAAAAGAAAACAACAGAAAGAGACAATAAGTTTACATGTAAAGGGTACATTTACCATCCATACAGTACCTTGTACCATTTGGTAAGACATGTTGTCCCAACTACAAGTAATAAAAGTCAATCTTGAATCCTTTAAGTATACAGCAAGAGCTAAATTAGATATCTGTATCTGTATACAGTATAGCTAGCATATCCACCCTTACCATTTTGTAGCCACACAGCTTACTGATCAGTATACAAAAAATTAGTTCCTCTGATAGAATGAGAAAGTACTATAAAAGCAAGCCTGCCATAACATAAGAAAAAACAGTCATACATGTGTACACAAACTGCCTTTGTTTCTAGCTATATGAAAGAAAGAATGAATGAATAGATGAACAAAGCTCTATTTACATGCCTCGTGCTTTACACAGTAGAACCCTGCCTACATGTATGTTCTATACAATGTCTTGCAAGTTTCTATACAGTACAACTCTACCTGTGTTCTCTGTAGAAGTGGAAGGTGTAGAATTGGTCAGACCGCTGTCGTTGTCCAGTGGTCTCTGTTGCTCCTTGTTTTCTGAGTTATTCTGTACATTTTCGGCTTGGTTGTTCTGTGGGTCCACCCTGCTGTTTTGCAGCTTCTCTGGACTGTTGTTCTGTTTCTCCTCTGCCTTTTCCTGCCCAACTTCCATATTCTTTGGTTCCTGTAATAAAACCATGATCATGTTCAGTTTTAATCTTAATCTGACTTCCAATATTTCTGCTGGCTTAGGGCTAATTAGGGCTTATTGTCATGGTTACTGTAGTACCTAATTGAAAGTAATGGTACAAAAATTATACAGCTTTTGAGCAAGTCTTAGCCACTTCTGTTTTACCCTACTTAAGGTGGTACCAAGCTACAGTTATTCATCAGTCTATTCTAAGACTTACAAAACACATATCTGGAGAAACATTCAGTTTTTGACTTACAAACTCAAAGGCATAAGGTGTGCTGTTTACTTCCTACATATACGTTGTACGATCGTTGCACAATTGCAAACTGAGGGTATTGTTGGGATAGCAGCCATTCCTTCAAAATTATTCTGTCTTGTTACGAAAACTGTCGACTATTTAGATCCTGGTTGATGATTATCACTGTCACAGCCTGCTTAAAAATTCTACTACATGTATATGAAAATCGTATGACGACCTACACCGAATGTGAATGGCCGTTACCAACGGTACAAAAATGAAAATCCAAAACAGACCTGTTCCATATTGGTTGGTCTGGGGACAGGGTTGTTGTTGACCTGGCATTTTACTGGGCTCTCCTCCTGTGGGGTGGCTGCCGGGGTGCTGGCATCTCCCTGTGTTGCAGCAGGGCAAAATTGGTTACGATTCATTGATCATGAATAAGGCTGCATATACATTTAGTACATATTGATAGAGTAAAATTTATATAATACATGTAGGTATGCTAACAATTTTTGAAAACTTTATTAAGTAGTCTTGTTTCCATTAAAACAAGCAGACCCTAATCACAAATTACCCAAGTCAAGATGTTAGTAGAGCAGACCAGGAATATCCAAGTCAATATGTTTCAGGGACAATGAACAGCTAGTGGACCATGGCTTTGCATCCCTTCCTTGGACTCCAGTAGCATGCATGCATGTCCCATGATGACACAGCTGGGATTGAACTCACAATTCCTTGATTCAGAGGCAGGGTCCCTAACCACTGGATTACACCTAGCTACTGTCTTCAGGATAAGTGGCTGAAGAGTAGTAAAAGGTTTGCTGTAAACTATGAAAAGGTTTCATACCAACCCTCCTTAATGTTTCAGTCCAACTGACCTGTTCCATATTTTCCTGCCCTTCTCCACCCTGGGTCTTCTTCATGTCCTCCTCCTCGATCTGTTTCTGCTGCAGCTCCAGCAGCTCCATCTGCCGCTTCTGCTTCTTCTTCATCTTCTTCTTCTTGTTCTTGGACATCTTAGTGGGCTGCTGCAGGAGGGAGGGGTCAGCCAGATCAGTCAAGTCAAGTCAAGGCCTTTATTTAGTATCATTGGTAAAACTGCTTCACAGTAATCTCCAATCAGATCTAACAGTGGCAAGACAGTATCCAATGGGCCAAACAGTACCCAACTGGCATCATACTACACAATGATGCTGTTAAATGATAGTTAAACCAACCCTCAGAGCACAGGGAACAACCGATGATAAAAATTAAAATTGAAACTGTTAAAAAGTAATGAAACAGCATGATGGTGAATGACAGATGAACATTTATGCTAACGTATGATGAAGTAATCAATTGCAGGAACACAAGTTGTGGACAGCAAACTCTGATGCATAACTGTCTGACAAAACAAGAACTTTGAGGGGAATGAGATTTCAGGGACACTATCTGTGGAGGAGCATCAGGGAGGTAGCATTTGACTTGGACAGCGACACACACACGGTGAACAGGTAGACCACTCCTCACTTACTTGGAGCTGGAGGTTCTATAAGAAGGGACACAGTAATGCAAAATAAGGACATGGAAAATCTATACTGGACTCAAACACCTGGGGAGCAATAGTGGTTCAAAGCAGCAGAGGGAAACCTACACTTAAAGGACAATATCCAAGTATTTTCATTATTTGTCTATTTGTTTATTTTAGTTTTTCACAAAAGTGAAGGGGGGGGCAAAACAGGTGCTTACGCACCTGCACAAGTTGCCCTCCCAATTATCTTGAGTGAAAAACTTTCTTTAAGGCATTGACTGTGTGACAGGATCATATCACTATGAAATAGAACCTATTTTCCTGCTGAGGAAGCCTCTTGTACATAGATAGTAGGGAGAAGGTTGAACGGTGCACTGACCTCTTTGTTCCTGCTCTCTATGATGGAGATGGTGCTGACTGCAGAGCCGGAGGGCATGGCGCCGACCTGCTGCCAGTGGGTGGCCTCCGCTGCCAGCTTCCTCACAAAGGCCTCATCAACACACAGCAGGATATTCTCAGGTTTGATGTCTGTGTGGATGATCTTGCACTTCGTGTGGAGGTACTCCAGCCCTTGGAGGGTCTGTATACAGGGCAGAAGGTTTTTGTCAGATTTTATTTCTTTCTGTTCTGAACATTATATGCAAAGTACATGACAGAAGTCACTGGCCTGATATCCATCCATGTTTTCTCTCTGTGGTAGCCCTATTCTATCTTGATTCTTGACAATGAGTGTACTTGAATAGGGACAAGGGAGCTACAACATATATATACTGGTCAGATGGCTACCTGCGTCTAACAAGTCACAATGAAGCTGCCACACTGAGCTATATCATAGTAGAACCTGGCAGCAACAACTTTAAGTTTAAGGGTTTGAGATACTATGATTTTCCAAATTCTTGTGACTTTCCAAATTCAAAGGGACCAGGTACTATTTCATTGACATTCTAATTACAATAACTCAAAAATATCAAACGGTCATAATAAGGTCAGGCTCAATTTCCAAATCATAGCATAAAAATCATCATAGCTTTAAGTAAATTTAGTCAAATCTGGATAAATTGCTACGCTGAATATTAATGCAAACAAGGGAGAATACAAAATGTCCTCACCTGTCTGATTATACACTTAACAATTGGAAGGGGCAGTCCTTGGTAGTTACTCTTAATGATCATCTTCAGCAGATGGCAACCTAGAACCTCAAATACCATACATACATCTGAAGTGCAGCAGTCAAGGACGTATCCAGTGGTACAAGATTCTTCTTGTAGATAGCTTCAATTATAGTGATCTTTAGCAGTAGGTAAAATTACAAGCCCCAGGCCAGTCATTCTCAACTTCTGTGGCCTATTGCCAATGTTGAGCATTATTTTTGGTCGCCATTTGTGGTATGCTTTGTACATGACAGTGAGTTACAGAAGTTCAAGGTTGGAACGACTGATATATAGGTTTTGATTACACTACTTATGTCATAGGCTGAAAGAAAACCTTTATCTAATCATTGACTATGAATATGATACTGAAAAGCTAGTTGCGCAGGGCTCTCTGTTCAATTTTCAAACATATGTACTTTTGTCCCTAGGCCTGCTGCCTAACTCTCTAGCCAATAGAATGGGATGCCAAACGGCTACTTCAGTGTGCTAAAGGTTCAATTTGTTAAATTTTGCTAACCCGTACTTTGATCAAAATTTCTGGCCAGAAGCCTAATGTGTGCATTAACACATATATGTCAAAGAAACATTGCATAAGTTGACTCTTCATACTGTGTTTGGACGATATACATTTGTATCTATACAAGCCTCTTCATGAATCTGTTAAGTTGCACTGACTTTACTTCAGGACTTCTGAATTTGTGGCTGGGCCAAAGCGGAACTTGCTACTTCAGCATTTACATATGACCTATATCAGTCATTTGCGGGACCAGTGCTATTGTCCTTCTTCAAAATCTGCACGTATGAACAGCTTTTAAATCATCCTACAGTCCTATCATCAGCTTTATCTAAAATGATGATACTACAAAAAGATCACGACAAGTTAACAATAACAGAACCTACATATAAAAGTCTACAGTATGAAGGCACATGCCTGTGTAAGAAAATGTAAGGTACAGTCAAACCTGTACAAGTGACCATGTCTACATAAGGACCACCTGGCCAATGTGACCACCTTTTGGCGATCCCTTAGATCCTTTTCCCCATTGACACTTGTCAAGCATCAAGAAGTCTATAGTGACCAGCTATGCACATAGATTTTACTGGTCCTGTGAATCGTCTTCTTGGGCAGTTTTGGTGGTTAAGTTATCTCATTATTCTGTATGTTTGAAAGGATACGTGTTCCATTGACACCAGAAATCTTGAAGTCGTCCACCATTTGGACCACTTTCTCTCTCATGGGGTCTATTTCATCACTCTCTCTTACCTGTCACAGGAAAAATGAAAACTGATAAGTGACTGTCATAAAATTATAAGTCAGGGAAATATCACAATCAAAACTAGACAAAAGCACTCACAATTTGTGTCACTATAATCTCAGAATACTTAAAGTTATATAGTTTCCTATATACAATATTCAATGAATGCCAGGATTCTAAGAGCGTTGGCACTTGTCCATGGAAATATACACTGAGTCTAAGAGTGAATACACATGTAGTTTTCCATGGCTATTTCTACATGTATCAATTCTACTACTTGCATTTCTTCAACTTTAAGATAAATGTTTACATGTGCATGTGTAAATTATTACATTTTAGATTGGCATGAACAAATGTGGTTTATAGTACATGTATACTAAAATACATCACACACATCTTGCCTTGTACTTACACATTTGAGCAGCTTGATCTCGTCCAGGGCCGTTTCAGTATAGTGAGCAGCACTCTTCACTACTTTCAATGCAACAAACCTACGGCCCCTGCACAGGCAAAGACAAAAAAATTATTACACATAATCACATGTATTCTTCCATACAACTACGTATGTACCAACTGCACTGAAACTGTGAGCTAGTCATCATTTTTCATGTCTATGTGCAAGGTTGTACCATCGTTAATAATCAGACAACAAAGCAACCAGATCTGGGATTGTTGCCAGTTGCCAAGACTGTTAGGCTTTTCTCCAGTCATAAAACTTCAGTCAAATGGCTGTTGCAGGCACTATGATCTCATTTTTCACAGCCATGGTTCAATTTAAGGTAAATATACAAGCATTCACGTCATATTTGAAAAGAGAAAAATGTTGGCAACAATCCCTGATCAAATGTGGTATGTAAAGATTTGTGGGAGAGAACTTCCATGAGCTGAAAACAGTGTTATCACAACTGGAAAGAGTTGAAAGAGTTGAAAATGATCTGGAACAAGAAGTTACAGGTGAGATTGGTTGTACAATGCATTGTCAGTGGTATGAGATCTTTAATTATGGAGTTAAAGAGACCAACAAGGGATGATTGTCAGTAGTGAACTGTCACGGATCATTGTGAAAAAAAAAAACATGAATTAACAACATGGGACAAAGAGTAGGTGAACTGTTCATATTAGAATGATAAAACATCTGTGTGTAAGAAGAGAATGAGACAATGAGAGTTTCCTGGGAGAGAAGTATAGATGTGAAATATCAACGTAAAATCAATGCGATGTGTTACAGGAGTGCATGTACATTTGTATCTGCCCTGGCCTAAGCTTGGTGGGCTTAACTGTGAGTGGCAAAAAGGTATGAAACGAAAAAAACAAAACAAAACAAAACAAAACAAAACAAAACAAAACAAGAACGATACAAACAGTTAAAGGGGGATGACCTGTTTTGACCAATAAGTATCTAAAAAATTATTTCAACTAAAGGTGGAACAACATTTATTATTCATTTAAGGGCAGGCCAAGCATCAAGTTAAAGGCAACAGGCAAAGATGAATGTTGGGTATTGTAGAAATCAATTGAACAGGTGCTGAAGTCAGTTCATATCTTCAAAGACTGTTTCCAGATAGTGGTAAAAGAACACTGCTGGGAGGGCAAAGACTTACAAGAAGGTCTAGACTAAGATTATGAAGTAAAATCAGCACTTAATACAATTACAAACTGAGAGTGAAAACTCTTGCAAGGAATTCATATTAATTGGTCTATACACAATACAACAAAAGTCAAGCAAGTGGATAAGTTTTGTAAATGGTCAGACATTTCAAATGGCATTCGCCATCTTTTGTCATCTGAAACGGTCTGACCATAAAGAAAACTTATCCAGTTGCTTGAGTACTTTTTGTGTTGTGTATCTTATTCCCTGGATGTCTAGCCTTCATTGACATAGATTGGTCTAAGAAAATGAATTTCAAAGCATGGATGTGAACACTTACAGTGTATTTTGCATGACTACAGTCTTTGCCCTTTGCAAAGTAATCAACTGGTGGGAAAAACAATCTTTGAAAAAGTGGCTGAAGGCAGATCATAGCAAAGCAACTCGTGTTATTTCTTGGAATCATAAACAGTGTATGTCCAACATCAAGGAGAGAACAGCAACATTTCAGTTGATTTTTCGATGAGAAATATAAGGATTTTGGTTAGAATAGCAAGCGTATAGTAAACTTATGATTATGTCCAAATCGTAACCCTAAAGGCAAAAAAATATATATAATTTAAAACACAATAAAAAGTGTGGCTCTCATTTTAAATAATCAATTTACTTTTGATCACTTACTACAGTGCTGTTTTCATATCCAGCTATTTCAATCATCCAAAATTTATCCTTTTTACACACATGTACAGTATGCTTTGTTGTATGATTTGCCTTGCAGCAGGACCAAAGGACTGAACAAAGTTGTAACTGATGAGTGGACGGACCTGGCACTTGGGTCTGATGACTGTTGGGGTCTGCGCATAAGTGACAAAAAGGAGCGGTCATGATGTGGCAAAGCATGGGACAATTCGGCTGGGTAAAAAACCTTAGCCTATGTAGTGATTCTCTAGAACTCGAGGATTAGATATTCGGAAACTCTACAGCAGCTATAACTAAAACTACAAGTGATGCTCTAGCATCTACTTATTTTTTTCTTAAGATTTAAGCATGCAAAATAACACACAAGATAATTGCAAATAAAGTTGCAAGCATTTTCAAATCAAAATATCACAACGCTCAATAGCCTTTTTTGCATACAACAAAATACAATATATGATTGACAGCCTTTCAGCCGACTTACTTGAGGTCCCAGGCCAGCCAGACGGTGGAGAAATGTCCCCAGCCCAGCTTGCGCACCACATGGTAGCGGCTGTTGAACAGGTCGCCAATCTTGACCGGGTGGTAGCCACCTGTGTACATGGCACAAATGTCATTGTCAACACTTCATAAGGAGATTTATACACAGTTACTAGTTAGTTATATTTGTATCTTCCTATTAAAAGCTTCACTGCACACTGAACTAGTTTCATCACTGTTCATAATGTTAAATTTTCCTGAATTGTGGTAGAATGTAGGCTACTACGGTAGCCCTATTGTATTGTCACCATCATTAGTGTTCCCAATCTTGACTGGGTGGCAACCACCTGTGCACATGGAACAAGAGTCAAATCCAGGATTAAAGAGATTGATACGCTGACTGTTACCTTCCTGTACTAATTGATTAACAAATTTATTTCAAGTCAGCTGAATACACACTGGACAGTATCAAATGTGCGAACATTTCATTTGCATATTGACATCTGACAACCCCCGCATGGTATACATAGGAAAATATATCAAAGAATGTCTAGATCTAGATGTAAGAAATTCCTTGAATGATTGTAAAAGCCCATTCTCATCCCATACAAAACACTCTTGTATTAGGTTATCAGTTATGGAACTGTAGTTATGTACCAGGAGATGCCATACTTTGTACCTAATGTGCAATTGTTGTGCAATAAATAAAAATACTTTTCCAAAGACTTTTACCCCTAGGTCAAGTCTTATTCATTCTAAGCTATTTATCACAGACAAAAGAAGATCAAGTTTTAGCCCCTGAGTCGCCCTCCCACATATTGCGAAGGTTCCCCTCCATTTCTCCTGTGCATCATTACACGTGCCATAGGCTACATCAATAGCACGGTCATACTGGCACCCCTGGGAAGATGAGCGCAATGCTTGGTTGAATATCACCATTATATTTTCTATACCCTGACTCAGTCTGTGACTTTACATTCTGTGACATGAGAGCAAATGACTTCACACGACACATACAGAATGATAATTATAACCCTCTCTTCTATTATCAATTTTGTTTTTCCGGTGAGAATCACAATCACATTTCCTCCAAGAATTACCCAAAGTCTTGCTGATTGCATATGACATGCATTCTTCTCAATCTTTTGTTTCCTTACTAATGATATCCTGTTTGTAATTACTGAGCATTATGAAGCTAGCATGAAAGGTGCTGAAGAAAAGGGCACAGTAATTATGTGAGCAAGTCTAGCCATTAGCATTATGTTATTCAGTCTCTATAATTATAAAGCATAATGACAGTACGGTATATGGGATAACTCAATGCAATGTTTGTAGTCGTAGCTGAATGTTCCACTGTGTATTTGTTAGCATGACACTATTCATAACGACAAATCATAAAATATGAACTGTATCTAAAGTTATAAAAATTTTCAAAGATGGATTGACTGGTTAAACATCCAAGCAATATTTAAGATACACAAGATAACAGTGCCCCAAGTAACTTGGCAGATTGTGTAGAAATATTTTGCAATATCTATCCAGTTGCTTGAGTAACTGCTATCTTGAATACATTAAAAGAGTGATGTACAATGTACCACAGGGATACATATCATTACAAAATATCACTTCATACTTAGAAACATTTGCAGACTTTTAATAGGGCCCCAGCATACAGGTAGTATGCCAGAAGAGACAGTTGACAAATTAAACAACTAACAAACTCTGTTTCCATCGCCAAAGACTATTATCGCTAAGTGGATTTCAGACAGATATAGCAATGATACATGACAGGGCAGAAGATATCTTATATGCATCACCCATAATGGAAACAGGTCTGAAAATTACATGGAATATCATAGTAGCTACAACGACTAGAGGAACAAAAAAGCAATCAGGTGAATGTGATAGCTATACTCTATCTGTCTATAATGTAGATTGGGGTACTACATGCAATTTCGTTTTGCAGAATGGAATGTATATTACAATTAACCCAAACTCATCTATGGTCCATACCTATAGTATAAACTAGAAATATTTCTTGCTAGCAATTCGAGGTACCTTGCCCTTATTTCACAAACATAAATATGAATAGTCAGATAGGTCAATAATTGAGAGTGAGACTGAGTGGTCAAGTAGTTGAATGAATGAGTGAGTGAGTGAGTAAGGAAATACAGACCATCACATATTTCATATGCAGGAAATGCATCAACTTTGCAGATTCTGCCTTATAGTATCCATTAAGCCCACTTTCAATATAAGCCGACCCCTAGCCTGATGCTTTAACCTCCCACCCCACTTAAAGGATAAAGGAGAGTAAATGGCTTAAATCATTGTATACATTTATCACAAGGTAAAGTAACTCCAATTCACAGGACACCTCTGTCTCCGGCCTGCCTTATCTTAGCCTTTTTGACCTATATACATCACAGTAAATTATGAGTAAAATGGACCGTTTTCCAGTCATTGCCTTGAGTCTCAGGGCTTGAAATTCATTTTTGGAAATAGGTGCACCCAACCAAAGAAAATTAGGTGCACAGGAAGAATTTTGGGTGCACCACATAAACTAAAGTTGAATGTTAGCAAAACATAATCACAAAGTTTAAAGCTATACTGCCTCTCTTATAAGAACTCCTGTAATTTTATAGCTCACTTCCAAATTTCAAACAATACATCAAATAAAGAACAAAAAAAGTTCAGGTTATAAAAACTTATATTGCTTTTTCTGATACTTAAATTTCAAGAATTTTCTGTATACTAGTGTACAATTACACCTTTACCGTCTATAGCCTTCACAAATATCTACAATGTAGTTGCACATGCACCCACTATTTCCAGCCTTGAGTCTAGCTCCCAGACATGTCTGAATTAACGTTAGACAATCTTTATGATGATAACCTACAGAAACGTAATTAACGCAACAGACAGAACGAACGATTCCAAAACAAGATCAGATTGCTTTCCTGGAATACAAATTACTGCTGGCCAAGTATCCAATTGATCAATCCTGCATCCATTATCAAAATGGAGTGCTGCCATTAATTCAATGTTTTTCTTGTCCAGGCCTGGGTTAGTTGCATTAGGGAGGTACCATTTATATTCTGTAAGCAACACGCAGCCAACTGTACAGACTGTGTGTTCAATATTTCCTCTCTAGGGCACTGAGCCGGAGTAAAAAAAAATGTTACAGTTGCAACTCAAGTCCACATTATGTTTTAAAGTCCTCAAGAATACGTAATGATTTTGATCTTTAGAAGACATTAATGTAGGGCAATTTTCATTCCTAAAATATATATGTTCAACAGGTAAACCGTAATCACCAAACAAGCTGCATGTTAGTATTTGTTACTATCATCGGATTTTTCATTCCTTTGCAAATCATCAGCTTAAGTCAAACCTCAAGGGACTAATCTAGTTTCCTTTACTTATGAATAGATATCATTTTTAAACATCCTGCATAACTTCACAGGGGACTAGAAAAAAAAGGAATTGCCACAGTTTCTGTTTGGTTCTTTTCTTTCAGTCTTAATTGTTTGATACAGTCTGACACATCAAATTTCTTGTAAAATCTTTACTAAAAATTCCAAGACAGATACAATAGCATTTTAAGAGAAATTTCACCATGTAACTACATCATTTGTTGGTCCTCAGATTTTTTACATATATGCTGAACTAAAAAAAAACATGCTAAAAACATTTTAGGTTAATTCCTTTGGTGCATTCAGTTTTATGGAGTGAATACAAGTACAGTCATATTCAAGCTTTCCTACCTGCCCTCTCAGCTTTTGTGATATCTCCTTGCTTTATTTTCACCGAAAAATGTCCGTCACTCTGAGAACCAAGAAACTAAATTGGTGTGGCCTTATTTCTATACAGGTATTTAAAAAAAAGCAGTCATCCTCAATTGAGGTGAAGCATGATGCTTTTTCAAGTAGCTAGTGTTAGTGCAATACGGCCTCGCCATGGCTCGCGTTTTTGGCCAAGCACACCGGGTCACCACTTCTCTTCTTGATAAGTGTGTTGGGTTCTTTTACATGCAGAGCATTGATGCTTGAGGCTTATGCCCGAAGCTCCCTCATACACGGGGCCCCCGGCTAAGCGTCACCATCCAAAATGACGAATGCAATCCCTTACAACATGTCCGAGCTGGAGTTGACCCCTGGGATCGAACTCAGGCCCCAGGATCCACGGAACTTGATTCAGATGGCGAAGCAGCATGGTTGCATTACCACTTGCGCCACGGGGACATGTACCAAATGCAGCTGGCAAGTGTCATGGCTGACCCATTATCTACACACACTGACTGACCTTTACAGTAGTCCTGAGGGTCTTCCTGTTCGTCCTCGTCTGACCCTAGAACCTCCTCGTCCTCGTCATGGTCGTCTGCGTAGTGCTCCTCCTGACTGCTGGGCGGTGTGGTCGTCGAATCTGTCTCCGGCCTAAAACAACAGCAAACAAAAGTTGTCATCAAGCACAGTAGCAAGGGCATCCTCGCCAGATACCTTTAGTAAAGTTCAGGGCTGTCAACACGACCCTTCCCTCCGTCCTGGGACAGCAATTTGCAAGTTGGGATGGACAATAATTTCCTTGTCTGTCCCAAGATCTAAACATTTTGTGACATGAAATTGATGTAAATATATCTTCGCAAGCTTAAAATTATGAATTTAAAAACGAAAGATCATAACATCGGCTCCCAAACAATGGGCGGGACAGAAAAAAAAGCCGGAGACAGCTCTGATCAAGTTAGAACAACGCATAGTAGATTTGGATGTGCAAGGGTTGGTTGTGACAAGTTGGTCGATGTAACATAACCAGCTGCCACCGCATGCATGCCACGAAGCTGGCGTGTTAAGCCAAAGAGCTGTTGTACCAGCTTTACAATTACAATACAGATACCAAGTACATATACAGAAATACACCAGTCCCTGAATCCAAGGCCAAGTGGTTATCACAATCATTCTTGCCTGACAAACAGTTACGTCTTACCATAAAGGTTTGGGCCAAACTATAGGGGACGCTGGAAAACGTATCTTTGCCGCCTTGAGCAGGTTGAAGGATCTTTTCGCAGAAAAGGGTTGCTGCTTCTTCATGTTTTGTTGTTTTCCAAGCAACTGGTTTATGGACTACAATGGCCTCGGGGTATTCTTGCACAAAGCATTGTATCAGCTGACCTGTCTATTGTTTGGGAAGGCAATGTAGGATGATATATGGGGATCTCTTATCATTTTATTGTAAGTAATCGGGCATTAATGCATGCAACTATTATAATACATAGAATAGAATAATGAAGATACAGTTATAATATTAGGCAGTAGATGAATACAAACATTGTACTTTGTAGTACATTAAATTTTGTAATAAAAAAAAAACCAACAGCAAGCTAAAGCTAAACTTGCCACTTTTAGATTACATGTTTGGACAAACATGATGGTCATCATTGTTCCAAATTTCAAGAAACTATTTATAGGGGAAATAGCACTTCAAAAAGTGCAGCATCACACACTATGCATGGTTTATAACACCCTAGTATAAGTTAAAACACACCACATTACAGGCTACAGTCGGTCAGTATTGACCATGGTAAAACAGTACAGGTAGACAATAGTACAGGTGCACCTCCGTCCTCCGGTTACCCAAACTTCTTTCACAACAGATACATGACTGTGTTGGTCCACATTGTAATAAGGCAGTGCCACATTCAAATTTACATCAGGCCACAGCAATTTAATTTCTTGGTTAACAGATTTTTTTTCATTTCAGCAGGATCACATCATTAAAACAGAAGGCTGGGGTGAAAACTTGCACCTGACCCTGTTCATTCCCTGAAACTAAGTGCACCAAAGTACAAACTTTCCTCTGGGATTTTGTTTTCATGTTGATTTTCCAATTTGGCATTTTTTTTTTTCCAAATTCCGTTTAACAAGAAATTACATTGGTGTGACCTCACCTATATATCGTCTACCTTTACAAGGCATATCCCTTTCTTTCCAGCTTATAACATTGATAACTGTTTCTCATGTCACTGACACCTGTAGGCTGATATGCTCTAGATGTATATGTACCCATGCAACAAATCGGCTGTTGACAACTTCTTTTATGTGGAGGAATAGAAGCAAAACATGTACAGTTGGCCCAGAATTTAACCAAATTCCATAAGCATTACACACACACATGTACAGTACACACATAATTTATAAACACCCTAATTACAAGGACCAATTAAGCTTAAAGAGGACATAAAACTTGATCTAGCAGCCTAGACACTTAACAATATGACAGTAATGTCGGGCGCACTGCAGTTGTGCAAATAACAATGCTTGATTGCCCATATGGATAGAGTCATTGAGGTGATTCATTTCTGTGCTACCAACCAAAGTATGCACGTATGATTATGAGTGCCAGTGGCATGTTTTTTGGGTTTGTCCACTACTTAAAATGACAGTGGACAACTTACGTCTCCGTAGTTACAATTGCAATTACCGAAAATATTACAATGAAATTGCACTAATTGACTAAACATGCACAAGGGAACTTGTGAAAAGCTTGTAAAAAGTTTAAAAGGTGCATAGAAATAAAAAATTGACAAAAATAGAAATGAACCGATTAGTAAACTTCAAATGTTTACTAACTGCAACTGTTATTTGCTAAGCTAACATAAATGGTCAGTGCAAAACCCAAGATAGCAATGGATGAAGGTAACATTGAATAAATTGTGTACAAACTCATGCAAAGCCAATACTGAATTAGTCAAGAGTTGTACATTTATCTATCTATTTATCTATAATTGGTTTGGCATAAACATGTTGTTAGGTGTAAATCTTGAATCAGAAATCAACAGTCTATTACTGACTAAGCTTCAGTACCAAACTCATTAGGTTGAAGTAACAGAACAAGCTGTGACGATATAGGATGCTTAAATCATGTGTTACAAATAGGATATGGCAACATTTGTGAACAATTAACGTAAACTAAAGACTCAGGCAAAACCATTGCTCTACTCAAGACCTAAGTATCAAGCCACACAGTCCAAAACATATCCCATTTCAAACCAATAACGATACATCCTATTTCTACACAACACCCGCGACACAAAAGATCTGGATAATCATTCCACACTGTCAACATATCGGAGAACAAGGGAAACACAAACCCCATTCAGCCAGCGTCTGCAAAAGTCGTAACGGACATGAACCCAGCCGCCCAAGCACCTAGCCAACATAGGAATCCTCAAAAGGAGTTGCTAACAAATCACTAATTGTACCCAGGCAAAGTAAATACTGGACTGGCCCCAGCAAATAAATGATTTAACTGTCAATCTACAATCCCCGCCAGTCCCTGCCTTCATTTCCTAAATTGACAATCCGAATTCCTTGTATTCCCGATACAGCATTCCATGCACATGGGTGTAGGGAAATTGAGTTTACGATGAAAAAGGACTGCGCTTACATGGCCCACTGTGAGGGAACAAAGACCAGAAAGCATGAGGTAATGTGTGAGCCTTGCCATTGAGAAACACTACACCTTGTTACAGTACGTACCACACATTGCAGAGTTCTTGAGTACAGCTGTCCAGATTGTTCTGGGGCTCCGTTGAAGTACCACACGATGTAGGGTTTGTCATTGTTCTACCCGGGGACACGGGAACGCATTGCACCACCATAGCACACGAGGACGGCAGAAACACACGAGGGGAAACCTCTCCGCCCAGCACTGTCAACTAACTCCCACCGCTACGTTCCATTCCGCTGATGCGCTGTAACGCCCCAAGTTTACGTGGCATGGCGGCGCAGACCAGTGCAAACAACAATATTTACCCTAGCAAACAATTGCCTACACCTTTGGCCAATGGCTTCCAGGCACCCACTCAGCTGAATACACTCGATTGCAAAGGCACTTAACCTCAACATAAAAATTTGGCGACAAGTTTCGAGTATCCAGTGCCTGCATACCTCATCACCCAACATTTTTGGTGTGTGTATAATTGCTTTATCTTATCATATCTAGCACAATTGATCATTATTTATTGTTAAGTGCTGCATTACAAGGTTTTAAAACATATCTAGAGAAAAATTGTCTGGCGAGCTGTACTCATGCATGTGTATCACGTACAGGTTGGGTAATGTAGGGCTTAGCTGTGAATTAGTTGACTTTGGTGGGAGGAATGTCAGACTTAGAATAGCTGACGGAAATAGCCGGTTGGGAGACAGGAAAGAAGCCTGCATAATCTTTCTAGCAATACAGAATAATGGTTTGTCAATATCATAAAAATTATCCCCTGCTGAGAATAGCATTTTTCGAGCAAACTTGTATTGGTCACTGACTGGAATAATTCTTCTATACGAAAAAATGAAATTTTCAATTTTAATGACAGCAAAAACAATGAGTGGAAAATACTGAATAGATCCAAGGAGGTTCTATCAAACTAAAACTAAACCTTTCCCCCTTGGCAAGAATGGAATGATCCAATTTGAAGTGGGTTGCAACTTTTAAGTTCAAAGAATCATAGTTATACTAGACTGGCATAATCAAAATGTCATAATAAATCACCACAATATCATTTTTGCCTAGAGTTTAACAAACTCATCACCGATTCAACCTACAAAATAATGAAGCAACTTGGGAGAGATAAAAATGTTCGTACTTAAGAAGCTATAAGTCATGAAGTACTGCATCGGTAAATATGTTCTCCATTTTGTCTGTCAGCAGACACTACTGCATTCATCAGTTTGAATAAACCTCAGGCAAAGCCAGACAATTATATATTCTCATAAATCACGGTATAACTTCTGTCCTGATGTTGTAACAGGAACAGAGGCCTACAAATCATCCCTGTAAAGACACATCCTGTAGGTCATTAATCAGTCTGTCCTCACTGTGGCCTGACAAAAAACACTGGTGACGCAACATTACACAATAGTCTGGGAAAGATTGATATTCTCACTCAGTATAATTAGTATAAAGGGAATAACATATATTTTGTGCAAAAATTTAAGCATCTAGGTACAAATGTTTTCATATAGTCACATTTTAATTTGAATCTTCTAGCATTCTTCAACATAACATCTTGGACATAAGAGACAGCAATGTTCAATTCAGCCTTGTTGACAGTCAGTCTTTAAAGCTGAAGCCATAGAAAGCAAATTCTACAGTATGGTGTGATATATACCCACTTTACATATACAACATATATCACAGGCAGCTCCATTAACTAATGAACACTTTGTGGCAATGTAGGTCACAAACTTTCACCCCACAACCTAAGCATGTCACATAGCTTTCACAAACAAATACTGTGTATGCTGAACCAAAATAACTCAACTTCCTGCAGCATAACAATTAATAAATTCAATGTATGTGCAATAAATTGGCAAGTGCATGATGCAAGTTAAAGTATATAACTGTGTATCTGTTTAGCCACAGCTGCAATAAGAACATATATCAAATAGTGTTTAAATACTATAAACTGTAAACTACAGTTTACATATAGACATAAAGCAGGTTTTTTTATCAGATAGTTTTAGAGGGTGATGTCAGAAACCAGAAATTCAATTTCTAGTCCCGGTGGATTACTTAAGAGACATTGTACAGGTCAAAGGTGTATTGAATTACTGAGGCACATGCAAAAGATCAGGCCACAGTAGCAACTGGAAGGACTAATATTCCACACCATCTGTTTATCATAAAATCTCATCTTTAATAGAAATAACTCCTGATTACACGAGCAATGGAGCATGCATTCTGAACAGCAGCCAAATTGCCCCACAGGGACTTATCAACTTCAACACACTCCAAACTACCTCTATTTAGATTCACAATGAAACAGAACTGAAATCTGACGTGGAATTATAAAATACGCCTTGTAAAAAATACTTCAGATCATACCACACCCAGCTAAAATTGAGTTGGAAAGTTGCCATGTCGGTAAAACACATTAGGGAGCCAGGTTCGGTTCAATGTTATGGCAGTGGGAAACAGGGTAAGATATAGGCAATCTAAGGAACAGCCGTGCCAAGAAGCTATGACTTGAAGACACAGGTGTATATATACCTGAGAGACAGCTGTGATAGTTGGAGCTGGAGCTGTGCAGCCAGCGACATGTCTCTCCCAGCTCCATGGAAAGCTGACCGTACGATTGTCCATACACAATGGTACGGTACCACCGAGCGAGTCACTGTGAGCCTCCGTCCGATCAATACGTACGCTCCTAGCACCACTCACCCGACATGGTTAACGACTCGACCAGACTGAGTGAGTGGCGCAAGCTCACTCTCACACACACACAGGGGAGCTGTACAACGTAGTGTCAATGGCTTTTACTTCCGCCCGGCCAGTAGTCTATGGAGGATTAAGTCAATTATCGTTGTTATCAAATCAGTGAGCAGGGAAAAATTATCACGATGTCTGGAATAGCAACTGTGTTGAACAACATAGTCTGGCATGAATTTATGATTTTTTCATCTATATCACATTTATCTAGATAATATTATATGAATCTTTAATTGGCTGGATCCAATTCTTATAAAAGACACATGATGTATAATTCATTGCAAGCACAATGATACTCTGTTCCCAATTACAAGTTCAAAGACCCGGTGGTACAGTTTGTCTGCCATATATCAGGTGAGAGGTAATTTTAGGCATATAGATTTTGACCTCATACTATCTATATCTATATCTATTTTTCTTTATTCCATTAGTTCCCTGGCTGACTCAGTGACTAGTCACTGCTTTCCGGTTGGGTTGTAGTAAGACATTGCGGCAAAAGCATACAAATGTATGAAAATGTACAGGTGTATGTATGAATGTAGGAAACAATGCGTGCCAAGGAAGGTGTTATCCATCCCCCCAAAGTCTGGCATCTCTGTGAAGTCTTGCAAATGATGAATCATTTGCCGACAGGGATCAGATCATACCATATCCCAGACAAACAGTCTGGTCACCTGGCTAAAATATTTTCCATGGAGATGCTTGAATGACCTTTCCACACTTAAGAGAGACCTCTTGGTCTTCTTAATATTGGTTTGAAATTTAGAAGTCTCCAACTCATTTTGTCACGGTGCTTTTCTCTTTCATACATGCTCGAAGGCCCCATCGATCAAAGCTTGGAGGACAGCGTTGGATACTTGGGTTCACTTTGAACGCACTTCAGAAGCCCATTGCGATGATAAATGTTTCATACATACGCAACATGCGGTAAGCTCACAAAAGTCAGCCATAATGCAGCTGAAAACCATGAAAAATACAACCCATATACTACATGTATGTATGAAGGATGAGGCACGAAGGCAGCTTTGCCAGCCAAAATTACTTTTGATCCACGAGGATGGCATACCAGGTACCTGTGGCTGTAGCAGGCTGGAGCTAGCAATCATGCATATACATGTAGTCTAGATGTTTTCTGTCAGATTGCATGTGGACAAGACAAACGTTTTTCCTACTTTACAGTGTTAGAATATTGATAATCATTTGACAATGATCATAATAACTTGTTCGTTCAGTTCTTAAGTGTATATTGCATATTTATATAATTTTTCTGTGCATGCTGCACAATGATTATGATGATGTTGCAAAAATACACAAGGATAACATAACTTTTAAGTTAGGATTGTGAGAAGTGCCTTTTTCAATTTTGCTATATATAAATATCCAAGCAGATGTTGGGGTAAGAAAAACCAGCCTATCAAAAACTTCACAATTTTCACCCCAACGTCTGCTTGGAAGTTAATAAATGATGCATATCTATTCAATAACCCAAACTATAAATCCTACAAAATATATATTTCTGGGTTGGATGTGAAAAATGAAGTATGGAGGCATATTCTAACTATACAACCTTTCACATTCTACTATACCTATGATGTATCTGCCAAAATACTTGCTGCACTACAAAGTAAATCTTCTTTGACAGCCGGAAATCCAATTATGTTCAGTTGACCTTTTCTGAAGGCGAAACCTATATGATTGACAGGTACTGCCTATTGGAGACACAGACCATGCAGATGTATCTTTTGTAAGTTACCAGCTGCAACTAACAGGAATTGTAATCTGCTCGTATTGGAAGACAGTTAATTAAGATTATGATCAAAAAGCAACATTTATACCTATAGATTCCTGTCTGATTATTTCTGAGTTCAGATGAAGCGAAGATAGCAAAAAGAGGAGTACCTTTCTCTGTGCTTTTTGTTTCTTAATAACTGATTGTTTTGAAGGTAGTCAGTCACAAGTCACTGACATTGTAGACCTAATCAGCAACCCAATATGTACATGTAAAACACTTTGCTAGGTAAATGTACACATCATATATGGCAGCAACTGAAGACTATACTAGAAGATGTTTTGTGATCTGTCAAAATCATACGACGATTCATAAATCATAACTTGGAAGCCCAAAGGAGAAAATATGTATGCACTATCTAGCATAATCAATGTAACTTTACCCCTACATGTGTACATATACATGAAGAACAGCATTTAGTGGTACAGTAGAAATATTGTTGAAATAGATATCATGAAAAATCAACATTTTGAGAATGAATGGTGGCACTGGTACAGAATGTCTCACATGTACTCTTTGAATCATTTACAACACCTTAAGCTGTCCAACAGGCTGCTCTTACTTTAAGGGCGCCACCTGGATTATCTGATGTCAAAACCAATCAAATCACTGATACATCAAAATGCTTTGGGTGGCTCATAATAGTATAGGGTCATAAAGACAAACTCCAATCAGGCAAATGCATAGCTACATGTAGGTTCAACAGTTACCAATGTAAACATACACACATTTGGAGTAGAATAACCTACTTGTTCCTTGACATGCATGTAAAGACACCAGTTTGGAATATTATTGAGTCTAATTCTCTAAACATAACATTCAGTCAGTCTCAACAATTTCAAACAACTCACAGCCTAGATTAAGCCCTAGAACTAAATAATTTGTTTGTGTTAGTCATTGTGTGGTACCTACATTGTGATGTATGAAGATGACGGCTCGATGCCTGCTAGCCACAAGACTCTAAGATCCATGGTGCACCACTAGCAGAGGTTGCTGTCTTAATGCTGCAATAACTCCCAAGACTTGAAGGTCTCTTTCTTACTTCAGAATCTGCAATAACTCCCACAACTTGAAGGGCCGGCACTAAGGAGTATCATTACACGAGATGCATCCGAACATTCAAACAAGGGGCTTCCTTATCTCAGGCCGTGAATTTGATCCTGGGTGGTTCCCTTTGAACTACAGTGTGATTTTCACATAATTTATGGCTCAGTCCACAAGAAAAGTGCCCTGGACTGCCCCTTATCAAACAGAAATGAAGGCATGTCTGGCCCCAGACCTGTCATTAGGGCTGCAGGGGCTAAGATCATGCAAGATTGACTGTTTGGTGCCAAGACATGGGACCTTGCATGCAGAGTGGCTATTTCTGGACGTCCTCTGTGTTCCTGCAGTTCTTAAAGAACTTAAAACTCCTTGGTCCCTAACGAGGTCTTACATTTTTGATAACGAGTGCCTGATACCTTTTGAAAAACTACAACCACTGCTGCGTAGAGACATGACTAAGGGTATGACTAGACATGTTCTTCCTGTACTGTACTATGTACAAAAGCAAGTTTCAGTCAATCTTTTGCATAATCACGGTGATTCACATCCAGTTACTTGAGTAACTGTTACGTTGCGAATCTTATTACCTGGATGTATAACCTTCATCGACGATTCACATCTCTCTTACTAAATATGGTCGTAATGATTGAGATGTGAGTTGTGAAATCTATGCAGTGATTTCATTTGGTTTGTTGTTTTACCGCAAACTTATCACACTGTGAACATGTGCTCTGTTGTACATTGCGTTAATGTAGTTGTTTTGACAGTGAACTCCAAGACGCCGCAATTCTTGATTTCCACAAATTCGAAGTGTTGCCAACTTACAGTAACATGAATTTTCAGTAACATGACCTTTGGTGCATGTATTATGCTATAACTCAGATATTCAAGTCACGAATACAATTTTCCTTTCCCAAAATACAAAAATTGCACTTTCTCAAGAGAATACTGTCTGCAGCCCCAATGCATCAGCACTCGCGAATGATTGATTGAAACACGGGCACACAGTCAATAGTTGAAATTCTTTCATTTTTCACACACTCTTGAATGTCTGACTACTTGAAATACTCCGCCTCACTTCTATTCCACCTTTTGCCATGATTCCATCCCTCCTGCCCTTGCCAGGGACATCACCTCTATACTCTAACTCATTACCCCACTGCCACTCACTCAAGAGGCTCCAGAAATAGCCTCATGCCATCAGAGGAGCCCCAGGAACACATCAACTGATATTAGACCGTTCCTTATCTATAAGGAAGCAGGGTGCATCTCATCAAGTGCAGGTAATTTAAATGAAGCCTGAAGTATGTGCTGGTACATGGGGCTCGTTTGGCTGTATGAGGGTAACCAGTGGGGTTTGCGGCAAGCTTTGACTGGACAAATTCAAGATTACCAGGAGAGCTAATTTGGACCAGCAATCGCCATCTATAGTGTTGCTTTACGAGTATTGTGTTGTTGCAATTCAAATAAAACAAGTTACGATTAATGAGTCAATGAAATATGATAGCATGATATGGTATAATGTGCTTTACCAAGTACCATGACACATTACAAGTTTTCATTACACGGTACAAAAGGTTTATGCAATAAAACAGAACCTTATAACCAAAACATAACCAAAGTGGTACTTAATGTAATGGTTGAACTTACATACGAGTCAAAGACTGCAGAAGTTAGAGAATCACCAGTGTGAAAAAGGTTATATGAACATCCCTGCCATTATCAATCTCATATGAAAGGGTTGAAGAATGATTTTCTAGGCTTGTCCTCAATCCTGCCTGGAAAACTTCTTGATAACAAGGTCTATCTGCTAGAAGCCTGGCCAATGAGCATGCTTCAATATGCATGTACATCATTGGTACATGTACATGTAGGTATGACATCACATGTACATGTTACATGTACATGTGATGTCATACCTACATGTACATGTACCAATGTCCAGTATAGAGCAACAGGAAGTTTGCAAGCTGATCTATGCCCCCTTGTGGTTCAATGCAATATTGCAGCAGCAAAAGCTCCTGAGGTAAATAAGTGAGATCAAAGGATTGGCTCAAAAAGCTCAATGGAGGCCTCCTTTCATATTCATATGTAGACAATTGGTACCATTGTCCTAAGTGGACCAATTACTACTGTGTGAATTATAAAACCCTCATAAACATGCAAATCATTTTATTTATGGACTCGTTCTGATTTCCAATTACCTAATTGACAGTCATCATGACACCTTCTGAAGCATGTAATGGTAATGAGCCTTTCTTATATGCGAATGTTACACCAAGGAGACACAAAAATATTTTCCAACTCCATTGCTCCAACAATAATAATATGCAGTTTCAGAGTGTTTAGCAGAAGACACAAAAATGTCAAGCTAATACAAATCTGCACGCTTTTTATTTATTTGCATGACCAGTTGCATGGCATTCTTTAAAAAAGAAATAAGACAAGAAAACGAAGGGAAGACTCCAATATGTGACCGAGGAGATGTGACAGTCTATATAATACAATGTATATGAGCTGCTTAGACAATTTTGTGGGAAAAGCAAAAATAAGTCACAAGAAATAAAGCAACATAAATTTGCTATTTTTTTTTACATTTTCAAAATCACAAAGGTGTTCCACATTATAGCATTAGATACTGGATATACCAAGTTAACAGAATACACAGTTTCAGTGCACTTAATTAGAGGGGAGGGGCGTGAAAATTAGCACCTCTACATAGTCCCGCCCATTCTATTTTCTACCCAGTGTGAAGTCACTCCTTGGAAACCTCCCATTTCAGAAAAGGGACAGGGAACAATAAGCAGTGTCACTGAAACATTCATGACACTAAATCATTTAAAAGTCATTGAAGTAATCAAACATGGACATTGCCTCAGGCTGAGCCAGTCTTAAACTTGGAAGATTTCCAGATAGTGTGACATAACATGCACTGATGCATGGAATCACCACAGAGTACTAAACCAGCTTTCTATGATGGTTTTGATGTAATCTCCAAGCAGATGTAGCAGTGGGACTTGTTTTGAGCATATTTTGCGGTGTTTTGTTTTTCTGGAGATTATGAAGTTACTAAAGGAGGGCATCTGTAAAAAGCATGAAATGTCTAGAAAAAAAAAAAAAACACTGACAAACACACTACATATTCTTGGAGATTAGTCTCGATGCATGTACACATTTGTTAGTTATTCATTTGATTAGAAATTGACAAGAACCAAGTTATTGCAAGATATCAAAATCTTAGCTTACATATCCAGTTGGTACCACAGCACTTGACCAAAATCTTGTTGGAGTGCAATCAAAAGTGCTTATCTTTTCCTTGCTCCACAGAATACAACCTTCTTTTGGCAGTGTTCCCATGTACTGTGTCTTTTCTAAACTTGATTACATAATATGAAAAAGGATTCCAAGAAAGCTACTGACTCATAACACTACAGTTACATGTTTACACCAAGGGGGTTGTTTACGCTGACTCCACAGTGGGTGACTCGAGCATGTTGAAGAGTTAGGGCTAGCAACCCCTTCCTGTAAAAATATATTCTGATACAGAAACAGCTAGCAAGGAAACTTGCTGAACTATGTGCCACTGGGCACTACAAGGTGAACAACACCCCCCCCCCCCACACACACAATAATTTTTGTTTCATCTCTTACAAAATTAAGAAAATGGACGAAAAATCACAACCTTTTCGCCATGTTTATATGACTATCAGGTTCACCAATGCTGAAAAATTATTAACTACTTGGTCCTGGATAGAGCTGAAACAGAACTACTAACAACCAATAAATATGACAATCAAAATAATGATTTTCACCCTTATATAACCCTGTGATTGAGTGTGAATACATGAGCGTATCAATCTGCAGTCGAGTGTCAAATGTTCCACAGTGACGTAACGTCTGGACGTTTTAAAGATGTGACATGACTGTTAACAGCAGTGTCATCTTTATCACACTACAGGTGATCTTCAGATAACTATATCACCTGGGAGGAAAACACTTGAGTCTGGGGATTCTCAATGGTCAAACAGAAAATACAAGACATAATGTCACCACAAGCAACATTTAATAATGACATATTGGATTAAAAATGGGTTAATTGTAAGATCTATACAAAAGAAAGTTGAAATGACCTAGAAACATTGAATTTTGTATGTAACAGCCTCTCATTGACAATAAGGTATTGAACTGAAGAGTTGTATTTCATAGAATCTATTTCGGATGTGAGCTGAATTCAATATTCCTGAGAGAACACTCAACTTGGTCAGCAGTCTTTTCAAGTCGTTACTCTTCCCCAACAAGGGTCATAGCATCGGCACCTCTATATTTATGGGGTTTGACTTCAGGGGCAAGAATGGGGGCAGAGTCAGAATGGAAAACGCACTGGCCTTTGCAATTTCAATTTCAAACAAGCATAAATCAGTTTCCTTAGTAGCCATCTGAATAGCGCAAGTCTTGATGATTTTAAAAGGACAACCATCGCTAGCACAGAGGATGCTTGAAGTCGTTTAAATACTCCACAACAAACATTGACATATAATTAGAACCACTGTCAACTGACTCAAATACTGGGTCAAAAATCTCTGATTCACAACAAGCTCTAACACATGTACAATAGTACATACCTCTTCTTCTTCATAGCCTTTGCCATGATATTCTCCACATATTGCCTCCGGACCTTGGCACGGCCCCGAAGGTCCTTCCTGCGTAGGAAATCCTTTATCTCCTGAAGAGGGTCGTCGGGTATGATTTTCCCATTGCCGTTCTCTATAACAGGCGCGCTGTTCTCTACTTCTCCTTTCTCCATCTTTTCCTTCATGTTGTGAGGGCTCCAGATGCGGACAGACCAAAGGATTCACGCTGAGATGAGGCCTTACAGTTACACTCGATTGGAACGCTCCACTTCTGACACAGCTAACTAAGGACAGTTCGGTGGTGACCTGCATACACTGTTGTCTTGGGAGAAATGACTCCTCTTCAAAACAGTGCCACTTCTTGGTAATTTTCCTTCCAGGTTTACGACATAATTGTCAACCACCCTGACGATCACCCAGTAATTCTACAGCATACTTGCACAACGGGTTAGCACAGAAGTCTTTCCCAACGGTTTTCTACCGGTGGATCCTTGTATCAGAATGCACTTCTTCTCTGTGAAGCAGTTCTAGTCCCTAGATCTCTAGATCAATAAATAGAATGCTTATGACCACATGCTTGCCTTGATAAGCGAGCACAATCATCATATATAGAATTGTCAGCCCAACCCCATGGCTCTCATGAGATCCAAACTAATGACTAACAGACTTCTTGTTTTGAAAAAAACAACTCAAACAGCCAAAGGTCAATCCTAAAGTAGGGAATGTTGCACCCTGTAGCAAGCAACCGCATTCTTACAATCACTCAACTATTACCTTCGCTGTAACGGAAAATCTTTCATGTGCACTGATGCCATTCAGACAACATGCCCCTTGTGTATTGTAAGAAAATAAACGTCTTTACAAGAACAGGTGCAACAATAGGACAGTGTTAACGTCGTATTTCGAGAAGAAAGGTGTAAAGTGTTCTTTGCGTGAACAAGCATTTGTTGTTGAGAGCCAGGAAACATGTAGTCTTGTTGACGGTAAGCTCTATTTGACATCTTCATGTTTATATACTAACCGCCACCTTTCAACGTCTGCATTCTTCTTGATGTGTGCATTTACTACTTTGCTTTTGTCCGTTTGAAATGTGATACTTCAAATACGGGATGCAAACAAAGCATTACAATCGTTATTTTCACAGACCTCCTTAGACATATGTTGCAATGTTAGCACCCTGTTGTATTGTACCTGTGGGATAGTCAATATCAATTTCCAGACAATCATCAGTGTGTTGTATTAGAAGTATTTTCTTCCCATATCCGATGATTAAATCATTAGCCAATGTACTTAGTCCATAGGGGAAACACAATACATGCATGTGTTCACCTTGGGTAGATAGAACTTACCACCAGCCTTATTTATTGTTTTTCTTCCACTGTAAAGAATGGTTGTCAAGGACAACAACGTATCATATACATTGTCTAAAGACAAACTTTCAGAAAATTGTTACCTGCCTTTTACTACATACAAAAACATGTTGATTAGACTACTAGTACTACTGAGCAATGTCCTTGTAAAAGAATGTTTCTTCATAAGTAATATTGTCGCAAATTTCAAAACTCGCTTTGAAGATAGACAATCAGCCACATTGTCCCACTACAAAGGACTCCAGAGCTATTTGAAATATCATTCATATACGTTTGAATATTTCATGTACCGATGCTATTTAAGGACAAGTTGCACATACAGGAAAACAACACAAACAAAATTGCAACTCAGCACAGTATATTTGAATCTCCTCTTGATATTCTGATAGATTAACAAGAAAAGAATCTCAGTGTCTTTGTGAATCTGAAAGAATCTTAACAATAACGAAAAGAAAACTTGAATTGAAACTAATGATATTACTTAAGAAAGTATTCAACATCAACTGTCTTGATCAAGATACCACATTTAAAATCTACCTTCACTAACACATCAATGACATGATTAAACTTTGGGAATGCAAAGCTTTGAGGGCTGCTTTGCCATTAACCTAATTAAATTTGGCTACCATTTGCCAGTACCTGTCACTGAGCGGTTGCCAATTATTACACCATACCAGGTTGCCACAGCGCCACTGGGACATAGTAGGTGGTACTGGTACTGCAGTTGTGACGAGGTCACCACTGCTTTCCACTTTTGAGGTACTAGTGTCTATGGACAATTAAACAATTTTATGGGGGAGGGGAAATAGTGCCCTTTCTTATAAGTACAAGCCTGTTTACATCTTAGAAAGGAAATTTATTTTGAACAAGCACTGTATTTATCTTTTTCCAGACACGATTACATTTGTATAAAGCTAATGAACTTCAATCAAGGTCTGAACAAAATGGTTTTCTTTCTAAAGTTTCTGATATAATTATAAGCTTGGCAAAAAGTCAAAGATCATGGAAGCTCAAGAAGAGACACTCTTTGTTAGAATATTGTGATACAAACTATACTACCTATTGACCTTTGACCTTTAATTCTTGTTAAACACCTGTCCTTTGTTAGGGATCACCTGCCTCAGGGTATCTTGTCTTTTTCCCACAAGGTCTTCTTATGAATGCCCTAAGGGTTTCATAACTTGGCAGAGCATGATGTGATTGTACTAGTCAATGGCGAAACAATTTGGAAAAATCTGAACATTGTTTTAAACTGCACACGTTTGCATACGTTACATATGGTCATCAAGCTGTTTTCCGTAGATTACAAAAAAATCTTAGAAATCATCAGAATTTTTTTGACTGTGAAGAAATTTATCACCTAACTTAACAAATTTCTAGTTGCAGGATACTCAAGGGATACCAGGGTATGGTAACAAATCTTTTCTTGATATGATACATTGTGTCATTTATCTTTACAGTAGTAAAGTACAATCAGGCACACGTATCAGAAGTACATAAAAGAACCCAAGACTATATACATGTACAATACAAGAGAAAGATAAGAAAAGGCGGTTTTAGTGGTATATTTGTACTATTGATCCCATCTACACCTGCTATACTGATGTCACAGGCAAGACAACAGTCAGTCAAAGAACTACAGATAGAGGTAGATATCTATACAGTTCTCAGCCTCAGGGCTGCAGGGCAAATATTCCTATTGGTTTGAAATTTGATTGAAGTCCTAAACATTTGGTCTTTGAAGTAGTTAAAGACATTTCTAGGATTTAGAAAATAATTTGAAACTCAAGCCCTTTGTTTATACAGATATCTGATTTTTTTTTGCAAGGTTCCCATTTTCATATACTGTATATTCACTACATTGTGCCAATATTCCTAGAATCATACATTACGCTATGAGATAAGAATGTACGATTAAAAGCTGACAATATGATGTTCCCAATCTACAACACTACAAGCTTAAGGCATCTTCTGTATTTTTGCCTTAATTTGGGCGATGTTGCTCAATACTCAATATAAGCCATTCGATTGGTCAGCCTACAACCACTTATAATTGAATTCACTGGTACCATAAGAGTAATTATATTTTCTTGCACACCAATAATTTAATTTTCCTTTCTTAGCAGCTTTCAATTTCGCTGTCCACCCATCCATCCATATTGGTCAAGCAATGACAGCTACTTTTGGAAAATAACACAGAATGTAAGAAAAGATCAAATGATTGCTGAAGAACAGATACTGAATGCTAGAAAATGGCTTTGTTGCATTTGTACTGATCTTACCCTGGGGATGAACCACACAAATAGAAGCAATTGCAGTTTGAGATGGTTGGTTACCAGGGCTCAAAATGCTTTTTTTGGGAATAGGTTCACTGGTTCACCTAACCTAAAAATTTGAGGAAGGCCCAAGTACGGGAATTGGCGAGGTTCCCGTGCGGGAACTGCACCATACAGGTGGTAAAATTCCCGCACGGGAACCTCTCCACCTAGAAGCGCGGACGCCCGTGCGGGAATGTCACCACTTGGTACCGACATCGCCCGCACGGGTTTTCACTGCCAAGTACTAGTACCCACATTGAATACACGGGAATTTCACCACTTACGGCCGACATCGTCCGTACGGGACTTTCACCAGCCGTGGCCTACATTGTCCGTTCGGGAATTTCACCAATCACGGCCGACATCGTCCTTACGGGATTTTCACCAGGCGCGATCGTGGCCTACATTGCCCGTACGGGAATATCACCAGTCGTGACCCACATTGTCCGTTCGGGATTTTCACCAATCACGACCGACATCGTCCGTACGGGAATTTCACCAATCACGACCGACATCGTCCGTTCGGGAATTTCACCAATCACGACCGACATCGTCCGTTCGGGAATTTCACCAATCACGACCGACATCGTCCGTTCGGGAATTTCACCAATCACGACCGACATCGTCCGTACGGGAATTTCACCAATCGTGGCCTACATTGTCCGTACGGGAATTTCACCAGTCGTGGCCAACATCTACCAGACTAACTACGCCGGGTATAGGCTATAGGGAGAATATATTTGCCAGGGAAGTTTGGCCACCAGAGAGTTTTATTTCTGGGCGCAGTATTAACTTTACCGTGGACCGATTCTACTGGCCAATTATTCCCTTTTTTGCCGAACGCTACGCCTGCTGGAGGCTAAAACATCACCACTCATGTCCGACATCGTCCGTACGGGAATTTGAGCAATATTGTGATACCGTACGCGTGTTGAGTCACAAAACTATCACCCACAAAGTCGACACTACGCAATCGAATATTGAAACTCGTACCGCCAGTTTGTTGTTGCTGTTTTGAATTTGTGTGTAAAGACGAATGTTGTTATTTCTCTTGTCTTTGTAGTCACGCGACGCCTCGCCATTTTGAATTTCAGGTTTATTGCTGATTTATGGCTTGACATCAGTCTGTTGCTCTCACGAATATCTTGTCAGACCTACGAATATAATGAACGTTAGAATTTGAAACATAGTGATTTCTCATTTAGAGTGAAATAGGGAAGGAAGGGCAAGTCACTTCTCGAGTTTGCATATAACGGAGATATTTCGCCGGCGGAAGTCGTATTAAAAAAAGCAAACGGATATGTTTGGTCGGCCTTGCGAGATTTCACTAGCACTATCGTTGCCAATGAAGTTCGGAAGCCACATTTTTCCCCAGGAACTTTCACAGCTAACGTCTTCATCAGAACAACCACGGCTAGCTAAATCTACACTGTTTCATTTTCTTACCCACCCCTGGTCTCCAATCTGTTTTCCTTCAGTTTTCCCTCTTTTGTCACGAATAAAAACACATGTTAATTCCTGTAAGGTTGTGACCGCTTTCAGCTGTTGAAAATGATTTTGGCACAAAATTAGCAATTTGCAATCAACTATTGTATAGAAATAGGATTTTTCTACGGCATTTTAAACGGGCCAAACTTTCATACGGCAATTCTTATTCGATCAAACTTTATTTTAAATATTATCGTTAAATATTCCAGATACAGAACTGTTATTTTAGACAATGAAGATTAAGGCTAGCATCAGTGTGGATAAACAATTATGAGTATGCGAGCCGGAAACGCTAACAACGCTGAGAACAAAGGCCGTTCTTAAAACAACGTGTATTGTTAAGTCAATTGTGTGTCGAATTTTCTGTTGTGTCGTCCATAGGACTCGGTGAATAACAAAGCCTTTGGAAATACAAGTACATGTACTAGAGTTGCAAAATCCCTCTTTTTTCATAGATAGAGTGTCATAAGATATATTTGTGACAGACTGTTAACTGCTTTGTAATGTTCCCTTTTATACACAGGTGCGCAGTTTATAAGTGTACGAGGAAGAATACCGAAAACAGTTAACTGACTTCCTCTTCGGAAGAGATTTTATCATCAGTCTCGTATTTTTCGAGACATTATTTCGTTTGATCTAACACTACATATGCACCTTACCTTTTATACTAACATGATGTATGTTCAAGTCGAATCATCGACACATTTGATTGAAATTTCATCCATTTCATTTGAATTCTACCAGTCTACTACAATTCTGCTTAGCAGTTGTAGGTAAATGTGACAGGGTGCTCTTTTCACCCGATGTTCGTTTAATGCAAATCAGCGTTACTTGTTAAAGTTTGTTAGCCATTTATTTAATCTACTTACATAATTGAAAACATCATAACGATTTTTTAAACTTCCTGATTGTCAATCTGAGATTGCAGCATGTATATCACCGATAGTGGACGGTAAGAAAATAAGTTGTCAAACGGCTGGGTCTACGTAGCTGATTTGAAGCCTAACAAATATATATTGTCAGACTGATAATTTAAAAAAAACTTTATCATTGAAAACACATGACATGTCACATGTTTATTTTTGTTTCATAATGAAGCCACCGTTCACTTTATTCTTTAGATTACAAACCTACCGTATGTCCTAGGTGGGTCCGCTGTTTCATGCAGCTCAACCAGTGACTTACCTTTCTTCTTGTAGAGAATTAGAAAGTATTGCAAAAATGACAATGGTTCGTTTGTGAGCGTGCAATTTCGTTGCATTTTGTACATATCCTTCAAAATTATGTACTTGGTTCTTCAAACATCAAAACGCAACTCGATCTGGTATAAACGGCAAATCCTGAATATGAGAACGGATCTCAAGGTAACGTCAAAACGGAAAACAAAATAACGTCAAAACGGAAGTAACGTCAAAACGGAACACAAACCAGAACGAACAGAACATGGCGAAAACAAATCAACAGCCCTGACGTTAATGATTTAAGACCAAACGGCATTGCTGGCTTTTCTCCGACAATCGATATCGACGTGCCTGTACAAAAGAAAAGAGAAACATATGATTTGTATCAGATGCAAATAGTATTCAGCACATTTTGGCCCTCTGAACTCAAGCATCAAGTTAACATCGATATTGAGTAGTGAAAACCCGTGCGGGCGACGTTGGTCACGACTGGTGAAATTCCCGTACGGACAATGTAGGCCACGACTAGTGATATTCCCGTACGGACGGTGTTGGCCCGACGACTGGTGAAAGTCCCGTACGGACGATGTCGGACGTGATTGGTGAAATTCCCGTGAATGCAATGTGGGTACTTAGTAGTGAAAACCCGTGCGGGCGATGTCGGTCCCAAGTGGTGACATTCCCGCACGGGCGTCCGCGCTTCTAGGTGGAGAGGTTCCCGTGCGGGAATTTTACCACCTGTATGGTGCAGTTCCCGCACGGGAACCTCGCCAATTCCCGTACTTGGGCTTACCTGAAAAATTTAGGTCCACAGAATATAATTTTGGCCTCACAACATTATTCATAATAAAGTAGAATATCAATTTTTTATCACCAAAACTTACTTACAAACCCTACTGCTTCTCTTGAGAATTTCAATCTCAAATTCTATAGCTAACTTTAACATTCTAAAGTGATACATCAAACAAAGTGCAATAAAGGTAATATTACTTTTTCTGAAACTTGTGCATAATATTACCTCTACCCTATATGAGTATATCCTACAAAAATATCTAGGTGCACTGGTGCACCCACAGTCAAAAATTAGGTGCACAGCTCCAATTTTGGGTGCACAAAGGTGCACATGCACCCACTATTTCCAGCCCTGGTGGTTACTAAGGGGTGGCTCCTACATTCAAACACCATGATGAGATATGTTTGGTATTGGGGGCATCAAAGTCACAAGGGGATTACAGAAGACATCTGGGTTGATCCAGTCATTACAGTGTACCATTCATAGCTGAGCTAAAGCAGATCTACCTGTCATGTAATAAGGAGGCCAGAATAATCCTTGCTACATTACTTAGATATTGAAAAGTATCAGAACTACATACAAAGATATGACTGACACTGTCTGACATGGGTCTATGGATTGATGAGATGAAAAAAAAAATCATTTATATATTCCAACTAGCATTACGTATGTTTTTGATTTTTTCCTATAATGCTTGATAATGTTAATATCATATTTGTAAATCATACTAAATGCTTGAAAACAATCAGTGCAGGTGCATTCAAAAGGCTGAAAAAGATAACATTTTAACTTGTGACCTTACTAGTAGCGCACTAGAGGCTCAAACTGTCAATTTTTGCCTGTATCAACCGTGTTGTAAATCATACAAAGCAACTGCAAAATGAGCAAATACATGCCATAAATAACATAAAAAATAATATAAAAATATCTCAGGAAATGGATAGTATAAATGTCACAGAAGGCCAAAGGCAATTCCTAAGTCAAAGAAGATGTGAATAAGAACAAAAATTAAAAATCTATTATTCTGTATAGCAATCAAAGTTGTTCAACCTTCCTGATCACGTAGATTTCAAAATGAAGCTTAAGGCAACCTTTTTTTTCCAAACTTTTCTTATTCACAATCATGCATCAGTTTTGAGGTTCCTAGAGGATGTCATATAATCAAACCAACATGGCCTTACTAAAGATCAAAAGCAGCAGACAAATCAAAGCCACTTGTTGGTATTCAGTCTGCCAATGAATTTACATTCCTCTTGCCCTTGGGTGGTAAGACAACTGCACAACAAAATTGATTTTGCACTTCCATGAAAATGTCAATCTAAAGACACCAGCTTGTACCCTTCTTGTGGAATAAATAAACCAGTCCACTACTACTACTACTACTACTACTACATAACATTACCCTGTCCTTGCACTGAAAAATAGACTTAAGTAAAGACAAGGAAAACCGAAAGGCATTACAAAATTGATTTATTACCTAGTTGTCCAAAATAAATCAGCTCCATACAAACCAGGAAGAAAGCAATAAACCTTATCAATGTATGAATCTATGAACTGAAATCTACATGGATTTGACTACACAGTATAACCAGTTGGTTCTTAGCAAATATACATGCATTACCCACACATTTCTGGTTTCACTCACGCATGTGTAGTCAAGTAATGAAAGCCTTAAACGATAATAGGTGTTGCTAGTTTGCTCTTTAGGCCTGTATGGGGACAAAAACCCTACCAATCCAACCACTTATGGCACAGCCAAAACAAACTGAAAGGAGTTTGTTCACTAAATAATAGATTGGGAGAATGTCGGGACCGATAATAGAAACCAGTAATACTGATAAAGCAAAACAGATAGGATACAGCTTATCATGTCAACATCAACAGTAAGATAAGGATTAATTTTCACTTTTTAATACATAATACACCCACAGTAACCCACATCATGAAGATAGAACTACGCAATAGATAAGCTAGATCTCTGTCACAATTTGCCAGCGCTTGTGTCATAACACAGAAACATCTGTGTCCAATTCTCTACAGATGGTTCTGAATAGCCTGTGTAACATCCTATTTAGTTTATGTCCACTTCTACTAATTGAAGTTCTACACAATGTATGTGTATATTCCACAATCGCACCGGATGTATCTTTTAAAACCAGGATGATATCCAGGCTAGACTATGTCAAACTGTAAATTATGTCAAAGCAGGAATTTTCATGTTAAAAATTGTCCAGGGCTCTCCAGGTGTTGACATAAGACACTTGTGGTGTATTTCTGGAACAGATATACAAGCACTCCATGGTATTGACAAGCACAACAGATAACATATGGCACTGATCTAACATACCACACTGTCCAGGGAATAATCTGATTGATAGGATAGAATGCAACTTCCCACTATTTTCTGCAGAGAGAAACAAAAAGTAATCATGGACTATCTTTTTCAAGTTAGCAGATACATAACTTCAAATAAATAGTTACCATGACATAAATGTCCATATTATGATATTATAACCATAATATCAACAACAATACACCAGTGCAGCCACGAATTTGCGATATCAATTAGATACAATCGATCAAAGGTTCATCAATAAATTTCAGACTGACAAAAAAACTTTCCCTGAAACCCGACCAAAATTGTTTGGGACTCCCTCAGCAACTATTATAATATAGACTTGAATCATGATAACACAACAATGACCAAGATGATAATACAATTGTCTGGTAACATATATCTCCAGATCTATGGCCTTGGACTAGGCCATTTTCGTTGATCTCTGTCCATTGATCTGGACTCTGGCACAAGTTTCGCTGCTTTATTGGGCAGCAGACCAACTGTCATGTATGCTGCATACAACATGACCTTTAAATTAATGCCAAGCTGGCAGATCATACCAAGGCCAGCAGCTATTCATGGATAATATATAATATATGATATATATATCTTCCCTCTTTGGAAAAAGAAGTTATTAGTAGTACATACATGTACAGAGTTTCAAATCCAGTTGTTATGATATGGCAAAGATTTGCTGTCAATTGTTTGACATTTCTGACCCTCCCAACTTCAATCCCCATAATTGAATACATTTGTATATGGGCATGCTGAAATGAGCTCAGCGTTTGATTTAGATTTTCCTACATTGCAATTATATATCATCTTCAAAGACTTAGAGTTTTGGAGAATTCTTGTTGCATGGAGGTTTAGAAAATGCAAACATAATTGAAATATTCTCGCATTTTAATTTTATTTCCTGATAATTCAGATACCTTCAAACAACTTTTTTTAACAATAACAAAGTATTCCTTGTAGAAAACTGTTGGAGATGCATACAAGTGAATAACTGCAGCCTGTAAACCTAATCAGGTATTATTTCCTATACAGAAAAAGGCATAAGGTGTATTGATCTGGTACCTGTATCAAGCATTGATTGGGTATCTGTGACAAGGCATGTACCCTCTCTGGTATTACACACTGACATATCATAATACTGTAAATGCAGAAATGTTTGCGGTGGTTTTATGTTCGCGGTTTTCGTGGAGACCATTTCACCGCGAACTTAAAACCACTGCAAACATTTTTGTCCAATACTGTAGCAGTATGTTACTATAGCGTTGCCGCACTTAAAATCACTCTCAATGTTGCCCATAGCGCGAAATAAAAGTAACCATGTTACTATATGCCCTTATAATCTATATATGGCAGTCAGAATTGTATAACGTACTACTAGGTGCTAAAGTAGTAAAAGATTGCTAATCATGTAGCCGATAATAAAATGTCACCAAGAGTTTAAATCTCATTTGGGAAAAACAAAACAGTGCAGCTACACAACAGTATTTGACTGAAAAACCACACCCATGTTTTTTTTAACCACAACATGTAACTTGTTATAAATCAAAATGGCCTCAACCCCCCTCAAGCCATTTCCATTTTTTTTACGCCTTAACTAGCTTTCCATAAAACAGGTATTGGACAGTAAATTTGTATACAGGTATTCCGTATTGGACAGTAAATTTGTATACTTTTCTCTTAGATAATTCAGGTAAACACTACATTGAGTTTATCAGGTCATGCATACTAGTAATAGTAATATACAATGTAGTTTGACCTTTGCACTGCTGTGATATTTAAACAAGATGCTGGCAGGCATAGAAATAGATGATTTCAGGATGCAAACTAGAAATACATTAGTGTCTAAAGTGTAACAACAAAGGACACATTTGGCAACAAGATTAAGTGGTCAGCATAAAAAGGCTTTGTATCATCCCTACCCTTAGTGCAATACTTGAGACGTCCATAAATTAAACATGTTAGGAAGCCAGCGTGCCAATATATAGCACAGGGGCATTATTAGAAAAACGGTCTGACTGCAATGTCAGTGCAAAATCAATGATCTGACGCAGCGCGAGCAACAGGACAAAGATGATCTGCACGATTCATCAAATTTGGTTGGAACTGCAATCCAAGTACTTCTACCAACTGTCACATTTTCTGGGTCATTACATAGTAGTATGAGACATGGGAAAGTATATTCAGCTCTCTTAAGGTGTTTGGTTTCTTGCTACAAATACAATGATCACTTGAGAAGCACTCTTACTGTTTGGCCACATCAATTAAATTTTTTGGTCCATGGTTGTATCTAAAAATGATGCTAAACATGAAAACAGAGTCTAAGGGTAAAATCTTACCTTGCTGCAAATGTACACACAAATGTACATGTAGGAGTACAAATATAAATACAGTCAGATTCAAGTTTTCTTCCCAGCCCTCTGTTTTTATTTCATGATATCCTTTTGCTTCATTTTTACTTATAATGTCTGAGAACCAAGGAAATGAATTGGTTAGCCTTAGGGACAATGAGTATCATGATAAAGCAGGGCATCTAATAGACTAATGCAATATCTCCCCAGAAGGATTAAGTAACAGTGCTGTGGTACCTTCCATGCCACATCAAAGACCGTGTCATGTGTCTTCAAAGCAGGTGTCTAATCTCTTCTGTTACTTGAAACAGTGCCACAAAGGTCTCTTGGTGCTTAGTGAAAAGGTTACCACAGCAAGGAAAAGGTTAACATCTCAGACAATTTCTACCACAGATGTGATCTCCAAGCAGATCTACACCTGTGCAAAAATTGTATAAGCTAGCCAGAGAAGGTCCTTCTCTAGCCAAGGAAGGTCCTTCTCTGGCTAGCTTACATTTGTATACGATTTTTGCACCGGTGTAGATCTGCTTGGAGATTACCACAGATGCCATGTAAAAGCCAGGAAATTCTTTGACCCCCTGCTACAGCACATATACAACTGAGGACACTAATGTAAAGTGAATGTTGTCTCATACCCTGACCCATGGATGACCTATAGCATGTCATGTCTTTTCCTCACTGGGGACAGATACTGGGCTATGCACACAAGGAGTCTATCTGGGTTTATTTCTATAAACAACCTAGATCTTCTTTGCTCAGACTTGGGGCAAAGCAGTGTGGACATGCTAAGAACAAGAAACAGGACACTAAGTTTAGCACTGGTGTTGTATGGTTTGGCTGTACTCAGTTACAATGTGTGAATGAATCAATTGCTAAAACAGAAATAGATCTAGAACTCAGAATACTAAAAGAGTGAATCACTAGGACTTTATCATGTAAGTCTCAAGAAATGCATGGAAGGAAAGTGCCTAATAGTAATACCAGCAAAAAATGACTACAAATTGTTTGAAATTGCTTCTGTGCAGGACATTGTTGTAATACACTACAGTACATATATGTAAAATACCAGCAACAAAATTGTAAATACAAATTGTTGGAAATTGCTTCAATGTAGACTTACAGTACACACTACCCACACTCACTTGTAAAAAGTATTTTAGACATATAGAGTAGATGACCTGTTCCAAAAGACATGTGCAAACACAACAGTCAACACAGCCACTTTCTAACAGTCAACTGCAGCTTGCTCTTTCCGTGCGCTTTTAACAGGTAAAGATTGGATGTCTGAAGATAGAATTGCACAATGTCATTGTCAATGGCACAGAACAGGGATTTCTTTTCTTGGCGGTTAAGTTGAGCAAACACTTTACCTCAGCTATCAAATTGGCTGTGGCGCCTGAGGATGGTATCTTTTACCTGAAACTTATTTTGCTATAAAGCCTATATACTTTCCCTCCCAAGTCAAGGATTTAGTCTTTTACGGACCCAAACATGCATTTTGGATGATGGCAGGAAGCTCCAAAGACGCCTTATTTCTTGGGTATTGCTCGATTTTTCAGGCAAAGTTGTCCTGTGTACTAACGGATTGTACATGCCTCAATAAACACTGAATCAGCCAATAGCGTTTTGCTTTGTGTGACCTGCTCCTAATGCTATTAGATTTGATGCTATGTTGGAAAATGAGGGTCGTTGATTGTATGTAACTATGTTGGTGCTCATTCCCTACAAAAATCCTACAAATCTGACAGTAAAAACTAAAATTCCCTACCAGCAACTTGTGTAAGTGGCGATAAAAATAATCAGTGTGGCAAGCCAAACTAGAATGTGTTGGGAATAGATTTACAAAAGTCGACACTGAGGGGGGAGGAGGGTCTGGGTAAGAAAAAACACAATCCATTCCATGGTCACACCCATCCTCCCCAAACACAAGATTTTCGAAATCAAGTCGAGTACCCCTTTTCTTGTCAGAAGGATACAAACATCCAGAAAATGGGGCAACAAGGGAGCAGTATTCCATAAGCCTCAAGACTTGTGACAGCACATAAATAAATGTATGTAATGGTTGATTGCTTTATCAAGGCTTCAAGATGACTGTCAAATGTAATAATACAAACATGATTCGTACTCAGGTAGCTCATCATTATAATTACTACATACCTGGTGCGTAAAAACCCTATACATACTTACTTGTTAGTCAGACTGACATTGGTAGGGTAAGATGCATCATACGTATATTGTTAGGTACATGTTATAGTACATGGGTAAAACATGCCCTCTTCAAGTCTAAGTCGTCAAATCGAATGTGATAACACAAACAAGGTCATTACAGAGGCACATAGATCCACTACATACCTTGAGTACATATTAGAAAACATTCAGTTAGGATACCCAATACTCTAAATGACATTGGTGCAAGGTAAAACACACCCTCCTGAAGGCTTTAACTCGTTCAAGGCTACTGTCAAATGCACCAATACAAACAATGCCTTTAAGAAGGGACATAGATCCACTAAATACTTAGAACAAACACGAGGAAGCATGCAGTGAGGGTACATGATACTCAAGACTGACAAGGGGATCCTTGCCTTCCTGTGTGCGGGTCAGAGACTTGGCCTTGTCTCAGACAGACGTTCTGACCTCACACAACCTTGTCCTCCCATGCAAACAGGACTGCGCTTTTCTCAGCTGTGACAGGGTTGCGAGCTCCTGCTAGCGAAGGAAGCAGCCAATTTGGCGCACAAACGTACTTTAGATGCCATCACGAATGGTGGGGAGAAATGGCCGGCTACTTCGGAACATGATGAATCTGTGTGGTAAAACGATTGTAGGAAGCCATATCGGATAGCGGGCGTGAGAGAGCATGGGACGGAGGCCTGTCACGGTGAATCAGGAAGCCGTATGAACCCCTGAGCCGTTCCGCTGGTGAATTGTCGTCATGGACAAGATGACACCAATCAGCAAAGCAAACAGGGTGGTGTTTGTTTAGTAGAATTGATCAATCTGTGATGTTGACAAGTACATCGTACAACCTGTCAAAATTTTCTACTCACCCCTGCCCCTTGCCAGCTTGACGATTGCGGTCCCGGTTCGCCGCATTTTTCAGTCGCCCCTTTGGCGCTTTTGTCCGCTTTTTCCGGGCCTGGATGGCTAACACTGCGAATCAGAAGGATACATATGAACAAACCTGACCGAGACGGTAGAGGACACGGTTAGAAACAGGCGAGAAAATGGTATAATTTGCTCACCTTTTCTGGAACTCATTCTCAAACTTTTTTTCTCGATTTTGAAATTGGGGTCACCGCGCTTGCGCATTGGCTCATTATGGTGCATTGTGGGATGGCCGCGGGGTCAAACGTGGAAAAGAGGGAAATCGAAATTTTCTGGTTTTCGCCGAATCTACAGAATCTGGTGATTTTTCTGTAATTTTTTACTTAAGCACATCACGTAGGAAGTAGCGTCGTAGTTAACTGGCAGAGTGAGCTCCTGCAGAGAATTTGTCAGTGTAGTTTCGACAGAGGGCAAGTCCGACTGGCGTCAGACACAGGTTGGTGCACGTTGCAGTTTCCATGATTTATTAAATATTTGAACGAACTGTTGACATTAAAACTACATGTAAACCTGCGTTGTTGTACCCCTTATTTCACACCCAGGGAGTGTGTTATTTTGTGTGTGTGTGTCTGCCCATGCATGTATCTGTCTTTCTGTCTGTGTTTCAAATCTGCAATTTATATAAGGTCTGCCAGAGGGCGCTTACCATCAAGAGGGGTTGAAGTCTGCTGTCTCTGCCTTGTTGAGATTTTAATTAAGACATCAGAAGCACAAAACCTGTTACTTACTGATGATGACAAAGCCGACAGAAATCGTAGAAGGATTAGTTATGTTTAGCCATAAGTATGGCTCAACATATTGTTTTCTCTCATGTTTCTTCTCCTGTCAAATCTTCAAATCGATTCATCTCTGTCATTTGTTGACCAAATGACCTGAAATTTGGTACAGAGGTAATGTAGGCAAAAACCAATGTACGTTCTTTTCCTTTTTTTGATATTGACCTTGAAAGTGATTTTATTGAGGTTTTTAGGCTATTTTTAGCATATCTTGGCCTCCTGCGCCCTTGTATTTCAACCGAATGACCTGAAATTTGCTGTATATGTGGCTTGAACAAATATTTAAAGGACTACATTCCCATTTTTGGCATACATATATTCAAAACGATTTATTTTGGGCTTTCTTGACAATATTTGCCACTTCTGTCACTTTCAATACTACATATGACCTACAGGTCATTGACCCCGAGTGCCTTGCACCTGGCCAAGCTTGAAGTTTGCTTACGAGGAGGAAAGACCGGACATAAACATTTAACGTGATTATCGGGAAAACACCATGTTCCCTTAAACTCAGTGGTTAAATTGCAGTTTAGGAAATTTTATAACAGAAAACAAGTTAAATCAATGATTTTGTGAATGTTTATTCTAGCATTAGTTATTCCAGATATTTTCAAACTCCAAATTCTTCAACACAACACGGGAGATCGTTTCTCCTCAGACTGGCGCGACACTCCTGTCAAAATTGATTGATGATCTCTCTATGCCGCCGACTTCATACATGATCAAAGGCGGGTGGTAGGCGGTGCCTTCCTACATGTCCTACGTACGGGCGTATGGATCGTAGAATTCGGCAAAAAAGGAATGATTAGGCCAGTAGAGTCAGTCCCCGGTAAGGTCAATGATTCGCCCCTTTGCGCTAGCTTGTAACGTTAAATGAATGTACCCTCTGGTGGCCAAACTTCACTGACAAACTTTCTCCCTATTATCATCATGAGCTTGCGTTAGTCTGGTACTAGTGACTATTATGTGCCGGGAATGTTTATCTATCGCACGCCTTGGAAGGAAGTTCAACCATGATAAATGGTCGGCCGTTGCGAAAATTTGGAATCCCATGCTGTTGATTTTTGTGATTGAATCTGTAAGAAAATATATTTTCATGTCGTTCATGTTTTTGGGACGGACGCCGGGACGGGGTGAATTTTTTCTATCATTTTCGTCCCGTTAGTAATGCAAATCGAATCGTGTTGCACAAGAGGCAAAACACTAAAAACGTGGGTCTTGTGGAGTGTTTTGGAGCGGGAAAATGCCGGATATTAGCGGTGCCGAACAGTGTACATCGTCGCGCGCGGGTGACGCTCCGTCAAAACAAATCCGCTGGTGGTCTAGCGCGGCCACCGAAAATAGGCAGAAACACACAGGAGGACTTAGCACCTTCGTTTATGAGGGCAATTGTGAAAATCTTTTGTTACAAATTGTTCGAACATTGAAACATTTGGATAGATGGTTTGAAACTGTTCTAAATAAAGAGATTTTTGTGTAGTTACGTTCGAAATGTTTCCAACGTATGTGAAATGAGTTCAAACATGTTATAAGTTTCAATTCTAATTGTTTGAACACTTTAGAACTGTTGTGACTTAGACATTCTTTTAATCAAAATAGTTCAAACATATTACAAATATTATATTAAAACCCTCTCGGTGACTTTGAATTGACCCAAATATGTTGTTTTTGGTCATTTCCTTCGTCTCCTGTCAAATCTTCATATGTATACTATGGAAAACTTCATTCTTCCCTGGGGCTGATCTTTTTTAATTCAATTTTGAACTGGGTTGATTATGCGCAAGAGTGTAATTTTCAGCGGATATTTTTCGACTGGTTTACATGGAAATGGCACGGAATATCCCATTCTTGCAAGGGGAGGATTCTTTAATTATTTCTTTCAATTTTGAGCTGGAATGATTATGAAAAAGTCCATTCTTTAGCAGAAGTGTTAATCAATTAGTGGATATGGTTGTGGACTGGTCCATATTGTGTTGAGGTGCTACTGGAAGACTCAGTTTTGGACTGGGGTGATTCATTTTTTTAGTGCAAGTATTTTAGAATGGTCCATTGTTATTTGGGGAGAGTCCATTTTTTGCATGGCGAGGAGTATGGCTAAACATGCTGTATTTGCTCGCAAATGTTGCCTTTCTAGTATTCAGTTATAAAGGGATTTAGCATGCATATTTTGATGATCATATTATTATTAAGATATACATTATATCATAATGAGGGTCTGCATGCTCTTTTCCGTAAGGCGTAGGCAGCCTATTTTGATTTCCTGTAATTCGTAGGGAAAGCCGTCCTATCCACGTAATTCGTAGTGAGGCAACCAGATTTTGCGTAAATGCCTTCATGATTCTTTTAGCATTATACTTAAAGTTAAGGCGTTATTCTAAATTCAGCATGAAGCATTGTTGAGACCCTCCATGCAGACCCTGTATAATGTTTAATGTGTATATAACTGTTGATAACGTTACGTTACATGTATCGAAACAGGAGGATGGCAGATATGGAACAAGAAAAGAGATCTGCTGAACCAGAGCCACCAGAGAAATCCGCGAAAAAGATCAAGTTATCTGAAGTGTCGGAAGCAATACCTGACAAAGGAGGTAAAAACCCATCTACATGTATGGACCAGAAGCCGACGGGAGCTGGTGATGGAAATAGTCAGGTTACGGGAGGTAAAATAATCATTTTTAATATTTGCTACTTGTCATTATAGTTCTGTTCTCTAAGTCTATATAACTGTAAAATCTGCCATCAAACTTTCTATACAAGCTATTACTTTCATGTTAAAGTGTCACATGCACTAGTTACAGTGCTAGTACTGTACATGTATGCCTGTATATATTCATCTGTATTTCAGATGTTTAAGTCAAAACATCAGGTTTAAATGATACAATGTGTATATGGGCTGAGAATATTCAAACCTGTACCTGATTATCCCTCAAAAGGGTCAAACAAGTAAATACAACAAACAAGACCATGAGCAACTTAATCAAAAATGATTTTCTTTCTCTTCTGCAAAACAAAAGATGACTCACAAAGCAGTGACAGTAGCCGGGAAGCAGAAACAGAGGACAGTAGCGGGGGCAACACCAGTGTCTCAGGACAGAAGGTTCCGTGCAGAGTAAACCTGCTGGCACCGAAGGAGACGGATGTCGGGATCACAGAGTACATCAGCAAACATGAGGGGTTCTCAGGGATCATCAAACAAAGGTGAGATGGACTGTTGCCGGTTTGATAAAAAGTTAGCAAAATTTTGTTTGTGTGTCACAACAATTGTTGCTGCCATTTTGACATTTTAGCCTCCGTTTCACAATTTCTCACTGCCAGAGACTTATACAAGGGATCACAGTTTTTGTTCACATTCAGGGTATTCGCTCTAACTGGTAGGCAAGAGGACGTTAGCAGATCGGATTACTGAATAACATTTGAATCAGTAGATCATTTATAACATTTATTTGAATAATATGTTATTGATCTTTTGCCTAGCACCTGCTTTTTAAGTTTTTAACCTCCTTGTTTTTACCTAACACTGGATCACTGTGAGGCCATCATGATCTCTTGTATCGGCCCCTTCCTAGTTCCCCATTTCTGTAACAAACTGCCTTCAAACATCTGCTTGGAGAGTGGTACTACATGATGTAGTAGGAAAGTTTTGCTTGTGTTTGTGCTATACCATCTGCTGTCCGTCCTCACACAGGTACTCGGATTTCCTGGTGAGGGAGGTGGATGTCCGCGGGAGAATTGTCCAGCTGACCGACACAGCTCCACTCGTAGATAGCGGCGCACAGGCTGCCACCAGTGCTGAAGACGTGCTTTCACAAGAAGACAAGCAAAAGCTGGAGAACCTGCTGGAATCAAAGGACAAATCAGCCGCTGTTGATATTCAAGTAAGAATGATTGCGTTGAATTTTACCTATCCTATTCTCTTGAATTCATGATAGTCTAACAACTACTTCAACCAATGTAAGAAAGACATGAATAACCAATGCTAAACTTAACATTTTTTAAAGAAATTCATTGTTGATAGTACTCATATTTCAGATACATTCACATCAGCAAAAATCTCATAAGAGGTTTAGAGGTATCTCTTCGGAATAGGATGAGCAAATGTTGCTTAGCGTTCTAAAGTTATACAGTAGATATTGAAAGTACATTTCTTCTGCAGCGAGCCAACACCGGCGTTATGATGTCAAGACAGGACAAGACATCGTGGTTGAGGTTAAATCTGTCTTTTGGAATGGACGTAAAATGTGGGTCCTGTGTTGGAGGAGGTGCCTTGAGCACATTAAAGGAGAAGGGCTAGCAACCCCTCCCTGTAAAAACATACTCTGCCAATGAAACCGCAAGGAAACTTGCTGCCCTATGTGCCACTAGACAGTACAAGGGTCTGAACAAACGATACACAATGACATTGTATCTGAGGGTTCTTAAACTTTAATTTCTGTACTGTGGTTCTTGTCTTAGGTTGGAGATGACAAGGAGCAGAGAACCCAGGTTCACCATGCCATCAAGGAACTCTTCTCGGGACTACAGAGTGAGACCGTGGATGTCTGTAACACCAAGGTCATCAGGGTCAAATATGGAAAAGGTTCACAGGCCAGAGGTGAGCATTCTCGCACGCCAGAGTCATCCCGCGGACTGTTACACACTTGACCAGTATCGGCAAACCATCTGCCCGAAATTACTATTGAGGGCATGGCCGCTTACCAGCTGTTAACCAATCAGAGAATTGCCTAAAAACTGTCTTCTTGTACCAAATAAGGCAAAGTCATTGATATTCGTAACCAATACAAACAGTACATAACATTAGGTACTGTAACAGTACTCTCTGCGTCCAGATTTGTTTATCAGGTACCAAATTGAAATCTGTCAGTTTTGTTAGTAGAAGGCAATCACAGCATCACTGAATACCGAAGATTTGTATAATAAAACATCTTTGCTCATTGAACAATACTTATGATGGTTACTTGTAATCTATCGTTATATTCTAGTGTCATTGATGACACAAGCACTTTAAGGTTGAAAAAACAAAGTTTAGGTTAAAAAATACTTATGATGGTTTGTCATATCAATTATTGCACTCTATATGACTGTGCATTTGGTGTTCTATTTTAGTACAGAAAAAGTTCAAGTGGCCCAAGGGCAGACCCGACTACTGCCACTTCGTGCTGTACAAAGAGAACATGGACACCATGGATGCCATCAACATGCTTGCCATGAATCTCAGGTAAATGATTGATATTTCTATGGGCCACAAGTGTTTGTCAGATATCATATTTAAATTTCTTGCTGGTCTAATGAGTTGAAGCATATACAAAGTTCAGCTTCCAGTATTCTTGATCGTACATGTACATCATTTCAGTCAGGTCTTTTCCACTTGAACAAGTTTCATAGTTTTACTCAATAACTGTCAAGAAACCAAAGGATCTGTTTACCAGCTGGTTTGCTTTGGCGAGCAACACAACCATGTTGCTTGATGTAAAGCGTGAAATAGGTGTATGATAAAAGACAGTTCTGGTACTGTACTTAAGTACACTTAATACACATTTAAAACATTTTGAATAGGAAGAAAAGTTTGGAACTAACATATTATTCTGTATGTTTAGGTTGAAGCCTGGCTTCTTTGCATATGCAGGAACAAAGGACAAAAGGGCAATCACTGTACAAGAGGTGACCGCATACAGGTTAGTTAGTTATTTTGTCATTGGTTAGGACGACAACTCTCTCTTCGCAGCCAAGGGCTGAATTGCAAGGGTCGGGAGCGACTGCAATTCGTGCTGTCTCAGGTGACCTCAATACGACAATTAAACCAGTGTGGTGGGTTCTTTAAAGTGCTTGAGGTGTGGCTCTCCTCAAACACGGGACCTGCATTTAACGTTCTATCCCTAACTGATGCTAGGTACTCATTTCAACCTGAGTGAAATGAGGAAAGTTGTGTTATGTGCATTTCACAAAAGCACAACATCAATATCGGTGGCATATCAAGATTAGAACCTGCATGTACACCTGTAGTAGGACCTCTGGGTTTGGCCCACTGACTGTTACACCAACACATGTGACTTACCCACTCGATATGTTCCTTGTTACAAAATTGTTCTTAGACAGGACAATTCAAAGATTTAATGGCATTTCCTTTTTGTTAGTATGTGATCTAGTGGGAAAACTATGGGCATTTATTCTAAACTTAACCTATTGATGTAGGTTTTAGCAAGGTCAGAGGAACAGTTGGTAAACTTCAAACAACTTTCCTTACAACAGCATTATGCTTCAGATATTATGGTACAATCTCCTCCTTTCTGTATCATTATGAATAACTTGGACAAGGTAAATTCCATAATGTGATATTAACTAACAATTATAATGGATTGGTTCCCAATTCTTTATTGAAGCTATTACATTGTTGATTTATATATCTGTCACTTAAGGTTTCATTTTTTTACTGTTCTTAGGATAGCAGCAGAAAGGTTATCTAACCTAAACAAGCAGCAGACAAGATATGTAGTTGGAAACTTCAGGTAAGTGTCAGTATTATTCTTCAGTTACTACAGGCAGTGTATTTTACATGTTCTTCTTATTCCCACATTAACTTAAGGTGCATTTGCATGGAATGATTTGCTTACCACAGTTAGAGTGGCCACATCAAGAAGCTACCTTCAGACCCGGCCTGGCACATCGACTTTGATTTACGATATATGATTCGAATTTTGACGCTCAGTTGTGTATATATTGTTATTTTGGGTCGTTTTTTTGTTGTTCGTTACATTAGTTTCTCTTATTTCTTTGTTTATGTTATTCTGTACAGGGCATGCATGTGTAAAGCAGTGTGTTAAGCACTGGGCGCGCCTACCCTGAACTGAATAGATAAATAAGGAATATCATTCTCTTTTTGATAAACTGTTCTTTGATGTTTGAATTCAGGTACACAGAACAGCCTCTGAAGTTGGGGCTTCTTAGTGGCAATCACTTCACCATTCTACTTAGGTGAGTCTGCATGTATTATGTACTTAAACCCATTTCCACAGAGGCATTGAGCAACCATTAAGTGACAGAAATCCAATTTGGTAGTTTGAGCAAATTTCAATCAAGAATTTATCTTGTAGGTTTTATGTGTTTTGTTGTCTTACAAGTCTTACTTTAAGGATCCTATTCAATTTCTAAATTTCTAATTTTTCTAAAGTAATATGTCATACAAATCCAAGGTTGGCTGCTACAAAAACTATCTCAACCTACTATATGTTTTAGGTCCAAACGTTTGAGGTTTTGTAGGTTGAGATTGTCCATATGTGCAGTTGGTGTATTTGAATGCAGGCATTTATATTTACTAATAATTTAGGACAATAATAAGCACCTGATGATGTAGCCCCAGCCTTTTTCAGAAACTGTACGGGAAGTTCAGAACAGATAGAAGCTGGACTGACCTCACTGCGAGACTACGGCTTCATTAACTACTTTGGAATGCAGAGGTTTGGCACAACGTCTGTGCCCTCACACCACGTGGGCAGGTACGTCAGATTTTGGTCATTTTGTGTAAAGGTCAACTTTGTTTGTAATTAGGGCAGAATGGAGACACAATTGTATATCCTGAATCATTGTGAGTAAACATAACAATTGATAGTTTCAATTTGGTATACTTCTAAAATCCTCCATTGATGATAGTTGGGGGGTGGTCATTTTAAGAACTGAAAAAAATTAGTCTCACAATTTCTGCTATTATAGTATTACTGTTACGGTAGCTTTCAGTCCCTGTTTGAATGTTGTTCGGTTGGCTACTCTATTTAGCCTCTGGTTGCTGGAGCCAATCTTGTAAGGTTACAGTTCAACAGTGTCTGTTAGCATTTGAGCATAAAAGATGGTTTCTTAAATGACGATGCTCATTTTCTTTACAGAGCCTTGCTACACAGCAAGTGGGAAGAGGCAATAGAGCTCATCCTGAAGCCAAGGGAGGGAGGTAGGACTGTTGGAACATTGTTTGATCTTCCATACTTCATCAGTTATTGTAGAGTCCTAAATATCTTGTAAGTAAAAATATGAAGGAAAACCATAGACACACACCCTCTGCAGGGTTTGCACTAATTTCTGATGCAACCAAGCTTTCTAGCCAATCAGCCTGTGCAGGATTCAAAATCCCTTTTTCTATCCACGGCAAAAATCATTTATTTTACCAATACAGGGAAGGGGGACAGAACATTGTTTGTAATCATTTTCACTATTTACAGATATATGATTGATAAATATGATTCTTGGGTTGGTAAATGACATTTGTAAACCCTGTCTAGGTTGGATGAAGAATCATAAACAAACAAGATTGGAAGTCAAGAAGTGAACATTGAAACCCTTAAGAGCGCAGTCATTTGTTTCTTCTGGCTTGCATGCTTTCTATTCTATAAATCAAGTTGTCCTTTTGTTCACCACTTACCTTGAAACTCTTTGTAACTTATGATTACAGCAGTGACCCAAATGTACCAGCATTCATTTTAGGTATAAAGAGACATGCTATCAATTTGCATGTTAATAGTATATTTTTATAGTTGAAGTGCATGCATATAAAGAATGTGGATTGCATTTCTAATTTAAGAATGTTTACTAATTTCAGAAAGTAATTAGTTGAAAAATGACACTAACGGGACTGCAGCCAAAAATTTAAAGCTGCACTTGCAGATGAAAGATCTTTTGAATGTTTTGTTATAACTAACTAGTAGTCTACACAAATGTATGTCCTCTTACCTTCCTGCAATACCACAGAGCACCAGGAGGGGGCAGTGTCTGCCTGCAGGGACTACTGGTGGAAGACGAGAGATGCCAAGGGTGCTCTGGAGAGGATGCCGAGGAGAAATATGTCTAAGGACATAGAGGGTCGTCTTCTAGAGGGGCTTGCGAAAAATGGCAAGGACTTAGTGGGGGCTTTATCAAATGTGAGTTTGAGATGTGTGTTTCTTATCTTTTGTTGCAAGTCAAGTTACTGCATATCTATACACATTTAACTTAAAGTTTGTTTGTGAGATAGATGGTAACTACAATACTTAGTCAAATTTATCAGTCTGATAATAGATAGTTGCCTTGTATACATTTCCTACAATTAAGTCAAAACCTAGATTTTCTGTAACTATGCAAATCTAGACTCATACATTTATGCATGCTAAATTTTAGTTTTGTATTCAAGTTTCAAGTGCATTATGGATAACTTGAAAAGATACTTGGCATTGGAACATGTTTTGATAATAACTTGTTCTCATAGATTTTTCAAATTGAATTCTAGATTACTGTAAATTCATTTATTTTTGAAGGAACTTACTTTCAAGGTAGAAGGGGAATGGCTGTTTACACTGTGTTTCAAGTTCGTAGTTGAAACAATTTATTTCAGATAACAGTACAGTACAGTAGTTAACTGTAATACATTGGAAATTCTTATTTGCAGCGTTACCACAAAAACTGTAAAAAGGAAACCTCGGTGAACATTTCAAGATTTATAGGTATTTGTTTACTGTGTAATGATCCCACCTGTTGATTGAAGAAACAAGCAACTTTTCCCCTTTATTCCCAGATCCCAAGGAACACCCGACTGATGTACGTTCACAGCTACCAGAGCTACATCTGGAACAACATAGTCAGCAGGAGGTTACGGGAGTACGGCTTCCAACCAGTGGCGGGGGATCTGGTGTTGGAGAAAAGGAAAGGTCAGGCTCCTCAAAAGTTCTCAAAGTTTACTATTCACACAGTTACTAGTAAGTTAGAATTGGTGGTTTTAAATTAGTTTTCAATGTACATTAGTTTAGCTTTACAGCCATCCCATCCAAGAGGACGTCCCTAACGAAAGCTAGGTACTACTTCTTTGTCAAGTGAGAATATAGCTGCTGTAAAGTGCCTTTCCCAAGGGCACAACATTATGACCTGCTATCAAACCCAGAATCTTTTCCTTGGTTGTAACCGTTGCTACCCAATCAAGCTTCCCATCTGTACTCTTCTTCTATTTTGCTGAGTTTGGGTTTGTATTGTTTAGATGAAGCCCAGAGGTCTGAAGCCAAGGTGTTGTCAGAGGGAGACCTGGGAAACTACACCATCCATGATGTTGTCTTCCCCTTGTTTGGATATGATGTCATCTACCCACAGCACAAAGGTAGGTGGTTTATACACTCAGAAAAAAAGTAGTCAAAGAAAGCTGACTTCACCCCCTTGGTGGTACATGTAAGTGCCCTCTGGCAGCACATGTAAAAACTGCAGTGCAGATACATATGCACAGATCTAGACACACACACACACACACATACACACACACACACACACATACTCAAACACAAAAACATACCAACAACAGTCAAGCAAATATGTTTTTCCAATAAGAAGGCATATTCAGTACCAAGGACAGACACAGGAATTAATACAGACTGACATTTATGATGTAATGTAGGCAAGTCAATCACATTTCATAGAGCTTCTCATCCTCTGATGCCAGGCCTCTCACTTGTATGGGTCAAGCAATGGAGGGAAAGTTACCAGCTAATCACATTGTTACATATCATTGGCAGGACATTTTCTACTGTTATGATTAGTTGAACACTAATTTTTGCGTTTCGGCGCCTTCGCGCCGGAACGCAATGTCCTGGCTTTTACCTTCGATGCATGCCGCAGGATGCTTCGATGCATGCATGCATGCTGTTTGGTTCAACACTGTGTCGCACACCAGAAGACCTTATATGGCAATACGTTCCCAAATCCTTGTATAGCCGTTGCCTTATATGGCAAGGGAGCACGAAAAGGCAGGCAGGCTAGATTTGCATGACACACAGGAGGGCGACCGCATGTAACTGCTACAACTGTTCGGAAATATCATTGCATTGTGGTTTCGGACTTTGATATCCTGAAAAATGACCATATTACATCTATTCCACAAGATTGCAGAAGAAAAAAAAATGATTTCGTCAAGAAAACGACCAAAAATCAACATAAATGATACCATAAAGTGAGGTTATAGCATTACGTACAGAGAGACGGGGTACGTACCGCAGCTTAGCCCATCTGGCAACGCGAAGCACTTCGGACCCAGAAGATCCGGGTTCGTGTCCGTGCATGGATTTTTTTTTCTTTTTAGATATTGAATATCAAAAATATATATTGATATTATATTAATCTATCAATATCATATTTATGAATATCATTTTTTCATTTTTTCATTAATAAATAAAGAACTATTTTATATTTGTTATTTCTAAATATTCATTTAATATATACAAGGCCTTTGTCTTATGAACAGGACTTCATAGATTCCAAACCCTGCATTCGAATTTTTCTGTTCATTGTAATGGAAAATACCGTGCAGCGGCTCCTATGCGCGGTAAGATGATTCTTGCAAAACACTCGCCACTAAACTTCTATCCCCGATGTAAACAGAGGCTCTTGATGTTGTTTGCAAAACAGCGATCCTTTGTTACAGTAGCAAATGCTCCATTGTTCAGTATCGACTTCATTCAGACAACACGGACGTGGAAAGTGGCGCCGCTCGGCACAAAACTATGGGAATTTTCATGAATTTTAGCAAAATTACCCAGGAAAATAAGGAAGAAATGTTGTAAATGCGGAAACCAGAATACTAGTAATACGGATGAGGTAGCTGTTGATTTGTTTGACATTTGGTAGTCATTTTAGATAGAACCTTAGCTGTTATGAACTTCTATTTCACTTAATTACCATAGTGCTGATGATTCAATGGTGCTTTTTCAAATTTTATGTTTTATTGCGTGCCATGTACATAATTACATTGATAGCTTTTATAATGAGCCTATTGTACATTTTACAAATAAGTACAAGTTGTAGGCCAAGACCAGCTTTTTCAAAAGCACTTAAGTTAAGTGACGCAACTTCAAAATTGCTTTCCCCAATCTGCCTTTCTCTATTAAAACAGTACTCATTTCCCAAAATGACAATTTTTCTTATAGACTGAACAGCCCTTGAGTGACTTTCTCTGGCAGATTTTACTTCAAGTAAAGGGAAAAGACAATTCACACTCATAAACGTAGCCGAAACGCCAGCTTTTTTTAAAAGCTCTTGTTGTCCTGTTCTGACCAGCTAAGGAGTGGTAGAAAGTTGGAGGAACATTGGCCAAGTAATGTAGAAGTCTCAGGTTGTGAGAGTTATAAGAACCTGATAGTATTTATAATAATGACTTTTCCTGTTACCATCTGGTTTGATGAATGGATAATAAATGTTTTGTTGTTTGCTCTCTGCAGCTGAGGGGTGGTACAGAGAGATGCTGGCAGTGGATCAGCTAGATATGGACAACATCAGACACAAAGTCAAGTAAGTCCAGCATTTACACTTTCGGTGAACATTCTCCACAGATTTAGGTCTTTAAATAGTGCAATACTCTCAAAATATACAATCATTTGACACACTTTATTCAGATCTAGACATGCATAATGTATTATCCTGATAAAAGTAGTTTACACTTCAGTTCTGCCAGCAATATTTAAATCTTCAGCTTTGATAAAAGTGTGCAAACTGCAACTTAGCCTAAAATATTGACATACATTTTGTTTGGGACTACCGTGAAACATGTTCCCTGTGCACTTTTGACGCCGTCAAACTGTGCTGTGGGGCACGCTTACATACTTTTGTACATCAAATTTTATATCTCAAGTATGGAGCTTCAAGTGTCCAAAACTTTTGTTGAAAATGCTCCACTGATGTCACATTTTCAGGGACTACTCCTTGTCTGGTGCCTACAGGAAGATCATCGTGAAACCAACAAATTGCAAATGGCAAGTTTTTAATGTTATTCCCACTCCACATTTTACAGATGTTGAACTTTGCTTTAATTTGGAACAATTTTGAATTCCATTACCATACATTTCAGCGGGTGTATATAATATACAGTCTACTTCCGTCCATTTCTCGTAATCACTACCAATGGACTAGCCCTCTGCTGTAGTGTCTTGCACACATGTGTGGCCCAAGGGCTACAGAAATTGAGACAGATGCAACCCCTTGATTACAGAGGGTCATATAGTCATCATCTAATCGATTTTACTTTGGTCCATTTCTCATTCTAGGTCTGTCATGCATTATGATGATGTGAAGATTCCTCTGATGCTGACAGACAAGGACATCCTGGATGGAAAAGAAGCCCCTGTGGCTGCATCAGGTAAGGACAGACACTACAGTAACTGTTGTGTGTAATCACAGTGACTATAGCTTGACATTTGCATTTTGTATATCTTTCATCAGACAGAACGTAACGTAACGAACGTAAACTCGCGAGAATTACAGACGTGTGACCTTATTGACACGTGCCTTTATGGATATGTGACGTCAACTATTGGTCAAACGTACCAGGAAGTTTATAACGCCCCTGTCCCTGTTTTTTAAGACTGAGTTCTACATAATTTGTTGCTTGTTGTGATCCCAAGATGGAAAGATGAAGGCCCTGAAGGTGGAGTTCACCCTGCCACCCTCCACCTACGCCACCATGGCGCTACGGGAGATCCTAAAGACAGACACGTCCAGTGGACACCAGGCCATGCTTAACACACAGTAGTCATCAACAAGAACAGTCATAGAGAAAGTAAGAATGAGAGTCACATTTACATACTGTAGATCAATTTAGTATAATTGCGGTTGGTAATTTGAGTGGTTGGGGGAAAGGGAGTAGTTCACGTCATTTAATCTTAATGGTGGGAACAAACATCGTCATCAAACATTGTCATCAAATTTTTTTGATCATGAAAGTTTAGTGTTTGAAGAGTGATCATTAAAGTAGCTAAAATTAAGTCACCATTTACATATCAAGAATTGCAGTAACTTCTGCTTAATTTTTTTATATATTACTCACTTGGTAGCCAATTCAAATTTTGATTAGGCACTGCTAACTTTGAAGGAATGAAATTATCTTTAAAGTTTGATGTTGAATATCTGTATCAATGTTAAATTATTACATAATTAAAGATTCACATAAATTTGGCATGTCATGTCATTCATCATTGGTCTTCATTCAATTTTCACGCAGTTAGAATCTCAAGCAGTAGGATCCAATTTTCGAAGACAGAACTTCCATTAACAAAATACAGTAGCTGAAATTTTCCAAAAACATGCATGATTATTCAAAAAATGCATTCAGTTTGCCATTGTACGACGTATACCACCCCCAAGTGTTGGCCATTCCATTCTAACAAGGAACATCTGACAAGTCCCAATCTTACCTGTCAGATGCATGCTTAAGATATTGCCAGATCTTAACTAGTCTAATAATGGAGACCTGTCAAATTTTGTTGAGACTCCAATTACACTTTTTTCTAAAAAGTAGTCTGCGAGTTGTGGAAAGAAGTCCCAGAGTTTGGACACAGTCCATATCTGTCCCCAGGGGTAGTACACCTCCCTCTGTCGGGTAGCCCCTCCCCGGATGATGGTTTGTGCGGCCTCTGCGACAGGGGCCATCAGTTGTGTGGTGTCCAGTCCTCTGTCCTGGGGGTAAACCACAGGGATTATATATAATTTACTTTATTGCACAACAACTGTACAAGGTACAAAGTATTGTATCTGCTGATATCATAACTACAGCTCTATAACTTATGGCTAATCGTATGGGATGAGAATGGTCTTTAATTTACAATCATAATGAACACCAAGCCAAATGCACAGAATCTTATTCAATTTCATCTGTCTATGGCTCCAAAATAAACAGATCTATTCCATTTTTGTTCACTACCTCACCTACAAATGTAGCTTGCATAAAACCTTTCGTGTAAGTAAAAACTCCTCTGTGCATGAAATATAGCCCTTAGGGATTCAACATTTTTTTTTTTTTGCATTGATAAGAATTCAAAGATAATGTAATATTCATCTCAAAGGGTGGAAATCCATATTTGGACAGTCCAACATGATGATGCTCTAGAATATATTAAAGTAACATCAAATCTGTGAAATCTGATGCAAATTTTGCTACAAAGCAGATTCCTATTGTTAGTTACTTGAGCCTACTACTCATCTGAAAGAGATATGGTATAAAGTTTGCCCTATCATGATCACAATCAACACACTTAGAGTAAAACAGATCTGTCAAGTACCTTGATTGCTTTCTTGCCAAGTTCAGTGCCGATGGACCCCAGCACAATGTAAGTGACAGAGACATTAGATTCCTGGATGTGAAGCTCTTGCCGTAAGGTGCTAAAGAATCCACGCAGACCAAACTTGGTGCCTGAGTATATAGTGTTCATAGGAACACCGAATCTGCCTGGAAAAAAGGGGAAGAGTCAGAAGAGGTAGAAATTTTCAGTTGTTACTGATATGTATATTATACTGTCCATTTCCAGTGCAAGGCTGCAAATAAAAAAGACTCATTGCCGACTGAAAAAATTGTAGAATTGCCCCATATTTGGGAAATGTTTTATTACAGGCCTTAGCCAGTCATAATGATTGGAATACAGATTTGTCTGCTGAAGTTTAGTTATCTCTATAACTGGCTAACTTCTACTATTTTTCCAGTAACCCACGGAGTCTAGTACTCACTTACTCACTCTCTCCCATAGCTTAGTCAGTCGTAGGGGCATCAGAGCGTTCAGTAAAGGTTCTACACTAAAGAGTCTAGTAACTAAACTAAAGGTAAAACCCAAATTACCTGCACCCGACCCCACCACAACAATGCTGCCACTGTTCTTGTGTAACATAGGTAAGGCCAGGGAAGCCAGCCGGATGTAGCTGACATAGTTGGCCTGGATGTGCTTCTCAGCATAGTCCATGTCCCCGTCCCACAGAAATTGGAAGAACTTGTTGTCGATTGTTGATGCCAGGTGGTTGATCACCAGAATATCGAGTCCACCTTCAGAAAATAAAACAATTTTCTATGAGCATCAACTTCAAGGTAACATACAGTCGATGCTGTGCAACATAAAGTTTATTATCATTACCTTATGTAATGGGTATTTCCTTGGTCTATAGTTCTGAAAAGAGTATTTCGTGGTCACCGTGGGGAACAAACTAAAGGAACAAATAACAAATTGCAAGCTTTATTTACGTGTGTTATGCTTTATGCCCTAACCTTATACTGAGACACGAAAAGAGCAAATGACACATATATGGCAAGAGGAAGAAGACGGTCAAGTACATTATCAAGATAATCAACAGATTCGGAACAGAAAGGTAAAAGAAGTTAATGGTTTATGTAAGAAAGGCTTTTGTGCTACCAAATTTGTCCTTTGCAGTCTGGATGGTTCTCTCACAGTCCTCAGCCTTCCCCATGTCCCCTGCTACATAGAGAGCCTGCTGGGCACCGAGGTCACTCATCTTAGCCACCACCTGTAACAGGAAAAGTCAAAGGTTATTGTGAGATTGCTTAGAAAAAGTATGTTTTTCTATGGAGATAGTCTCTGATTCCTCTTTGATCCAAATTTCAAACACTTTTGATAACACTCATAATCGGCTCCTTTGCATCCTGCCGGACGATCAGTTCAGCGTCGGTGGACTCGTCCATGAGCTACGAGACCAGCTTTACTCTTTGATAACACTATCATGATAATTGACAGTTGGGTTCTCTGTCTCTCTCTCCATGCACACATACATACATACATACATAGTACACAACATGCATGCATGAATGGTCCATCAGTCTAGAATAGGATTACATGTATATACAAGGCAACGCACACCAAGCTAGTTTTGGTATAAATTGTGGTAGGTCACAGCATGTCTGATCAGTTTTGAAAAAGAGATTTTCATTTTTTTGTTTGTTTTAGACAATTTCTTTTAAACACACAGACACACAGTCCTGCCATCATCACCTGCCATCATCACGTTCCTTACCTCCTGTAGTCTCTTCTCTCTCCTGGCTGTGATGATGACCTTTGCCCCCAACTGAGCATACTCGTACGCCATCTGCTCCCCAATCCCGGAACTGCAGCCTGTGATCACCACTCTTGCACCCCGTAAGGCCTCTTTTAGGAAATTTCCAAAAAAAGCTGTTGGTCAACTAATAACTACATGTATATGTTTTTTGTTAATTGGCTAGGGATCTCTATCTCCACTGGTAGCAGCCTCAATGTCAAGCTCCTGGTTCCAATTATAGTTGGTAACTGCACTGGAGACACCAGTTTAATCCTTGGTCAGGGCATCTTGGTTGGGTTCGACTCATCTTTTGGAAGGGACGTAAAATGGGGGTCCCGTGTTTGAGGAGGTGTCTCGATCATGCTCAAGTGGAAGGGCTAGCAACCCCTCCCTGTGAAAATATACCCTGGTACTGAAACAGCAAGGAAACACTCTGTCCTACATGTATGTTCCACTAGGCACTACAAGGGTCTGAACGAATAAACTTAGATTGTGGCTGGTAGCCAAAAAATTTCAAACAAGATGTGGTCACAGTCGATAGTCTTAGTCACATGGTCCCTCATCACTGCCCATACCAGACATATAATGTATTCCTAAACATAGAAAAGTAAACATCTGCCAATAAACACATTCCTGCACGTAACTAAGAGAAGTGTTTGCCTTTAAGTTGGCACATGTTCTTAACCTAGATTGTAGCTAGTATGACCCTTTTTTTGTGCCCTGGAGTTGTGACCAAACTACAGTAGTTTTGTATGGGGCAATGCCCTGGAACCCCACTGATTGGCATGAAGGCTTGTATTGTCCATTGAAAAGTTTTGCTTTGTTTCACAGCAGAAGAACCAGGGGGATTCAAAATATCACAAATAAGACTTAGTAATATTATGAAACCCTTCTTCTTTCTTTTACACAATATAATGTGATGAGTTGTTATGTATAGATTCATTTAAAAGTTGCTAATACAATATATGAATATATAAAATATACATATATGTATATATCCTCATATGTAAAAGAATGATCATGTATGTTTGCCACAATACATACCAGGGTCAAAGCTGGGTTCGTATAAGATGTACGCAATTCCTACAGCGAGCAGGGATCCCAGCAACCACACTGTTCTTCCCATTGTGCCTCTTAAAGTCAGGAACAGGGATGGTTAGAGTCTGTGGTGATTGTATGTGCTTGCTTCGCTAGAGCTGCACAACTATCAGCACATGGGAGTAAGGGGCATGTTTGCTCACATGTGCCAGCATCTTGATAATGTTATGCAATTGTGCGTATTCCATTTGAATAGTCCATGGGGGCTGTCAGGAAATGTTTGTACCCATTCCCCCTTCAATTTCACTGCCCCCATGTACTACATTGTAACCCACCCAAGTCACCCACTGACCAGAATAGGACACTGGACTTTGCCCCCTGTTACAGGATGAGTTGACCCCTTTAAATTCGTGATTGTCAGCAGCACCCCCTCCCCACTTTTTGGACAAATGGAACAGGCCCAGTGGACAGTGATGCTCAGTTTGTTTGTAAAATAACAGCACATGTATAGCAGGGACAAAGTCTGCTGGTGAAACAGCATTTTTGGTAAATGATTTACAGGTTGGTAGAGTGAAGCTCAGTGAGTCGTTCTTGTACCATAGGTGACGTTTCTAACTTAGGGAGAAGAGGGTTCTTATTCATGTAACCCGTAACCTTGAAGTGGCCTCCAGGTCTTGTTACCTTCTGAGAATTAAGAAGAAAAAGCTAGAAGCATGTCAATTGTTAAATGCTACTGAAGCAGGTAAAGCAGGTGACCCAGGAATTATCCTAGGTCAAAGGGAGAAAAGTTGTCCAACAACAAAGTTCCTTTTCCACTGCATGCTAAGTTATGTATGTATCTGTGGCCAAGTTGCAGCATTATCTATTAGCCTGAAACCTTAAGTTAGCACACATATTTTTCTCTTATTAAACATGGTGGTTTGGTTGATATACGAGTAGTGTTATATAGTCTTTGACACAGATTTTACCATTTAATAAAAATACTCAGCTGTACAAAACCACAACTGTATTTGATCCTGCAATGCATGATGTACCACAAGCGCTATGATCACAGCTGCTAAGCCCTTGCCTATGAATCCTCTCTTACACAACATTGCATGTAGATTAGCTTTACAGAGACATTGGTCCTAGAACAGCTGCACTTCTTGTACAATGCTAGTCTGTCTTTATTATTTGAAAAACCTCTTTGAGCATAGTATGGGGGTCTTATAAAACTATGCACTCACTATTTAAGAGAATTTTTTTAACCTGTATCATTCTGTATCATATATAGTCACTGCCTTGTAGTGCTTAAGTTGGCTGTGGTGCGCTTGAAACTTGGACTCTCACTTGAATTCTATTCTACGGCAGAATTAGGAGAGGGCAAGGTTGAAGAATAAGCCGATCCATTCTGCATTGATAAAATAAAGTAAATTTGTACATGAAAGGTGCAAGACTGGTAGTATTGGTGCAGATGTCAATACAGAAATCTTGTCCCCAGCCCATTATATAGATGTGTGTGTGTCCTTTCATTTCTCTAAGGCGCAGTTTACATTACGTTTTTCGCGTCAGCGGCGAAATTTCCCGCTGTCGGGAGGCCGCTGTCGCGACGTCTCTAGACACACCGCCCGGAAATCTGACAGACACCTGCGGTGCTTGCATTTCGCCATCTTGTAGAAAGTATCGGGCGTAAGCATAACAAAAGCAAGAAACAAAATTGTATGATTGTACAACGGTAGACGGCGTCTCCCCGCCCGTATTAAACTACAATGCAAAGCCTTGTTTATGTGTAGATATTCCATGCTCATCACTCGTAAATGTGGGGAGGGGGGCACAAGTACGATAAATATATCCGCGGGGAAATGAATGCACGGCACAAAAGTCGCCGCGGATCCCGCGAATCTCTCTCTCTATATATATACCGGGGATCTAAGTAGACTTACAGTATGCTAATCAACGCGTGCTTTATGCTAATCGCCGAAACCCTGACTCCCGCTGACGCGAGCCCGACGTATTCTCTTTAGACGGAGTTTGAAGTTGACGGGGACTCCCGCTGTGCTGACGGGCGACGGCTTCGAAGCTGACGGGAGAAAATTTGTTGACAGCGGGACTACGTCGACGGGAATTGTCTTTACACGGGGTTCCCGCTGTCGCCAGTGGCGCTGACGCCAGTGGCGCTGACGGCAAAAGTATAATGTAAAGAGAGCCTAAGAGAAAAAATATGGGGAGACAGCAGACTCCATTAGTTTGATTCTTTTACAGTAATGCCGCAATATTTGCCAAATCTCTGTAGAGTGCATTAGCACGACGCACAATGACAGATGGACGGTCAGTACAAAGATCCGGTACGGTACTTTATTGCCAGCTGCAGACACACAGACATATGTGAATGCCAGACCACTCTGTCTCTGTCGCCAAACACTGAAGATAATCAATACCCTAACTGTGTTAGCAGACATTCACACACGCCTGTACAATAGTCCAAATGAAATTTTTATACATCTTAAAAGCATTGAAAGGTTTACATCTGTGATATCTTAAACAAACTTGGAAGTATATTGCAGTGATGGGCTTTTCTTTACCCATTGACAAGCAAAAGCAATTGTACAAAGTATCTAATTTAAAAACTTTTGAAATGATACATTGGATGGGTCTTATAACACATATATAAGTCTGCAATCCCTAAAAATACTTAATGATAATAAAATCTTGACATTTAAGAGAGAAACTCTGGCACCCTGTCTTGCGTTCATTCTACATACATAGTTGATTTGATAAAGCACAATATTGCACAAGTAGCATTGAAAGTAGTGACGTTGTCAACAGACAAAACATTTCAAACTCGATACTTTCACTGATATCAAAGAGGAGGACATAGATGACGCACATTAGTGATTCTTGTTACTACAAGTCAAATCAATCACAGACTTGTCTGTGCCAAGTCTCTGCAAGCCATTAGTATGAATTATTCAATACAAAACTACAAAATTGCATGATTTATTCACATCCTCTATAATACAATAAAGACACAGCTAGCTGATGATTTAATCAGTTCTAGCTATCAGCTTTTTTAGTGTAATGTTTTTCCTCCCCTTTCAGGGAAATACCTTGTTTTGATTTTGCTGCAATGTCTTCAATGTAACCGTTGTTTTGTCACAAGCCTTATGTCGGAAATGTGTTACACCTTCAACTATATATGCAGCAGAAAATTGTCTGCATCCACAGTCACATGATACATGTAGTTGGTTAAATTGCTGCTTCAGGTATTGGATTATGTCTATTGCCGTATATTTACCAATCCTAATAGCTGCAGTCTCACTACTGATTGGAATCATACATTGGTTAGTGCCATGTACATACATTGGTGAACATGAAAGCAGATTGGTGGTTACAAGTAGCCCTCGTAGTTGACACTCTTGTTTCTTTACTGTTGTGAATGTTCATTTTCCACCCGTCATTGTAGGCTTAAACATGATACAGTGTACCTTTACATTGCACATAGAAGGAATATAATCATGACATAAATTTACATTTCAAGAAGATGCATTAAGCAAATAGACATAATGTTAGACAAATGTAAACGATGCCTTGTAATTTCCACTTGTGGAACTACAAATTGTTTTACTTTCTAGGTATTTGAGATAGATGTATTTTTTAAGGCTAAAATATACCATTCAAATGGGCCATTTTTTTAGATTTTAGAGTGGAATGATTTTACTGTGAAATAGTGGAGGGCCATGTGTCCATTGTTCAACATTTGCCATGTTAGCATAAGCCTGTACATATAGAATCATGTGGCTCGGCTTAGCTAGATTTGTGTGCATCTAGAATGAGGCCTTGTATGCAAGTGTTTGTATTCTCCTTGCAGAATTTGCAGTCTTCTCTTTCTGTCCTGGATTATATTGCAAGAAACCATGAAAAGTTTTATTTTAACTTTGGACCTATTGTCTGACAATTGACTTACTGTCTGCTGACAATTGACATGTTGTGTTACCATTGTCAATATTTAATGACGGAGGCCATATGACATTATTATTATTATCATACTGTCTGCAGAGCATTGGTTTGATGCCTTGAAATGAAATATTTTCATACATGTACATCTTTGCCTTTTTCTATGAGACCTGTGTGATGTTCAACTCCAACTGCTGCTTAGCACATTATACCACCATGGCTGCTTCCATTAGCTGGCATTGACAGGCTTAATTTGCGACTGTACAGATTTTGAAATCTTAAGTAGTATAGCTACAAATGTACAGTCATCAAAATTCTTCTTGGCCTATCCTAACCTAAGCTGAGAATGACTGTCTTCATCTTATCATAAGCAGCCTCAAACGTTTTGTTCCTTGATATAATTCTGGCCACAGCCTTTGTTGTCTACTGAGTTTGACCGTTTTCTTGGAACTGATGATGCAATAGGTACAGGCACATCTGCATCTGGCCAGCCTTATACCTAGATAAGGATGATGGAAGCAGCATCCAGCTGAGAAAATGTTGGAATGCTCAATAATTTATCTTGCCTAGACTGCTGTGTATATGGTATACAATATTCACCTCCGACAGCGAGCTCTCAGGAAGACAGGTGGTTATCCTGTGTACATCTCTAACTGTGTCAGTCCTTATCAGATGGTTTTCCGGGGTACATCTCTGTTTCAAATCTCGTAAATTTGCATTTGTAAAAGAGATTGGCGTTCAGTGGATTTTTGGTAAGGCTGAAAGATGACATGTGTTTGTAAGGAGCAAGTTTGGCTCCAACCCAACAAGTCTGCACATTGCCAAATTTTCTGCCTGTAAAAATGAAAGGTGGTTGGCCCAAGAGAAGGCTGTAGGTTATGATGACCAACAATTTATAAGGGAACGCAGTTTTCTGATATTGGATGCAGAATTTAACTCTGATCATGATGGATACTTGTTGTCAATTTTCTTGCTGATGCCATTAATGTCCAGTTTTTAGAGCTTTTTAAAAAACAAAATGCAGCACCTGGACAACCTACCATACGACTCTTTTACACCTGTTCACTCAAACCTAGAGTTTCCCTACACTTAATAAATAGACAGGAATTGCATGTTTTAGTTGTTGTTAGTACCGTAGTACTTTTGATGTAAGGATCAAGACATTCAGTAGTTTCAGAGCAACAGGAGAACACATTTTTGTACAAGTCCATTGCACTTAATTATATGTATTCATTGATTCAACCCATGAGTTACACATTTCTTACATTCAAGACACAAACTGGGAGTTCGGAGGCGTGATCTCAGTTGTTGGTGTTCCTGTTGATGTACTGATCGAGTTCTTTGAGCGCGACATAGTCTGTGAGGACCCTCGGGAGGGGCAGCTGGGCGACGGTGCACTCCCTGTGGTCCTTCAGGTGTCTGCGGATGGCCACCCGCGCCAGCTGCGCCAGGCTGCACGGGTTACGGGACAGGTGGTGCAGCCACTTCCAGAACTCCTTGTGCGCTGCCAGCTGCTTGGGAATTTCCCCCGTCTTCTGGAAGAACGAGAAGATTGTGATTTTGTGCAACCTGCCAAGTCAAACAGCTTGTGTATACTATAAGTTTGATTGGTTTATAGGTTATGCTGTAAACAAGATAACCAATTAACTCCTGGCCAATGATATTCCATTTGAGTCAAGCCCTTGCCTGAAGGATGGAGTGATTAGATTTTGGAAAAGATCAAGAAGACTGGTGTTGGGCAACAGGCAACCATCTTCTTGGTTAGTTCATCGATTGGTTGGTTGGATGGTTTGAAGTTTATCTTGTACACATGATCACCAAAAGAATTGTATCTCCAAAGATAGATAGTCCTTGCCTGAAGAAAGAAGTGATTAAATTTTGGAGAAGATATGGATTAAGAGCTCATCAATACAGAGCACAATTTTTGAGGACTTTCCCTCAATATGGAGAAGACCCCCCCCTTTTGAACTGCAAACCGAAGGCATGTAAAATCCTAGATTTCACAAAGGAATTTTTGATAACAACTTAGCCTTATGCTAAGGTAAACATGTAACCTCTAGCCCACAATCCTCCCCTACCTGAGTCTTGTATGTCATCCTGGTCCCAGTATCCCACAATCCTCCCCTACCTGAGTCTTGTATGTCATCCTGGCCCCAGTATCCCACAATCCTCCCCTACCTGATTCTTGTATGTCATCCTGGTCCCAGTATCCCACAATCCTCCCCTACCTGATTCTTGTATGTCATCCTGGCCCCAGTGTCCACCAGTATCCTGAGACACTCTAGCTGCCCAGCTGTGGCAGACAGGTACATTGGTGTCACACCCCACTTGTCTCGCACGTCCACATCGGCACCATTCTGGAAAACGGAATGATAAAGCAGAGGTTTGCAATGTCTTGTTTAGAATGGTAGAATATTATGCACTGGATGGCCTTTCAGCACTGTGGTACCAGTGATGTTACCATTTGTGGTATCACTAAGAAAACTTTGCTAAAGTTGCCAAGTCCTTTCAGTATTATGAAAATTCCATATCAAAGATACAGCTTATGGCTGGAGATTTTTTCAGTGGTATATCTATGGGAAGATTGAATTGACTTCAATATAGAAGAAGTACTATGAAAAAGTAATGTCTTGAACAGAATGATAAGGAGATCTCCACTGGATGGCAATTCAGCACCATGTATCACTTATAATTTATTACTATGTTGTATCACCGGGAAACGTATATTCAGTTGTCCGCTCCTTTCAGTTTTATGAAACAAGAATACAGCTTTTGGTTGGAGCTGTATGCAGTTCTGTATAGAAGTAAAAACATCATTATGTTCTTCAATATGTGATGAGGGATAAGAACTTTGATGTCAAAAAGTTGAACAGAAGGAAATTCAACCTTGACTGGACGGCATTTCAGCACCGTGGTGTTATATATGAAGACTATGGCTTAAACAGAGATTTGCTTATTCTACTGTTAGTGAAGGAAAGATAATGCAGTTTTCCCAAAATGGAAATGAATCAGAAATGGATATCATTACCTAAAAGGAAAATATGATTCTAAGACATATTTACAGCTGAGTATTTGTACCTGCACCAAGAGTACTATATGGTTAAGAGTTGTAAGTGGCCGTCTAATCTATCCCCCTCTTTAAACGGTAGCAATTTGCTTATTCTACTGTTAGTGAAGGAAAAATAATGCAGTTCTCCAAAAATGGAAATGGATCAGAAATGGATATCATTACCTAAAAGGAAAATATGATTCTAAGACATATTTACAGCTGAGTATTTGTACCTGCACCAAGAGTACTATATGGTCAAGAGTTGTAAGTGGCCGTCTAATCTATCCCCCTCTTTAAACGGTAGCAATTTGCTTATTCTACTGTTAGTGAAGGAAAAATAATGCAGTTTTCCAAAAATGGAAATGGATCAGAAATGGATATCATTACCTAAATCGAAAATATGATTCTAAGACATATTTACAGCTGAGTATTTATACCTGCACCAAGAGTACTATATGATCAAGAGTTGCAAGTGGCCGTCTAATCTATCCCCCTCTTTAAACGGTAGCAATTTGCTTATTCTACTGTTAGTGAAGGAAAGATAATTTAGTTTTCCAAAATTGGAAATGGATCAGAAATGGATATCATTACCTAAATCGAAAATATGATTCTAAGACATATTTACAGCTGAGTATTTATACCTGCACCAGGAGTACTATATGATCAAGAGTTGTAAGTGGCCGTCTAATCTATCCCCCTCTATAAATGGAGCAGCCCTAAGGAAAGTGGTTTTTAAGATCCAGCATGTTTACCTGCACCAGTAGCGCTGTACAGTCGGGGTACAGGCTGGCTACAGCATGCAGCGGGGTGGAGCCGTGTTTGCACTGCATGTTGACCATGGCACCATGTAGGATCAGCTCCTCCACACACTCTGTGTGCCCCTTGTACGCTGCCCAGTACAGGGCCGTCTTCCCGTAGTAGTCCGTCTTGTTGACGTCACAGTTACCTGTAGAAAAAGGAGACAACAAATCTCGATGTCAAATGTCTATAGTACTAGGGCCATACGGCTACACCCCTATGTTCCAGACCTACACCCCTACATGTATGTACCTACACCCCTATGTCCCTACACCGCTATGTTCCAACACCCCTATGTTCCAACACCCCTATGTTCCGACAGCCCTACGTTCCGACACTTTTAAGTTCCTACACCCCTATTTTCCAACGCCCCTATGTTCCAACACCCCTCTGTTCCGACACCCCTATGTTCTGACATCCCTATGTTCTGACACCCCTCTGTTCCGACACCCCCATTTTCTGACACCCCTACGTTCCGACACCCCTATGTTCCCGACACCCCTATGTTTCGACACCCCTAATGTTCTGACACCCCTATGTTCTGACACCCCCTAAACCTAACCCTTACATAGATGTGCCAGAATATCAGGGCATCAGAACATAGGTTTGTTGGAAGAAGGCTGTCCCTGGTCCACACAAGGCTGATGATTCTCAGATGTAAAAAGAAATCATGATTTTTGAGCTGAAAGACCAACATGAAAACTGAGTTTGAGCTTGCACTATGGTTTTAGGAAGGGAATGAAGTTATATTTTAGTTTTCCTCTCGGCCCCCAATGTTCTTCTCCTCTGTCAGACGGTGTTAGATTCGTGCATGCATTCAGTTATATTGCATCTGTTTAAAGAAAAGACGAAGATCAGAGTTGGGCAATATGGTAAAGGTAATAGTTTGTATGAAGTGCTGTCTGCCTACCTTCTTCTATTTTAGCTCTGCAGCATTGACATATTACTATTATTACAGATAGCAAAAACATATTCTTTTATATGATAAGCTAGAAACTCTCCCGAGAAATTTGATATTCCAGGCATGTTCAGCACATCTTTTTTATCCTGGAGTAATATCACATATGACATGCCCCATGGCTTTGCAGTTGCCTGGGTGCAAAGATGCATACATGGGGTGATTGATATGTTAATTTCGCCATGTGCCGTTATCAGATTTTCACCTTCGAATCGTGCATTCAGCTGCTGTTCCCAGCCACTCGTAATGCGGTAAATAAGTAATGAACGTCTGCCTGGGGGATTTCCTGCATCCCACCAGGCATCAAGAAACATTTCCATCCCCCCTGCAGGCTCTAACTTATACATGCTTCATCTCAACTTGTCAGCTGCAAGGTTAAAGGTAATCAGGAAAGACATCGCAGTCCAAGTGCTCGATGTAAAACGAATTTGCTCTTCTTTTAAGTTGCTCTTTGAGCTCCATCATAAAACCGAGCTGTGACATTTGTTATTTTGTCAGACATGCAATATTGGTAAGCTGTGTTCATATGACTGTCAAAACTGAAGAAAATCTGATTGTTTCAGGAAAGACATCACAGTCCAAGTGCTCGATGTAAAACGAATTTGCTCTTCTTTTAAGTTCCTCTTTGAAGTGCATCGTAATACCGAGCTCTAACGTATCTATTATTTTGTCAGACGAGCAAAACCAACAGGCTGTGTTCATATCATAACTGTCTACTCTGAAAAAAATACCTTGGGCAGGTATTGGCAGGGACACCCCTATGTTCCGACACCCCTATTTTCCAACTCCCCTTTGTTCTCACACCCTTACATTCTGACAGTCCCCTATGTTAGAGTTATAAGAGGGTTGTCAGAACATTGGGGGGTTGGAACACATGAGTATGACCTTATTGGTTGTTTTTCTACAGTTGTTGTTTTCAAATTTAAAGTATATGGTGTTACATGTATTTCATATTTCAAAATCAATGCTAGACCACAGACCCATATTTCATGTATCAGAAATCAAAATTATTATATTGCCTTGGAATATTATTAATTGGTAGTTTTCATCGCAAGCTTCCTTACTTCCCGTAGTTTCCTGACGTTGTTCAAGGCTGATTTATGTAAATCCACTTTTCCTTATCGCCGACACATAGTTGTTGAACCTCAAAACACTTAAGTACCATTAATGTGATTACCGGGCGCCCCCTGGAGATATTAGCACATTAATACCAACACTATGCCGGTAATGCCATTGACACCCTGAAGACTTGACGACCTGTTCCTGTATCCAATCCCTGCACAGATTATCAATTTAAGTGGGATATGAATAACTTATGACAGATCCAAGAGGAACTGGAACTGTTTCCAGTTTTAAGGATGTTATGAATGGGCCGTGGAGCACAAGTATGGCCGCCTTAGTAGGTGTATGGGTTGGGCTTTTTTTTTTGCTTGTGATATGTGCTGGTTTTGGGGACACCCCTATGTTCCAACACCCTATGTTCTGACACCCCTTATGTTCGGACATCCCTACGATAGGGTAAGGGTTTGGGTTAGGGGGTGTTGGAACATAGGGGGTGCCGGAACGTAGGGGTGTCAGAAGATAGGGGTGTTAGAACATGATAGGTGATGGAACAGGGGCGTCAGAACATAGGGGTGTCAGAACATATATAGGCCCGGTGTCAGAACATTGGGCCGTCGGAACAATGGGGTGTTGTAACAAAGGGGTGTTCTAACAAAGGGGTGTCCGAACATAGGGGTGTTGGGAACAAAGGAACTTTTATATTTTCTGTATGTCAGTTAAGATTGTACCAAGTTACAGCAGGCTTATGGCTGGCGTCTGTCAGAAACAGGTTACAATCAGAAAACTGCACACAGTAAGCCCAAAAAAGACCAACACATGATAGATCAAACTAGTCTGCTAAGTAGGTTAAACAAGTCTCCCTTGTGTCAAGTGCTGATTTGTAGTCATGTCTGAGGAATGGCCGGATTATGCTTCACTCAGCGAGATAATATGTCAGATAACACTATTATGAAACTAGGCCAAGCCAGTCAATACGTCGTGTAAAAGACATTTATGTGGATCATAATGTGTGAAGGTCACTTATCCTATTTGAGGGTCAGAAGCAAAGATGGAACAGTTACTGATGTTTGAGGTTTCTGATGTTTGAATGGCATAGCTAGGTCATGCATGCAAATAAACAGTTGACTTTATAGAAGTGGCACTTTATATGACATTTAACTGCCAGGTAGTCATGCTTGGTTCCTGATTGGCACACTTGTGTATGAACAGCTAGTGCTTGAACCATTGGTAACTTCTTGATATCAAGGTATTACTCATCATTGAAAGGACAAAGCAGTAAACATCTAGTTTTGGACCTTTAACATTTGATCTCAGATGAAGTTGTCGTCTGAAAGATTCTGCAGCATTGTACATTTCCCAACAAGATTTCTACAGAAGATTTCTGCTGATTTGACTTAAGGATTGTACAATGTCATCTGCATGCATATCCCCCAGTCTGCCTGGAAAATTGGATTGAGTTGTCAACTTAAGAGGTCTAAACATTTTAAATTCTTTGACCTAGAACTGAGCTAAGCTAAGCTAAATTTGGTCACTTGAATGCAAAGAAGACTGCAGTATGATTGTCGAAAATTTGATGTATCAACCTTTTGTGTTTAAACAAAGTTTTAGCTCTGTACTACAGTCAAACCTGTACAAGTGCCCACCTTTACATACAGACCACCTGGCCAATGTGACTTTTTGGTGGTCCCTTGGATTCATTTTCTCATCGACATGAGCATTAGAATCCTGTCTATAGTGACCACCAGTCCACATAGCCAGATTTTATTGGTCCCCTGAGTGGTCCTCTTGTGAAGTTTTGACTATATAGATGAACTATCATGCTAGCCTAGCCATTCGTAAGTAGTTTCATCAAGTTGGTAAGTCACCGAATAAAAAGACTCTTGCCAATTGAAAACGAAGTGTTTTATTCAACCAACATTGCGGTGACCGTCTGCACAAGTCATGTCACCTTCCTCAGCTTGCAACACCTTAGCTGTAGGGCAAAGTGAACCAGTCAGAGTTGCCCTATTAGTAAGGAAGGTCACAGACGGTCACCAAAATGTTGGAATAAAACACATGTTGGAGTAAAATGCTTGTGTACAAAGAGTCTTTTTTATTTAGTATAGCCCTTGTTGACCCACCTTTCCTGAGTGCTGCCCTCAGTTTCTCCACGTTGCCGTGGCTGGCGGTGTAGTGCAGCTCTGTCCAGTTGTGGTTGTAGTTGGGAGGCTTTCTGGGCAGACACGTCTGTTTGTGTTGTCCGGACATGCGACAGTCCAGCATGTACAGGGAGCTGCTCTTCACACCCATAGTCCCAGAATGTCTCCCCACAGCCACCGTAAACTTGGATAGAGAGGCTTGGATACCGCCGAGTTTGGTTCAGCAGAACAGCATTCACTACACAATGTTTTAGCTGTTGTGTGCAGTCCTTGTTAGGTTTTTCCAAGGGTTTTCCACAGCTACTACTTGGATAGAGTCTCAGGCTTGGATTTCGTCAAATTTGGTTTATTAGAACGTCATTCACTACACAATGTGGTCGACTCTACTTTAGATTTCACTGTTGTTTGTGGTCCTTGTAACTTGCTTTTCAGTTGCCCAAGATTGTTTTTTCACATTCAGGTAAATTCAGAAAAATCTTGAATCCCAAGAAATTTTTTTTTTTTTTTAAAGAAAATTATGAACTTTACCTTAGAATTGCAGCATCTCTTTCCTTGGAGATCAATTAAAGTACATCGGACAATGCCTTAAATTTGAAAAGAAATTTAAAAAAAAATCAAAAATACTGCAAATTGCAATTTCCCGTGTTAATCTTGGCTATTTTGGCATTACAAGTTACACCAGCAGCATTCAAGCACTTATCACACTCTTTTTTTTTCAGATGAAGAAAAGCATCAGTCACTGGCAGTTCAAAGTCCCACACACAGCTTCAGAGGTGAAGAAGGAAGCCTTAGAATTCCACTTCGTCACATCAGCACTTCTGCTTCACCAGCAAATTAAAAGAGTTGTCTCCAACATCTTGCACATGACCATCGCTGCAGGGTGGGTCCATTGGGGGATTCTTCTACTCCTGATGTGGACAGCTGCCTGTACTTATACCCGTGGGGATCCTCCTGTCTGCACCTATAATAGCCCTTCCTTGAAGCCGATGTCCTCTTCAATCATTCTGTCGATGGTGGAGAAATCGGGAGTCCAGTTTCCTGCACTGCGTTGGCAATCTGCTCAGCCTCCCTGGAACAGACATAACGGGTCGATTGATGAACGTGGCAGTGAACATGCTGTGAAATCATCAAGCCGACAGAACCAGGCTGTACTAAGGCTGCACCAATTCAGTTTATCGGTTCTCTGACATTCTTACATACATTTCTAGCTAGAGGACATCATGAAAACCAAGGAGGACATCAGGAAAACTTGCATTTGACTAAAAGATGTTCACTCCATGAAATTGTGTACAGATTTTGCCTACAAACACTATTTTCATGTCAATATACCAATCTAGCATTATCTTTTTTGAATCCTAGAACCAAGGAATTGAATTGGTGGGTACCAATGACTTCACCTGTTTTGAAAATCAGCTGTCGTGCATGTTTTTTTCTCTTCTCAGCAGGAGGGGAATATAGCAGAGGACTGGAATTTCCGACATTTTTGTTGATGTATAGATGCCGTTCAAAAATGATTTCGCTTGATGCGCAGACATCTGTTCCGTGCATATTTTGCATTCCTTAATTGAAATTAATGTGCCGTCAGGCGTGGGGCTCTACTACGCAATGCCCTTCGTCCCAAACAAATACTCTCAGTGCTGCGTTAGTATTGATTTCCTCATAACACGAAAGGTCATTTTAGAATTAATGTTCTGAGAGCTGTAATTTAGACAAATGCATTTTGCCAGGCTTTTGGTGTGTCCTTTCCTTTCACTCGCTGGGTGCCGGTATCACACACACCTTTTGGTATTTCTAGACTTAATTTGATTTGATTTTATGAAATAAACTGTTTTTTTAATGTATTACACTGGCGACCAGCAATCACGTTTCTTGCAGTTGCTAATGGCAGTGTAGTATGTATGTAATAGAAAGCTGGCATTTGTTTGTAGCAGAGGTGACCAGGTGTGCTTGGCTAAAAAGTTGAGCCATGATAGCAAAGTCACTAGTTAGGCTAGTACTGGAAAATCATTGTTCCACCACAATTGAGGATGACAAAAGAAGATTCATAGTACATGTATCTAGAAGTTTTTGGTCAACAATTTGTTGTCGATACTTATTCCTGATTTCAGTTAAAACTTATAATCTGTATAGCTTACCAAATAAAGGGGTGCCTCAAGGATTCATTCTGGATCCTCTTTTGCCCATGAAACTTTTTTTTAACTTTCTAGTGACATAGACATGTGAATTTGATGAATATCTTTGATTACTCTATTTAAAAGAAGGTCAAATTCATGTGTGGCCCTGGTAAAAGCAATCAAGTAGAGGCTACTCAAATAAAGGGGTCCCTCCAGGAACCAAGCCAGGTCTCACTTCTGCCCATTTAAATTTTAAGTTTCCTGAACTTTTACACCTTCTTTTGACATGGACACCAGATTTTGATTATCGTTGGTCATGTTGCATGCCGGAAGGTCAAACGCACTGTGACCTTGGTTGAGACTAATCAAATAGAAGCAAACTGTAGACAGCTATTAGGTTTGATGTCTGGTTCCTGATTGGTCTCTATGTTGCTATGATACATGTGCGTAAATCCTGTCCTCAGCATCGATATCATCACAGCAGCACTTAGCCTGATTACTGTGTTAGCACGACAAAACTCCAAAGGGATTGTCTCGATGCAATTGTATCTTTCTCTCTCATGTTAGCTTCAGTCCTTGATACATGGACATCTAAGCTTCAACTTATATGATTGTATTGGGCAAAATCTGATAGGAGCTAAAGTTGTTATTTGTTTTAATCTGTATTGTTTGCATTCCATTGTGTGTTTCAAATAAATTTGCAAAAGTTTGGGGGATATGATTCTGAATAGCTGTGATTTTAAGATATTTGAGAAAGGCCCAAAGACAACATTGGTATACAGCTTATTAGTATTTAACAGTAATATTATATGGTATTTTTGTAACATAAGACATGCATTAGCTTTTGCCTTGTACAATAAGGATTTTTTTTCTGGAGATTGGAGAATAAAGATTGTCAAATGTGATATGAATATTAGCAACATCTACATATTAGCAGGAGAATTATGACTGACAAAAAGTACAAAGAGTTTAAAATACAATGTACTTGTTCAACAATGTCCTGATTAGTGCAGATATGAAGAGAAATTTGCTGCATCCAGAAACAGATGGTACCTGATGAGTAATTGGCACTCTTCATCAGGCCTTCCCGGATTTGTCCAATAGAATCATTTGTTTCTTGACCTGGTTAGCTGCAAGCAATTGTTCATGACGAATGCTACAATCAGGGTATCAGCCAAGTACCATGTTTCTTTGTTCCACATCAGGTCTAAATCCCTTTTATCTACAATGGATTCAATCAGGAGTATTGGGTGTTGGATATCGGTTCTTTGTCTACAAGATTTAGCTTTTAAGGAATGTGGTAGATTAAACTGACCTGCCATCAATTTCTTATCAAACTGGATGCAATAGTCTGATTAATGTCAGTTGTGCTCAGCTCCAACCTCCTTGCTCCAACAAATTGATCCTGTAGCTTTGTAACTACATTGTATGGTAGAAAAAAGCATTTAAGTGTAGATGACACTTCAATGCAACATTTTCTAATCAAACAAATATAATCATACATCGAAAGACATGTTAAAAACGAAATTTGTCAACATTGACAACAAAATGCTGCATGCACAATGAAATGTGACAAATATCATCTGTAATAACGCTAATTGCTTTGCTGCACACAAGTTTTTATAATTTCATGCCATTATCAGTCAGGTTTTATGTTTTCCGTAGACTGTTCCACTTTGGGCAAGTACTTGAGCTGTGAACATTACATTTTCAATGATTTTGTTTATTTTGAGAAGGAACTAGACTGCTTAGATCCACTTCCCAATGCCTGCTTCTCTGTCTATAGTACAAAAAATGTAACTGTTGAGAAGTGCATCTGTTTTAATTTTTAAACCTGTGCAAAGATGGATGTCAATCTAACATTATATGCAATAAATAATGATCACAAAGTCATAATGTTTCTTATAAGTTCTTTAATTTGAGCCTGAATTTCTTAAGACACATTCCGCATGATGAACAATTTTTGTGTTAACACTAACAGCCTTTTCATTCCATCCGTCGGTCTTTGAGAGTAATCTTGTTTGTCACCCAGCGGATCACATACCCACTGTAATCAGTCACTCCGCTAGCCTTGTAGGCCGTGTCAAGAGGCCGGATGTGATCCGCGCAAAAAAGATCACGACGACTTGAAGCAGTATTAGCCTGCATTTAGGACAGCGGTCCTTCCGTTTGCGTCCAGTTATATCCTCGTCATGTTATCACCAGAGTGCCACTCTTAGTACCCAAGGTTCTTCTAAAATCCACGACCTTTTTCTGGCAAAAAATTGAAGAACTGTTTGCATTTTAAAGCCAGTATTGAGCACTTTTTCAAATTACTAAGAGTTGGGGTCTTTCTTTAACACCAGATTATTTGCTCTACACGACCGTCAATATTTGATTGCACTACTAGCAAAATGTGATTTTCCCTTGTATCATCGCTCCGGCAATACCGTTATGCAGGAAAATGAAAGCTCAGCCTTGGTAATGTGTTTAATTTTTTTACACTTTTGATTCACTACAACGAAAAACAATGTGCATGAAAATTTCGAACTGTCCATTACACCCACATAAGTTCCACACCATTATGCCTTTAGCACAAAGACAGAATTTCCCCCATGTCTTCTGGACATTAAGATATTCATGCAGCACTGGAGGGTAGTGGATCGATGCCAAATTGATTGGTTCACGCTTTAACAGATGTTTGGGTCGAAAGCCGATGCTCCTTTGACCCCTGCTCTACGACTTTTCACAGCCACTGCCCGAATTTTGCTAATTGCAGATACTGTAAAAGGAGAAATGTTCATTGTGATCTTATGTCTGTGATCCTATAACTGCGAACTCAACCCACCACAAACATTTTTGTTTTGCCTTCTGCCCTCCTACCCGCTTGTTTCAACCGTGAACTTAAAACAACTGCAGCACTCCATTTTCTTCCTACAACGAAATTAAATCCTTGTGAACATTTCCTCTTTTACAGTATACTGCTTTGGAACTGCATATTAGTTCTGATAAACAGTAATAGTGCAAAAAAACTGTAATTTTAGTTAGAGATACTAAATGCATACAGAAATGTATTTGACACTGTCCCAAGCCCAATGTGCCAGTACCAGCACTTAACATCTTGTTTGCACCCCCACTATAGTGGTGTTAATGGTCCCTTCCAAGCAATAACACCTTGTGACTGGCAGAGAGGATAGCAAAATAACGTGAATCAATCGGAAGAGAACATACTACTGCAATAGATGCTGTGCACCTCTGCAGATTACCTCCCAGCACAATTTGCATGAGCTTGGCCAATTCAGCATGACGAATTGTTGCATGAATAATGTACACATTGTACCCATAAAGCTACAGACGGAAATGGTGTTGTTGGCAAGGTCTTTTCAGGTACTAGTAATATATTTGCACCCCTATGAAATGACAAACGATTGGACCGTTCCAAGTACCAGTCTACCTAATACCACTTGGGTAACCCAATGACTCTGACAGCATCGGTGTTCTGTTTTCCCGCTTCGAGGCTTAACAAAAATGGTTGTAAAGTGAGAAATAATCCTCCTCAAGGCGCAGGTGTGGTACTTAAAAGGGTTACCACTCCAATGTTAAGAGCCTCCTACAATATTTTTACTCGGGGCAATTTATTCCAACCTATCGCTTGACCCCCGTCCTAATTGCCCTATGTCAACTATCTTCCAAAATCAATTAGCAATTGCAGAACGAACGCCTGAAAGCCGTTTACGGCTTGGCTTTGCACAGAAAAAAAATCACAACCATTCACGAACCGGGAATAAATTCAGTCAGCGGGTATTAAATTTCCTGGGAGTAATTTCCTTCGCACAAAGGCGTATTGTTTGTAAGGGCTCCTGGCGTTAGGTGATTGAGAATGCTAACATGAAACACGGTCATTGCATTTCCAATATTCCATTACTGCAATTGCCAAAGCCATATTTTTTGGCGGACGAGATTTACGGTGGAACCGTGCATGTGACTAGCACGAGCATTTTCACAGCCCGGAAAGAAGATATAATAAATCTTTTCTTCAGGCAAGTGAAGTGAAAAATTGCCGGCCGACGTTAAATTTAGACAAATGTTATTCCCTATGGGTAGATTTTTCACATCTGTAGAAGTTTGCATCCCACGGGACAAAATGCTAAAATTGTATTTTACCCAGCTTTTAGATGCGCTAATGCCAATTAAGGCACAAACCTACATTGTATCAAATAACACAACGAAAAAGTTTCAGGCTTCAATCACTCTATCTCGTTTCCCGGCTGGAATACTATATTTCGCCAACAAAGACCTTATTTATTACGTTGTAAATAAAATCACTATGTATCATACAAACAAAATATCACTTAGTAATGGATCAAAACTGTAGGCATTGCCATATTTCTCCAGTTTTGCAGCCGTCTACGGAAATGGATTTTCGAGAGGAGAGATGATAATGATTGTGATCCCGACTATTCTATTGTTCCTCACCGATGCCTGAATTTTAAATCTGGACATCTGAAACGATCAGCAAAACATGATTCATAAAGCACAAAGGAAAATGTCTAAAAACCAAAATATTTCTCTAAAAAACACTAACCTTTTACAGAGATTGAGCCATTTCCGCCGCAGATGGGTGTACTGTGCTGCCCGACAAAGAGCCCCGCGATGAATCTATCGCGAACTGGGTATCTGAAGCCTGTACGATTGTAAACATTGCCACTGAGGAGCTGCATTGATGAAGGTGAATATGCATGAACACCGCATCTAAACAGATTCCTTTTACATCGCTAGTAACGTGCAACATGCAACGTGGCTAACAAAACCTAGATCCAAATAAACCATCCATGGATAAAACATTCATGAGTGGTTTGAACATTATTTGTCAGTTAAGGTAATAAAATTAAGTTAAGTACATTTCACGTTAGTATGCCGTTGCACCTGCTCCGTGTTTCTGCAGTGCACGGTAGGTCCGCACAAAGGCGCTTTTGAAAGATGGATATCTTTCTATTTTGCATACGTGCGGACGGAACTGGCCAACAATATTACGTTTTGCGGTTCAATTATTTGGTTGAAACGTTTCTTACATTTAGTTCATTGTAGTTCTTGAAAGAGAGAACGTGTCTTCTCCAAACTGACTTGCTGCTAAAATGTCGATTTAACTTTCCCGCCAAAAATTAAAATCAGAACGTTCATTTCCGGGTCGTCTGCTCCAAACATGGCGGCTGAAACGTCGACTTTCGTCGAACAGGGTCAAAATCCTCGTTTTTCTTTGACTTAATAACGTCTCCGTTTCACCACCTCTCAGCCTTTAATTCCTTCATCGTTATCTAGATCCTTGTTGTACGAACATAGAATTCATAGATCTATCTAGGGATAAAATTGAGAGTCAGAAAGAGGGAAGAAGTTTCGGGATGTTGACGGTGAGTCGTCTGCAAAGACGTCAGGTGGCGACGTTCATTCTCACCTGGGTGGCGTACGCCTCTACCTACCTGGTCAGGAAACCGCTAGGGGTGGTAAGGAACGCCTACTGTTGTTTTATATATAATAACTCTGGTTTTCTTGTAAGGATAGGTAGTGGAGATAAGATAATTTGTGTAAAATAATAGTTCCCCAATATTCATATTTTTCGCATGATTAATGTCTAAATGCTTGTAATAGTGAATTAAACTAGAGATAATATAATATACTTATTGCCATGTAACTGTATAGGAAGCACACAATAGCACAAATGATGCATTGACTGCCCTTTGACCTCCATGTAACAGTTTGGAGTGATGCCTTGTGGCCTTGTGGCCTTGAATGACCTTTTATAGTCATTACATATTCATATATCTTACATGTGATTATAATGATTTCCATGAGTTAATATACTGCAGATGTGCATAGATTTAAAAGGGTAATTTAAAATAGTAAACATTAACCCACAGTACAGAGGTCCTAGCTGCTGGGCAGCTCAGAATTTCTTCAAATTGTAATCCATACTCACTCAAAATGTAAAGGTTATCTATTTTACCTGACAATGAGTTTGCATTGCCATTTGTGTATTTTAAAAGAATTTCTAAATCAATCATATCCTTTTGATTTGCCGCCGTATAGCCTTTTGATTTGCCACCATACAACTTAACTGTACTGTCCTTGGACCCTGCCCTTAGAAATGGATATCATTTTTGTATGCCCCCTGCTTTACCTACAGATCAAGACTGACCTGGCGTCAGAACTTGGGCTGACTAAAACCCAGCTGGGATGGCTGGACACCTCCATGCTGCTGCCTTATGCCACCATGCAGGTACTGTATGGATCTACCATGAAGGCTGTAGCTTAAAACATACACAGAAGATTGGTAGAACTCAAAGTTCTTGTCAAACCTTTGATTTGTACTAATGGTACAGCCAAACGTGTACAAGTGCCCACCTCTACATAACTTAAGGACTACCTGGCCAATGTGAATAAGTTTTAGTGGTCTCTTAGATGATTTTCCCCATCGACACAAGCATTAAGAATCCTGTCTAGACTATAGTGACCACCTGTCCACTTAGACCAGGTTTTACTCTGTGAATTGATTACACCATAAGATTTCATTATCTATTAAGATGGGCATTTGGTACTGAATTAGATATAATAACATTAATGTACCCAGTAATTTACATGCTGTGTACCCCTTTAGATGATCCTGGGACCCGTGGCAGACAGGTATGGTGCCCGAAATACCCTGGCCTGGTGCCTGCTTCTATCGGCAGCTTCAGTGGTAAGTCAGCCACCACACAAAACCTGCCAATAACAATACTGTAGACGTATTAGCCTTTCTACCCTGTTAATGATTATTTTGAAGTCGGTTCCATGTAAGTATAGGTAATCAGTTTCTTGTTAGATACTGTAATTCTCTGAATTTTCGCGGTGCTTTTTTGTTCGCGGTTTTTGCAGTGACTGCTGCACTGCGAACTTAAAAACAGTGTTTCCATTACTATACACTAACAGTACGTGGCTATAGCTCTACCGCAAACTTCAAACCACTGCTAACACTCTATTTTCTCCCTACCACAAAATTAGTTCACAGCGAAAAGGCTTTTACAGTAGCTACCTTCTCAGGCATTTTCTAGGCGTCTCTGAGTGTTGTAACTTTTTGTTCCCCTTTCCAGGTTTGGTTTGGCACATGGATAGACGTGTTCGTCCTCATGATCATGCTGTTTTTCAATGGAGTTGCTCAGGTAAACAAATTATCTGTTTAGAAAATACAATGTACATCTTAGAATAAACAAATCATTCGTTCTTTCAATCATTCATCTTGGCAATGGTAGTTCAGCACCAAAGACAGAGAAAAACCTCTGCTACATTCAAGTACTTTCTGTTTGCACAAAGAAAAGTCTATGAAATAAGATACATGTATTGAGATCTGGGATTAAAACTGAGTGGCTATCAGCAATCCATACAGTATTATTGTGGAGTGGTAGTTCAGCACCAAGGACAGAGAATACCTGATGCTTCATACATTCAAGTGCTTTCTGTTTGCACCACAAAAGATCTGCAAAATAAGGTATTGCACATCTGGGATCAAAACTGAGTAGCTATCAGCAATCCATACTGTATTATTGTGTGATGGTAGTTCAGCACCAAGGACAGAGAAACGCTGCTGCTTCAAACATTCAAGTACCCCACTACTTTCCAGCAAGAAAAGTCTATGAAATAAGATATTGACTGGGAGGGATAAAAATGGAGTGGATATCAACAATCCATACTGTATGCTTGTGTGATGGTAGTTCAGCACCAAGGACAGATAAACTCTACAGCTTCATACATTTAACAATTTCTGTTTGCTCCAAGTATGATCTGCAAAATGAGATAGTGACTACATTCAATTGAGTATCTGGGATCAGAATTAAGCGAGAATGCGCAATCCAGCACCAGGGACAGAGAAACACTGTGGTCCCCAACATTCGACTAAATTTTGTTTGCACTAAGGAAAGTCAACGACTGAAGTGTCTGGGATTAAAGCTGAATGAGAATCAGCAATACATTCTGTGTTCTTGTATGATGGTAGTTCAGCACCAGGGAATGGGAAACGCTGACTTCCTACACTCAGCTTCTTTTTATTTGCCCCGAGAAAAGTCTACAAAATAAGGTATTGAGCATCTGAGTCACTAGAGTTGAGTGGATGCCAACAACCATGCTATGTTTTTGTATGATGGTAGTTCAGCACCATGGGCAGAGAAACACTATGGCTTCATACAGTCAACTACTTTTTGTTTGCCCCGAGAAAAGTCTAGGAAATAAGGTATCGAGTGGGATGCATCAGAATTGAGTGGATATCAGAAATTCATACAGTATGGTCCTTAGCTTCTGCCAGCGGGTTTCCCAGGGGGGACAGGTTAATGCTGGTGTGATGAAAGGTTGCCTGATACCCGATACCTGAATCCCAGTTGGTACTGACCAACTTAAAGGCACAGCTGTTTATTGGTATAATTGGTTTGGAGATGACAAGTACAAATGACTGTTAATGAAGAAAGACATATATCATTAATAGAAGTACATTTTGAGTACAAGATGGTTCATGTAAGTTGCTAATTTTCAAATATTTTCGGTATTTTGTTGTAACTTTATTTGATGTTATATTTGTGTAAGACATATTGTTGGAAGTTGTATTTGTGTATCAAGTCCCGTTGCACAAGCAGTAATGTAACCCCGCTACTTGGCCATCGGGATCCAATTACGTGGGTCTGTTTGGAAGAGTTCGATCTAGGGTTGTCCCCAGCTTGACCATGTTGCTAGGGATTGCATTTGTCCTTTCCAGTAATGATGTAAAGCCAGTAGACCTGTATATAAGCAAGATTCAGGCAAAAGAGTCAAGGATCAAACACCTGCATGTAAAAGAATCCAACACACTTATCGAGAAGAGTAGGGGTGACCCGGTGTGCTTCACTAAAAATGCAAGCCATAGCAAAGCTGTATTGGACTACTAGCCAAGGAGAAGGCGTCATGCCTTTTCCTCAGTCTGAGGTCCAACCACTTAACCTTTTGTAAGAGCCGTCTTGTTTTAAATCTGCAGGCCCAGACCTGGCCAAGCTGTGTGAAGGCACTCAGTGCCTGGTACCCCGACAGGCAGCGTAATGCCATATTTGGGATCTGGGGAACCTGTACCTTTGCTGGAGGCATCATGGGAACTGGCCTGGCTGTGAGTATACAGCGCTCAAAATAGTGGGTGCATGTGCACTTTTGTGCTGTGCACCCAGAAGCGGAGCTGTGCACCTAATTTTGTAGGCACCTTAATAAGTTTACCTATTCCCAAAAATGAATTTCGAACCCTGGTGTAGGACAGGGTTTGTTCTAGATTATATTGAAAACTCTAGATCTTGCCTACCTGTCTGTCACACTTGGTAGATATGTTTTCAATGATTGGCCTGCTTACATTTCCTTGAGAAGTTTATAGTGTTGAAAAGAGTGATATTTGATGGGGGAAATACCATATGCATCCTCCAGGTGTATCTACAGAGAACATATGGATGGAGGTCTGTGTTCTTCTACCCAGCACTGATAGTGGTAAGTTGTGGACAGATTCAGTTTCATTTGTGCACGAGTCTTTTCCAGAAAAGGAATGCAAATCACATGGAACAGAATTTTCCCAAATTGCCCTTTTATGCTTTTGTTTTCAAAAGTCTCAGTAGCCTCATTCTTTTGATATGATATGATATCAGCCTTTAAGTACGGTGTATATTTACTGACTAGTAGGATAGTATATTTACCAAGGATATACTGTAAGTTACATGTAGATATAGAGAACTGGTCAGACAAAGTTTGAAACAATCTACGGTTGGTGTGGAATAGCTTCTAGGAAGTAAGAATCTTCTAAGAAAGAATTGTTTTCATATCAGTTTCTTCTCTTTTCAGGCTGCTGTGGGAGCACTTGTCTACATCTTTCTATACACACCATGGGAGGTTGGTCTGGACATACCAGGGAAAGGTAGGTTGTCGATCTATGTGCTGCACCCTAGTACATTTACATGTATATATCAGGCACGTGCAAAGGATGAATTGAACTACAGTCAAATCTGTTCAAGTGACCACCTCTACATAAGGACCACCTGGCCAATGTGACAACTTTTTGACAGTCCCTTAGATACTTTTTCCCATTGACACAAGCGCTTAATACGAATCCTGTCTATTGAGACCACCTGTCCACATAGACCAGATTTTATCGGTCCCCTGAGTGGTCTTCTTGGACAGATTTGACTGCAGCTTGATAGAAACAAAATGAATCTCAAAACTCCTGTCACAATGACTTTATGTTTAGAATTTCTTTTCACATTCTTCCTTCTTGTTCTTTCTTGCCAGGGTGCAAAATAACAGGTTGCACATTGCACAGTGCAACCATATTTCGGTTGGTGCAAGTTAATTCCAAACCCAGGTAGCGCAGTGTGCAACCTTATATTTTTAGCCAAAGATCTCAATCGGAGCCCTGGAAGCTCACAAAAACACAGTGTCACTCTCATAAAATTCGGTAAATCTTCAATTGAAACAAAGAAATCAACACTTTTTCATTTTAAACCATCCAAAAACCTTCATAGATCGTGGAATTTGAGCTGAAAAAGACAAAAGCACATTGCCCTCGGCAAAACAAGATGTTGTTTAATAGGTCAATGGGAACACAATTCTATCTAATTTATATTTTAAAATATTAGTAGTATTATACGCTACATACGAGCTTGATTTGAAGAAATCGGTGAATGTTGCTGGAGCAACCTGAAATTTGGATGTGCAACCTAGCATTTGCCCTAGGTTGCAACATGGGCAACCTGGCTCAAAAAAGTATTTTGCACCCTGCTTGCCAATATTTTTTCCATCTTTCCACATTTACTTAATTCTTTCCACATGCATGCTTACACGTGTATTAAAGCACAAAGTTTTCTGCCAATTCCTGTGTTAGCTGCCAAGACATCCTTGTCCTATAGCTGTCCCACGGTGTCCACCCCTTACGGGGAGAGTATGAGACAACTGCAAGCCCAGAGAATAGGCAGAGCTCCTGTTCTATATGGCGGTACATGTACTAAGGTCCTTCTGAGTGTGAATTGCCTGTTTTTGCTCAGAGCTGCTTAATCAGGCTAATCATGTCACACATACATGATGCCGCAGTAGGGTTTTGTCATTAAGGAAACACAATGAGCTTGACCTCAGATAATGATAATAACATCATGGAATGAAGTAAATCTCAGAGTTTGATGCCAGAAATGTCAGTGCTGATCAGATTGGCAATGCTAAATAAATTTGTACATGGCTTTCATCTGGCTTTCAGACTGTAAAGTTCCCAGATACTAAACAGTGTAAATGTTATCGAAAATGCACACAGATGTAGGTACTAGCAATGCTGCAGAATGCCAATGAGTTAGATTAGACTCTTGAGCATGGCTTTGCCTTGACTAAAACTCACAGCTATTGGATGATGCCGATTTGTTAGCATTGTCGGCTCGGTATGCCTAAACACCTCATCCGACCTCACCCGACCTCATCCGAGTCTAAAATGCAGTGTATACGGGGCAGGGACATTATTTGACGTTCTGGATACGTTAAATATGCAATTATGAATGCAAAACAAGCAGCAAACTCCAAGTATTTACCAGTTTTTATAAGTTACTCCGCTCGTTTCCATGATAGAAGATTTCTGGCCGCCATATTGGATCATGCCACTGTTGGCGTCTACATGGGGAAGTTCTTCATACCTTTTTTATTTATTTTTGTCCGACAGGACGATAAGACAGTGGGTACTAATTACATTTTCATCACAAACCACTCATAGAAACTGTACACAATAACTGTACACAGTATCTGTACACAATAACTGTACACAAAGTGTTTTTACGCAGTGTGTATTCATTGCGCCGGCCGTCTTGACCTCCCGTTACCTATAAAAACTGGTAAATACTTCAAGTTTGCTGCTTGTTTTGCATTTATAATTGCATATTTAACGTATCCAGAACGTCAAATAATGTCCCTGCCCCGTATACACTGCATTTTAGACTCGGATGAGGTCGGGTGAGGTCGGATGAGGTCGGGTGAGGTGTTTAGGCATACCCTTGTCGGCTTGACCATCCTGTAGCTGCATGTGGCCTACAACATTTTTTTTTCTGTCCATTTACCACCTTAGACTGTAGAAATTTTGGATGTGTGTTCAGTTCAAAATGCCCCTTATGCCTGCTTTATAACTTGTCAGATCCAGAGCTAGTGTCCAAAGGAGGAAACACCACCTCTCTCAAATTCTGGCAACTGCTGGGAATAAAGTAGGTAGTGAACTGATGATTTGAATTTGAATCTATTTAACAAGTGTTATATTATAATTTTATCAAGTTTTTCATCTGTCCAGTTCTTCATGCTATCAGCTGTTTGACTTATCTACTTGTAGTTCGGTTTATCCAGAGCCATTTCCTCATGTTAACGTCTACCTAAGTTGATGTTCTTCTGTATCTTTCCCAGAATGTTACCAGAGCTGGCTGCTACAGTCTTCTTTGTGAAAATTGTCAGGTACTGTCTGCTGATGTGGCTGCCTATGTACCTGTATCATGAGGTCAGTAAAGATGTGTAAGCTGTATAGTATTACATACATTTTGTACTTGTGTTGGGGTTTTGTTTCATATTTTTGCATTTTAGAAGCACTTAACAATGAGATTAATAGTTACATATTATAACTTTCACGTTTCTCAGACTTGATAGTGATGATGAGGTTTTACACACAGATTTTATATTTCTACCATAATTGATTTGTAACACTTTTTGTAAACTTTTCCAGCTTCAATACAGCAAAGCTCAAGCAGGCCTACTCTCGACATCATTTGAGGTTGGTGGAGTGTTGGGAAGTGCAACTCTGGGAGTGTTTATTGATAAGTGAGTATTCATTCCTATGTTTCAGACTGTGAAGGTGTATGAGTCATAATCTAGAATTTCAAATATTTTCAATTTCTTCAGTAAAAAAAAGGTAAAGGTAGTCCCATAGCCTTTTTGAGGCCAACGTGAGTTGTTATCCACTGTGTCTAGGGCACGATATTGGAAGACAGAGCCCAACCTTTCCTTCCACTGTCTTTTACCTCCCCAATCGAAGTCATGTACCCATTTTTACACCTGGGTGGAGTGAGGAAAGTCATGTTAAGTGCCTTTCAGCATTAGCAAGGGCACAACTTTGGTGGATGCCAGAAGATTTGAACCCAGGACCTCTGGGTTCTGAGCCAAATGCCCTAGCCGTTACACCAACACAACGCCACACGTCTCTGTCCTTAGTGTTAGGTGATCTGTTAACTTATTGTTCATTTCTTGCAGACTGTTCCGTGGTGACAGTCTCCAGGGCACGTCCACAGTCATCATGTTCAGCACCCTGTCCCTGATCCTGTTCCTCCTCACCAGCTCCTGGGGAATCCCCTTCAACGTCATGTGTATGCTGCTGACTGGCATGTTCAACTGTGGGCCTGACGCCATCCTGACTGGGTCGCTACCCGCCCAGCTGGGTGACAAGGATGGGAGAAACGCACACGCTGCCATCTCAGGGTTTATAAATGGTAAGAACCTAGTACTGTAGTATAGTCTTATACTGCCCTAAATGTTGTGCGTATGCTACTGACTGGCATGTTCAACTGTGGGCCTGACGCCATCCTGACTGGGTCGCTACCCGCCCAGCTGGGTGACAAGGATGGGAGAAACGCACACGCTGCCATCTCAGGGTTTATAAATGGTAAGAACCTAGTACTGTAGTATAGTCTTATACTGCCCTAAATGTTGTGTGTATGCTGCTGACTGGGATGTTTAACTGTGGGCCTGACGCCATCCTGACTGGGTCGCTACCCACCCAGCTGGGAGACAAGGATGGGAGGAATGCACACGCTGCCATCTCAGGGTTCATTAATGGTATGAGTTCAACCAGAACACTTTTTTGTAGTTGTTTTCTCCTCAAATTTTCCTGTACTAATCAGGCTTATTCACAGGAAGAAAAAAATATAATCCTGTTACCAAATACAAATTTGATGCAAAAAAAGCTACTTTAGCAGTGAGAAATTTGAACCATTACACTTTTCCTTGTGATTTCTCTTCCAATTTCCCAGCACAATTCAGACTGTGACATGTTCATTGCAGTTCTGATCTCGTATGAGTGAGCCTTTACATTCATTAAGGATTTCTATGATAAACTATAATGATTGTGCGGTTGTTGCCTTCCTTGTACATATACCTTGTCCATTTCTATTTTGAAGTGGAGCAGTCACTGCACTAGAAACTATTCGTTCTGGTGTCTTATGACCATGTTTTTGGAATGACACAATCTTGTGATTTTTCTCCGTAGGTTTTGGCAGTTTGGGTACAGTGTTGCAGGGGCCCATCATCGGCGCCATAGCGGAGTGGTACGGCTGGGAGGGCACCTTCTACTTCATGATCATCGTCTCACTGATAGCGACCTTCTGTATCTGCCGAGCCGTGTCCACACGGCAGGACCTACCTGGAGCTTTGGTTAGATAGCCCAGTCAAACTAATTCATAGTGACTGCAGTTTTACATGTAGAGCTTCAGTTCATATCTTAGCAGAAGTGCAGAAATTTCCTGTACGACTATCATGTTGATTTGATTTAAGTATATGGATGACATCCAATCTGCATGCGCATCAATTTTCATCCGATTCCAGAAAGACATTTTATTACCATACTGTAAATCGTACAAAACCGCTGCAAAATGAGGAAATATATGCTGTAAATTGCAAAAAAAAATATTTCAGAAAACGGATGCTAGTGTCGTAGAATTCCCAGAGGATGTACTTGTCATCCTTATAGTCAACATGGCTGAAGCATTAGTACATGTACGTCATCCCATAGAAGTTAGTGGCCCCTACTAGTCTATATTTTTGAATTTTCAGTATTACTGAGTTTTCTAGACTAGTAACATATCCACCTAATAGTGCAATTTGTAATAGGTTAGTATGTTCTCAAATGGTCAACTGTAATATGTTGTTAATCTATAGTCAATAAAGTCACATGCAGACTTTGTCAATGCCTTAGTCCTCTACTCAGGGTCATGACTTGTTATGTATATGTTAGGGTAGAGACTGTGATCTGGTAGAATTGCTGATTCTACCATTGAAGATGCCTACATGATTCTACTGACGACAGAGACTCCGATCAGGATGCTAGGAATGCCAACCCAATGATGGCGAGACAACAAAAAAATGACAAAGTAGAAAGCCCGACAAAAACGCCTAAAAACACGTCAAAAACCTGCCGGAACCCATCCTCTGCTTGGAGAGTAGTCACCCATTTATAAAGCCTAAATTTCAAGTCAATACAATGATCTAAAGTGACAAAAATCAAAGTTTAAAAGTTGTCTGTTAAGGGGATATCTTTAGATTTAGACTCCAATCACAGGGGTGCCAAAGAATACATACGAATTTTACGGAATACATACGATCCATTACTAGAAACATACGATCCGTACAGAATACATACGATCCATTACGCAGAAACATACGATCCGTACGGAATACATACGATCCATTACGCGGAATACATACGATCCTTACGGAATACATACGATGCTTACGGAATACATACGATCCTTACTAATTTGGAGAAATGTGCCTGGATCACGTGACACTGGCGGCAAATTCAAGATGGCTGACTCGGGATAACCAGTTCTTCCTACGATATCTTGGCTTTTAAGAGCTTAATAATGGCGTATCCCATCCGGCTAAACTCTAGAAATCTCAAGCTGCACTAAATTAAGACTGATGTAGGCTTAGACCAACTAGGAGGACCAGACAAAGCTAGATTCGGTGCTAGCGCGATGGCCAGCAAATTAGTAAGGATCGTATGTATTCCGCGTAATGGATCGTATGTATTCCGTACGGATCGTATGTTTCTGCGTAATGGATCGTATGTATTCCGTACGGATCGTATGTTTCTAGTAATGGATCGTATGTATTCCATAAAATTCGTATGTATTCCATAAAATTCGTATGTATTCTTTGGCACCCCTGAATCAGGATCTCTACGGACAGAATCAGCAACTCAGCATGTAGAGATTGTCAACAAATGCTGTGATCAGAATTTATGATGGCTCTAGTCTCAATCCTGACATATACATTTGTACCAAAGTATGTAATGTAATGTGCTGGATAGTGAAGAGTTTAAGTCTGTTGTATTACTGCTATGCTGACAAAAGACATGCCCAGACTACAGAAGGATGAGGAAAATCTGGTGAATCTTGTTTTAATTGTCTGTAAGACTCCTGGTGTAATAGCGGAGTTCTTTGGTACCAAAAATGCATATTGCATCATCTTACAGTGCTCTTACACACCTTATTTGCTATGCATCGTGGAGGTTAATATCATGATTATTGTTCCCATGTGTTAGGTATGATCTACATCCGTGGTCAAGTGAAAATTGTTTGTGATTGCAGTTCTACAACATCGATCCCAATAAACAGATTCAACTCAGTGATTTTGTCCTTTCTGCAAACCTTAATTGAGAAGTAGTTAATAGCCACAGGCATTATGTTAAGAGAACTTTACGGCAACAAAGCAGATGGCTACAACAATCTTAGTTATCTGACAGACTTGAAAACAGTAATACCAAAACCACAAACAAGTTTTTAATTTTCCTGTGATGATTATGCATAGAATGGCAGAACAGTACATTTCTCACATTCCCTGATTAGTTTAAACCAGAATTCCACAAAGGTTTTCTACACGAAGTTTGCATTATATCGTAAAGACGTAAACCATTATAGAAAGTGTACATTTGATGGAAGAATTGTAATGACAAAAGATTGAAGAATTGTGGCTGTCATCCACTCAATTCAAACAGCATATAATACCAGTATTCACCAACATATGAGAAAATCTTCATTTCAAACTCATTCAAAACGTTTTACTGGAAGAGCATTTATACAGGTGCAATATTGAAGATACATAGTATCATTTTCTCTTTATTCTATGTACTAAATTTACCAGGTGGTAAACACAGCAGTTTCGAGTCTCCTCTAGCCCAATTCTGGGTTTGAAAAGGAAACCGTCATGAATGCACTTCACCAAAAACTCATCATCTATTGTGTCACAAATTTCCTGACCAAGAACTTTTTACAGATCACTAATTATCACTTACAAGTACTCTTTTCATCAAATCCTTGTGATCCATTCTTGACAATTTTCTGATCTGAGAACCTGAATGGTAGGAAAGTGTTGAACAGTCTGTTGAGTTTTATGGTAGGAATGTGCAGTGCTGTGTGTCACCACCTTTGGTGAGTTGGGAGTTTTACCCCCGCTATTGCTTCTGTCCCCTCGTCTTGCAGACCAACATGGCTGCCACCTCTTATGTTACAGTACCTAGAGCCAGACATTAGCTTATAAGCTTTGGAGAATACGAATTACAAGCCTTCAGTATGGGTTTGAAATTTGACTGCAGGTTAAGATAAATAAAGCATTTTTTTCTGTCATTGACTCCAAAATGCTTGAATGTATTACATGTTGACAAGTCTTGCCTATCCCAGAGTGAATGGTTTGTAGTATCCTCAAAGTTTTATCCTTCTTTTCAACACAAGTAATGCACACCCATAGAGATCAGTTCACAAGTCTGAGTCAGTGAATGTGCATTCATTTTGTTGAAAAGAGGCTTAAACTCTCAAGGCACAACTACCAATAGATGAGTTTAGTTCTTCAGTGATTATGTATAATTCAGATCTGGCTCCTGCTTGTCTATTGGTAAGTTAAGTTAGAGGTGTATAATTCTGGCTCCAGTTTGTCTATTCCATAGTAAAGTTAGAGGTGGCTCTTGGTCTGCAGGGGACTAGCAACAGCGGGGCTTAACCTCAGCAGCCAGTCTTGGTGGGATCCTCCCCCGAACCCTTGGTGATGTCGAGCGTGGTGAAGATCTGGGGAAACACAAAAGCATGAAGTTTCAGGATTCAGGATACGCTTATGATAACCAGCAGTCTGGCAGGTTACAAAAATCTATCCAGTTGCATGAGTATTTGTATCTATTAGGAATGAAACAAGTCATTTCACTGGGTCAGACAAGGTAGCTCTTGCTGGTAACGGCTAACCAACAATAATACAGACAAACGTACAACTTGAATACGAAACCTATAATAAATGAAATACAATAGCCATTTCTGTATTGGTTAACTTGTATTGGTTGACTTGTTTTGTATTGAGTACATGAATTTTTGTACATGTAAAAAACGCAAGCCATAGCGAAGCAGCATTGCACTACCACTACCTACATGAAAAAGCATCATGCTTTACCTCAAATGAGGATGCCTTGAAATGAAACAAAAATAGAAGTGTATTTTCTTGAATTTAAGTCAAGTATTGGTGCATCAAAATACAAAACTAAAAGCAAAATGTAATATACAATGAAGATCTTTGTCAACTATTAGGAAAGGTTTAAGTCAAAAGATGTAAAACAACAGATTTGATTTTATGCTGAAAAAACTGTAGTACCCATTTGAGATATCACCTATTTGATGCAGAGGACTTGTGAACATATCTAACAACATGTAAGAGGAACTGAATCTAGATATGCAGATACCTACCTCAGCATTAGTTGGGTGGATACCGATGGTGGTGTCTAGTTGAGCCTTGGTCATGCCACACTTCATGGCTGCCCCGTACCCCTGGGTGATCTCCCCTGCGTTGGGGCCGAGGACATGGAAGCCCACAACTCGCTCCTGGTAAAAACACAAACCACAAGATCAGACCTTCATCCACAACCTATTCATTATCTCCATGAAGAAAGGAGGTATAGTTTCTACTCTGTGTGCATGTGACCGGGGGAATATCTTAAAGAACTGCTGGAGGGATTGCAATGGTATTTGGCAGGTGGGTAGGTGTTGTGAACCCAGTGGTCAAGGTTGATTTGGGGCCTCCTGGTGGTTGACCCTGGTACAGCAGCAGGACTTACTGTTTTTGAATCTTTGGTCCTTGACGTAAGAAAAACATTTCATGCTGTGCACCTTAATTTTTTTCTGTATACCTAAATTTGTATGTTAGATGTACCCGCTCACCTACAATGTGTTCCCAAAAATGCATTTTGAACCCTGATAGGTACATGTACTTACATTGTCCTGCCGGTTACAGATGATTTTTGCATAGCAGTCGTTGGGGTCGTAGCCAGGAACGGTCCACTCCAGGGGCATGAAGTTGGAGTGGTACACTTCGATGTTGTCCTCTCCATATTTTGCAATGGCGTCTTCCTCTGACAAGCCGCAGGCCCCGTACTCCAAGGGGGTGAAGACAGTTGTGGGAACGTTTACATAGTCGGTCTGCAGGGTGATAAAGAAAAGAGCTTCCACAATTACTATATTTCTTAACAGAAAAGGTAGTATTCATAACACAAATAGTGTCAGCCATGTAAATGAAAACTAGACCTAATAAAAAAAGCGAATAAAAACTTGGCAGGCAAATAAAAGGCATTCAGTTTCCATAAGAGAATTGGAAAATGTAAGAAATGATGGGAGAAACAATGGTTTCCTGACTGTCCCCTCTTTATTTCTTCAATAGAATAGCTTTTTTTTCTATAAAGGTATTCTAGGTATTTTTTCAGTCCTTATTCAAGTGTTGCTACAAATAGTGCAAATAAATTTGAGTTTGCGGGCATTTTGAAGAAGGGAGAAAATGGATTATTCACAGTGATTTTAAGTTTAGGTTTGAAACAAGGCGGCAGAAGACAGAACAGGTAATTTTGCGGTGGTTCTTAGGTTGCGGTGAATCTGTCAATGCAAATACCGTGACCATCTAACAACTGTGAATGTTTCAAGAATCACAGTACCTTAGCCTTTGCTCCTCCGTACAGCCTCTGTGCCAGCAGCCTGCCTGCCTGAATGGCCACCGGTGTCAGCTCCAGCTTTCCCTCCAGGACATCGCCGATTGCATAGATGTGAGGCTGGTTTGTTTGTTCCTCATCGTTTCCATACATCTTCCCATTCCTTAAAGTCAAAACACATGAATCTTTAAATCTTAAATGTCTCATAGATACTACTGACAAGATGTACACAGTTCAGTTTCCTTACAACTTTGAAACTTAGTTCCTCTGGCACCTATTCCTTTAAAGTGCATCGGGCTGTCTTATGTAGATGTTACAATATAGTTAAAATCCTTCCCACACCTTTCAGTTTATAGGGAGGTGCTTGCTAATCTCTGATTCTATTGGCAGTGAGCCACACAGTTGGGCAAGCACTACAGCAGGGGTCTAGTCAAGTCTTTCTCATAAGAGCTGTAGAACATGTTAACAGAGCGAACTAAAAGGTTAACACAGAAAGGATTATCTGAAAAAAATATATAAAGTCAGCTGCTTACTTTGTGTTGAACTTTACTCCAGCCTTTTCCAGGTGGATTCCTTCTGTGACAGCGTCCCTCCCGATGCCGAACAGTATCTGGGGAGAAAAGAAGTGATTTGAATAAAAGATTTACACAATTTTACAGGTTTCAGTTCAGATTTGACCCTGTACAAATAACACTGGTGACATTTGCTAATGTAAGGATTTAGCATGGAAGTTCATTTGTGTTGGTTGATTGAACTACAATCAAACCAGCTCACTCAGGGTACCAATAAAGCACTTGGTCTACGTGGACAGGCGGTCACTTTAGACAGGATTCAGACTGCTTGTGTCAATGGGAGAAATTATCTAAGGGACCACCAAAAAGTGACCAAATTGACCAGGTGGTCCTTATGCCAAAATGGCCACAGAAAAGAACATGTTCTGTCAACAGTTTCCTAACCAAGTGAAATATCTGACAAAAGAGGGCCTTACCGTGTTGCCTTCCCAGACCACCTCTTTCCCGTCCTGCACCCCAGTCACTCGTAGCTTCCCAGGCTGCCCCTCTTCAAGCCGCTCAACCTACAGAAGGGGAAAAGGAAACAGAGCCAGCTGAGTTAATCATGGTCTCACCACCAATCCCCCCCACATACACATTTAGTAACCTTTACCTACAGTGGCTTCTGTACCCTTTTAACATAGAGAATTAAGACCGGTAGTGGTATACACGACTATAAAGGTTTCTCCGTGACAAGACTTTCAAATTGTATCTGCCATTTTTCATCAGCTCTGAATGGATACTTACAAGACCTGGCACTGGGAGTCAAAGGTCACACATGTCACGTGACGTGAGAGTGTTGTAGATGGGGGAAGGCTTTGGCGGTCTTGTTTTGTGGTGACCTATAGTAAGTTTTTTTTAAAAAGCTGTAGGCATTACCTTTGTTGGCACACACCCCCTGATGAACTTCATGCCTCCCTTCTCCATGTACTCTCCGACCTTCTCTGCCATCTGCTGGTCGAACCCCCTCAGCAGGATGGACCGGACCATGACGGTGGTGTCCAGACCGACCCCCCGCAGGAAGCCTGCGCACTCCAGCGCCACGTAGGACGCGCCGACCACCAGGGTCTTCCCAGGACAGTACGGCAGGGAGAACAGGTCGTCACTGGAAGAGGGATGCAATATTATTACCACCATAAATCCTCCTCCTGGACAAAATAAGAAATGCTGTGAAAATTGGTTGGTTTCTTAACCTTCTCCCTGCTAAAACAGCCTTTTAGCACCAAACTTGTATTGGTCATGATCACAGGGTTAGCCAGCAATTGCAAGAAGGTTAAAAGACTACTTTTCATGGCCAGACTAAGCTGTCTTGACTTAATTGGCTTTATTGAAGATAATCCATTAGCGGTGTGCCCTAAGGCACATCACTAGTCTTCCTGGACCTCTTATCAACATACAAATAACAATACATACAGTAATGATGACAACATAACGAACATAGTGCACATCCATCCAATATGTACATTAATTACAGGTAGTAGCATGTCATCAAAATTACTGTCTAGTTGTCGTGTTAACTGAAAATAATTGAAATTATAGTTCTTTAGAGTCCTACTTGAAAGTCCATACAATTTGCTTAAAACTTAAACATCTAGTTCTTAAGCAGGCTACAAAACCCAATTTTCTGGTAACCACTGTCAACACACATAGCCCACCAGGGCAAGGTGTGCACCATGCAAGCACCATGAAAAATCTTCATTCAACAAGCTTTCTTCCTCTCTAAGATGTCTTTGGAACAACAATTATCAGTAAAGATGTTTATAAAATTCATATCATTTACCTGGTGATGCCGTACTCCTTGGCCCCAGGTATGTCTGGGTACCTGGGCCTCATCCCCACAGCCACCAGGAACCTCTCCGCTGTGGCAGTGTTCTCTTTACCGCGCCTGTTCACTGTCTGTTAACAAAAGCAGTTACAGGATATAGGAGATTCTTTTTACACAACCAGGTTCAGAGAGGACAACAGACGCATCCGTTGGATTAAGGAGGTAGTATGGATCAGGAAGTCATCACCAGTGATGAACTGAGACGAGGGGGGATACAAGCTCAGCCACATTTGGGATTACGTTCTCGCCGCAAAAGCGCCACCTACATCGGCTACTTATAGCGGTGAGAAGCAGTACTCCAGTCAGAAGCTCTGAAGAAGGTGTCTGACAGACACCGAAACGTCAGCAGGTGAGATTACCTGGTTGTTTAAAAAGAATCTCCTATATCCTATGTTCTACCAACCTGATGAAATTATTTTCGGAAAAAAGCAGTTACAGTCAAACATATACCACTACTACCAGTGACAACCTCTGCATTTGTATAAAGACCACCTGGCCATTGTAGCCACTCTTAGATTATCTAAGGCTCGTCCCTTAGATTATTTTTGCCTTTGACCAAAGCACTGAAAATCCTATGGTCTTTAAGTCCATCGAGTGGTCACTACAGTCAGACTAAAATCAAAGCGACAGTGCACCGCAGAAAGAAAAGGGAAATTATGCCCTGGTCTTCTGATTCTACTGTCATGTGTGTGATGCTACTAGCTAAGGATTTTTTGTCCTGGTGATAAAATGTCCCGAGACAAAGGGCTGAAATAGGTTTTTAGAATATACATGGATGTATGTTATTCATCTTGTACAGCAGATGATATTAACCCCCCCCCCCTTTATTGAACAGCTTACTTTACAATGTACAAACAAGAACACACCCACCTTGATGGTGTGCGGATCCACAAACTCGGCGTAAGCGTTCTCGTACTTGACATCCTTATCTCTCAGGGCCACTCTGTAGCCCCAGTTCAGGGAGCCAATGTGCCCCTAGACACAAAAAATCATCCTTACTTATAATGTTACCTTTACAAACCATTTCACTGAAATTTAATGTCCCATAGGATGTATTTTGATAATCCGTTTAAAGACATCTTTTGAGTGATCAATTTTTTCAGATATAAATGTTGGAGATATATGTAGAGACAACTTGGCATTCTAAAACAAGAGAAAAGCATCCTTACTTATACTGTTACCTTTACAAACTATTTCACTGAAATGTAAAGGTACCATAGAATGCCAAGTTGTCTCTACATACAATATCTCCAACATTTATATTTGATCACTCAAAAGATGTCTTTAAAAGGATTTCATGACATTATCAAAATACACATACACTTCTTAAAGATTCTAAGATCCATTGCTATATCTTATATTATCATGGTACAGGATCCCATATTATTTGTTACATCTGAACTGGGTGCAACAAACTAGTCACTTACCTGGATGGCATCTTTCATTGTGTTCCAGTTGTGTTTAACTGAGTGTGAACAGAAGAACATTACAGCATGTTAGGTTTCATTTTTGTGCATTTGACACAAATATTAGTACTACTTTGTTTGTATTACATACCCGGTAAACCGCATCAAGGCGTAACACACCAGGTTTGTACTGAAGAGTACAAGCTGTATATTGGACAGATTTATGATCCACACACACCGGGAAGGACCCCTACTCTTTTCGATAAATGTGTTGCGTTCTTTAACGTGCTTGGGGTGTGGCTCTCCTCAAACAAGGGACCTCCATTTAAAGTCTTATCAGAGAGACGTCCCTAACCGAAGCTAGGTACTCATTTTCACCTGAGTAAAGTGGGGAAAGTTGTGTAAAGTGCCTTTCCCAAGGGCGTAACGTCAACGGGACAAATCAGGGAACTCCGGATTCGAACCCGGTATCTCTGGGTTCTGGGGCCAAACACCCTGCCACTACGCCACCGCAACGCCTAAACTTGTGAGACAAGGGGAACTTACATGTATGTATCTGCCATGGGCAAGTTCTTTACCCCATCGTGAAAACAAACGCCCTTTACACACTTCAATCCTACCTTTTCTTTCTATTATGTAATACGGACAATTACAAGGCATAAGAAAGAAATTTAGTTCCTCATGTCATGCCGCCAGATATAAGCAGCTATGTAAGTAAAGTAAGTGTCATACCTCTTAGTATTAATCTATTAATGATCATCATTATTGGTCATCTACTACTTATAATAAGTACTTCACTTAAAGACAACCATGCACTCACCTCCTTCTGACACTTCCCATCCAAACTTCCTGGAGTCATCAATGGAATGACCTACAAACAGGATAAAAACAAATTATCTCAGTTGTAACTACTAGTAGCAGAACAGATGTGCACAATGCTAATTACGATAAACTCATAAAGACCAGTGGTTACGAAGAACTTTCAGCAGTCCCCATCTTTCTTTGTAGCTTATTGTGCGACACCAAAACCTAAAAGTTCTTTGGACTTATATCCATTGCAAAGGACCTAACTAACATACATGTAGCTGGCACCACTTCAAAATCATCTATTTGGGGCATTTTTCGCCATTTTCAGACCAAAAATGTATACTTTGGGCTCCTGTGCCCTGGTGTCAAAACCCACAAATTCTCTGTGCAAGAAGGTGATTCAAGGCATAAGTACAGAGTTTTTCTCTACTTCGACAGAAACATTTGTTATCCACTTTGTCAAACAAAACTCATCTTAAACGACTTATTGTGACTAAACACCTTACCCAGTAGTGCAGCTTGGTGCATGAGTTTCTTGGGAATACATCCGACATTCACACAAGTGCCTCCCAAGCCTGTAGGTGGAAAAAAATTAACTCTATGGTTTATCAAAACATTTGATAATTCATTACATTAGACACTGCCTCCCCCCCAATTCCCCCCCCCCAAGTAATGTATGAAGAAGCATTAGATAGATCTATAGAATAAACTTTTTTTACCTTGTTTATGTTATTATACCAGTCCTGTTTCTTCCCTTGTAATTAGCCCTCAGACATGAGTTTGCAAACAAAGATTCATTAATTCTTGCACTCTTTAGCTTTACAAAATAACAAAGATACAATGTTATATATTTAATTGCAAGCAATTTTCTTAAGCACAATTCATTCAAATCTAAGCACTAAGAAGTCCATATCATTGATCTTCTATTTCTAGAAAACCTTGTATCAATACCAGGCTTGGTGGCTAGCAGGATATGTCTGTTTGCCTTTAAATATCATTGATTTATTGATTTTTCTTTAGCTTTACACAGCTAACAAAACTTACCCCATGTTGTTCCAATAGGTGATGGCTTGACAAAGTCACAAACCAACACTTTCTTCCCAAGCTTGCCTGCCTCCTGGAAAACAAAAACAGAAGCAAGGACTTAGGTTACTTTGGGGAACTTATGAGTTCGGAAAATGTCGTTCAAACATGTTTAAACGTGCGCGATGACATGGCAGTTTGTGAGTAAAATCCCCCCTATGACGACATCAATTTGTGTGGTTCAAATTCATATAAGATAAAAGGCCAAGAACAACAGACCTTGGACGCAGCCAGCCCTCCTGATCCCCCTCCGATCACAATCAGATCATAGTCGTGCGTGGTTGTGCTCTCGGACACCATGGGTAAGAGTTTGGCGTCTGCGTGCAGCTTGAGAGTGTCGTCACACCCTCCAATGTGCTCCTGCTTAATGTACACATTGGGAACTGTCTTCTGGCCGCTCAGTTCATGCAGCGCGTTCTGGAGGTCTCCTCCGTTTTCTGTCAATCAAATCACCAGCAATGTTGAAATTTTGCGCATACATAATAAATAGCAAGGAGACACAAAATTCCCAAATCCAATACAACCTTGCTAAACGAGTGGAGTACCCGGTAACATGAAAAAATGGTAAATAGTTGCTGCATATTTTCTTATTGCATAGACAATGTATCTAGAGCCTCACTAGTGCTGCGTACCTAAACGTAACATCAGGTACAGGTACAGGTACCAGTACAGAGGTTTAGGTACAGGTCCCGATTTGTACCTGTACCTGAACAATTTGGAAAATTAACATGTGTTCTTCTGACATCCTTCAATAATTTCAGTATCTTTATTCAAAGAAAATAACTAGGTTTCCTACCGCCAAACTCCCTTGGCCTTGTTATCAAAACTCTCGTCCTGCCTGTATGATCTGTTGTATATTAGTTATGCTGTTCCAAGGTGTCACTTTGGCGTTGTATAAGGCCATGAGGTAAGGAGATCAGTCACAAAATAAGCACATAGTTTATAGTAAATTTATATCGGTACAGTACCGGTACTTCATGATCCGGTATTTTGGACCTGTACCTAATAAGTTTTTACGGTACACCGGTACGCAGCACTAAGCCTCACATAACTTAAGTTCTTTGTCCCATGTACACTGCATACCAGACCTGGGTGAGTTTGGGTGAGGTAGGCACACCCTCTCTAACCTTTATTACCTTCGCGACGAAATTTCGTCGAGAAGGTTATTTTTTTATGCATGTCTGTGTGTCTGTTAGTGAACAGGATAAGTCGAGAACGCCTGGATGGTTTGTTGTCGTATTTGGTGTGTCCGTGTGTATGTGGGAAATCTCAAGATGATTAGATTTTGGGCAAAGTACTTTGCATAATTAAGGAGAAAAGTGTAAAAATGTGTTAAATTGTATGCTCATACTATGCGTTCTGGTTGCGACGTGTGGGCTGTTGTTTCAAGGGATATTGATACGGGTAGAGGTGCTAAGTTGGTCATGAGGGGTCATGTCAGGCAGGCAGGAAACGTCAGTTACTGCCAGGGACAAATTGGCTGTCAGCCAGATGTATTCATTGGTGTGGAATGTGAGAAGGTTATATTTTACCGCATGTCTGTGTGTCTGTTAGTGAACACGATAAGTCGAGAATTCTTAGAAGGATTGTCTTGGTATTTGGTATGTTGGTAGGTCTCGATGAAACCTGAAAATGATTAGATTTTGGGCCCCCTAGCGGCTTGTTACGGTACTGCAGCGGAACTTCCTGTTATGATATCTCATGTTGTGGACATGCTATGGAACTGATTTTTGAGTGGTAGATAGCTCGTTGGGCAGAGAGTAAGTGGAATAGGTTTGGGCCCCCTAGCAACTTTTTTGGAACTGCAGGGGCAGGTTTTGCTTCAGACTTTGAAAGGGAATAACTCAAGAAGGGCTTGATGGAAGGTCATGATTTTTTGCAAGTACATAGCTTGAGCGATGATGTACATGATTGGATACTTATTATGCAAATCAGTAACTAATTTGCATAATTAATGAGGAAAGTTTATACATCCATCAATTTCCATGATAGGACTCGCAAACATGTGACATATGTAACTGAGGAAGAGAGAAATATTAATAGATATCAGCTATGCAAATGAGAACCTCATTTACATAATTAATGAGAAAATACTATAACTCGAGATGGGCTTGACGGATGGTCATGATTTTTGGTATGTAGATAGCAGCTTACGTGATGCTTTGTATGATTGGATGATAATTATGCAAATCAGATTATAATTAATGAGGCAATTTTAAAAACCTGCTGTGTTCCATGATATGACTATTCAAATATGTGACATTTGTAACTGAGGAAGAGAGGAATGTCAATAGATAGAAATTATGCAAATGGAGCCTAATTTGCATAATTAATGAGAAACTACTATCATTCCATACTAGTAAATAACAGCAATTTCATACTTGTGGCATTTAGAAGTTGTGTGAATGTGAACACCATTGAATCAAATTATGCTAATAAGGAGCTTATTTGCATTATTGATGATAAATGTTAGCATAACCTTCTTTGTTAAGCTCATAATCATAACAAGGAGGTTTGGACAACTTATGTTATTTGGGTGAGGAGGATCAACTGGTATGATTTTTGATTGATGAAAAACACTCCTAATACGTCAGTCATAAAGGTCAAAATCATTTGGCGAAGGTATGAGGTCGTAGAACTCTTGTTTTTATTGCAGACTCCCTCTGGCTGTTTCTAGCTACCATTTTCTTATCGATATAATAACAAAAAAGTAACTCAAAAGAAAACAGCCGTAGAATGTCTGCAACAGAGGTTATATTTACTGTAATCCCACTTGATTCGCTCGATAGGAAGACCAAAAACACCAATAACTTCCCACAAAACAGTTCAAATCAAACAGCTTCTTTTGTTACAATAAATGTTTGCATAGTAGAAAGCCTTCTTGACATTTCTGCAAATACTCACAATTCACAAATAAAGTGTCGAAATCACAAAGCAGGGCTCGAAATACTGGATACATCACGATGATGTGCACTTTTGTTCAGCCAAAAATGGAGCTGTGAACCTAGTTTTTGACTGTGGGTGCACCAGTGCAGCTACGTTTTGTAGGCTATAGCCTAGGGTAAAGGTACTTTTGTACAGTAGTACACAGAATATTCTTGACTTGAAATATAAGAATCAGAAAAAGCAATGAAAACTTTGTTCAATTTGTTGTGCTTTGATGTATTAATTGTTTAAAAATTTGAAGTTAGCTATAGAATTACAGATTGAAGTTCTTAGGAAAGGTAGTAGACCCGGTTTGCAATTACATTTTGCTTACACTACTGCACCTTACGTTGTGCAGTATTAGACTCTACCAGTCTCCCCCGGTCGCTGGGAAACCTCGGTTGTGAATTTGACCCTCTCTCCGTAGCCGACTCCCTTCAAACATTTGACTCTATTTGGCCAATTTCTACTATTTTCCCAGCGACCGGGGGAGACTGGTAGAGTCTAGTGCAGTATGTGCTGCCCAAATTCTTTCTGTGCACCTTAATGTTAAGGTTAGTTGCAGCAGCGCACCCATTTGCAAAAATGAATTTCAAGCCCTGCAAAGATGCTGTATAAACCAGCTGCTTTCTTACTCCCAAAAGACAGTGACATAGAAAGGTTGCCAAGGAACAAACGTCACTTTTTGTGAGCGTAAAATGTTTGACGCTGCTTGTGCGGACCATATTTGGTCTGAATCAGTTGCTAGCAACAAGTTTCTATTTTCATACAGCATACTGATCTGGCATGGTACTGTCACTATCACTCAGGTGCAATAATTTCCACCTGAGACGATAGCTCATGAACGATAGCAATGTTTGAAGATGCCTGAGCGAGCTATATTTGTGGCTAGCAACAGGTGTCTATCTTCATATGCAGTCTAATTGCTTGACCATTAAACTGATACACACGACTAGAAGTTGCTTGATAAGAAGCTTTAAGAAGGAATGGAACTTTAAGTTGAAGATCTGGATGATAAGTCTTTTATAAATATATAAGCTCTTTCATAAGTTGACTTTATATTAAGAATCGATAAGCTTTATTGTACATTCATGCCCTATTGGGGCATATATATAAAATCAAAAACTGTTTAATCATGGCTAGTCAGATCTTTAAAGGATTGAGGCTAAGACAGTATTATAAAGAGCAGCTTTGGCATGAATCACATCCTAACTGTACAAAATTAAATCCCATAGTATCCAAATCAACCAGGTATTCAGGTAACATATTAAACCTCTATGCACAATGACAGGTGTATTAAAAAAACATTTATCATCCATGACAAGCAAATTTGCAGCAATTCTGGCAATGTTTTCCCACTGCTGTCACTGCCTTCTTTTGTGTAGACTACAGTTAATCATAACATAAGACATGATGAAACATATCCCAACCAAAGAGCTTCAAACACTGCTCCCTGGTCGACCTAAAGTGGTTCTGCCCACTTTCACTCCTTCGCTTTATGTCAAATAATTCATCATAAGCTCACCTATTTGGTCCAGTTCCAGAGCCGTGTACGTCAAATTGAGGGAGTTGAACAAGTCTTTTATCTGGAAAAAAAACGACATGTACAACATGAAATTGAGCGAGCTTGAAACAACGACAAAATTCCACGAGACTTAAATATTTTCGCGAAAAAAAAAAATCACATGCGTACGCCCCCCTCCCACTCGGGTCAGTGAAGCTGGGAAGTATAAAAGACATGTAAACTCAATAAAACTCATGGGTGAGAATCTTACCTTTTTACAGAAGGGACAGTAGGACTTGCTGAACATCATGACTTTGTTGTCAGCGATGTATTTCTGTATCGCCGCCTTCAGATCGGCCCCGTTCGCGGTCACCGGAGGCATGGTGGCGGGACTTCGGGCCTTCACCACGCGTTCGCCCGACGAGCTCTCGGTCAACGTGCGCTTAATCTTTGCGCAAAGGTGACGGCACTGCCTCACTAGTCTTCTTAAACGGTGTATTACCGCTTAGATCACACGTTTGTTGACTGTACGTTGAAGCAACAGGATGCGGTGATGTGTTCCGAGAGAACTTGTGATCACCTCCGGCACAGCTCGGGTCACCCGGCAGTCAGCGCGCCAACTTTCGAGGGGATATTCGTACCCCAGTCCACGATGGCTCTTTTAACAACACATTCTTTTAATCTACGGGACAATTTATTGGGCTAAAACTAAATATTGGACCACTACATCGTGGTATATACACATAGTTATCATAGACTTTTATCTGATGATCATAAAGATATCAGAAACGCAAAATATTTTAGTGTTTTAGCATGCCGGGAGCATTGCTGTGGGGATATGGTGAGGGCGTAGAGCGTGACGTCACGGATTACGCAAGACAGAGTACTCAGAACTGGGTCACTCCTTTTTCTTGGTGACAACAGTAAAATTTGTGCTTAGTCACTGTCTGAGGTGCATGTCCAGTTTTCTTAGTGTCAAGTGACACAGCAACATTAGCAAGTGGACTTCAATACATTTCATCATACTGTAGGAAACTTATCATAGTCATCGTCCAAATATTGGAATGTGAACAACATTGTTCTAAATTTTCTCAATATCTATCATGGAATTCACTGCAGATCAGATCAGATCCAATGTTTTATACGAGCGTGGGAAGAAAAGATGTAAGACAAAAATTTATAAAAAAAATTACGTAAAGTTTTTAAAACACTGTGTATTAAAATGAAACTGGCAGGACAGAGGGTGTATGTGTCACATAATGTTTTGTAATGTATGAACTGTGTAACACCAAATAGGGCTTATGTTCTTGGACAATAGTTTTGAAGACAATATATCAGCTGTCATCTCATTTATCTAGGTTGCAGAAAAAAATAGCAATGATGCAAAAACCCTTGACAAGATGTAGGAAACTGGATAGACAATGTATTATTCTTTCTTTTCACCCATAAGATACTCAGGAACAAGTGTTTTGTGGTTCTCCCTTCATTTTATTACACTTTGTAAGAATGTATTTATAAACGTGCTTTAGAAATAACTAAAACATCGTCATGCACCATAAACAAATTGGAGGTGTATGGTTGAGAGTCTCAGTTTGTGTTTCTTTCAACAAAGCCCCTTCTTCTTGCTAAAAAAAATGGTGTTGTCTTGGGTGCCATCCTAGTTAGTTTACCAGGGTTACCATACTTGCTCCCTTACAAACCATATCTTAAAAGAGTAAGTATTGGAGCCCCAGTATAAAGCTAACTAAAACGGTAGCCTGATTGAATCACGCTATAGTGGCCAGCTCAGCCTCTGGGAGAGGGGCCATAAAAGCCCTGGACAGTGGAGTTTGCATTACACAAATCCAGCATCCAGGCTATTTTTGTCACAGCTCTTCAGTTAAAAAGACTGCCCTGCAAATATTATGTGCAGCAATGTGTTCAGCACAGTGGCTGAGTGTTTATACATTGGATTAAAACTTTACAAATTTCTCATTAAATAAATCTACCAACATTCAACACAAGAAGGTACATTTCCTTCCAGTATGCACTTCCAATATGTACCATGGTAGAAAGATTGACAGAAGAATGCAGCAAAAGTATCCTTTTTCTTAGTTCATGAATAAATACAATTGACTACATTTTGACAAAGTTGTCAGGATTGCTGATTCGCAAAGCAATTGATTCATGGGATCAATCATTTGCCATTGTAACAACATAGTAATCTATGGAAACATCTTGGCGGCCCATGTATAATGCAGCCAGAGGATAAATACACATAAATAACTGATTTGCATCTATGATGTCAAAATTCATGGCAACTAATAAGTGCTGAGTTAAGATTATAACTTCAATGCCAACGACACAGGAAAAACATAAAAGAGCACAAAAAATTACAATGCAAAATACAACTAGATATGAAAGTTTATGACTGTATGATAACGACATAGTCTGTTCCATAGACCATTTTTACATAAACCTTTGGACGCTGAGAAAAATCGAGAACTTTGCAATGTAAGAGGCAAGCAAAATCATTGCCATGACAACATAGACTAAATGGACACAATACACATGCCCCACATATATGTTGTCATTGTATTACCTATTACTCTGTGATCCCTAAAAAGGCCTATAGCTATTATCCAACTCATGCACTTCCTTAGATAGTATCATGAGAGATGGAAAATTATCATGACCTAAAGGACAAAATTTGTTTTGATTCCCAGGGTTTGTTAGGTTGAAAATCATTTAATTAGGGTACACATGAATCATCCAGGTTATATCCAAGCAGATGTAGAGACACAAAATTGCAATGTTTCTCAAGCTCCCACTTCAGCAGGGCAAAGGTCTGCTGTTTCACATTACTAGGAGCTTGAGAAGCATAATTATTTGCTTTTCTATATCTGCTTGGAGATTATAATAAAGTTACCTACAGATGGACCTCCTTAATAAGACCGACAGAGTCATACTGGTGGCACACTGCCTTGTTACACCACTCCTTAAAAGTTCCAACATTACATATTGACAGCTTCTCCTCTCTTCTTTCTTCCACACATAATGCTGATAATACCCAAGCGGGAAACAAAATGTCCATGAATGGCATACAGTGAGTCCTATGATGAAGTTGACTGGTCACCGATGAAATGACGTTTCTGAAGATTAGCTGTTGCCATTCTCTCTAGATCATCCAGGCTAACACTTGCTATCGTAGATTCGAATTCCTAGGAGAGAAAAAATAAGCAAGCTAATGAATGTTATTCAATTCAAAGTGCATAAGATTTTTCACTACTTTTCAAAACTTCTATTGGTTTTGTTGTTGGAAAGTCCTAGAAGAAAATGCAAACATAGGACCCTAGTCAAATGCCCTTCAATTTTGTCAGTAGAATTTTATTTCCAAAACACTCTTCATATAGTACATGTATAGGCCTAGAAGAAAATAGCCTGAGTACCATCTTCCGTAGTGACCGCTGGCTAAAAAAAAATCGCTTGTTAATTCTTTGTTAGCAAGAAGGTTTTTTTTTAGCCAGCGGTCACTATGGAGGATGGTACTCAGGCTAAGAAGAAAATACAACATAGGAGAAAATCAAATGTCTTTCAATTTCGTCAATGGAATTTTCTTTCAAAAATACTCTTCAAAAAGTACATGTCTAACCTTAACTTTAAGGTTTGTGGTAAATCCACACCTACATGTACACCATGAACAGGGATAAAACCAAGATTAAGTTACACCAATGACCATGCATAATGCGCTACATACTTAGCCTGGGTACCATCCTCCTTAGCTTATCGCTGGCTCATTCTTTTTGCTTGCTCGGTGTTTACCAAGCAAAAAGACGGAGGATGGTGCCCAGGCTACTTCATACTTGTTGTTATACAATCTGGATATATAAATCATATTTCATGTACCCACCCTTCTAAAATTCTGCATGACCTTGTCTGCGTCTTGGGGGCTAAAATGTTTTAACAATAACTTTTTCGTCTCGTCCCAGAGTATCGTTGTGTCCTTCCTGTCTGTGGAATCTGTACTGCTTTGCTGTTTCTCCACTTTACGAACCATGAGGTGTACTTTGGCGTCTGGTCCTATGTTGTAGTCTCCAAGACATTGTGAATCTATGGAAACAATAAATTGTAAATCAAAATATGCGACGTAAAAGTTAACAAATGTTTTTTACATTTGTATTTGCATTTGTAAGTTGTCCACTGTCACCAATGGATTCCGAGACAACTCGGCATCTGGGACAACCCGAGTTGTCCCAAATGGCTAGGGGCCGAGTTGTCCCAGGTGCCGAGTTATCCTGCTACATGTACATCACCAATGAATGCACCTATATCAAGCATTGATTCAAGTTTACAAAACTGGATTGTGCATTGATTGGTGACAATGGACTAGTGAAATCAATAATTACAATAGGGCACTTTGCCACTTTTCAGCCTCTAGCAACAATTTTTTTCTGGATTAAATACATGTGGTGAAATGTAACATGACTCTTTGCCAGATTTTTATTACTCTGATTCTAAACTTTATAGTTATCATAGAACAAAATTCAACAAATGTACTGATCTCCAAGCAGATGTTGGGTGTAAGATCATAATTTTTCTGACTACCAGACTTCTCTGACAGCCACCCACCACAGTGTTGAATAGCTGTAAGAGACCCTTAGCAGTCAGATGACAACACAATTTCCCACCTTAACATCTGTTTAGGCTAGATTATAAATATATGTACATGAAAGTAAAGATGATCCTTATAAATGGTCTGTTACCTGACAATGTTTTGCCCCTGAAAACTAATCTCTGCTGGTCCACTGGCACATCGAGTTCTCTAGCTACAAGCTGCTTGACTGACATGACAGAGTCTGCATCTGCAACCTGTACAGAGACAAATACATACTGCAATTCTTGTTTCTTGATTGTTCACTGTAACTTTATCATTATGTTCACTGTTTTCACAGTCACCTCTGTAACATGAACTTATCATCACCGTGAAAAAACTTGTTGTTATTATCTATGATTCCTTCACACATCCGTTCTGTAAATCACTTGCCGCTACCGTGAAGTTAAAGTTCGGTGAAAATGTCCATTTTCCTTACAGTAAGTTACACCCTGAAATTTTTTTATCATGAAGATGAAGTGAATTACAGTATACTATTATCTGTATCTATATAGCCAGTACAACCAGCATTCGGCGTAACACACCAGCTTCACTGATCATGTCCCGCGGCGTGGCAGCAGCTGGTTATAGTACACTGAACGACCTGTCACACCTAACCTTTGCACATCTAACTGTAAGCATTGTTTAAAGCTATCTGTTACTTGAGATCATATGATTGTATTGATTGATTGATTAACGAGTTACAGCAAAGACTCTGTGGATCCAGTTGGAGCCCAATCTGGTCAAAGTGCGAGGGTTGCGTCAGTGAACAGATAGTGCTTCGATGCCTCGGCTCAAATTCATGCACTTTAAAAAACCCAACACACTTATCGAGAATAGTAGGGGTGGCTTAGTCTGTATAACGCAAACTCCAGCTGTCAGGGGGTTTCTCTCCCCTCCCAGGGTTGGGTTGCGAGGCGGTTACAGGGCGGCGAGCAGTCACAGGAGGCTTGATTGAATTCAGGCTAGGGGTGGCTATGGTGACCGAATGGGGAAATTTAACAGGTTCATGTTTCCTCTTCTGTGTCCTATCACTGTATGACCACAACAGCCTTGGCCTGATCAGGTCAAAATTATACCTTTATACCTTTATACCATAAATTATATAATGATCACACTGTTTTTCCTTTGGAAACATTTTGCATAATTTTGTCAAAAATATATTGATGAGAATCAAAGAGTACTAAAACTCCACAAGATTACAGTTCCAATAACGATAGACTGGCTACAGAAGGTGTTGTTTCCCGTTCTCACACCGTGCACACCTTGCCCCCCTCCCCTTTCTGAGTATTTCCCGTGGATATACTTACTTCTATGCAACATTCCCTGCCTTGTAATATCTTCACGGTGATGAACATGTTTCCCTGCCGTCTATACGTGATCACTGGGTCCACCTGAAATGTCGAAACTTCCTGTTTTCTAGGAAAAAACATTCATGCCTGTCGACACTGAAACTTTCACTCGAACATTTGTAAACATGGCGTCGCGGAAGGATATATAATTTTTACAACATTACCTCAGCCAAAGTTTATCTGAGGACACAGTGGAAAAACAGCGTTATCATTAGCTAACCGGACTTAACATTTACAAATTGATAATTTCGGGTAAATAAATCATTGGCTTTGTTGCCAAATGCTTGTAAACGTGTGGGGAAAGTATAAGAAATAGTTCCGAACCAGCGCACTCACACGAGGAGATTTATGACAGATGTCCGGCCAGGTTAAAGGTCACCGCTCTTCCATACACTATCTTAGTCCGAAATATTAATATCTCTAGCTTAACTGACCACTGACGAAACTATAAAGTACCTCTTTTCATAATATGCCGACACTCTTTTTAAACCAAGACAGTTCTAACATATTATACGTTGAAGAACTGGAAGTCCGACTGTCTGTCTGACCAGTGGGGGCCTGTCCAGATAGGGAACAGCCAGATTCCTTGCATTGGGCTGTTCTATCTTTTATCATGGTGTCCAATTTTGTTGATGTTATATCTAATTTTATACAATCTTAAAGATGTAACATTATCAATTCTTTTCTAGAAATATTTTTAATATGATAAGAATTTCTTCGAAGTACAATACTTTATGATATAAATGTAGGATAGGAAGAATATGGTAAGAAGAATTTGTTTACACCAGGGGTGTTTCCGGAGTTTGTATGTAGCGGTTGGCAGTTCTGCGCGGCGACTGGCTGAAGCTTTACCAACCACAGACTCGGGCGGGCTCCCTCCTCACTGGCTCCCGGCCCGCCAGCCAACCAGTTCGCCCACTCCAACACGGGTTTGTTCTTCCTAACCACCAATGGTGACTTTCTAGCCGAACTTTCAAACGGACTGCGGGCTGATAGATGCACGGGGAAGTGCGAAACGTGGGGGGACGGGAGGGAAGGAGAAGGGGAGGGGGGACGGAAGATTCGCCATTTGTAATTTTTGTCTGGGCCCGTTTGGAGCTGTGGGTTTGCCGTCCGTCTACACCACCCGTGTGATGTATAGGTTTGTTCATGACATGAGGAACTTAAATCTACTAAGATCGTGACCTAGAAACATGTTTTCGAGGCTGTTTTGCCACCTTTACCTGTTCAGAAATGGCTGCCCGCAATTTTTCACCATCTGTCGCCAGCTCATGTTCCTTTGTTTAGAAAATGTCGGGAATCCATGATACAGCATATGAAGGGGGAGGGGATGCGATGGGGTGCACACGGATGAAGTACATGTACAAGGCCCCTGTGTTATGATCACACTCTACAGGGATGAGATTGTAGTCGTGGACTGTTTCCAGGGCCTCCACAAGCCAGTTCCTCGGCTCCGGGGCCAACATCCCCAAGGAAATCTTACCACAGACGCCCCTCATGTCCTGCGTACGTGGTAAAATTTCCTTGGGGGTATGTTGGCCATAGAGCCGAGGAGCTGGCCTGGTGAGGCCCTGGAAGCAGTCTGGCATCCGGGCTGTTTGATAGCTAGAATATATAAATAAGGGAAGGATATTCAACGATGTTGAGATTTTATGAAGTTGGGTAAGAGAAAATTCCAGCCAATCATTCATATTAGAGATTTGATAACTCCTCCATACTTTTTTTTGACCATTTTTATGATGATAATCCTAGTCCATTCAGGGAGACCTTTTTATAACCACCTTGTTCCATTGATGCAGAAATGATGAATTCATATGTGAACCAGGGAACCCCCATGACAGGCCATCTCTACCTGTGAAAAAATATCTCTGTGAACAGAATGGATAGAGACTTATCCCCCAGGCTCCCCTTGTAACAGATTTCTTTTAATTTTATGGACTTTTATTTAGAATGATTGGAGAGGTATATTGCTTTGTTATGAGCTTGGTCTTGGTAATGAACCCAAATTGAATTACATTGTATTTATTGTATTAATTTAAAGGACGACATTCAGGTTGTGTTGCCCGCGAGTTCCTTACTGAATAAAATCATCATTAATTCATCATACCAATAACTCCCCCTTCCCTTACCCATAATGATAATGTGGTGGTCCAACACTCACCACTTCTTTCATTTGCCAGTACTAAACTATAAACTTCTTTGTGTGTGAACTTGCAGACCCATGGATGGTGGTGGAGAAGGACAAATGGATCAAAGCACAGATCACACGGCAGATGACACTGGCACCCTCAGGTAATACTCAATACTAGTTCTGTGCATTGCTATCTGTTGATGTCTGTTATACTGTATACTAGTAATGATTCAGCCAGCTTCTTGGTTCAGAGAGTCAGACAGAAGTCCCTTGTCAGTAAGTCAACCAACATTACCTCTTTGTTTTGCAGTATGGCTGTTCACTTAGAAGGTACCCCACAGGGAGCAGACGGCACACAAGGTCTCCTGACCAACGACTACAGCTATGTCCTGGATGATAGTAAGTAAAACTAGTGTTTCTTGTAATGAATGATGGTGAAACACCTTTGAACATTGGAGAAATGTTGTGTTCATTCATTAAGTACTGCAGGTCAAAGGATAAAACCAATTTTGTTTTGATTGTAGCTTTCAGTAAGAGAACACCTCAATTAAGGATTTTTTCAAATCATTAAGAGTTCTGTGTCTTGCTGATGAAAAAGTTGCAAACAAAATTGTAGTTTATCAAAAGAAAAAACACCAAAGTCCTCCTCTTATAATCTTAGGTACTTTGTAGCCTGTTGAACTGTATTTTTGTGCAGAGTAACTAACATGTCCCAAGTGTATTGATAAGTATGTTGTGTAGCACTGTACTATTCAAAGCCTTACGAGACCAACGAATGCCTAAAACATGCATAGGTCCTAGTCTGTACTACTAGACTGACAGACAGCACCTGTACTGAGAGGTGTACTGGAAGGTAAAGCCACCTGTCCCTTGATGCTTCCAGGTGCAGCAGGTGCGTCGGCCAATGACAGTATAGCGAGTGGCGGAGACGATGACGGCGGTCACAAAGACGGTGACAGCCTCCGTGAGCACGTGGGTGTGGAACCTCTACAGGAACAGGTAACTCTCCTCTTGCAATTGAGTGGTTTCACTTTTCAAAATGATTTGTGTCTACTGTCTAGTTGGGTCTAGTCTAGTCTTCTATTTCCCTAAAATTCTACATGTTGGTCAGGGCTGTCTCCTGCTCAAATTTTTTTCCATCCCACAGGCAGTCATTAGTTGTTAACCCATTGGTATAATTTTCCAGGGTAAATTTTTCATTTTGAACTTAGAAAATGCAATTTCCATCAATTTCATGTCATGAAGTTCAGATTTTTTTAATGGATGGGGTGAACTTTTTGTCCATCCCAACAAGAAAATTTCAGTCTGGGGACGGAGGGATGGGTTCTGGAGACAGTCCTGGTCTAGTTGGAAAGAAAGTTTTCTGTTTCACGAAAAATGAAATTCTACATGTTGATGCTATCTTATTAAAAGTAGCTACCCTTACCAAAGACTTCTCTTTTGTGTGAGAAGTTTTGTTTAAGTGTTATTCTTTTTCCTGTAGATGTTGTAGGTTGTAGATCTACATGTATTTCCTTAGAGTGTTTCCAACTCTGTGCAGAGCCCAAATTGCAATGTTGCTTCATGATTTTCTTTAGATGATTTTCTACAGATAAACATGTACTATAGTTATTGTTATAAATCTGTATATGATGTGTGTATAGAGTTTTCTGCATGCATGATGCTTACATTGATTGCCATGGGTAGATATGTCCTAACTTGTGACTGTATCAACACATTTAATGCTCCAGCTTTATCCATCTATGTAACAACTAGTGTGCAGAAATTGATAGCTGACTCGGCTAGGACATAGATATATATAGTCGATTCTGCACCAGAAGAGAGAGCCTCCCCACTTTCCTGACACCTAAAGTGTGTTGCATTCTCTGCCCTTCTTCCTTACGGCACTCTTAGGACCGATTCCTGCCCATAGCCAATGTCAGTCGCATCATGAAAAACTCTATCCCCAAAATGGCAAAGGTAAAGTGGCACGTTTCTGAGTATATATACCACCCTGCCTGCCTAGAAAACGTTTAACTTTGTGTTTTCACTTCTTTTCCGCTCAATCCCAGGACCGGTTTTTGCCCATTCACAATATTAGTCGCATTATGAGAAAGGCTATTCCCAAAAAAGAAAAGGTAATGTTGTCGTTACACCTATACATTCTCCATATAGATATGCATGTTTGAGTAGTTTCTATATGTGTGAACATTTGCATGTCATTCAATTGATACATACGTGATGAAAGTGAAAAAAGAGTCAAAGTTGCATGGGCCTGTCAGTAGAATTGCCCGAGGATTTGTTTTGTAGATGTGCTTGACCACTGTTGTCAAGATACGAAAGCAGAAATGAATTGAAGTGACTGCATTACATGTATTTGTAGAGTTAAAAAGAATACTACTAATGACAGCTAGTACACTCAGTCAATATTGTGATTTTGTTATCTAGAATATTGAAACTAACCCACCATAATAAAACCGCACCCTCACTTGCACAATTAAAGTTTGATTAAACATTCCTCCCTGCTGTGCTATATAGGAAGTCTAGATCTGTAGCATGTAGTTTTTAATTACAATGTATTTTAAGAAAATGTTCCTTTTTAATCCAGTAAATTTCATTCATATAGTAAAAGTAGACTGTTTTATAGATAATGTAGCTTGACTATGTCCAATGTGTAAGTACTAGTTGTACACTTATTATGTGAGGATATGAAATTTCCAACCAGTTTAAAGTATCAACCACCGGTATGCTGTAACCTATTGTATTACCGTACCAGTACAAATTTGATGTTGTAAAGAAACAGTAAAGTGCAGGTTGATTTAGATGTAATTTTGTGGAACTTTTGTCATAGACGACTATTTTATAACTAGTTATATACCAAATAACATGAAAATATCTCTAATTGATGTTTATGTTTGGATAAGGGGATTCTTCTTGTTTAACTGAAATTCCTTATTGTGTTTTTCTTCACAGATTGCCAAGGATGCTAAAGAGTGTGTTCAGGAGTGTGTGTCAGAATTCATCAGTTTTATCACAAGCGAGTATCCTTTCAACAGTTCTGTGCTAACTTGCCATGTCATTAAGGGGATGTTAAAAAAGAAAGGATTTAATCATCACATATTAGTTAACCCTAACCCTGCTGTAGAACAACCATTACCTCCAATTGGTGTCAGCAGGGAAGAGGTTGAAACAAGTAAAAGAGGTTGCTACTGGTAGCAGTCTCACAGTTGAGCTCCTGGTTCCAATTACTTTTTACCTGGGAGACCCCAGTTCAAATCCAGGGAAAGGCATCTCGGTTGGGGCTGGACTGGTTTTTCGGAGGGGACACAAAATGGGGGTCAAATGTTCACTGAGGCACATAAGCATGTTAAAGGGGAAGGTCTAGCAACCCCTCCCTGTAAAGATATACCCTGCTTCTGAAATAGAAAGGAATGTTGCTGTTTTATGTGCCACTAGCCAATACAAGGTGACATCAATAATGAGTGAGACAGTTCTAATTTCTAAGTGACATGGATCATGATGATGATATGATCCCTAACTGCTTGTGTAGAGCGAGTGACAGGTGTCACCAGGAGAAGAGGAAGACCATCAATGGGGAGGATATCTTGTTTGCCATGTCGACCCTGGGGTTCGACAGCTACGTGGAACCACTGAAACTGTACCTTCAGAAGTACAGGGAGGTAAGAGTCAAGGAAGCTGATGTGTTATGCTGAAGGGTTGTTATATCGGCTATACAATACAGAAGGGTCTTCAGCAAGAGTTGGAGAGCTTTCTCTAACGTAGGAAATACTTAACTTTAGTAGAATCTTATGAGTTCTATTTTACTAAGGTTTGTGAGCTTTCTCCAACGTAGGAAATACAAATATACTTACTTTAGTAGAATCTAAGTTTTCTTTTATTAAGGTTTGTATTGACATATAAAAACCACCGAGATGTGTTGTATTGAGCTTTTGTATCAATATACTGTGAAATACAGTTTGTCATTTGTCTTCAAATTCTGCAATGTAGCAAATTTGTTTGGTGTTTTAAAAAATCCTGTGTTTCTTCCAGTCCATGAAGGGTGAGAAGGGAGGGATGAACACATCGACTACAGGTGCGGGAGACGAGAGTATGGCGTCAGACCTGGGCGCTGATGATTCTTTCAGTAAGTCTTCTGATTACTTCAACACACTATCCACAAAGGTCTTTGTGCTGATTTTATAACATGACGTATTTTTGTATCATTTTGATACTGTTGTAGTGATTGAAAACACTTTATTTGCCACTCTGCGTCATGTAATTGTCAAACAATTTGTAAATAACTGCTTAGAAAGTACATGTTTTTGTTATACTGGTTTAGATGCAGCAAATAGAAGACTAATAAAAGAAATGTTAATGACATTAGTACTGAAAGTCTTGACAAACAATCTAACCCTTCTGTGCTCTTGTCTGTTGTAGCTGCCAACATCATCTCCACAGACGGCCAGACCACGATGACATACACATACCCCACACAGGTTCAGGTGGGTACTAGGATTCCTGTACTGGAAGTAAGTCTTCTCTCTCTCTTTCTGTACTCACTCAGACGTTCACACACCCATAGACTGCAGCAAAGGATTTTTTTTATTCCATACTTGTAGAAAAGCCCTCCCAGTATTTTTTGAGAGTTTTATTCCATACTTGTAGAAAAGCCCTCCCGCTATTTGTCAAAGGTTTGACTCCATACTTGTAGAATAGCCCTCCCACTATATTTTGACTTTGACTCCATACTTGTAGAATAGCCCTTACACTATTTTTAGAAAGTTTGATTCCATACTTGTAGAATAGCCCTCACACTATTTTTACAGAGTTTTATTCCATACTTGTAGAAAAGCCCTCCCACTATTTTTTTTTACTTTGACTCCATACTTGTAGAATAGCCCTCACATTATTTTTACAGAGTTTGATTCCATACTTGTAGAATAGTCCTCACACTGTTTCTTGAATGCTTGCTACATTTCTGGGTTCAAATTTAGTTTCAAACTAGAAATTGCAACTGAATTATGATCCTATTGCCAGGAAAATCCAGTAAAGGCAGGTTTGTTCTGCAAATTGAAGCAAAACTCAGTTCTCCCATATAAAGATGAATACATCATGCCATTGTCAATGCAAGAACTTGACTATGATTTACACGAACACCTGAAAAATATGTTGCATTTATCTTGTACAAGCACATTTTTGTATTTGAAATCGAGACTTGAAGCTGGTGTTATGTACCTGACGTAAGTGGCTTTAAAATGGTTGTAACTGTTGTTTATTTTCACAGATGGGCCAACAACTTCAGTTCACAGGAATGTCCAGTTGAGCGCACGTCTTCACAGACTCATCACACAGAATCTGCAAACCCTTCCTCACCAGTAACCTGTATGGCTGTATCTCACTTGTACAAAGATCCCTTTACTTCAACAGTTTGATGAATTTTCCTGTACCTCAATAGTAAAATGTAGATTATTTCATTTGTCACAGTCTCTGTTGCTAAGGAAGCCTAACAGAGAAGGTTGAATTTTGAAGATTGTTTTTTCTGTCAGTAGCTTTGATTTGATGAGTACGGACATCTAGGCGGACACAGAGCATTGTTCTGTTTGTTTGCCAATCAGTGAATCTGTAACATTGTAAGGAAATGTTTCAGTCCAACTTCAGTATTCCTGTGAAGTATATCCCACATTTAATGTTGGACTCCTTCACACATCTTTGTTAAAGAATGGCCACTTTGACTTTGTTAAATACAGAGGTATACAGTAACAAAAAAATAAGGCTTCAGCTTTAAAATCACTTTCTTCCATTCAAAGTATGCAGATGAACTCTCTACAGATTAGGCCTGTTAGAAATAATTTGAACTCTTACGAGATGAAAAGATATACTCATTTTTTGTATCTTGTAAATAAGGACCTTGACACATGATGTTTTTACACATGATGCGAAGTTTGTCTATTGATGCAGCTTTTTTTTACTCCATTCTTTCCCCTGTATATATCAATATGTGACACTGGTAAAAGCATTGCTACACTCGAGACTATGTACTGAACTTTCAGAGGTATTTTTTTCTTTTTAAATCCAGATCCCAAGACATCACTGTATAGAATTACAAATTAGTAGTTAGAACCTCCAAACTGACCTTTAGATCTGTTAAACAGGACCTGTTATAACACTATTACTTTTGTTGATGTATTTGAAGAACACTTTTGATTAGAAATGCACATCTTTACCAGTGTAAATCTGCACTTTGTCCTGTTACTGCTGAATGATTTCAATAAAAGAGATGGCGATCTCAAACACTGTATTCAGTGATTATTTTACTGGGGATGTGTAACTTTTACTTTGTGGCATCAAGTCTGTAATTTTTTTTTAATTTCCAGCATTTACAAACTTGCATGGTATGATTCTAGTAGTACTGTACTGTGAGATTGAAGTGCGGAATACCAGAGTGTCGTAGCCTGAATGGTGAAGTTACCTGCAGTGTCAGGAGCCGGCCTGTAGGAGGCGGTGCTGCAAGCTCTAAAGTGTGCTTGTGTTCCGGCATCGTGAAATGTACTCTCCAAGCAGTGGAGAGTACATTACAGTGGGGAAGACTGACCATCGTTAGTGTGGCAGGTGGAGAGTACATTTCAGTGGGGAAGACTGACCATCGTTAGTGTGGCCGGTAGAAAGAAAGCAGACCATACGAGAATGTTACAATATTCCCCACCAACCTCAGCTTGGAGAGTAGTACGTTGCAGGTGGAAGTTCTAGTTGACAAGTAGTTTCTAGAAGAGAAGCAGAAGTTGTGCACGGGTCTCGTGTGTTCCTTAGAAAGTGGTAAGTAAAATAACCCCCCTGAACTTGCCCATGGAACAGTCCCCTTTGGGGATCTAAGATACACCAATCAAAGTGACAGACGTGTGACCTCTGACGTCATCCGTGTTCCTAATTTGCACTTGTTCAACCGGCAACCTGTAGCACATAACAACAGTGGCCGAAGCGAAGACAAGAAATCTCGTCCAGAATGTGCCGCCGAATTTGCAAACTTGCCACCCTGCTACTGTGTCATCCCGACAAGAGAGCCTTCTACACGTCTCCGGTATGTAAACAAAAACTTTCTTTGAAGCGTCGATGAAGGTTAGACATCCAGGTATATGAACATTACGTAATACAAAATGAACCAAGAAACTTGATACATTCTTAAGAGGGTCAAACGTTTCCTCGATAGCATTCATTATATCTTTCGAATTCATCATTGGCGCAGGTAAATGATAGTGGTCAACCACCATTGATAAAAGAAATATGCCATCTGAAACGTCCGACTCTTAGAGAATTTACCCAGTTGCTTGATTCATTTTGTATTACGTAACTCTGTTTGAATTCACGAAAGAGTCGTGTAACAGATAACTAATAAACAAACTGTGACACACTTGACCTTTCATACACTTATTTCGGTGTCCAAAAGACAACATGTACGATTTAGACTTTTCATATGGATTCATTCCTTTACGTTTAAGTTGATAAAGATACATTTGTTTGCTTCCAAAATGACGGAATTAATGAGTGTGTACGTGTGACTGTGATATAATGACAAGAAAAGTTGTCCTACCGCTTTGCATGTTTGGTTCAGAGCGCAAGTGTGGACAGTCTGTGCTTATTTCGATTTAAGTTTTATTCGTGTCACTGAACAGATTAAAGGGGGCGGTTGCCACAGAATGATGTCTATTCGATGTCATCACCATCACTTTTTCACAAGTCCCAAACAGGATATCTTTTAAAACAAATAAAGACGCATATAATGTTTAAAGTTTATCAATGTTTTTGTTCTTTATTTGACCTGCTTTGATGTTCGTTTGAACTCCATTGTGTACTGCTGCAGCCGGCCGAGTGGGAATCTAGTTTCCAAGTAGGACACAAAAAGCCCTCGGGGTCAACAGTAATACATATACGGGCTGTGTACTAGTAATCAAGAATAATGATTCATGCCCGAAGTCTCCAAGCAGACTAACCTGGCTCAGTTTCAGTTAAGTTACGTGTGTGTTCTTGCAACATCGACATCTTGTACGTCGCCGTTTGAAAATGCAATACTAGAAAGTAAGACTTAATATACTGGATGTTTCAAAACAAGCGTACAAACAGAGACTAGTGAGCCGGATCCGTAAATCTGGTTGGAGTCTATAATTGCAAGAGTTATCTTGTTTTCCTTTAAATCAGTATACCGGTTTTGTTTTCCAGTGGTTTACCGAACAGACGCCGTTCGTTGTGTACCGCGGTCTGGCCGCCATCTTCACCTTCCTGGTACTGCAGGGAAACATGGTGGTGCTCAACATCACCTCCAACTTCGGCTGGTACGTACTACCTACTGATAAGACGTCACCTATATTCAATAGCCACGAGTCACGAATACATAGATGCTCCGCCTCGTCATCGATTACACACACTACATAGCACTAGAGGAATGAGACATTTCCGGCAGCAGGGCTACAGCTAGATTTCAAAGAGTCGCGTTCGTGTGGTCTCAAGTGGTCTTTCAAGCGTTTCAACGGTGGTATTTCAAGCTTAAAAGCTTAATAGTCTTATGTTTAGTGCCCGTTTCGTCACTGTAGTGTAGTTGTCCCAGTTGTTACTTACAATCCTCGCTCTAAAAATCTAGCATTTGGCTTCTAATCTTATAACTATTGGTAGCAATGATTGTGGCTGTAGGACTACCGGCGTTCTACTTCAGATCATACGCATGCGTACATTTGTTACTTACGCCTTTTTAGAGGCAATGGAAGTCGTCTCTGTCTTCTTACTTCTTACCAACGTTAACTCTCTTTTCTACAGGTTCTTGAAGTTCACGCACTGGGGGTTCGTGGCCCTTACTGTACACATGTGCGTATCCGCCGCCATATGCCTGCGGGAACACGTCAAAGGCAGGGACGTCAGCGGGGGAGGAGACGACGACTATTTCGACGACTCGGGCGCCCGAGAAGGCGACGACTTTTACCGAAATGGGCCGAATATGGAGCAAATGCCCCGATCCAATGAAAAGAGTCCTAAGAGAAGGCATCACGAACAAAATAGAAGCACGGGCCCACTCCCTTGGTACATTAAGTTAGACTGGGCGCTGTATAACATCGCATGCACCCACGCACTGACCATTTCCATTGTGTATTACTCCTCCATGGGCGCAGATTTGTCCACAAACAGTTGGTTCTTACATGTCATGAACTCAATCATAGTTGTGATGGAGGTCCTTATCTGTGGCATCCCCACACGAATTGCTCACGTCATCTATCCACTGTTGTTTATGGTGACGTATCTGCTTTTTGTGTACTGGGTCTCGTCATTGGATGGGTTCAAGAAATACGGCCAGGTGTACACTTTCTTAGATTTCGCGGGAAAAACAAAGAGGACCGCTTATATGGTCGTGATTATGATGATTATTGTGGTGCCCGCTTTCCATTTAATGGTCTATGTGATCTACAGGTGTAGGCTTGCACTTCTGGGGATGGTGAAGGGAGAGAGTGTTAAAACAGACCCTAATTATGGTACGATGGACGCTCAAACTCAGACAGAACAGATGGTTTCACTGGATGAATGCCATATTGAGGAATAAGTGGTAGGATTGTCCTTTAAAAAAAAGTAGAATTTCATAGAAGTTGAATTACTATCGTTGTTGAAATGTTTAACATAATTTGCTCGAATGCATGGATGGGTTTAATGAATAAACATGATTTGCGATGTACCGCGACTGGGACTTACAGATATATTGTCTTCATTATGATAGAAATTGAATGTTATACATGTCTGGTACACTTACTTCAATATTCAGATGTCAAGATTAAAACAAGGGTATTCCCATAGCCTCCATTTGTCGTAAGGGCAGTGTGTTGTTATTCAGAGTGTCCAGGTAGCCTCCACCGGGCCCTCATACGGGCGTATGGATCGTAGAATTCAGCAGAAAAAGGAATAATTAGCCAGTAGAGTCAGTCCAAGGTGAAGATCACATTTCTCCCGCGTAGGCGCAAGCGAAATCCTGGCAAATATTCTCCTTGACTTGACTCCTCGCTTGAAAACATGATAATGGTTACGCATGGTGCAAACGCCTGTCAGCCCTTTTAACTGACCCTTAGGTTGAAAGTTAAATGGCATAGTTAAAGAGCATAGTTAAAACTATACAACTATGCCATTTCGTTGTCTGTGTGCACGCCCCGATGTGTCCAAAAGTCATGTGTCAAATCAAAGCTTCTTAGCCAAATCAAACCCCACGTTTTTAAGTAGTGATATCCAAGTCTGTTCCACCCTTCTGACATTGACATCGACATCACAAGCCAATGAGCTACAGGTAAATGTTCGCACTGGTGAAATGTGATCACAACAACTAATCTCCAGGCAGATCTAACGCGGTGGCAAAGACCGTGTCCAACTGGCAAATGGAGCCGAATTTATGAGGAAGTGATGATAGAACACTAGTAATCGCAAGGCTCGTGTGTCGCTCGCAATAATTCATGCCAGATGTAGAGCGGTCCTACTTGGGGCGATTTTGGGGCGAATTAGGCATTTCGGAACATAAGGCGGTCACCCGATTTTTGGGTGACACGCCTATTTTCCGAACTCTCGATTTTTGTTCTCACGGTGACTTGAAAAATTGGAGCGAGTTCTTGTTAAATTTATCAGTAGTTCTTGCGATTGGTCCTTCCAAATCCGGCTGCCCCAGGAAAGAAAGCGCTGGAGGGACGGGAGTCGATAGAAATTAGATAAACATGATCTCACACTGACTGCATGGTTTGACTTAATCGGTTCGACTCTCTCCGCCATTGACTCTGGTGACCGAGTTCGGCACCGTTGCACATGGTGACTTTCCAGTAAAATCACAATTTAGTGGGAGGAAACTGTAAGACTTGTAACTCAGTTGTAAGGTTGTACATTATCCTTCGGTGCCATCACTCCTACTAGAGGCATGTTAGGCACGGGACGGACCAATGCGTTAGGCCCCGTTCACACCAGGCTTCACGTATTTGGTTGGATTTATCCAGATACGCGAAGTCTGGTATGAACAGGGGTCTATACACGCTCGTACCCAGCGCCGCGAAGAAGCCATAGGTTTAGATCGTGGGCTCAACCAATACACAAAATAAAACTATATGGAATCCACGGCTGTCATTTTGTTTTGTTTTGTGTTTGTCGCAATTACCTTAGCAAATCGTAAGTTGTGTGACTCTTGTGTGCGTCTCTATACAACGTGTGACTGTACACTAGTTAGCTAGTATTTTCTACAATTACCGAGGCGAAAACAAGACGAAAGTTTACTATTTCGGGGGTAAAATGTTGCCACAATGGTGATACGTTATATCAAAGGGAACTTTAAAATGTACCTAATTTGGTGGCGCTGCGAGGGTGTTAGATTACCCTTCTAGATTGCCGAGAGGGGAGTTATGTCACGGAAGGGAGTTTGCTACGGTAGCGAGTTTGGCCTTCTCCGTTCACGTCCCCAGGATACTACCGTCCTCCCAGCATGCTTCGCGCACCAAAAATACGCTCTCTGTCCCAGGGCTGTCTTTGCGAACAAACCGCTATAGTAGCCCTCATGCGGCCAAAAAGTGAATTGCATAAAAGACTCGCACTCATAAAAGACTCGCATATTCAGTGGAACAAGTCAATTTATTACGACGCTGTGAAGGAGCGTGGGGTCTATATATAACACATGACACTCGCATTGGTCCGTTTCCATAGCCTTCTTCTCGGCATTCCACGAGCATGAGAGCATATAATTAAAGAATCTGGCTCTCTGAACCTGGCCCGGGCCCCATATGTTGAAAATCGCGAAACAGCGCCACTCCTGGAAGGCAGAGGCTACGTTCCGGTCCACCGCTGATAGTGATTTTACGCATACCGTACCTGTCTGTCCTGTCTGCCTGCTGCCCCATGACGTAATAGGGGATTCCCCGTCTACACGTGATCCTCTCCACCAATCACAAGCAGGCGCGCGACGCGCGAAACTTAGCGTCCTCTCACAACTTTGGATCTCCCAGCCCTCACCCAATGAAGTTTCCAACGCGCGCAGGTTCCATTTCGTCCACTGTTCTCAGACTCTTCTACTGTGTACTACGTACCTTGACACCATGCAGAATTTCGGCCTTGACGACAATAGCGGCCAGAACGACTACGATATGGTTGAACAGTACAGGGAGCGTCGATGTCGCGGCGTTTACTGTGAGAGGACCCTGGTAAGCTATGACAATCTTTTCTGACACAACAAAAGTACACTGTGATTATCATTAGGGCCTATACAACTATACATGCAAACAAACCAGTGGATATAAAGGAATTGACCTACATACAAGTATATTGATAATAGTTACAGTAAACTACAAGTTCTAAGCTCAAAACATTCTTTGATATATTTACCTATTTATCCCTGACGTCGACACTAAGTAACGTTACGCTCTGAGTAGTGTGGTCTGGTAGCTATCTCTATCGTCATGTCTATCTGCCCCCCAACGACCAGGACAAGTCGAGGGAGTAGGTCGGTAGGTTCCCGTGGAACTTGGGACCTTTTTTATCGCTCAGTTTTTCTCGTACGAGGGTGACCGGTATTTTCTAAAATACTCTAAGCAAATCCCTTGTCACGTTGCGGTGGTACTCCCTACTTTTTTTTAGAGAAGGGAGAAGAAGTTGATTCTGTAAGTTAGCTAAGCACTCTTCTGATATCTTTTTTTTTTACTTCTGTCTTATAAATAGTTTTTAGATAAAATGTCATGTACTTGGCAGTACTCATTCTTCTGATGCGCTGCCCATTCGGATATCTGTGCTTTATAAATAGCAGTATGTTTATCCTTTTTTTATTTGGTTTGTTTTGTATTATTTTTACTTATTATGGACTCCCTGGCGGATTTAATTCGTAACATACACTAGACATGTAATGGTAGTATGTCCGAAAATTTGCTGCTGAGACGTCGGAGGTGTGGCCTCTTAGGAACTGAAAATATTAATGACTTTTTATCGTGACGTTAAGCTATGGGAGAGAATGGAATGGTTTAGCTACTACTAGTAGCTGCCACCATTCCTGTAGTTAACCAGCTCACCGACTCCCAATAATTCCGTATATAGATGCAATCCTCAACCCCGGATCTATTTCAAGATTATACAATACAATACAATACAATACATATACTGTATAGTCTTTTAATTTTGGGGCCTTGAGGCTTTGGTTTAAGTTTTGTAACTTAGTGGTTCGCCCGCTGCTTCGCCATATGGACCAAATTCCGTTGGGTCACAGTGGTGATGAGTCATGACTGATCTTACTGCCCATGAGTGAATGACATGGACGAGGAAGCTTTGGCTTCCGATGTTTGTTTCAGGCCGACAGGCGTCAAACGGGAAAAGAGTAGGGTACAGGGGTGCCCCGTTGTGCCAGTGGCCACAGATGCTAGCCGCAAAATGCGAGAGTGCACCTCTTCGTGACGTAGAGGGGATTCCCCTGCGGTTCTATCAATAACAGACAATGTTTTTCGACGGAAAAGAAAGGGCGAAACACCAGTCGAAAATCCTCCGCAAACTTATACAAGTTCCGCGCTACACAGGTGACGTTACGTATAGATACGTTCAGTGCCCCCCCCCCCCCCCCAAGGAAGACCGATATACATTACCTTACGAAAGTCGTACTTTTGTTGTGTCAATAAAGATTGCATATGTAACCCCTTGTTTTATGGCGGTTTAGTACGCGTTCCTTGTGGTCGTTTGTATGCGTTCATCGGTGGTAGGTTAAGGGTGAGGCAGGGTAAAAGGGCAAGTCGAGTCTTAATTGCACATCCAAGTTTACTGCGCTTAGTAATCTCTCAGACGATATTCTAACACACAGGACAGCGAGCCTTCTTACTCATCGATGGATTTGTAGAGGCAAACTCGCACATCCAAAATAGCACACCCAGGTCACTGTGCTTACTTTAATAATCTCTCAGACTTGTCACACTGTTTCAACGTTTTGATGATATACTCCTTGTGTCTTGGCACACAGTCTCTTTTTGTTTGTCAAACACCAAAGGCTTCCACTTTCTTGTGGTATACCTCCATTATACATTTAATATCTCGCGCATCTTCTCGCGCATCTCCTCTAAATTTGACATTTTCCCCAAGCAGGGGTGTAAGGGATTCCCACATGGAAGATCATCTGATTAGGGGAGGTACGTTTTGAATGAGCACATGTTGGGGGCTGCAAGCTTCAAATGACAATCACTGCTTGGAGAGAAGGTTTGCCCTTCATGATTTGTGTGGTGACTTTATCTGTGACGACTGTGGTGACCTACTCTCCAAGCAGAGGTTGTCGTTTGAAAATTGCTGCCCCAAACCCATCTCCCCGTGCATGAGCGACCAAACCCGTATCTCCCCTGACGCACTAATACATATGATCGTGTTGCTACTACATGTAGCCTGGGTGCCATTCTATTTCTACCGGGGCTCCTACACTCGCTACCCTAAGGGCTTTTCTCCCGCCAAGTCTGACCCAGTCAGAACGTCCACTATGAGTTTTGGTATGATGCCAAGTGTGCTGCGATGACAATGAACAACGTACTCTGTCCTCGGGCTGCCAACAAAATCGCCGAGGGAGGGCGGGGCTGTACCAAATCCACATAAACTCGCCCCACCCATAGTGTACATGATGCACCAATCACAGAAGAGCACCACGGGTAAATAGAAACCTTTTCGGCATAATGCCAAGTTTACATGTGCTGCGATGACAATGTCAAACAATTTCACGTTACGCATTGGCGCCTAGACCTGGGTGGCTGCTTCATTCCCAGGCCTTGGTCTAATCCAAACTGAAGCTTTTAAAACTGAATTGAACGTGGCAGTGGCAGCATGCAAGCAGAAAACACGGACCAATCTGACCACAGACTTGGTCCAGACGACTTTTTTCTGGTAGTGAGGCTGTGGGATAACAACTTGACGGGACAAACACGGGAAACACGCCTCCAAGCCACAGCCGCTCGTTCCAATATCCAGGTAAGGTTCGCTCCAGTGTTTGGTGCTCAAAATGTGGTTTTCTGTCGCTCCGTTGTCACAGTACGAATTTTGTATGCGAAGACACTGGTTTCTTCGCCCTCAGATATCAATGTACGGTCAAACCTGTCAACAGCTAGTCCAGACAGGATTCTCGATATGTATATGTATTAAAACATATCGGGACCACCAAAAAGTGCAAATGTACTTATTTTTGAGCCTCGCCTGTTAACTTCACCAAACTCGCAGCTCCCAAAAACTTACCGCTGAAACGTCGGAGGGATGATCTCAGCTGAGGAATTGAAAATCTTATTGGCTTTTTGTCTTGACATTTATCTTTCTATCCCCTTCTCTAACCAGCTAACAGAAGAAGTAGTAGAAAATATTTTTCTTTAAACGTTAAATCGCGGTCAGCTTCTATCATTTCCAAAGTGCCAAAATTGTCAATCTGAAAACATCTTTTAAAAGCTGACACCTTCCAACATCTCACTGGCGAGTTTGTTTTGCCAGATTTAGTCGTTTTAGTCGGCAACTTAGAAAGCAATTTGTCGGGTCATGGCTGATTCGAAGCTGAGTTCCAAAACGATCGATTGGTCGGTGTGAAATACGGCTAGGCAGCACCCAGGACAGCTACCCTACTACCTGGACTTCATACGCTCAACTACCACAAACGATTATGTCAATAGAAGACAAAGAGCGCACCAAGCCAAGTAGCAGGTATTCGGCAGCCCCCGGTCAGGCTTGGGGTAAGGTATTGCGTAACAATGTACATACAAAGCACTCGGTGCTGTACATCTATTGAAAACTGGAACTTAACTCTACAAGCAGGAGCTATTTTGGGGCCATTGGAACACCATGGCATGTACATGTATACCTTTGTAAAATTTCATCACAGATTAACCAGAATCGGGAATCGGGGCCAGGGTCTTTTGCTGGGGAACCCGTATTGCCGCCCGTATGCGGGTTTCCCACCAATACGATTTCCCGAGCAAAAGACCCTGGCCCCGAAGTTGAAAATCGCTAATCAGCGCTCCTCAAAAAAATTATCACCGGCACCACCCGAGAGGCCTGCAAAGGAGGCTAACATTTATCTGGACAACACTCGCAGGGTGATCAGAATACTGTTGTTGTATAATGCAACTGGCCTGGCCCAAGTCCAAATTCAATGTCAAGTTGCCAATACAATTATCTTTTTATTTATTTAGAAAAAAGGATCTGAAGAAACAGAACACATGTTTTCGGAGTAAGGCCTGACTCCAGGCAAGGCGACCCCGCATAGTGACGTAGGGGATTCCCCTCAACTTCAACCAATCAGACAAGTTCTAGCAAACGTTCTACCAATCACAGACAAGTTATTTACACTTACCACACTGCTTACCACTGATACCAGCGAGCACTGAGGGTTCGAAATAACCATACCTGGGCCTGACTATAATTTGGTTGGCGGGGATGTACTAAGTGGGAGCTCGTGGCAGCGATTGTTGGCAGCACCCTAGGCTGGGCGCAGGTATGAGCTAGGTGAGGTTAACTCTTGTCCCTTTTCCTGCCTAATTCTCCGCGTCATAAGACGCATGCATAAGCCTAGTCAATGAGGTTGGACTAGTCACACAGGCCTACAGTGTGACTAGGCTCAAGTCACAATACGCTTAATTAATAAGGAATAGTAACAGGACGCAGTAGACCCTTAACGACTCGCTCGTACATGACGCAGGTATGCTAGGTATCATAACGTTGTGGGGTGATTGCCGTGACAAGGGACTCCCCTTTGTTAAGTCGTTGTTTCTTTGTAGGTGTTCTTCACTGTTACAGACATTAAGGTTGGCTGCACGTCCATGTTTTTGCTCTCGTGAATCTCTCAGAGTTATAACTTTTAATTGTGACGATATACTCCTTGCTATTAGACAGTTTCAATTTGTTACTACAACACTAGTGTCTACCAGACTAGTACGCTGGCCAACAGGGAGAATAATTTTCCAGGGGCGTTTGGCTACTAAAGGTTCTGACCGGCCGCGCTGTCCGGAGGGGGAAATGTTAACCTTACCGTGGACTGACTCTCCGGACAAATCTTCCCTTTTTGGCAAATTCTACGATCCGAACCCCCATAGAGAGGCCTGGTGGAGGCTAGCTTTTACTGAACAAAATTCGGTGAAGTGATTGCAGTTTGAGTGTTGACACTGACTGTTTTGTTGGCCGCACTATATTCCATCACACTATAGTATATTGACACAATCACATAGCATAATTGTCGACAATTGTTATTGACTGAGAAAGCAATATCTTTAGTAGGAATGTCTCATGATGTTTTGTTGTTATTGTGCATAACCAGTAAAAATATAGCCTATGTTTGTACTAAGGTACAACCGAACTGTAAGGTTTGATCCACTCACACAGGGAAGGACCCCGACTCATTTAGTTAGATATTAAAGTGTGGTGGGATTTTAAACATGTTTAAAGGCTTTAAAGTGTCTAACCCCATATGGCTAGTGTAACAAAGCGAACTTGTAAAATTCTCTACAGGACGACAGTGATGACATCATGGCTCTAGCAGAGGTGCGGATCACCCTGACCAGTGTTTGTCCCCTGTGTCGCCATACCTGCAACAACACAACTGAGAGTCCACCTGACAATAACAGGGAACGTGTAAGTGAAACCTAATATTCTCAATTGTACTGCATGCTCGGCCTCAGCAGACTCAACTCTGAAACTTACCGCTCTAACGTCTGACGGATGGCCCCTTAACTAAAAAATCTTCCTTTTTTTTGTCCTGAAGTTTAACTGTAATGTACCGTTCTCTAACCAGCTATTGATAGCGCTCGGCGCTCCCATGTATGACTCGACTATGAGGGAGCCTCACGGAGACTCGGCTTAACTTCTGCACGAAGAAAAAAAAAAAAGTTTGTCGGAAGAAGTACTAAGGAACATAGAATTGTATCCCGGTCTGCTTGGCGAATTCGAAGCCGGGCCTTTCGTGACGTCATGGGGATTCCCCGGTTCTGGGTGTAAACTGTAATGCCCATCAGTGATTGGTCCCTAGTCTAAGCTGGTTTGTTGTTGCGGAACTTCCTACTTCCTACCCTACAATACCTATACGGACCAAGGCGCGCATGCAGGGTTTGACACGAGTGGCCGAATTTTTCGTGCGTCAGTCAGTGACTAACGTGTGTCAGTGCCACAGTATGCAGGTGAGGTTGTCACCTCGGTGATGTTAGTCGGTGGGATATCGGGCCTTTCTTTCTCTTCCGAGGACCGGTATCTAAATTGTACCCGCTTGTTTTGCGGCGATTTGTACGTATTCCTAGTGGTACAGAGCGTGAGGGGGTGGGTCAAAGGGCACATCCAAGCTTAGTCACATAGCTAGGCTCAAAATGTTTTAGTTTTTTTTACAAAAGCCGATAACAGGTAAAATTCTTTTTTTCAAGACCATTTCAGGCAATGTTTTAAGGTCTTCATGGAGCCACCTTAAATCTTAAGCATTCTTTAGAAAGCAAACTGTGAACAGTCTAAGGCAAGTTCGGGGAGAAAAAAAATACTTAATGCATGGGCCAGTGAAGGTTAGGTGCAGGTAGACATCAGAAATCTGTACCTGCACAGCTCCAATTGTAACTGTATTTATCTGTACATACCCAGCATATACCCAGACCAGTGCAGTTGTCAGTAGACATCAGAAATACCTGCACATCTCCAATTGTACCTGCAATAACCTGCATATGCAGCGAATCTCTCGGACTTAGAACTTTTAGTGTGACAGTTACTGAGTATACTCCGAGTTTTAAGGTGCTGCTCAATGGACTAAGCACTATGTACCTGTCCTCCAGTACAGTTTCTATTTTTCTGTCCCTCCTTTACATCTGACATTTTCCCCACATTGCTAGGTTCTGCATGGTGTCAGTGAGAGGCAAAGGAAACCTATCTGTCAAAACACAGAGGTCCCTGGACATTACAACATCCACCGTTGCTATCTTCCCACCAATACTGGGGAGAACATGGGTAGAGCCTATGGTGTCAGTGAAGTGCAAGGTTATCCTGTCTGTCAGAACACTGAGGTGCCTGGATACTTTTGCCATGGGTGTTACCATCATTATATGTGCACAACAGCCTATGGTGTCAGTCTGGTGCAAGGGAGGCCTATTCCTCAGAACACCGAAGTGCCTAGACACTTTGACATTCAGCGTTATCATCATACTACCACAGACTTTGCTGATGTAAACACAGTCACAACAGAACTAGCCTTAAGGGCATACAATGTACAGGGTTGCTCAGCCATTTACGTTTAGAAAGAGTAGAAAGAGTTACACTCTGAATATATTAAAACACAGATAAGGTTATCTTCTTAATGAACAAACCATGTCTAGCTAAACCAGTCTGTTCCTCTTGTATCATGAAGGGAAAAGAAGCCGATTCTGTAAGGTACCTGAGCAGTCCTAGTGCACTCCCTGTGTATTCATGTTTTTAAATAGGTTTTAGATATAATGGTCTGTATTAAGCAGTATGATCAGCTTTTTATTCTTATCATGGATTCTCTAGCTGATCTCATATGTAACCGGTTTTAGCATACTTCAGAAAAATGGAGGTAAGCAGGTGTTTCGAAAAATTATTGATACTGGAATATTGTATTGATAATTGCCATAATTGCACTGAAACAACAAAAACTTGAAATACAGAAATACCTATGAAAAGACCTTACATATGGAAGTTGTAGTCAAGAATTTACTGCAACTCTTTTGCTTCTAGATTTTGCTCATCTTCTATAAGTAATTAATATAGTGACAATGACAGCATTTGATAGACTTTCCAACAATCCGCAAACACAGATTTTTTGCGGCTAATATCTGCGCAACAGTACTCAACACAGCAAAAGAACAATAACCCAAAATTCAATTTCAACTGTAAATAACAGTTAAGTACAAATGTATTTCTAAACAAATGTAAGAAACAGCTGTCTTCTAACTTGGAATCAACTCTATTGATTAGTCTAAACATTTTCATTGTACACATAATCTGAATGTTTCTTGTAAAGTTGATCAGAAAATAAGTATTTAAAAATCATATATTAACAGATGTTAAGTTTTATTGCTGTAAGTACATAGATATATATGATATATTGGAAATGATCTTATTTAGAATAAAATTCTAATCTGACCAAGACTTCTAAGGTTTATGTTGAATACAGTTTTGGTGGATTTGTCCAAAATTTGGCCTGTTGGTAGTTAAAGAGAGTACCAAACCCCATAGCCACACAACAAACACTATAAATGGCATAATTACTTCATGGCCTCAACAAATTTTTTTTTGTCATTCATGTGTAAACTACCTTATTTCCGTGCCATGCATGTCTTGTGTATTGTTTTTTTGTTTATAAAACCAATAAAGAAAGATTAAAAAAAAAAAGTTCAGGTGCCTGTGCGGTGGGTGATCACGCTGAATCACATGGTCTGGTCTCCCAGGGTAAGTCAGAGTCTAAGACATGTACGTGCGAACAGTCCCACGAATGCTAGCCCTGCATATCGGGCACCTGCGTACGCTGGCTGCACAGTTGGCACACACCGCTAGGTGGCCGCAGGGGATGAACACGATGTTGACCTCAGCATCCATGCAGATCTTACAGGTCCTCTCGTCCTTGTATTTGTCCAGTTCCTTTTTCAACTGTTCAAGACTGTTGCCTCCTACCCCTGCAAAGGTGAAGAAGTAGAATATCAGAAATTAATTTCATACTTTAAGGGAGAGAAAGTAGGAAGAAGACTACACATAGAATGAAAGTGATTTCAAAGTGATCTTAAACCAGTTTAGCTCAAATGAACTCAACAAAGAGTTGAGCTATTCTTCCACTGGTCGTGACAGCCGCTATGTACAGTACACACAAATTGACCACTGGGAAAATTCCCCTAGCCCTTTATAAGATGGATATAGAATTGCCATGGAAACATTAGGCCAACAAAGCAAGAACCAAAGAAAGAATGTCCTAAAGTGATGCATCATAAAGCTAAAGACTAATGATTTAATTTCAAATTTCATCATACCCACACAATTACAGCAAAGTAAAAAGGATGAAATTTGGAAGCAGCAGGTGAGGGACTTTTGGCATATAAATTTTGAATTAGTCAAAGAACAATGATAAATGAAGTGGTGTGCGTAGTCCAGTGGTTAGCGATCTTGCCTCTGGAACTAGAGACCCCGGGTTCGATCCTGGCTGTGTCGCTCAACCGACATGCATGCTACCGGTAAGGGTCGCAGTCCTTAGGACGTGACGTTAAGCCGTGGTCCATTGTTCATTGTGCTTGTCAAAAAGAGCTAGGGGAATTTCCCTGGTACAATGAGCCTGTAAATACTGTACATAGCGTCTGTCGTCTCTGTCACGACCAGTGGAAGATTAGCTCATCTGTTCTTTGAGTTCATTTGAGCTAAACTGGTTCTAGATCACTTTCCTTTTCCTTTCAAGACAAACCCTCACTGATTTCATCAACAACTTACCTGTGGTAGGAGGGGCAGCTGGTTCCTCCATCAGTGCACTAGTCCCTGGCTGTAGCTCCTCAGTCCCGCTCGCCCCTGCAGCTGCAGCTGTGGCTGTTGCAGTCGGTTCTTCCAACTCTCTCAGTTTCTGTGCAGCCCCCTCCTCTGGTCCGGCCCCTTTCCCCATCTGGGACGGCCCTGAATGCTCCATCCTCTCCTCCTCCTCCTCGAGGTCCAGTACCGCAACAACCAGTTCGTGCGCGGAGGTGAAGCCGCTGCCGTGGTCGCGTAGGCGCTGCTGAACCGCGTTCCGGACAATGTTGGGGTCGAAGCCCATCTCCAGAACGCCCGAGACGACCTGGCTCTGCATCTCCACCGCCAGGGTGCTCTGGGAGGTCTGGGGGCGCGGGGCTGGTCGGCCTGTGTAAGTTCAAGTTCAAACTCAGCATCATCATGATATTAACTGATCCCTATTCTATTCTATTCTTATACATTGTACTAGTAAAATTTGAGGTTCCGAACAGCAATATAGAATGCATTTCTAACCAGAATTACCAGCACTGTTGCTATCATGGCTATTCACAGGTCGGATGTATACCACTATTTTGACTTTGATTCCTGATCTATTGATGTTAAAATGCGGGGGAACAGCACGATGGAATGAATTTTTAACTGGTTTTACTGCTTTGCTTTGTTTGTCGAGGACATCATGCCATTGATTTTTTTCTTTAAAAGTGTTGCATGTACAACTACAAGTACTTGTAATCAGAATATTTATTTCCAACGTACATTGTTAAACGCTAATATTCATGAAGATGGTGTACTCACCGGTGCCTGCTTCATCTGGAGGTCTCATCATGGCCTGCTGCAGTATCTACAAAATAGAACAGACAATGTTGAACATTAGCTGACATGGCAAATGTAGGTCCCTGTGGCATTCTCTGTTTCTGTACCCGTAAATACAATGAGCTTTCCCTTCTACTGTAGGGTGGTTTGTTCGCCATATTTGTAATGGTCACAGTTCAAGTCAGCAGGGAGAAGGTTACATTTTCGCAGCTTTTTAAAAACCTTTTCTGTCAAATTGAATATAGTTTCTACACTTAATTTGACCTGGATATTTTATCTTTAAATCTAAATAGATTTTTTATTCATTTTGTCTTTTCTGTTTCGAGGGCAATGAAAATACAATGTTCTTCTGTTGACTATTAGTATTTGAAAACCACTTCAAAAATATTCAAGGCTCAGTGTTAGATTCTTACACAAAAACCAAATACTACAGACTGATGCAAACTTTCTATATAGCACAGAACAAAGATACGAGTTTGATACCTTAAGCTTTTTTTTCTAATACAGACTGACCTCTCTTTCTTTTTGGTGAAAAACAAACCGATAAGCAGAAAACAGCACACCTTTTTCCATACTATCAACCCAACACCTTGAAGACATCCGCTCTAATATCTGTTCAGACTGTACCTACAAAAACTACAAATCCCAGAACACCACTCCATTCAAAAAACCAAAACCAAAAGAAGAGAAATTTAACTTTGGCTAACAGATTGGACAGTGCCTTTTTTGTGTGCTGTAAAGTCAAAACCAAGCACTTAAACATCTGTCCACTCTCAACCAGTCAACCAACAGCTAGCACTACACAAAAGTCCACAAGACTGCAAGTACAAGAGCAGCACTCCAGTGGACAAACCAAACCCAAACCAAAGGAAGAGAAATCTAACTTTGGCTGACAGATTGTTCTGAACTTTTTTTCCATGCTGTCAACTCAAAACCAAGCATCTGTCCAGTCAACTTACAGCTACATGTAAGTCCAAGAGTGTAAGCACACCAGTGGACAATTTACAGTCAAACCTGTACAAGTTACCACCTCTAAATAAGGACCACCTGGCCAATGTGACCATTTTTTGATGGTACCTTAAGAAATTTTCCCCTTTGACACCCGCATTAAGAATCCTGCCTATAGTGACCACCTGATAGACCTGATTCTATCGGGCCACTGAGTGGACTTCTTGAGCAGTTTTGACTGTAATTTGTGTTAACCAAACCAAACCAAACCAAAGCTATGAAAGAGAAATCGGCACACATCTACCTGTACCTGTTGCTGGGCGTGTAGGTTAGGGAAGCGAGCCTGTACTCCCTGTACATAGTCGTCTCCTCGCTGTTGGAGCAGGAACTCGCACCGTGGGAACCACTTGGCGTGCTCGGTCCACGGCTCGTCCCCAGGCTCCCAGTTCCGCAGGCCGCCATCACAGTAGAAGCATTTCACGTTGTCTGCAACCACTGAAATATGAACAGGAAGGTTTATGGATGTCCATACATTTGTAACCAACAGCATTTTCTAAAGCACTCATATGATGCATGAGCACAGACCTGGGAACTTTGATGATCAGGATGAAATAACTTAAGCAAAGTAACAGGATAATCTCTTTCACGAGGCAATATATGTGATGTAATTTAAATACATATCTTATATCAGGACCTAAGAAAATAGCATTTTTCAATTGACTTAGCAGTATGCAGTAGTGGCCGGTTATTCTAAATTGTATGAATCTCAGTTGTTATACCTAAAACCTGCATATAGATCTAACTCAACAAGGCCTCTACTTGTAGATTACTACAAGTACATTTGATGAAGTATTAAGTAGCTTTTGTATTCAATATGCAAAACTTATTCAGCTTTTGTATATGGTTTGCAACACTTACTTGTGTAGAAGAAGCCTGCCTTAGCCAGGTGCTGAGCTGCCACAGCAGTAGATGACGGCCACAGCTGAAAGGAGGAGAGTCTGATCTGTTCATCTGCCATCTGTGGGTGTTTCGGTCTGGAGGCTCGGTATGTCGGTACCTGTAGTCCTGGCTGGTGAAGCCTTGCAGTCTGGTACAGCCCTGAGGATTGGCTAGCTGGACCTGCAGCGGGTATGGACTGCTGAATGGCTGGAGGGAGGTTGGGATCTTGGTCCTCGATCGGGATGTTCCCCACATTGAAGTTGAGAACGAACGGGCAGGAGGAGAAATGGCGGCGGTGTTCGTTCATGGCGCGGTCGCCCGCCTCCCAGTTGCGAAGGATGCCCTGGCAGCAGAAGCACTGCACGCGGTCGTCAGAGCCCGTGTAGAAGAACCCGGCCTTGGCGAGCTCCCGCGGTTGGATGGGAGCCCAGGCAGGCCACGTGATGTAGGAGTCCAGACGTCGCTGCTCGCTCTTGTACTGTTCTCTTGGGTCTATGTCTCTCTCAGTCTCATGCGGTGTGCCCGGCCCTGGGTCGGGGATGTCATAGCTGGTACTTCGCAGCACAGGTAATGAATTCTGACGGTCAAGATTTTGAGGGCGATTGATCAACATGGAGTCAGGGTTGTCCCTACCTTGAGCAGGGTTATTGTTGTCAGATCTGTCTAGATTAGTTGCATTTACTGTTGTTGATGGAGGTTGACGGTAGCTATTAGCATTGTTGTCATTTAGGTCAGCTTCTTTTCTCCTTACTTTGTCCAGTTGGGCGGGAGAGAGGAAATCGGAATAGTCCCTTCCTGCTGGGGCTGCTGCCGCGGCCGCTTGTGGAGCCGGTGTTGGGAACATCCCCGGTGGTAGCAACGGCTTATTTCTCGTTTCACGACCGTTCACGAAGTCACAGTGCGGGTATAGTCTCTCGTGTTCGCCCATGGCCGTGTCGCCATACTCCCATCCCTCCACCCCGCCGCCGCAGGAGAAACACACCACGCGGTCGCCGGTACCGCTGTAGTAGAACCCTGCTCGGGCCATCCTGGTGGCACTCACAGGTACGGAGTCAGGGAAGTGTCTGTAGCTGGAAAGTCGCACTGCCTCCTGGGTAACATCTCCAAAGTCAGGTGATGTTTGTGGTGATGTCTCTGCAGTTGGCGGTTGTCTGTTTTCAAGCACTGTCAAAAAAGGACATTCAGATCAGAACACTCAACCGTTTACAGATACCATCAACAAGAATTAGGAATAGAATGTTTATAGGGAAGTGGGTTTAAAAGGCCCTCCTGATCCCATAACATCCTAATTTTCATATCACATCAGATCAGGCTGTCTACAGCTTTGAATTTTCCCCCTCCCACTCATTGTTTGGGAGCCTACGTTGTTAATGTCAAATCTGTCATTCTAAGCTTATTATATGAAAATACACTGACTTTCATTGATTTCATGCCAAGAAGTTCAGATATTGGGGACGGGGTGAAATTTTTGTCCGTCCCAACAAGCCAACTTTTTATCTGGGATGGACGGACACAATTGGTACCACCTCAGAGACAGCCCTGCTTCAGATGATACTGTCTTTACTTTTGTTAACAATAACTAAACATATAAGAATAATTTCCTGCTCTTCCTTAACTGACCTCATCATGTTGCTAATTTCAGGCAATTCTAGAAAGTACTATTACTAGTATTAGTAGATGCTAATAGTAATATTGTTACACTTGTGTTGAAGTTAAGTATCAAACTTTATCATGGAATGTACCAACACAGATCTGCCCGAGCTTTCATACAAGTGTAATATGTTGAGACCATAAATGACTTGTTTTCCCATGAGCCTTAGCTGATACTAAAAGTGCTAGAGATCTTGCCATACATAGCCAGCAAAGTGAGTCAACATATAACAACAATGATGTCATATAACAGAAGTAAATGTGTGCTTATATCAACATCTATAAAAAAATAGGTCACTAGTGACTAAACGACGTTGGAAAATCAGTTTGAATTAACCTAATCTGCTACAGTAGCCATTTGGCATCAACTTTGTTTTGGCTATGGGGTTAGGCAGCATGGAGAAGGTTAAAGAAACCTGGGAATATTCTATGAAAACATGGAATATAGCAGAATCAAAGTTCACCTTTCTGCCCAATGTAAAAATTACAAGACTGAGTTTCCACTCATTCCCAGACAATTTGGGTACTACTACTAGGAGATTGTTACTATTCATACAGATTACAAAATATATGTTTAAAATCAGGGACATTAAAAGGATGCATCCGTGCAGCAATTATCCTCTTCGTCTTCATTTCACTGATCATGACAAATAGGAGGTCATGCACCACTGCCTCATGTTCGTAGTTTTCACAGCGACCGTTTCACCCCATCAGACCATGTTAAAACACAATCTGTATTATTAGATATCCTACAAATTCAGGTAGGTCACCAAATACGTATAAATGATACAGTTGAGGCCTCTCTGGGGGAGTCTGATGTTTACATTTACTAAATCCATGGGGTAGTCTGATGTCTAAATTTACTAAATCCATGGATTTAGTAAATGTAAACATCAGACTACCCCCGAGAGGCCTCAACTGTATCATTTATACGTATTTGGTGACCTACCTGGCAAGGTGAACCAATCTGTTGGCAATAAACCTTCTCTACAAACCCATGGATTTACATACAATGATACATACCTTCCATCCTCAATTCATCTGTATGATCTATCCTCTTTAACCATCATATAGCCCTCCCAACACGCTACTACTACGTAGCATCTGAATGACGCACACAGCTGATGCAGAAATATCCCCTGGCAAGGCCTCGTTCTCATACCGATGGTCTAAACCAACTGTTACATTTTCAATACGCGGGTGTGCTAAGTAGCTGTATAAATAGCACACGCCAGCTCCGTGCCTGATTTTGTTGAGCATAATGGAAAGGCATGACTATATTTGTTGAAATTGGCAGTGACACATTTCAGCACATGCCCAATGGAAATTCACTGCTGGCATCCACTAAGTATTCCTTTTTAAATCTCCCCCACCTGAAGTTTCCCTAGGCCTGAATTGCTCCATCCTCCCGACTACGTCATCAAAACAGTTAAAGCATCACTTACTGCCTGCATCGGCTTGATCACTTGATCCTAGCGAGGGTGCAGCAGCTGCGTCAGTTTGCATGCTTCTCTCTTCCACCAGACCATCAGTTTGCAGGATTCTTTCTTCCACCAGACCATCTGTTGTCCAGTTTTCATTCTGTTCCCTGTGACCCATATTGTTTCCTGTCCGCCCTTTAGCGAATGACCTTCCGTCATTCCAAGATGGGGGGCCCCTTTCTATGGAGCCATTGAAATGTCGAGCCATGGTGTTCTGTCCTCTTTAAATGACAGAAGATTATAGTCCTCTTACAATGAAGTAATTTATCTCTCAATAGAATATTCGTAGTATGTATTTCTAAATGTATCTTCACCTTCCAACTTTCAAGTGTTCCTTCCGTTGCCGTTTTAAATTTGTTTCTAATTAGTCTCAAAAGTCTTTTAAGACTTGACGTTATCAAATAAGTTTTGGTTTGTACAGGAAAGATAAAAACTGCACACACCTTTTTAAACTCAAAGGTATTGCTATCAATAACCAAGTAATATACTGTTCTAATACTGTTAAGTATTATTTCAAAGTCCAATGGTAATTGAAATGCTCTTTGGAATTGCACACTGATGCAGATATCAACACTGCTGCCTCCCATAGCAAGAATTGACAGGGTTGGAATAATAGGCTCTCATGGATCCAGCCATCTTGATCATAATCAAATCAAAGTTGTCGTAATTCTTTGGTCCTTGAGATGTCCGAAGATTTTTCACAGTGGGTTACTAGTAATCAAGAGTGATCTGCAAAACAAAAAGTAAAGCAAATATGATCATGATTATTCTATTCAAATTGTTTGGCTGTGCACAGTTATTACCGTAATAACTAATACATAGACACAAATTATTACAAACATGTAGCACACTGAAGTAGCCGTTCTCTGGCAGCAGGGAGAAGTATGGATAACAGCTTATCATTTGACCACTTTAATAATCATACAAAGCAAAAATTTCCCAATGAGTGTGAGGTGGTCCCCACAACACATACACTATTTCTAAGGTAAGATACAATACCAATGATGAGCTTCACACAAATACAAATGTATGTATCTGTGCCTTTTTCACACTAATGAAGGATTTATGACCCAGGGTTATCCATCATATAATTTGTGCATTTTAGCATCCCTAGGCCACGCTGACTTGATTATATGGATGGCATCCATGGACGCATTCACTTTCCTCCATTACCAAAAACAAAGTTTGTGTCCGTACTGTAAACTTGTAGGAGGGAAGCTGCACAATGAGCAAAATATACGCTACAAATTGCAAAAAATACCGAAAAACAAATACCAAAATCATACAATGCCTCATTATTATCAAAAGGCATTGTTATTTGAAATTTATCACTCACAAAAAGCAAAGAATAAAGTGAACATGTATGTGTGTGACATGGGATTGAGAATTCTACTCTAATGTGCACATTTTGGCCAAATTCTAACAGGCTGGAGTTACTGGTATTACGGTATAATACCAAAGAATGATAAAACCTTTAGAATGTTTATATGTCTTTTCAACAATGCTAATCAGCCAATACATGTATATCAAAAGAGTACAGATTTTGAAAAATGCTTTTCTTTATCCTTGGTCGATGATCATTTTTTTGTTTTTCTTATACTTCCAATGTAAACATGTTAGCACTCTGAAGTAGCCCTTTGGCACCCAATTCCCTATTGTTAACAGAGTTTGGCAGCAGGAAGAACATGTTAACAATTTCATGATACCCCTAATTGAACACAACCTGTGCTCCTCTGTCCTTGACTCTGTATTGGGCAATTGAACCTCAAAGAGTAGACATTATGGAATGCTGTTCTGTGCTTGTACAATTGATAAATAATCTTATGTCAACCTAAAGTCAACCATATCACTTCACCGAACGGACAGCTAAAAAAGGAAACCACAGGGAATTTGTTTGGAAATGCCATTTGTTGTGTAGCTCTGTAACCAATATTAATAGGGAATTGGGTGCCAAACGGCAACTTCAGAGTGCTATTAAACACACAAATCAGTTCACAGGATTATGATAAAAAAAACAATGGCAAAGAAGTGATACTCCAAGGTTTCTTGGCAGATACAAATTTTAGTCTCCAAGTGTCTTGGGTGAGCATTCTATGTGAAAAAGTCTTGGTCATTAGTCGCTTGGTTCTGTCTTCTCCCACATCTGTGTAACTGTAAGGGGATCCACAGAAACAAAACAAGGACAACAGCAGATCACTGTATAACTGTTTCTAGATTACCTTGTTCTAAACTTCTACTGCCATGATTGAGGCATCTGACATGCATTCAACAATGACAATGTGGGTGTATGTCACTGCTAAGGGTGGGACGTTTGCCAAATTTGGTGTGAGTGACACTTGTTGGGGGGTAACGCCCAGGTAGCTCTAGCTGGGGATTCGCCAAAGGGCTTCTGACGTCATGCGTTCACTATGGATACCACTCCCCTGGCTTTGTCTCGAACCTGTTGTCACTTTGTCTGTTTCATGATGCCCTTTGAGGGGAAAACCAATGAGAGTAGACGCCGTGGATGTCACGTGAAACTACTGAAAACACTTCTGGCTCCGCCCGATAGGTACAATTTGGCTCCAGCGCTGGGGCCTCACACTGCGCCAGACTCCTACCTAGGCACAAGACGTACCGTGCGCTGCGCCGCGGTCAAATTCTCGCCACTTTCCCGCAAGACACTGAGCATCAAACATATTCACAGTCATTGCCTAACATGCTAATAAGTAACACTCACCAGGCTGGAAAGCGAAGCAGTTTCAAGGGGTCCCTGTTGCGAAATGTTGCGCAGTGTTTTAATACTATGCCCCAAGGACTTTGCCTTTTACGGCTGACACTGTCCACGCAGCCACATTTGGAGGCGTGTTGCCTAGTTTACAAAAAGACTGTTTCTGAAGCCCCCGGGCCAGCGCCCGGCGCGACAAATCAATACAACAGCCAGGAAAGATTTTAAACAGGGAGTCAGGAAGAGGGCTTTTCGCCCCATAATATCAAGTTTTTACGATCATGTTCCATCAAAATTCAGGTTACCCCGATGGTGGACATGTAAAACAACGTTAGGAGTTGTGCACAGCCGCACTGCCAGAAACTAAGACATCGTACGGCTCGTACACCCACTGGTGACCCAGCGACAAACGTACAGCGACGCCGATGTTGTTAGTGCGTGATACAAAATACTACACATAGCGCTAGAACAGAAGTCGAAGTCATTTCAATTTATTACGTAGGTGATCGGGACATGTTTTTTTTTTTCGGGGCCCAAACCCTATCCTACTGCCACCAACGTGGCAGGACGGGAGTCATAGCGAGTACTGTCGCCCTCTAATCAGTATTACGTAACAATTTACGGAAACAGGAAACATAGCGATGTATCGTCGCTTGCGCGACAGCAAGTACACGGTATTCCATAATAGTTAGGAAGACTGAGATATGACATTAGCCACCACTGTAGACCAGTTCAAGTTAAATGTCACAGCATGCTAAGAGTGTTTCATACACATCTCTGTAAGTCCCGAACCACTGTTTGGAACAGTCCTTGATGATGATTTACATTACGTATTGCAGCGGTAGTTACCAGATGTAACGTTACATGTATAAAGTATGGACAATGTTTTCCGCTTGTTCGCAATCATTGTGCCGCTGTTCCATTCCCATTTTAACTGTAAGGGTGGTTGCAATATTTCAGAAACTAAATGACTTTGAACTAACTTCCTCCAAGTTAAAATGATACAGTACATGGGTGACACAAAGTGAATGCAAAGTGAAATGCATGTGTATTCAATTCCTGCCACCTTGAAAGTGGTACATTTTGTCTTCCTACAAAAATGAAATGTTCAGTTGGAAATAGTATTAACCAACCCAGGACTCAAAATTTATTTTTGAGAATTGGTGCACTGGGTCACCTACCTAAAACTGGGTCACCTACCTAAAAAAATTTGATGCATAGCAAAAATGTTGGATGCACAATAAAAATATGAAGTAGAATGTCAGGAAAACCTTTACTGCCTCTACTCAGAGACTGAACCTGAAATTCTATAACTAAGTTCAATCTTTTTAAACAAGTACAGTCAATGCACAACAATTTTTTTTCCTGGCACTTAAACCCGAGTTAAACGTCAAGAATATGCTGCATAACGGTGTCCAATAGTACTTTTACATACATCACTATACAAAAACATCTAGGTACACAAGACCCCAGTGCACACAGTCAAAAATTAGGTACACAGCTCCAAATTTGGTGTGCAAAAAAAAGTTCATATTCGTCCAGTATTTCGAGCACAGTTGAAAGCTGGTGTAAGTTCAACTGATGATAATGTCCATAGATTAACAAACATGTCATTTGCACCAGTGTTTGTTATTCTATTGTGAGCAAAGTTCACCAACAAGTTTAACGGTAATTTTATACTAGAACAATACTAGTAAAAAGTGTGGCTGCAGCATATCATAGAATTTACCTCTAGAAATCCAACACCACCTCATTGATTTGTGCATCTTGCAGATAATGTGTGTTGTGACAAACGATGATAACGTTAGTTATAGTTTCAGGCTACAAACCCCAAATGTCTGTAATATCATATCAGCTTAGAAATCAAGTGATACAGGGTGGAATCCCAATGTGCCTTTGCTTATTACTGATTCAATATTATCAAAAATAGCACCTGCAATATATATTTATCAGCTTAATACATGTAATAATGAACCTGTCAGAAAAGAGTTGCTTTTTAACATATTGCATTACATACAGTATCATTGGAAAGCTCATCTGTCAACCGTTATATTCAGTTACATGATATCCTACATTTTATGTCTTGAAAACAAAGCTTTACAAAGTACATGTAACGTTACTATCAAATGATACATATAATAGAATACAAAAATTCACAAAGTGACTAGTCCTGACTACAGTTCATGTACTAACAGTTAAAACTTAACAGAATAAAGCACACACTAATTTTATTTCTTGGCTCTAAGATACTTGCAACAAATGATTATAGAATGGGCTGGTAAAAATAAAACTGAAACAGATCCGATGACTGAACTTGACGAGAGAACTGTGACAACTAGGAATAACTTTCTTCAGCTGTTAAGAAAAGGGAAGCCGCGAACCAACACATTATGACCTCAAGGATGTGTAATTTACATATTGTTTCGCGAGAACGCACTGCCTGACGATGACGAGAACGGTTTCCGGGCACCCAAGAACACCCACCCCGCCACTCCTGTATACGACGATGGGGGGAGTACGCTAGCCTGAGTGTCATCCTAGTTTAGTTCTAGGGTGAAGGGAAAGTATGTGACCCCTGGAACTAACTAGGTTGATATTCATACGAGGAGTACGCCAGTTTATCAGGCCATGCTAGTTTATCTTGCTCTCAACGGAGCAGTGGCGCTTTCAGTAACTTTACCGGTCTTTTACTTCCGGGGTCGAGGTCACTCTTGCGTACCTTACCCCTGTCCTTGTTCTAAAAATCCTCACTGAGCGCCAAATATTGCATATACTCACCATGGACGTGTTATGGAAGCTGGACTGACCTACATTCACGGTCTGTTAGTGGCAAATTTGAGAAATCTCAGCTTGAAAATGCCGCGGCGAGCGAATTATCGCATATGCGCATGCCCAGTAATGTTGAATTCATTAAACTCCAGTGATTGGTCACAGACATGGCGCATGGACCAATCACAGGACTGTATTAAGCGACGCTGGGTTTCTACTAGTAACCAAGTCCCAGCTCATGCAGCTGTCAAATACTAGCCCATTGTAAACGCATTTTCCTCCTCAACAAATGTTCAGGCAAAGAAGTCAGGGCAAAAAAATTGCAACAAAAAAAAGAATGGCCATGATATGCTGACTGATTTACCAAAAGAGGCAGTCTTTCAACTTAGTCCGCCATGTGCAACAACTGCAAGTCGGTCACACGCCAAGACGCTGAACAGTGACGTGATACATTTGTACATTGTATTTCCTCCCTTCGAAATACAGTAACATTAATAGATACAATTGAATGATACCCATTACATATCTTCAATCTTTTCATCAATGAACATTTGGGAAAATGTAACGTTACAGTAACAGTCAATTGACGGTCCTACATTAGCGAACTCAATTGAGGAACATTTTCAGTTTTGCTATTCAAACGGTTCGACCATAAAAAAGCGTTTTTAAAAACTCAACAGATGATGGCCGCATAGGAAGCTAACATGTTAACATTTCGGGGATAGAAGGAAAAAAATGTTCTTCATTTTTTTGTCTCCAAGTCCAAGCATATTACCAACCTCATTTCACCGGTACCGGCTCCATTCGCTGAACTACTTCCGGCAACAAACACCTGTCATGCACATGGCAACAGAGCTTAAAGAGGCTAGCAGTAAAGTTAGTGTCTAATTCGCAACCACTTATTCATCATATGTTCACTTGCTGTGCCAAGTGGTATTTTGACACTTTGAGTGCCCTCTTCCAATAATTTTTTTCTAATAATGATAAGAATGACTTACCAATACATTTCCCTCTTCGAAAAAATGTTTAAATGCAGTTCTGATCTGTGAAAGGTAGATTAGACTCTGCAACAAATGTGCATGTTGCTCCCATGAGTCACACCTGTAATCTGCCATGACATGTCCTCAGGCTGTGCGTACCTTGAATACTAGAAACGCAAAAATCAATGACCGGTCAAGATGTGGCATTGTGCAATATCAATAGTCTCTACCAGACTAACTACGCCGGCTATAGGGAGAATATTTGCCGGGGGACTTTGGCCATGGAGGGTTACATTCGCATTGCAATATGGGACCCTCTCTCCGTAGCCGACTCCCTTCATACAGTTGACTCTATTTTGCCAATTTCTACTATTTTCCCAGTGTCCCGCGGAGGCTGGTAGAGCCTACAATATTAATCGGTAGGGTGTTTCGTCCAGAACCGAGAGGTCCCGAGTTAGAAATCACTGATCATGTGCCCCAATGTTGTGCCATTGAGAAAGGTACTTAACACGACCTTTCTCACTTCACTGAAAATTAGTACCTTGCTTCGGTTAGGGACGTCTCTCGGATAGGACGTTAAATGGTAGCCTGGAATCCAAACCTATTATAGCTCCCGAGTCTCTCTCCGCAAATGGCGGAGAGAGACTCGGGAGCTATAATAGGTTTGGATTCCAGGCTAGTTAAATGGAGGTCCCGTGTTCGAGGAGAGCCACACCTCGGGCACTTTCAAGAACCCACCACTCTTAACGAAAAGAGCAGGGGTCATTCCTGAAATGGACCAAGACCTACCCATAGAGAAAGATAGCTTGAAAATCAATCAATTTGCATTCTTTTTTAGTTTTGGCCTTTCAAAACACCAACAATTTACAAAGCAACTGCAGGAAAACAAAGTGACTTACCCTTGGGCTTGGTTGACGAAGGTTTCTGATGGTTCAAATCAGTCCAGACTCCAGAGTATAATAAAAACGTACTTGCTACGGACCAGAAGTAATTGCGACTAAGGGCATAATACCCTTGTTGCGACACTGGATGACAATGCTAAGCACACGTAGGCCAAGGTGTACATGTGTGCATGCCTCATAGGTCAATGACACTCATTACTTCCGGTCGAACGGTCCAGATTTTGTAAACAGTTATTGTTCTTTTGAGCACAGTTGTTTTATTTCAAGTACCCTGTTTATAGTCCATATATGGCGTAGTTAGCTCATGTCCCAGTAAATTAAGCTCTCATGGCGTGCCAGAGCGGGACAGAGATGAAGCTTGCGCAGTACTTGAACTTTGTCATCCGGTAAGTTACCGGTTACTCCCGGTCATCAACAGCGGTAAATGCCACAGGTGATTCTGAATCATCACTTTGTCACTAAACAGATCCACGAATATACTCAAATAAACGGAATAAACGCACACACCACACACTACCAGCACGTGTCAAAGTTACCAGTACGTAAAGGCGTACGCGTACTGCCTCCTCTCACTCTCAGTGGACACGGCGTAAATACTGTAGTGTAATCTAGCAAGGTGGAACGATGGTTCACGTGCGTCACCTTGCAGGAAATACTATGAACTGCAGTAAACTACGACTGCGACAGACGTTTACGACCAACAAATTTCACGTGATTTATGTGACCCAATCAAATGCCTGCCTCAAAAATATTTCTTACTCATCGGGAATACGAAACATCATCTTGACACGTAAAGGAATATATCATACAGCATAACTCTTGGACCTAATGAATCCTACTCGTTGTTCAGCCTTTTATTCAGACGGCAAAGTGACTCGTCATTTATATCATTCATTGAAAGGGATAGATGTGCCCCAGTGTGCTTAGCTAAAAAAATGGCATTGAATTTTTTTGCTACTGAGAAAAGATAAAAGGACGAGTTGCTTTGACCAGCTGGCCGCTTGCAATCTCGTCCAACAATCCATAGGACGACCCAACACGCTTAGATGGTCTTACGTCGTTTACAAAGATGCACAAAATGTGGATAAATATTATAACACAAGGTAATGCAATTGAAATGTCATTGCTAGTTTGTGTAAAAGGTTCCACGGGATTCAATAATATTTGACTGATGTGAATGTGCACCAGCACCAAAAACAATTTGGAGGTGTGTATTATATATGCTTACCGCATGCTAGATTTCATACGTCCACACAAATACCCTTTGTTTAACAAGAGTGTTATATGAGGGAGCGTTGTGAGGTAATATACGCCTGCATCATCAGAAACGATACTGGTATTACGAGGAACCGTAAAGGTAGCAAGTATATACCCCCGTACCTTTGTCAAAACTTCATGGGCGCTGGTACAGCCCTGTTGTCTCAAAAGGGTGAGATCTTAGCTTAGTAGAAAGGCATTTCAGCCTCAAGTCCAGGTACAACACCATGACATCATCGCTTACCCAGGCGCCATAAGCCTCGCCGAACAAAGACACTTGGAGCAGATGGGTGTTGGAGACGTTGAACAGGATGACGACCGCGATATTGGAGTGCAGCTATCTAGGTCTTAGTATAGCGAAGATAATATTTGGCTGACGCTAAATTTATATTTAGGAACACAAAACTCACGAGCCCATGGCCAAGTTTCTAGATAGGGTGGCGTACGCGCGTGCAACGGCTGAAAATACCAACGTTCTTTGTTGTGGAACACCCAACATTAACTTACCTTTCCACTCAAATACCTTTGATGGGTTGTGCCTTGGAACGTAAATGTCACACAATCCATGACCAGCCCATGCAACACTATGATTCAACTTACCGTACCTTTAACTCGCCTAGCTGTTTGTCCGTTTACTATGGGTTGATTAGCATCGCGGAAAGTACCTGGCAGTAACCTTGAAATGTATACCTATAGAGTTGCAGCAACACAGCTTAGTAATGCGTTTTGCTGATGGAAGGTAAGGCATGCATAGTGCAGAATGTATAAAGTTTCAAGACAATATATATCAACTGCATCCAATTAAAGAAGGCTCGTCGTAATTTGGGCCTACAACATTTCGCATGAATAATTGTTAACGAAACAAGTCAGTCTGTAAAGAAATTGGACAATGAAAATGCACGTCAAAGGTTTACTGACATGTTACATCAAGATAGAGTGTGGGATTTAAACGATAGTACAGAGGATGTTTTAAATCAACAAAGCCGAATGTGTACCAAAATATCATAGACGTCTCAAATGGTACAATATAATCATGGAGTAACATATCCGCCTCCATCATTTATGACGTACCATGTTTGGAATGTTTGTTTGTTGTTATTGCATATCCGATTTGAAACCGCCTCAAGAATAATAAGGATTCGGAATGGGAGAGTGCAACAGTACCACAGTACACTGTTTATTCAGGAGTAATGCTATATGGAAGAAAACTACATGTACATCTATTACCAGTATTGTTGACGGTAATAGTCAATGTGGAATTTCGTGTATTACTTTGTGCAAACAAAATATATCACCACACATACAGACTGCTGTTAAAGCTTTAGTCGCTAGATGACGCTGTCGATCATTGGGAACCACACGTTTATCATCCGATGGGAAACAAACTTTGTGTTCTTGGCTACCAGACTATTCCAAGCTTACAAAAATGTACAAATAGGCCACAATAAAGTGAGACGGGCCTCTGGTCGGCTTTTAAAAAGTCGCCTAATTTTGGCCAGTATCTACAATTTATTCAGCCCGCGTGAAAGGGACTGGTAGACTAATAACAAAGTATTAACGTGTATTGAAAATGATTTAACTATCACGATGACGAAGACAAAAACGTATACACGACACTGCCTCACGAGCGGAAAACACGACAAAGTTTGCTTCCGACGTTCTTACAGTCATCCCCAGATTTGTTTGTTATCCACGTACATGCATGGGGCATGCGGAAGCAAAAGGGGGAATCTCCCTTTTGACTTTTACTACGCCGTATTTACTTCCTGTTCGAATCCAAGAAGTCGTTTCTTGAGATCACCACACTTGACAGTAACATGCAACTGAATCAACAAGTTCTAAAAGTCTTTTCTATAGCACTCTGACTTGATATGGTGTGGTTTTGAATAAATGGGGGAATCTTTTTTTGTACCATGCGTCTCTTTTCTTTAACAGCGGTACAGTCAAGCCACTCAAGGAGGTTAATTTTAACCTCCTTGGTACAATGTAGGAAACCCGTTGATTCTAGGGTATCGTTCACATATCCGGAAGTCGCAATTGATTTTTCACAAGTTGGAAAAACACGTTGTCTTACCCTACTATAAAATAAACACAATCTAAACTATCCTCCTACCTACCTACCTACATGTACCTACCTACCTACCTACTTACCTATCTACCTACCTACCTCCTGCGTAAGACAGCCACCCTGGTGAAGACATAAAATCACGGGTATGTGTACTGACCTTAGATTGTCACCAAACTAGCGTGGACCTCATCTCCAAAGCACATGCACCAGCATTCAAAAGGACATGCTGCTCATATATGTGTTCTTGCCCCTCCCTTTTCCTTTGCTTAATTATGTCGGTCGTTTCCAGGAAAGCACCGCTATGTTTGGAGGGGGCCCCCTTAAAGGGAAATATCGAATGAGCACACGTGACCGGAAAAGGTATGAGATTCACTGGAGCTTTATCCAACACTTTATAGAGCTAGCTGAATAAGCTTGGGCAGGATTGGACAGGAAATCCCTGGGAAAAGATACGGGCCACAAACAAGTCTATTTAAATTCGTTTATACAATGAGCTTCAAACACAAACTGTTCACCAAACCCTTTAATATCACTACCACACTGTATGCGGCTGTTTCCGCTATAAATACCAGCACAGGGGAACGGCATTTCGATCAGATTGAAAATTGAGGTGGGTAGGTATTTTTGGGGTAAAGTAATAAAGACGAGGATGCAATAATGCAATTAATAAGGCCTAAGTTATTGACAAGATGTTCTTGTCAATAAGAATGTTCTCACTAGTCGGAAAAATGTTCCTGTGAGGAAGACTTTTTCTTGCACTACTGACAGAAATGAATTTGTTGGGAACCAATAAGAGGACAGCTTACAGCCTTTGATAACCTCATGATCCTGTCAACCCTAACCCCGTATATGACCCTAACCCAGAGGAAGGTACTGAAAGATGGTTTGATATAAAGTCTACATTCCTGGGCAAGAACGGTTAATTACCGACAACTGGGTGTTGAAAAAAGGTTGACTCGACTGGGGTTTGATCTTCCGAATACAAAAGTTTGCGGCGAACACGCTACCATCTAAGTCATCGCATGAGTTCATCGAATGCATGTACATTGTATACTGACTTAAACTTATTCCTGCCTTCCAACCTGCGTCACGACACGACATGAAGGTAGAAATACCAGCAGATAGCTGCTCTGTAAACGCTTTACGTCCATTTTAAAGCTCCAAGCTTCGAGGTTATTGACATATTAGGCCCTGTAAATATATCTACCTAATATGTAACACATACCTGACGCAGCATTCATGTATTAGATTAGCTCTTTAGAATTGTTAGATATTAGAAAAAGTTCAATTGTCATGTATCTACAAGTTGCCTTACATTGTACCAAGGAGGTTATATAGAACTCTTCACTGATTACTATTGTCGCGCAATGAAGTTCTTCTTTCTCTATCATTGTAGTATGTTATAAATTCGACCTTCAATGTTATAATGGCTTCTATTTTTCTTATTAGAAAGTGCACATGTAAGGCTGGGGTGTCACTGCAGGTATGAATACCGGACCGGACGGCATGCATGCAAAGTTGCTTTCCAGTTCAGTGCATTTAGGGGAAAATAATGCTGCGATACACGCAATAACATGCTTCAGTTACCAAATTGGCAATATTTAGTTAGTAAATATTGTTAATATAACATAGATCTAAGTGTGTTTGACTTGCTCTTCAAGTGCGACGGTCACTAATGAAGGCACTAAGAGATTTGAAGACTGACTACTTATTAGTCCTGACGTAACTAACATTGATAACATAATATGTTTGGTGATACGATACCAGCTGGTGCTAGTGGTGATCCTGTGAATAAAATAGTCGTAAAGAAATATGAAAAAAAAACGGCATTGAAGCTGTCTGTATTGAATGGTCGATATGTGTTGAGGAGTGTTATAAATCCAGAGTAATCAAGCTTGATATTTGTATCCATATGCTAGAAGTTAAGATAAACCATGAAGATGCTGTAACTGTAACGTTAGAAAATAGCAGATAAACTACTCCTTTACAGACCTCATGTATCCACGCTCTGTCACAGTGAAGGTACCGGTTCTGTTGGGTCTGCAGTGGAACCAGTCAGCACCTTTTTAACACCTACTACAGGTGCGCATGGTAGCCATGTGAGGTACACAGGTGTTTCAGACAAGAGACGGCTGCCGAGTACAAAATTATACACCTGTAGTTATTGTTATTTCTGTGACAACAGGAAATGCTTTACGTCAATTGCGACCTTTATCTGACGTCACAATGATAACTGTTACATGGTGTGGAATGACTTGTCGACGTCTTTGTGAAAACAAACAAAGCCGGTGATGTGGAGCTTGTAATGCATGTGTATACGGTGGCATTGATGAATACAAAGAGTAGTACAATGTACACTGTTCCCCCCGTATATTTTCAACACACATGTATGTTACCAGCCGGTAAAGCAATGATGTGTCACGGTGTGGGTTGTATACATTTGTAGATACCGCGTCACAAAAACTGAATTAACTCATTGTGTACGTACGATAATACTAGGCCTAACTGTTATAGGTTAGCGTTTTTCCCCAGAAAAAAAAAAGGAATGAATCTAGATGGATTAAATTGCCCCATTCAAATCAGTTACTGAGAGATCAAATACGTCAACATTATGTTCCTTCTTCCATTGCGCGGGTGTAATGTGTGCGTTTTCGATGACAACTTGCACAAATTTGAATGTGATAAATCGTCATCTATGTTTGGGGCATACTCTAGTAATCATATGGCAGCATAACGCATTATGCTAGTCTATTATTATCATTTTTTTCTGTCATGTTTACCCGGCAGGGTAGCCCTGCTCAGTGATTAACACTGCTTTACAGAAGGGCCCTGCCTTACATAGAATAGTGTACGTACAGTGATAATACAAACAGAAAATTAACATACAAAAATGATAATAATGAAAACAATGACATTAATGATAACATTAGTGAATAAACGATAACAATCATAATACAAATCATAGTACAAATCATAATCCAATCCGTTCCTTGTCGTAGATTGTGGCAGGCGGTTCCACATGATAGCACCTCTATATGAGAATTTGCGCTTTCCACATTCAAGGCGTGCTAGCGGCAGTTTCAGGGATAGATTCAGACTGTGCCTGATGGGAAAATTGTGACATTCGTACTTTCTTAGCTGTCTCTCACATAGAGGGAAGTTTTGTTTCCTTGGCCTGATCGAAGTAGAAGTCTCTTTCACGTGCCATGGACAGATATTCTTGCGTTATCCACGGTGGCTCATGGCCTCGGATGCTTACAGATACTCACGGGGCATGTTCATCGCAAATTCCAGAGGTATTGTTTTGTTTGTTCGCCTATTTGCATGCCACATTTACCGTAGAGTGTCAGTAAGTGATCAGTTGACACATATGATATCAATTGAAACCTCATTTGCCTAATTGACGAACTACAATTAAACAGGACATACGAGAAACTAAATATATCACGGAGGTATGGGATCGTCGAACTCTTCTTTGGTCTCCGAGGACATTTTCTACTAAATGTATATATACTGGGCTTTCAGTACATGGCGCTGCTGCTCACTAATACTAGTATCGCATCCAAACGCAATAAAACCTACTTGATGACAAATAAGCTGTGATGGGCCTAATGCTTGCTTTTGTCATACCTACTTGCCCTTACGTGAGACATTGTTGTTACATTTGAATAGCTAAGTTACTTAGGTTATACGTGTGAACTGTGAAGTATTTTTTTTTTTCAAATTGAAGTTGATCAGATGCCAACCGTTTTTACGGTTGAAGACATTGATAGCACAACACAGAAAGCAGCATGTTTAACTGATCTTTACTGGAGACCGTGAAGTGTGAATACTGTCAGTACTAGTCCAAGTGGAGCCTGCTATGGTTAACCTACATCGTGGCATCTTGAAAGCAAAAAAGGAGAACACTATATCATACCGTAACAGGTCAGTTTCTTCTGCGTGTTGTCCACGAGGTTGTCCGTTACGTCTAGTGAGTACACCTCTCAGTAAAGCTCGAATGTCACCAGACGAAATTTTTTCCTATAGAACAATTCTTCAATCGTTAATTGAACACGAACATCATGCAGCCACTTCATTTGCAAGACTACATTGCAACTATAAGCGGAAGAGGAAGATTGTTGTGTTAATGAGCATGTGAGGATCACACTATTTATTGTTCGGGGGTCCCGTGACAGGTGAAGAAAATTAGATCCCTGTCCATCAATCAGATTGATCGTTCAGAAAAAGTGTTATGTCGGTTTCGTTTGACACGTAATGTATGTGCTTGGGGAAGACATTGATCACCCACTGTCTACTATACCCTATGTGCATCGGAATTACAAGTAGACATGGTAGAAACTAGAAACCATTTCGTCATCGCGTGAACGAAAAGCGGACGTAAACAGGTCAATACGGCAGTGCTGCTGGGAAGTGGTAAGGGAATCTTCAGCGTGTAACAGGGCCTTGAGTCGGAGGTCTGAGTGAGGGGGTGTTCACTCGCTGGTTGCTTTACTGCAAAATGTCGTCCGTCCTGCCCGGGGGACAGCCCGAGGGTTTCATACCCAGAACAATGCTGCAAGACCTGCGGCGATCACGGTAATGGTTAATCTCTAAGCAGATGTAAACAGTCGCACTGTTTTCAGCCCGACTGCTACATTTGCCTGTGGATGAAGTAATGGCACAGTGTATGCATTATAACGTTGCGACCATGGGATTAACCAGACTTTGACATTTAGGTAGCCGCGGCGACTATTGAAGGGCAGTCTTATACATTAGCCCTAAGATATGGCTAATGTAGAAGACTGCAAGCAAGAGAAGCCCTCGGACAGTCGCCGCGGCTAAGATTAAGGTAGAATATTTCATGGAAATCTATTATCTCTGTCACGACAGATAATACTAATCGTCTAATCCATTCCATATTCAAAATTCAAACTATGGGAATTATCATTGAAAGAACATTGCAGTCTCTGTTATACAGTGCCCAGTACTAGTGACCCCCCGACCGGAACTACCCAGAGTCAGAGTTATCGCAAGACCATCGATTACATCAAGAGATGTAGGAATAAATAGTAAACCAATAGACCTCTATGTACTGTACTTACAGCTAACGATGACACGTGATGAAGATGCTCTTGAAATTCTGACAGCTGCAGGAATACAACTGATGTGTCCTATGACAGCTGATAGCACAGGGCGGTTCTTACAGGAACATAGGCAACATGGATGTCTCACAAGACCTTACAGCAGCCTTGAAGTATCGGGTCGCGTGACTTAACCCCTAGGAAAAGGATCACAAAGAGACGTGTTTAAACTTGTGCTCGCTGACTCAGTTAACAAAAATTTGACGACACGACAGAAACGACAACTGCGTTAAGGTGCAGCAGCCCTACATGCAAATATGAATCCAAACAGGAATCCTCTATCCTAGATATCATAGTATTGTCGAAATCATGGTAATCTTAAATGTGTAATGCCATCTGAATGATTCTCCAAATTACACAAAAGTTTCGATGTGTGTATACCATAGGCGCCTTTGAAAAACAACATAACAATGAAGAACAGGAAGTGGTGGGATCAAGTTTCTCTTCTGCAGATCTAGAGGTTTCGGTCGTGGGCTGGGAATGGTCGCGATTTTTAGCGTTTTTATACGTCAAAATTCCCGGCCAATCCTACGTCCTAGCCCCTATTTAATGTCCTTGACAACATACAGATGTAACTGATCGTTGTATTGCCATAAAACAGAAAATCTTATTGGGCTGGCCTGTCCAGGCGGTTGCTAAACTTGCTGTCCATCGAGTCACATGGGTTGCTGTGTGTTGTGCAATCTATCGCTGTCTGTTCCTGACACTCTAGAATGACAATCACTTGTTCTCCAAGCAGCGCTAATATGCGCATTCTAACCAGGCGGGGACCCACGTATGCATGCTCACCATCTCCTGATAGATACGACACTGCACGCTATACTTTGTGATGTTTATGAGTTGATGGCAACAAGACTTTGTACCAACTTCGACAATCGTCTGTTCCGCATAAACAGTTGTTCCTGTTCTAAGGAGAAGCCGCTGCGCCTCGACAAGTCGCCCGATTTCGCTAACAAGTTTCCATCTTTGCTAAGATCGGTGAAGCGTTTCGGTCGCCAAATGGTGCCTAAAGGACATCCTAGATTCCTACCCACCACTGACAACAGGCAGTTTGGCTCACTAAAGGGCAGAAGATACCCTAGAAGATACGTCATCGGAGGAAATACGTGGACTACATGTCTCTTGCAGAGGCCTGACTTGCGACACAACCTTCAAAAGAACCTTGCTAGATGGACTGACATGTTAGATGGACTGACTTGTTAGAACTACATGCAACAGAACTTCAGTTGCACGTAGTTACTGAACCCTACCAAATGTAAGGTGATGGTCATCTGTTTCCTGCGTAACCCTCCACCAATACCGAGACTGTTAGTTGACACATCTGAACTTGAGGTTGGTACATGTTGCTAAAGTTCTAGGGGTGATACTTCAAGATAACTTGAAGTGGACTGCCCATGTCACAATGGTTATCTCCCAATCAAACGGTAGATTGTATATATGCTTAGGTGTCTAAATAAACATGGTCTTGACGTAAATGACTTGTGTATGTCGGGTTTGTGAGGCCGACTCTTGAATATGCCTGTCAGGTCTGGCACCCAGGCCTTACAACGCAACAGACCCGTAAACTTGAGCAAGTGCAAGCCAGAGCTTGTAGAAGCATCCAAGGCCAATGTACTTCCTACAGTGCTGCCCTTCAGACTTGTGGCTTGACACCCCTTTCTGTAAGAGAACAGACCTATCGAAAGTTCGCGTGACCACTAGTTGGGTCTCCGTCGCTGACTTGGACACATGACAGAAAACTGAGAAACGCACACAAGTTCAGCCAGTTTAGATGTAGAACGTCCCGATTCATGAATACACTGCCATATTGTGTAATCCTCCTTGTGATCCTTGTTGTACAGTAACATGCAATCTAGCCCTTGGGCTACAAAAGTGTATTTTGTTGTGTATGTATGATGTATAATGATAATAAACTAGAGTTCCACGACTCATTACCTTCACCAAATAATCAAGGCTTATTATGGATAGTACCTTTATCCAAGACTTTAAAATCATTTGGTGGTACAGGACTAGTATACATGTATATGTCTAGTGTATTGATAGATATTTACATGACCTACTTTTGTGGGTTTACATGACCTGCATCCCCAACCCCAGCTGGGATATAGTGTCCCCGAAATCAGGTCGTACAGTAAGAAGCCAATTGTAGAATTTTCCTTATAAGTTATGTTAATGAGCCCTGTCATGCAGGATTTATGTCTGATAAAGTTCACCTTTACTTAGCTTCCTAATGCCACGAGAATGAAATTCCAATCATTTACCATTATGGTATTTTGGTATTTTCTAATTAATTGATTAATCATGCAAATTAGGTAGCTATTTGCATTATTGATATCTATCGATACCTCTCTCTTTTTCAACTACATATGTCACATGTTTGAGAGTCCTAATATGAAATGCAGCGGATTTGTAAACTTTCCTTGCTAATCATGCAAATTAGCTCCTGATTTGCAAAACCAGTATTCGATTATGTAAAGCATCAATCAAGCTATCTACATACCATCAATCAAGACGATCCGTCGACCCCATTTCTAGCTATTCATGTCCGAAGGTGAAACAAATAAATTAAAAACACCCACTGCAGTTCCAAACAAGCCGCTAGGGGGGGCCAGACGTACACAACTTACTTCCTTTGGTATGAACTATCTACCACACAAAAATCATGACCGTAGCACTTGCAGAAAATTTGACCTCAAGCTTTGAAGCTACGCTGCAGTACCTAAGGTACCCGCTAGGAGGCCCATCATCGAACTAGATCTTTCCCTTCAAGAAACCTACCCATCTACTTAATATCATGCACAACCATCAACATCTCCTCGAGTTATCCTGTCTACAAACAACAACGCATACATACACAGCCCGCTGCAGTACCGTAGGAAAATGCCAGGTGACCCATTTTTTGAACTTGACCTCCGTTTTCACAATCACTACGTACCCACCAAAAGTCATGAAAATCCATCAACAGTTCCTTGAGGTATGTTGTCTACATACAAACACACAAACATACAAAGTCTACTGCAGCACTGTAGGAAAAAGCCAGGTGAACCATTTTCGAAGTTGACCTTTGTTCTCACAACCACTACTAACCTACCAAAAATCACGAAGAACCATCAAAAGTTTCTCGAGTTATGCTCTTGACATACATACAGACCCACTCCGCAGCTGGTGTAACCAATAATATAACCTTCTCGGCGAAGGTAATAAACCAGTTTGCAAGTAGCCCTTTGGCGTTTTGGCGTGACGCTCCAGTTCTGTAAAGTAGGTACAAAGTGCGTAACGTTTAGACCTCACTCCGGGATGAAGGGGTTCGATAGAAAACACGGGACCTCCCGCAGTACGTCCCGTCCTTCGGAGCGTCCCTAGCCAAAGCACCTGAGTCGAGTGTGGAAATAGGTGTAAAGTACCTTGACGGAGCTTAACGACCACAATTTGGGAATTTCTTTGTGTTCATAATGGACCAGCTGTGTTTTCTGACGAATTCCTTTTCCATGAGATCATCCAGCCTTGGCCTACAAACGACCACTTCACGCTCATTTACCAGATATCGAGTTCTGCCGGGCTGAGTGTCTAGCCTCCTGAGTTCCTTTGCTTATTTGAAAGGAAGAGCATTTGTGAGGTTTGCTAGATTTTAGCAGTGCTTAAAAGATGTTGGGGGTAACAGTCCTTTGGTGTGATGTAGCCTCCGATGCAGACTCCTCCCGGCAGTTTTCTTTTGCAAGTTACTGTTTTTATACTATTACATTTTTTTTCTTCTTATTGCTTCCCGGCCAGCAAGAAGAAGAAAAAAATGTAATAGTATAAAAACAGTAACTTGCAAAAGAAAACAGCCGGGAGGAGTCTGCATCGGAGGCTAGGTGTGATGCAGCTTTGCGTAAATTACACGTACGTCATGCCAAACTGCAGAGGACCATTGTTGTGTGTTGAACATAGCTATAGGAGTGCAACTTGTCCCAAAATCCATGACTGAGGTGCATTGTTCATTCATACACTTGAACAATCCTGGCCTATGGATCCTGAGGATTGATTGCAAAGTTTACTTATTTGCTGTTCTGTTCTCGTGTCGTGATATGGTAGCCTCTACCAGGCTCCGCGGATGGCTGGAAAAATAGTAGAAATTGGCCAAATAGAGTGAATAGTATGCAAAGGGAGTCGGCTACGGAGAGAGGGTCCAATATGCCATTCAGATCGGCAAACTGTACCCCTATAGCAAACTTACTCCTCTTTCATGTTTTTCTGTCTATTTGGCCAATTTCTACTCTTTCCAGCCGCCTCTGGAGTCTGGTAGAGGCTAGTGATATGGATATCGAACCCGGACAAATCAGTACATTTAAAGATATAGGACTACGTCATTTGACCTCCACGTGTACAAACCATGGTCAGGTACAAGGTTTTGTATGAGATCAATATCAGACAATGGTGAATCTGAACAGTATACATCACGCCTTGCTTTCTAAATAGACTAAACCTAGCCTTTGCCTTTGAAAAATATTGAAAGTTTTCATGATCAAGCTACAAAACGTTCTGCCAAGTAAAACATCGGAGGCTTGACACTTCTGTCTCAAAAGGCTCGAAAAACGAGATATACCAGTTACTGATGTGTTTATCATAATCGCTAGGCAGTCGAACATGCAGGAGTTTATAATCAATGCCTGAGCGTGGTCATGGTGCAATTTTGTGATTCAAAGTTTGAAAACGAACCTGATTTCTGGTCAGACAGCTGTGGGGTTTTCCATACATCGGCCCCTCCCCCTTTCCGCATCACATTTGCTTAGTGGCTACTGCCTTTGGGTATGATTCAACATAAGTGCCGTTGTCGGATATCGTAGTCTTTGAGCCATCAGCTACAATAATAAACACATACCTTGACCGTAATCTTGAAGGAAATTTAGACGTACAATCTCGGCCCTCAGCTTTCTGGACATTCACATGCCTCCACGTAAACACCTGCACCCGTGTGACGAGTAAGGGGAATCCCCTCATTGCATCATCCTTTGCGCAGTTGCAGAAGAAACATAACGTTACACGTCAGCATTGATTCCACTCCTTTAGCCTCGGGAACAATCATGTCACATGCAGCTATACCACTACAAGATAAATAGCCTGAATAGCGGCATATTTTCCTTACTAGTTATCGAAAAGGTTAAAAGCAAGAAGTAGACTTAAGTACTTTTTGACGGTGCAATCATGCACAATATACTAGGTATATTCTCCTGATTTGCATAATAAGTATTCAATTATCTGAGGCATCACCCAAACTATCTACATGCCATAAATGTCAACAGCTCCTCGAGTTGTGCTGTCCACATACATACAAACTCACACACATACAAAGCCCGCTGGAGTACTATAAGAAAGCGCCAGATGAATCATTTTCGAACTTGTTACCACACTCGTTCCCACAACCGCTACTCACCTACCAAAAATCATGACGATCCATCAACGTTTCCGTCACTTTTTTGCCTACATACAAACACACAAATATACACCAAAAAAGGCACTTTCCAGCTGTAAGCGCTCGACCACATCACTCGAAATGCGGTCCGACCTCGCGCGTGGCTGCCGAACTTTACCTGCTAATTTATTCAGTAACAAACAAGCTTTCATCAGTTTGACGCTTGAGATCAGTTGCGCTAGCTAAAAGGGAATTTTACACCGATATAAACACATGTTCATGCAGCCGTTAATTTTTTGGGGTATGGACTCTTGGGGTAATACAGGAACGAGACATTAGGCTTAGGACTGGTTGAGCATCAACTGTTATACCACATGAGAAGACTAGGGTGGTGGTATTGAGAAATTCACCAAAAACTGTCGATATTTCACGGAGGTATTCGATTAATCTGTTTCTATAGCTCACAATGCTGTGCGGAAAAAAGTTGATGAAGAGTGCATTGACAAAAACGTCGGTAAGCTTGGCACTGAAAAGGCAGAGATCTTCTCTCAGATCCCTTGTTGCGGAGATTGCAGGCTGTGGTTTGTGAAGACGATCCATACGGTCAGGTGCAGTGCCGGGACATCAGCGACAGGCGGCGTATTTATCTGTGTTCCAGGCTATCAACTCCTTCTGAATGACCGAACTTCATAAGGTAATGTCACTGACCTTGGTGCTGATCACAACATCCTTCCATTCATTAATTACATTTACATCTAATCACCAAAGCCATTAGATTCATGCTACTTCTGTGAACGGTATAGTGTCTTACCAATGAGTACATGTCAAATTTGTACAGATACTTTTATCTTTAGTTTTAAAGATAATCTATTTGTTTAGATCATAGTCAGAACAATGAAGTCCATGTATGAGATAATAATGAAAGTACAACTATCCCAGCCAACAATAATTTTAAACAAGCACCTCCAACATGAAAACAAACAAAAATCTGTGATGATTTTTAATATCTGTTTGATTTCAAGCAACTGCATGCGTTTAATTAAAAAATAAAGTACTAGTTTCCTTGAATGAAGTGGGTTTCAAGGACTTCTCCATTAATTATTAGAATTAGATTCTGATTTGCATTATTACCATTTCATTATATCAAGTATTACTTAAGCTATCCGCATTTCAAAAACAAATTGTATACATGCTCTAGCTATCCCTTTGTGTTTTGACCACTAGCTGTAGGGCCCCTGGGGGCATGCCCATATTTGGTCCAGTGTGTCAAGTGACAGATGTCGTTGCATTATTAGTACCTGGTATTGACAATTATTGAAAAGGGGCGGTGCACGTCGACTTATGATGATGACGATTGACAATTATTGAATCATTTGGCGCCCCTATATCAGGATTATGGTGTACCTGCTGTCCTCATCGATCGGGGAAAACACACCTTTGAACTTTGTAGCCCAGCATATGATCAACAGGTGATAGTTACATGCCTGAACGTGTCGGAGCAAGCTACTATGAAGCGTTTCACATATCTTCTCCTCCTTTTGGCCTGCTCAGCAACCCTACCTACCGCCACGACCGTCTCTTCTAGGGCATGGCTGCTAGAATTCAGTGAATGGGTGGAATTTACTCAGATAATCTTCAACCCCGCTAAGAACAACTTCCTAGCCCTGGCCAGCAGCCCCCAGGTGTTTCAGCGGATAGACTTGTCCCCCTCGGGATGGCCTATAGTATCCCTACGGTTCTACCTTCCCCTTCCCGGACAGATGCTAGCAGTGGATCCTGGCGGGAGTCTTGCGGCTGTCGCGCACAACTCCTACGTCAGTTTCATCACCCTGGGCGCCACCGTGCCCTACATGATCACAGTCACGGTCCCGGTAGTCGAGGCGTCCGGAATGGTCGTAATCAACAGGAGGGCTTGTATCTGGCCGCGCCGTGGACAGTGGACCGACGTCGTCTGCGTCTCTTTTGATGGCACTTACGCAAGGTACTGATCTTATAAGGATTGTTAACATTATGGTCTTTTTTTCATAAAAGGTTAGTAAGCATGGAAAGTAAATAAAGACTTGACAGGGGCATAGATTGATCTGATACCCCCGAATCAGTTGTATCAGGTATTTTTGAGATGTGATGAGAGTTGATGAGTACGATAATCCATTTTTGAACACTCCACACAGAGTCCTGTGGTAAAAGTCTCAACGGTGAGGTAAATGGATGCAGTCATTTGTGATCGACAGGTGTTGACAAGTCATGTAAGAGTTATATTGGCAATATCAATGCCCGAATAAGCACGTCACTGGAAGGTATTTGTATTAGGTCACCTTACGATATATAAGGTTGATATCCCGAAATAGTTTACAAATAGTTGTATCTGAAGAGAAATCTTATTCCCTTCACGGGATTCTGATGCAACGTTGACCATGCAAACAATCATTAGATAGATATCGTAACAACGACTCGTCATCGATAATAACACATTGTAACTGAGGTACAATGCCAGTGCATGCCGGTATCTAGTTGTTAATGACAGTTGACTTAAGAAAATTGTCTCTATTGTCCACTAACATACAGGTTGTTTACCTGCCCCTCCCACCTCAGAGATCCGATTGACTTAAAACGTAGATCGTTGGTCGCCTACAAAAAAGGCTAGTTGACAGGTGTCATTCTTTGAACCACTGTCAACCAAAAGCAACTTAATAGGCATTAAAACGCAACTTAAACTTTAAGACAAACGTACAAATTTTCAACCATAGCTTTCCAGCTACACACATACCTGCACTTCACAGCGACTCCTGGAGTGGATGCGTAAGGGATTTCCCCGCTATCTGAGCTAAAACTAGAATGGCAACATTTTCGGGAAAATGCAGGATATTCCCCTTCCATTACCTACACCTCAAATATGACATCCTTAGCATTGACTGTAAGGGTATTATGAAGTTTCTGCATAAATTATGCAAACAAGGTCTTCATTAGCATAATTTATGATCAGGTGTGTCAGAGCGAACTCCTGCTCTGGGCACCAAGTCATGGGCATAAATTATGCAAACGAGGCCCTCATTATCATAATTTATGGCCAGGTTTTCTGACCTTTCCTAATGGTACCTACATCTCAAATATGACATTCGTAGCTTTCACGGTAAAGGAAATACAACTTTATGCCTAAATTATGCAAATGAAGTCCACATTAGCATAATCTATGGCCAGGTGTATTCACCTTTCCTAAAGGTACCTACATCTGAAATATGACATCCGTAGCATTTACGGTAAGGGGTATGCATAAATTATGCAAACGAGGCCCTCATTAGCATAATTTATGGGCAGATTTTCTGACCTTTCCTAATGGTACCTACATCTCAAATATGACATCCGTAGCTTTCACGGTAAGGGAAATACAAGTTTATGTCGTAATATTATGCAAATGAGATCCACATTAGCATAATTTATGCTCAGGTGTATTCACCTTCCCTAAAGCCACCTACAACTCAAATATGACATCCGTAGCTTTTACGGTAAGGAAAATTCAAGGAAAATACAAGTTTATGCCTAAATTATGCAAATAAGGTCAACATTAGCATAATTTATGGCCAGATGTATTCACCTTTCCTAAAGGTACCTACAACTCAAATATGACATCCGTAGCTTTTACGGGAAGGAAAATTAAAGTTTATGCATAAATTATGCAAATGAGGCCCTCATTAGCATAATTTATGACCAGGTGTATTCGCCTTTCCAAAAAGTACCTACATCTCAAATATAACATCTGCAGCTTTTAAGGTAAGGGAAATACAAGTTTCTGCATAAATTATGCAAATGAGGTCCTCATTAGCATAATCAATGGCCAGGTGTGTTCACCTTTCCTAAAAGTACCTACATCTCAAATATGACATCGGTAGCTTTCACGGTAAGGGAAATACAAGTTCTGCATTAATTATGCAAATGAGGTCCTCATTAGCATAATTTATGACCAGGTGTATTCACCTTACCTTAAGGTACCTACATCTCAAAGATGACATCCGCAGCTTTTACGGTAAGGGAAATACAAGTTTATGCATAGATTATGCAAATTAGGTCCTCATTAGCATAATTTATTGTCAGGTGTATTCACCTGTCCTATTAGTACCTACATCTCAAATATAACATCCGTATCATGTAACATAACGTACATATAACTTACTGCAATACCATTAGTAGAGCTACCACCGCACATCTACTTGGTTTTTGGCAGAAGAAAGAAGAAGAAGAAGAAGAAGAAGAAGAAGAAGAACAGGCAAGCAAAAACAATATATCCCCCTTCCCACTGGAAGGGGAATATAAAAATAGATCCTGGTATGTTCAGCTGATGCAACAGTTCAAGTTCATACGGATACCGCGCGAGAGAAAGTAATGATGACACTGCCCTCACACGCGATGTATTGTAGTCGGGTTTTTCTTCCAACTGCCTTGGCAAAAAATTGTAAATTCGGTACTTGTATTGTGCGACTAATCTCTCTTTGAAGCCAGGTGCAGAAGTACAATGGTCTTGAGCAGTGCCGCTCAATGCCTAACTGGTGTGTGGTTCTTTAACATGCTCAAACTTGGGATTTTTATTCTTAATTTTTTTAAACACGACGGCTAAATTTTGTGGTCCAAAAGTGACAGACGCACCCAGTTCCGATGATTTCACACCACACCTTTATCAAGTTGTTCCGTATAGATACCTACGCCGTCCAAAACCGTCGTGTTATGTCTCCCGGCTGAAACTCCGTACTCCACGGGACACCCGCACAAGGCCTATACACTTTGTAAACGACGTCATCTTGGATACGTGACTAAGTATAACATTGTATTTCTCAGGTACTATGACAAAGTGACCACGTGCACGTAAGGATAACAATATTGTTGAAAACATGTCTGCATTTTTTATCGGCCATTAAACCCTACACACCCTTTCCGTACAATCATTGCGATGTCTGTGAGGTGAGTGAGCAACTTTCCAATCTGGAAGGAACAGCACGTTTCCACAGTGCTACATTCGTCCTTTGGGTTCAGTGCAAAGGATATATATATGTTTATGATGCCTGAAAACGACAAGCTGCAATTCATTTGACGTCCCGGCCCTTTCTTTGATCTGTGGTATATCCGCCTATTTACCGCGTTGGGAGACGTACCTTTGAACCCAGCACATGATCAACGGGTGGTAGTACCTGTACAGAACACAAACATGTCGGGGCAAGTCGTCATGGATTTCTTGTCCGTTCTCCTTCTCCTCGTGGCCTGCTCGGCAGCCAACCCTATAACCAAGGCCGTCTCCTCTAAGGCGTGGCTGGTAGAAAACAGCGTGGAGTACAGTCAGATCGTCTTCAACCCCGCCAAGAACAACATCTTAGGCCTGGGCAGCAACCCGCATGTGTTCGACGTGATAGACGTGTCCTCCGGCAAGCCTACGGCGTCGCTACGGTTCGCGCTCCCCCTCCCCGGGCAGATGCTAGCCGTGGAGCCGGACGGAGGTCTCGTGGCAGTCGCGCACAACTCCTACGTCAGCTTCATCGTCCTGGGCGCCACTGTGCCCTACATGAACACGTACTCGGTCCCGGTCGTCGAGACGTCCGGCATGGTCGTGGTCAACAGGGCGGTCTGTATCTTCCCGGGTTATGGACAGTGGACTAACGTTGTCTGCGTATCTCATGACGGAACTTACGAAAGGTACTGTTCTTATGTAGATTGTCATAGGGTAGTCTTATTTACAAAAGGTAGCATTTGAAAGACAAAAAATCAAATAAAGCTTAGAAGGGGGTTATAGATGAGTCCCAAGTAAACCGCCCAATGGTGTAGCACACCAGGTTCGTATTGAACAGTGCAAGCTACATGTCTGGAAAGATTTATTTGATCCACTCACACCCCTACTCTTTTCGAGTGTTTGCTTTCAACGTGCTTGAGGTGTGGCTGTCTTCAAACACGGGACCTCCATATAACGTCCTATCCGAGGGGTAGTTGGTGTGTGATTTCAACAGTGGATGGAAAAGATTAAACTAAATTATATATGTAAAATTTGCAAGCAAATAGATAATGTTGACCTTCACATACCATGGCCTAACCGGCAAACTACTGCTCTGTGTATTCTTGCTCAAACACATTCATCTATACGGTGACCAGCCCTTCCAGCTCTGTCCTACCACTTGCTACCTAATGTAACAGAACACCACAGGGTCTGCTACTTTTACCAGTAACCATGGTGACAACCGTCTGGTCCAGGTACGTTCATTGACCTTATTTGTCATGAACGGAAGAAAAAGAAGGTAAGCATAACAAAAGAATCGGTTACAGGGAAGGTACAAATTGCAGGTATGCGCTATGATGGTTCTTGTGAGCTCATCAAAGTCTGCTTGTCTCCTTTCCCTGTTCCAGGTGTCCTTACAACATCTACGGCGGTGCCCTCGCGTTCCTCCACCCGAACAGGAAGTGGGTGTACTCCCCTGACACCGGGCTGTCTCCGCAGTCTGTCAACAAGTTCATGGTCAACTCCACCTGTGTGGGTCGGCTGTGAGTTCTTAACCTTCGCCAAGGCGGTTATGCTATCAGCGCCGTTTGTGTTTGTTTGCTTGTGGATCGCATAACTCGAGAAGTTGTGGGTGGGTCCGTATGATAGTTGATATGTGGGCAGGCGTCGGCAAAACGAAGGACAAGCTCGATTATGGACCTTCTACCTCTGGACAAGAGGCGCATTGAGTCATACCAAAGACTTTATAAAAATGGTACATATTTATGAAACAGTATGGAAGTTAAACACACTCCACTGCCAGTGGACTAGCCCCCTGCTGCAGTGATTGCACCACAGTGTGACCCCAGGGCTATGAAACGGAGATGGGCACCGCCCTATACATCAATTATGGTGTGGGAGGATTTTAGCTAACTTAACTTTAGTTCACTATTTCCTATCGACAGTTCATGATATCACTATCTTGATCGACAATCAAATGATCTCACTATCAGAGCAATGTAAGGTTTTGGGTGGAAAACGCGACGTGTTAGTCCCTCCTGTCATTTACAGTTTAAATATGTCGAGATATTAGAACTTTTACATTTTAAGTCTTCCTTTTTTGTTGTACGATCACATTATCATGAAATTCAAACATTTCTTCTGAAATGCACTTGTCTTGCAGATGGGAGAACCCTAACTTTGGAGACTACTACTACGGAAGGCACTGGTGGTTCTCCTATGATGGTAGCCGAGCTTTCCTCGACAATGGGATGACTCTCACCGCTTCAGATGACCAAAAGACGGACATGGAAGTACACGGCTACTTCAATGCCAGCACTGGGTGAGATGAATTCTCTGCATCCTACCTACTTAATGTGCTTTGCGTCCATTGGTTAGATCAAATAGAAGTCTTCTCATGTGCGCTGATTTTGGATTACAGTAACGTAGACCCTGTCTTTTGACTACCAGCCTTGCATACTACCAGAAAATGCTTCATTATACATGACTAGACATTTTACACAGTACTTTTTCTCAAATTGTTTTTCTGTCTTTCTACAATCAATGGAAGACTTGTAGCTTTCTAGCCAACTACTACCAAATCAAGATACAATGCTACTTTATTCACGTGTATAAAATGATGCACCTCTGCATTCTTTAGGACTGGACATTAATACATGTTGTACCATTGTCCATGGTTTGATGTGCTTGTCTAAAACTACGGGCATGGTTTCCCCACATACATTGTTTTACATGTATTTTTTTTTAGACAGTGGAAAACTAGCAGTTTTCTTTTTTTTTCTAGCCAGCCATTACTAAACCTCAAGATACAATTTTCAATATGCATTACAAATGTATCATTAACTAGAGTTCAGCGACCTCATATCTCCATGAAAAAATAAGAGCTTTTGTAGATTTTATGCAAATGACCCACAAGTTTACATGATTTATGCAGCAGCAGAACACAGTGGACTACTACTATTACAAATGATGCATCTCTATTTCAGGAACAACCCCCACATATGGTTCAGCCAGGCCTCCAATGACCAGTACTACGTCGCCGGTCTGAAACCCGACACCTCTGACATCACACTGTACACCTGGCCGTACCTCATGCCCACACAGACACTGCCCTTCCCTGTACCTGACGACCCCAAGGCCACCAACCCCCAGCCCCTGCAGGTCCATTACGCTGATGACGGCAGGCTGTACACTGTGGGGAAGTATGGGCAGGGCGGGGACATATGGGGGCTTGGGTATATTGAGTTCAACTGAGCTTCATTCTGTTACTTTTAGCATACAATGAGCATCCTTTCTCACTAGATTACAGATTGGAATAAAGAAGAGATCATAAAAAATCAGGTTTTAGTACACCTGGATTTTTTATTGGACACTGTCACATATTGTGTTTGGTAAGATGGCAAAACAAAACATTTCACAGGAAAATAAGTACCCATGTATGTTAACAATATCTTCTAAAACAATGGATACAAAAAGAGATTCAAAAGATATTGCAGTACACATCTTACTCTGATTTTGTTACTTTTCCTCTGCAATACACATGCAGAAAGCAAACATAATTCTGAAAACAACTCTAAAGTATGAAACCCACAGGTTAAATTGTCCTTCACAGGTTTTGTTTTCCCCAAAAAATTGTATCTTTCCACAGAAACATGATCTAGAAGTTTTTTTAACCAGTATCGGTCTGACTTATTCTATGCATTTTTCAACCATACTGGCACTACGGAAATTACTATACGGTAGCAATCTTTGCATGTATGATGTAGGGATGAACTATTCTATCTGAAACTAAGTGTGATGAGACTGCAGTACAGAATATCAACATTTGCAGATAGTCTTGCCTATGTTGTGATGTTGCACACATGTTGTCAGGTGGATCATGAAGTAGTGGCTACTGCTGAATTAGTGACTGCATTTCCCTCATGGACCTTCTTCAACTGTGGAAAAATAAAATAAAAGGTTTGGTTCATACAAAATAGTTACATGAAAGCCTGGTGTTTTTCTGTTCTATTTGTGACAATAAGATCAATCAATTAACTCATAGTGACATAGTCTATATATAATCCATCCAAAGGTGACCACAAATATCTGTAAATGCAAACAGACACACACACAGAGAAAGACACACCAAAAACAATACCTTCAATGACATGTCCCTGCTCACTTTCATGATATGGAATATCTATCTTACTATGTATGACTATGTATGACTATGATGTAAAAAGATATAAATTATTTTGGGCTTTCATAGTTCAAATAAGATCTTGACCAATGTAAAAACAACAAGAAGAAAGTATAATCCAATGAAGCCAATAAAGACAAAACTTGAAGTATCTAGGAACAAAGAAACAAGTGAAATGACTTACCTGCTCCATGGCATTTTGAAATATCTAAGAACAAAGAAAAAGTGAAAGGACTAACCTGGTCCATAGCATATTGAAATATCTAAGAACAATGAAAAAGTGAAAGGACTTACCTGGTCCATGAAGTCTCCAAGGTCCCTTCTCATGGCATAGGCATCCTCTCCATCTGCGTAGTACTTGGGCTCTATTTCACTAATCCTGTGGAAGGTGCAATTAAACAACAATAAGGTACTAGTTTTTTTGGTTTACTTGATTAAATTCAACCTGACATGTGGATCACAATCCTGATATTTCTGGAGAAAAATATCCTAAAAGACAGTGTGTGAGGTAGGTGGGTGTGCAGGTTTAGAATGTATCTATTTCCAAATAAATAAAATCAAGAAGAGGAACACAGTTCATATCACCCTTGGAATTTTCAGAAACAGTAGTTCCACTTCCTCAATTTGTGATGCACATTCAGAAAATGTATTTAAAGTTGGTATGTTTGTAACCAAAACATTACCCATCTTAATAAATGCAATTGGAAGGTCAAGAACGCAATTGTTTTGATAATTTTTGTTGTAAAGCATACATCTTTGTAGGGTTCGAAGCATGCTCACCTTACTGCAAAAAGGTGCCAATAATTTTCACAAATGCATAGTCATATTGCAGAAAAACCTTTCCTTCACTATGGGAGAAAAAGACAAAAATATCTATGGTACATATTTTACTTACGTGAACTTCAAAGTTGTCTGGTACAAGTTCAGTGCTGCTCGATTACTATGGGCAGAATATAGATGAAAGTACATTAATACAAATGTTATCATGTTCTTGGAAGTTCAATATGGAACTTAACAGTGCCTTCAGGAACAAGTTGAAACACAAGGCTTTATCATAATCAGATGATAAATAACCCCCAGTCTCATTGTATATTCAAAGTAACTAGTTTCATTTCATTTCAGTTATTTTTATTTATACGGGGAAAAATACACTCAGGCAACGAGCCTGTTTTTCAGGTGTCCCTAATACTAAAATCTAAAAACACATAAAAAAACTAGTGATAGTGGACTTGGCATAGAACTTCAAGTTATTAGAAGCCTCTGGAAGACTGTACAAAAAAACAGGAAGTTCTGGAGGAATCTAGCACTGGAGGCTACTATAGCCCTCAACCCTTAAAGTTAAAACTTGAGAATGGTCTTGATGCGGCCTTGAAATGATTCGATTTTGAGCCCCCTAGCAACTTGTTACGGTACTGTACATGAGGTGTAAATTATTTAGTGTGCACAACCATGGACAACCAACACGCATGAAGAGAACTATACCTGGCAATTGGCATCATTCATAAGAAAGATTGATGTGTGATTCTCACCTCTTGCGTACATGAAGAGAGACATACTTGGCGTTGAAGTTTTCCACCATGGCTCGTGAAGCCTGGTCCATCAGTTTCTGAGCCAGACCCAGTCTTCTGTAGGAGCGCTTCACTGCCTGGGGTGGGGGAAAAACAACTTGATCTGCATTGTGTCAACTTTAGCGCAATAAGTCAATCCAATGACATAGAAGGACAGCAAATGTACAAAAGCATTTCTTTTCACATTTTCTCTGCATCCAACTAAAACACTGAGCATTGGGCAAGACTTCTGCCAACAGATGCTTCCTACAAAATCAACACAAAAGCAGCTATTAAATATCATACCTAGCCACATCTGGCTTGGAAAGATATTTCTCTGTGTAGAGAGCTAGTGCAAGGGGTCTCAAGAGATAACCCAATCATACTACACACCAATGTTATGAAAACTAACAAAACTGGGACAAATAAATTGTAGCCACCACCATTACTGTACCTACCAGTGATGTGATGTGTCCGTGAGGTGCCTCGTCAGGGTCTTCTTCCCTACACACACACAAACATTTGGTGAGTACTAGTATATAGATGGTCTGGTTATTGTTCACACTCAAAATTTCCACGGAGTTAAGACCTGTGTATCATGTCCCTTAGCCCGGGACCTCAACTCCTCCCCTAATTTGCCCCTAATGGGGCTATATGGGGGTAACCCATGATGATGATGATGTATGCCCATTAGGGGTGGATACCGGTTTGGCTTAATAAGGTCCAAGTCCAAGTTTAGGTCCAGAGATTTAGGTTCAGGTCCGGACCTGAACCTGGACCTGATCCTGTCCAGTTGATGTTTTGTTTTATTAGACCAATATTAAGCATAGAGAATTAATACTGACACGCACGACTATAAAAGTTTCTTGGTGAGAAGACTTTAAAAATAAACCAGTGTTTGATATTTGAATGTTACACTTATTTTAAATGTTTTTTTTGTCAGAGGGGAGACTCAAAACACTTTTTATCAAACAAAACAAAACAGAAACATATATTTGTACTTTGTTCAGTTTTTTTTGGACTCAGGTTTTAGGCTTTCAGGTTTTTTGGACTCGGTTCTTGGATGTTATAAAGGTCCGAATCAGGTCCAGCAAACCGGTATCCACCCCTAATGCCCATGTATCTATATAGATATAGCTGCCCTTCACGTGAGCACACCAGCTTCGCAGGTATGAGGCGTGGCAGCAGCTGGTTATATTACACCAAACAACTTGTCACGTCTCACCTTCACATATCTAACTGCATGCATTGTTTAAACTTGAACTTAAAAAAAAATTAAAGCTATCTTATGAGCAATCTTCTTCTTTTATATTTTAGACAGAAAAGTGTTACACAAGTACAAAACTATTTGGCATACAAAAGAACTAAATCTAGCAAAGAAGTAAACCTGGAAAAAAAATGTCATTGTTCAAAACTATCTTACAACTGTATTACAATGGTTACTCACATCTTGGCCAGCACGTATCCTACTATCTTCCTCTTCTCATCCTCTGCAACATATGAGAGCTGGGCAGAAGACAACATGGGAAGACATATGATTTTTGCAGACTGTCTGTTATACGGTATGATATTATGCAGGTTTTACTGAACATGTCATAGACTCATAGCCAATACATTATTATCCTAAAAGAATAGTCTGATTGCCTGAAATAAACATTTTTGCGTATCTATGACTAAATTCCACCGACAGTTTATGAAAGCTCAAAGGCCGAACCAGATTGCAAAAATATCTGGTGTATTATAAAATACATTTAAAGCAATATTAGAAAATTGACTTAGCCAGGATTTCCTTGGCTGAAAAGATCTAGAAGACACATAGTATGTACTAGTAAATCTTTGCATGCGATACATCTCATCAGCAGCTTTTCATTGATTCTTTCATCTTCATTCTATCTCCTCCTTCTTCTTCTTGTTACACGCCCTCCTAAATAGGTTGAGGACTCTGGCACGGTAGGGGGAGGGGAACAATTGTTTGAAGGGGGTGGTCGCTACTTTTGTATTTCTTACCTCTCAGTCATTTGTTGTTTATTGTTTATTTGAAAGATCTCCATTATTGAATAGTGTTACTGTTTTATTACTATGTTTACTATAACCAGGATACAGCTGAAATAGACCAGGATACAGCCACAGATTTCAGCCATACCTGCGGCCATGACAGTCCGTGGTAGAAGTAGTACTTCATCTGGTAGTTCTCAGGCAGACACAGCAGGTTACAGTGCTGCATGTTCATCAGGTCTTCAGGCTAGAGGGATAGAACATTTATAACTTATAGTTTACTCCATCAAAATTGAACTACTACAGTGTTAAGTATAGAATGGCAGTGTACCTTGATACTTTGACACAGCATGCAGGATAGAAGGTAGCCTCGGCGCGCGGCGACTGTTGGAGGGCTTGTTTTATACTCGTACGGGCTAAATTATGTATAAGACTGCAAGTAAAACAAGCCCTCCAACAGTCGCCGCGGCTACACCTTACTGTAAATTTGAAAAGCCATTAGAAGTCCCATAGCAAGCATATATCGATAGAGAGAAAATACGTCAAAATCTTACATGGGTATAAAAAAATTATAATTACAGGATAAGAAACGACATGCCCCCCCTCTCCCATTTTAGTTGCTGGCTTTTGTATACTTTCATCGATACGGTGATCTTAGAAAACGAAAAATTGACCTCACCTTAGCACATCGTATATTGATAGACATTGTGGCTCAAGAATGACTACCGTAGTTCTTTAAGAAGACGGAATTTGCCCAGTTTCTTAGCGTGGTTGCGTCTGTTCGGGTCGGCACGCGCTGTGTGCATTCCTTGTGGGTCAGAGGTCAAACCACATAGTGGACCTAGCGACTCTTGTATAAAGTGCATCAGATGGGGGACCAGAAGACGATGATGTGAAGGAAGCATAGTGGTGAAAGGGCCGTTCTGTTCGATCTCCACCGTGTTCTTGAATTAACATACACAAAGAGAAGACGTTTTTACAAATGACCCATTTTTTTACGTCTGACGATGCACTATCAACACAACCCGTATTTCCGCTATTTTTACGGGTCAACACCCCTAATTGGAGAAGAAGGTGATCTTTAAGTAGATGTTGTATGTTGTCTTTTGATTATCTTCGCCGAGTACTTGTACTCGGAGAAGATTATGTTTTCGGTTGAAAAAGCTGTTTGGTGGGTCTGAATGTATGTCAGGAGCATAACTCAACAAAGCTTCAATGAATCTTTATGATTTTTGGTAGGTGTGTAGTGGTTGTGCAAAGGAAGGTCAAGTTCGAAAATGGTTCACCTTGCGTTTTTCAACAGTACTGCAGCGGACTTTGCATTTTTTGTGTTTGTATGTAGGCAAAAAAGTGACGGAAACGTTGATGGATCTTCATGATTTTTTGCAGGTGTGTAGATGTTGTAGAAACGGAGGTCAAGTTCAAAAATGGTTCCCGTGGTATTTTCCGTCGGTACTGCAGCGGGCTTTGTGTAGATGTGTACATGTACTATTTCTTTCAAAATGTGTATGATATGGAATAAAGATTTAAATTTTTATATTGACTGTATCATTTCATCATCACTCTCAACTTACAACACTGGTATATCGAACCTTTGTGGCCCATATAATATCAACATACTCATATTTTTTAGATTCCAAACCCGGCATTCGAATTTTTCTGTTCATTGTAATGGAAAATACCGTGCAGCGGCTCCTATGCGCGGTAAGATGATTCTTGCAAAACACTCGCCACTAAACTTCTATTCCCGATGTAAACAGAGGCTCTTGATGTTATTTGCAAAACAGCGATCCTTAGTTACAGTAGCAAATGCTCCATTGTTCAGTATCGACTTCATTCAGACAATACGGACGTGGAAAGTGACGCCGCTCGGCACAAAAATATGGGGATTTTCATGAATTTTAGCAAAATTATCCAGGAAAATAAGGAAGAAATGTTATAAATGCGGAAACCAGAATAATAGGGATGAGGTAGCTGTTAATTGGTTTGAACACTTGTTTGACATTTGGTAGTCATTCTAGATAGAACCTTAGCTGTTATGGATAGTGCTGATGATTCAATGGTGCTTTTTCAAATTGTATGTTTTATTGCGTGCTACGTACATAATTACATTGATAACTTTTATAATGAGCCTATTGTATATTTCAGAAATAAGTACAAGTTGTAGGCCAAGACCAGCTTTTTCAAAAGCACTTAAGTTAAGTGCCGTAACTTCAAAATTGCTTTCCCCAATCTGCCTTTCTCTATTAAAACAGTACTCCTTTCCCAAAATGACAATTTTTCTTATAGACTCAACAGCACTTGAGTGACTTTCTTTGGCAGATTTTACTTCAAGAAAAGGGAAAAGACAATTCACACTCATAAACGTAGACAAAACGCCAGCTTTTTTGAAAAGCACATGTTTCATGACCAGTTATAACATATATCAGCACACTCTACACCGTGATATAGTAGTCCTGTACCACCAAATGATTTTAACCCTATCTAGACTGGACTCATTCGCCCCATCATAACTTCCAAATGGTATGGTGCATGATCAAATTTGCAGGGGGTGATACTTGGCGAAGATGATGTGTTCGTGGAACTCTAGTTATCCATGCATTCATAACCGAAAAGTCAACATGTACTGTAGTGATGTGTCATTGAAAAAGTGAAAAATACCAATCGCTTTTCAAAGATTTTGTTGTACGTATACCGTTTTATGTTTGTTTGTATGATTGTGTATCTTCTGTCTGTACAATCAATGATAAATCGTTACATTGTCTATAAAAAGTTACTGGAACTAGCTCTAGCGTATGTAATGCATAGTACCCATTGTGTTAAAGGTGCACCAAGGGTCAGCGTGAGCGATGTTTGAGGTATATTTGGTATTGAGAGAAACCTTGCAGTTAGGGGCATGGGCTCAGTAACACTTGGCGAGGCAAGTACTAGTATTGATTGCACGGTAGACGCCCAGCGACTTTGGTACGAAGTACATTTGGGGACAGTGACGTATACTACGTATGGGAAATTTTTGAACGTGAAAAGGCCCAGAGTATTAAAACGATATTTTCCAATTACTGCGAGGCTGACTGAGTCCACTGAAACAAAGACAGCAGCTAAAAAATAGCAGAGGTACCTTGACGCACACAGAGAATAAATTACAACAAGGAGCAACCGATTTACTTCGCAGTTACAGTTGAATAGCAACAAATGACTCGGACAGGGAAGTCTGGCATACGACTGGACGAGGTATTTTGTTCTGTTCTTCTTTTAACTTCCTCTTTCTTTCATAGCTTTATCAAATATAGGATCGGGCCACTAAAACCGAAACTTCCCCCTTTTTCTGCTACAACGTACGACTAGTAATAGATAACGATATTAAGTAGCTAGAGAAGCTTCCATCTGAACAACAGATAGGAAGAAATTGATATTTGACGTCATGCATGAAACAGAAATAAAGGTTGTTCTACAAATGTAAATCAAGTCATGCATGGAACCCCCGCCCCTTTTGTCACATAAAAGTTCCGAAACAAACTTGAAAGGAAAAACTGGCAAATTATTATGTCGCAATGCTAAAATATAGTATCCTTCCAGTTTAGCACCGAAACCCTTAGAGTTTCGAGAGCGCTAGAATCCACAGCATCTAGCGTGCGTTGACTTCAACCCAACATCTAGCGTGGAGAAACAAAGGCATGAAAACATAACATACACATGCGACCTCTGCTTGTAAGTAACCTTTTCAGTCGAAGTGGAGGGAAACTTGAACCGTAAAGGGAGCTGGCATGGGGGTCATGCATGTTGAAGGCAGTGTTTACTATTGAAAAGTAACTTAAGTCATCCGTGTCAACTTCCTCCCTCAGAATAAGTTAAAAAACACGGTGGAAAGTGAACAGAACAAGGATCGTCTGACGGCATATTTCTGCGACGTACAACGTGAACGTGCGGCAACGATATGATTATCGACAACATCTGGTGGGTGACACTGACCGGGCTGCTCATTGGAATATCAGGACTACCAAGAGCACTGGAAAGTAGTGGCTACAGTTCTCCGGCACAGAAGTTCAACCTGTCCATACCAGAGAACGTCCCTGTCGGCACTGTTGTGGCCAACATCACGTCAGTTCTATCCAGTAAAGGCAATAACATCAGCTTTCAAATCGTCGACGGAGACCCGTACGGAAGGTTTTCGCTCAATCCCGATGCCGAGGGATCACAGGGCGTCCTGCGTGTCGCTAATCCACTCGACTTCCGCGTTCGTCAAAGGTATGATCTTGTCGTGTTGTTGAACTGTGCCGATATAAATGATAAACAATTTAATATTTCCAAGGAGACCTACTCCGTGAAAATCGCTATCACTGATGTACACGGCTACCCACCGCTATACAACACAACATGTGAGACTCCAGAAAGGGAAGGGAGTCCTCAACGACTGTTTAACTTCTCCAACTACATTTCTAGATACGAAACAGGCTGGATTCACACATCCACCTTACAGACTGAACAGCGCAATCATAACTTTGTTCTACGATCGGATAACGACGTCTGCGGCGGCATGTTTGTCAGTGGTTTGAAGAGTTTGAAAGATAACGGCTGGGCGAACATTGCTACTGCCTCGGGAGCAACGTTAAACTGTTCTTCCAGCCAAACGGGCATGACTGTTCATGTACAGCTGGTGAGTCGAACAAGTCCCAATGGTGTGTTCCAAGATCTTCGGAGAAGACACCTCATTAAGCCTAAATGGGTTAATGACGCAAGTTTTGGGTACTTCTGGGTCTATCAAATCGACGCTTACCAAACATTGTCACCAGCTACGATTAGGTGTGAGTCAACTCCTATCTATTTCCAAATCTCAGAAGACACAACGATCTATTCCATGCAGTTAACAATAGACAAACTCGGCTGCGCAAGGGGAAGGTTTGGTCCATGGTGTGAACAGGACTGCGTGTGTAAGAATGGCGCCCGTTGCCATGGTTTCAACGGTGCCTGTATGTGTCCTCCTGGATGGATAGGTGTGGCCTGTGACATCCCCACCAAAGCGGTAGCCATAGTAACGGTTCCTAGGCAACACATTTTCATCGGCAGTAATGTAACACTGTCGTGCACTGCAGTTCACCTCAACGTGTCGTCCATGGCGCTGAAGTACAGACCATTTCACTTGAACGCCCCCAGAGTCTTATCAAACCAAACATCAACCATAGAGTTTACCAGGAAGGCTTTCCGGGATGATTATAATGGTGTCTACACGTGTGTCGCTGAAACTGTCGGGACGAAGGTCGTTCTAGAGAAAGAACTGATTCTAAACGTCACGAGTTGTCCTCCCAACCTGTACGGGACGTTTTGTAACGACACGTGTGACTGTGAGAACGGAGGCCGGTGTGACCGGTGGAGTGGCTGCGTGTGCCTGCCAGGGTGGAGGGGAAAACATTGCGATCGTCCGTGCTCCCATGGTCACTACGGTTTGAATTGTAGTTTTTCGTGTGCGTGTCAGAACGGGGGTGTCTGTGATCACATCAACGGGACGTGCTTCTGCCAAGAGCCGTGGACTGGACAGGACTGCAGCCGACTACGTGCTAGACTAGGAAGCCAAAATCTACAGTTACTAGCTATTCTTGTGATTCCTGCTCTCGTTGTGATCGTGACATCAGCTTGGGTTCTTCTAAGAAAGAAAAATATGTGGAATGATCCACAGAGGCAACAGGAAGAATGCATTCTACTGCAAGAACCGGCCGCACAAGACGAGGAGAAAGAGGAAGTGGCGGCGAACCGTCGGTTGCCATGGGAACGATGTGAAGAACACCTAAAGGTGGTGACGACGATTGGAGAGGGGATCTCTGGTCACGTGGTGTTAGCTAAGCTGCGCACACCTGGGAAGGAACCGGTCTTGGTCGCCGCGAAGTCGATCTGTCTGGCTCATGAGAGCGGCGATGGGAGTGAGCGGTGTTACCGGGACTTTTATCGAGAAGTAGACAGTCTCATCTCGCTTCACGATCAGTCCGAACACAGAGAGGGAGATGACCAACGTGTCCACCCAAACATCGTCCAGCTGCATGGCATCATCACTCAGTCTCGGCCCAGACGGATCCTGCTGGAGTACGCTCCGAGAGGAGACCTTCTTCACTTCTTACGAGGGTCCCGCCAGAAACCCGACACTCGTCTGTCCGACCTGCTGCGGTTCGCTGTGCACGTTTCCCGCGCACTTCACGAGCTGGAAACTCTCAAGATCGTCCACCGTGACGTGGCCGCGCGGAACGTCCTCATCACAGAGGACGGCGTGGCCAAACTGGCCGACTTCGGTCTCGCCAGGGACGTTTACGCCAACACGGTCTACGTACACACCACGCACCTCGGCCAGGACGACCTGTTGCCGCTGAAGTGGATGGCGCTGGAGTCTCTCCAGGACGGAGTGTTCTCCAGCCACAGTGACGTGTGGTCGTTCGGCGTGCTGCTGTGGGAGATCGCCACGTTCGGAGAGGAGCCGCGCTACCCCCGGGTGTACCGTCCGGATTGCGGACAGCTGGTGCGGCTCCTGAAACGTGGTACCAGACTGGAGAAGCCGGAGAAATGTCCCGTTTCCCTGTACAGGCTGATGTGTCAGTGTTGGGCCAGAGGCCCACAGGACAGGCCCGACGCTGTAGAACTGGAACCGCGTTTGGAAGAAAGTATGGATGATGACTGACTCGCTGACTTTTAGTCATTTTTAGTCAATTTAACTAACCCTCCCACCCTTAATGTATGGTCGACATGATTGACGGAAAAGAAAGGACGAAAGATATATCAAGTAAAACAGATTACAGAGAAAGGAAGATCACTAACGCAGCTTAATATATGCAAGAACTGGACTATCTAAATGTGTATATATACAGTATATGTGGAACGACTGCATTGGCTTTTTCCATCACGAACAACAGTGTCACTTTTCACGTACTTTGCCACTGCAGGATTCAGTACGCTTAATCAGTAAGATAAATAATATGTTCTAGGGAATGCAAACTTTTGTCTAGTCTTTATCTCCAGAAATCTTTGTTGAGGGAAAGAGGAGATGTTGTCGTCCGAAATGTAAGAACACGATTTAGATAGGGGAAGTTGTCTTGTCACAAACAGAAAACCAGACCTTGTGGAATGCGGAAGTTCCGTTTTTCAATTCAGGTCCGATGTCGTCAGACGTTTAGGCATAAACATTTCAGCTTCGTCACACGTAGTGGTAACTTGGAGGTAAGCAAACAGACAGAACCATAAGCAACCAATGTAACAAATACCACTAACATTTAATCGACGTGTAACTTTAACTACAAGTCTTAAAAGTCCGAATAAAATGAATAGGTTATGCATATTTGCCTTGTCGTTGCTCTCGACAAAGAATATACCTGAATACTGACCCCCTCCACCCTCAATATCTACATTATATTGATCATCCGAGTTAGGAAGAAGTGAGCAAACAAACAGAACCAAAAGAAATTAATACGACAATTTTCGAAATACCAATTGAATTCAAAGAAACGTCTAGCTTTAAGTCCAAGCCCTAAAAGTCAGGAAATGACTAATAAGTTATGTATTTTTGCCTTGTCTTTGCAACTACACTCTTCTCTCGACAATGAGTATCTGGGCTAGCGTGAGCTATTTTTAATCTTGAAGGGAACCCTGCAGTTTGATGTATGGGCTAACTTGGCTAAGTAACAAATGGAAAGTTAGGAGCAGATCTTTCTGCCACATAACTTTTACTCGTATCGGGTCGTTTGACGTAACGGCAGGGTATTTGGTCCAGCACCTAGAGGTCCTGGGTTCGAATCTTGCCATTTCACTGATGTTGTGCCCTTGGGAAAGGCACTTAACACGATGTTCCTCACTCCACCCAGGTGTAAAAATGGGTACGAGACTTTGGTTAGGGAGATAAAAGGCGGTGGATGGTGAGGGTTGGGCTCCACCTTCCAATACCGTGCACTTGGATAACAGCCCACTGTCCCTACGGCCTCAAAAAGGCTATGGGACTACATTTAGGATCATCTAGCTTCAGTTTTACTCTGTTTACCCTGAAGGTGCCCCCAAACCCGGATTACCTGACACGTGTTGGTGATTAAGGTCTCCGCGGTGGGGCGGCGTTTATACTGTCAGGACCTGTTATCCTGACGAACAGGGTGACGTCCTTGAGTTAGAAGGTCAAGTAACACATGTCAGTCGTCATCCCGACTTCGGCATTTCTGAGTCAAGTTTAAAAGCACGTTAGCGTGTGCATATTTAGACGAACCGAACGGTGTAAAAGTGTTGAATTTGTGACTGAGACGTGATTGGAATCATTACGTCGATGATAAACACGTCACTGGACAGGGTGCACAGGGTTGTGGCTGGCACAAGGCCATGGATAAGGCCCCCATTCCACTAGACGCTGCGACCTCTCTAGGGTTGGGTTATTCTTGATTCCACAATTGAAATATCACGTATGACGTAAAAGTATGACTAAAAAGACAACAAAACACACAAAGCGTAACAAGATTCGTTTTTATCTATGAAATTCGTTGAGCGATCCATCAAATCGCTTGGTCGCAGCGCGGTCGCAGCGAGGTCGCCGCCCTGGTGGGATGAGGGTGTCAGCTGTCAGGTGTGAGCTGAACTCTGTGTCAGCAACCCTGCGCCAGAAAGATGACTCATACAAGGTGGCTTTCATCACGAGATACAATAGCGACGGCAGTTTTTAGTCTGCGGGTGACAAAACTATGTATGAGAGGAAAGTATCCACAAATGAAATGAAGTATGCGTTTTTCGAACAGACTAGCTGCGACACCAGCTTACTTCAATGGGACCCTTGTGACAGTGTCCTGGGACCTTAATTTGTTTCGGTGAGCATTCGTACGGCTTTATCGCAATGACAAGTAAGTCTAAGTGACGGGTCCTGGTGAGAGAGGAATCTTGCAATACCAAACGTTGCTGGGTACTTCACTGGGTGCATGCTGATAGATACTGGGTAACATCGGCTTGAGACAGTGCCTCAGTTTGTCAGCGATGTCTCTTCCACCCATGATGGACACTGCTGTGAAGTTAGTTTTCGTTACTTTCTTCATTTCTGCCGGAGGATCGTTAGACAGAAGTAGTTCAGATCTACAGCAGAGGCTACAGGATCTCGACACTTTCATCCAGAACCTGATGACATGTGAGTCCAGGCCTGTAGTCGGACTCACCGTGTCCGTCGTCAAGGACGGACAGACCATTTTCGCCAAGGGGTTCGGCCAAAGGGACCTGCAGACGGGACAAGCCGTGGACAACAGGACTCTCTTCGGAGTCGGCTCCATCTCCAAGTCCTTCACCTCAGCCCTGCTAGCGTCCATTCTCGGGGAGAGGGAAGACGTGAGCTGGGACACCGTCCTGACGGACATCCTGGGGCCGTCCTTCAGGTTCAGGGACCAGTTCCGCACTGAAGAGGCGACCCTGAGAGATCTTTTAGCTCACAAGATGGGTCTGGAAAGTCTGGGTCTTGCTCTTGACGTCGGGCAGGACATTGATAGAGTAGAGCTGGCAAGGTTGGTTGCAATCTCAGCGATCGCTAATCACACACAGTGTTCTCTGTTTACAAGTAGCATTAAAGTAGCAATAAAAAAGTTGAGCCCGGAGACCGAAAACGTGTATAGATCAAATCGCTGGAGTGCAGCCACACTACGCTCAACATTTCGGGAGAATTTTGTCAACTAAAGCTGAACATTCCTATCTTCAAGGGATGTCGTGATTATACTTTTAGCTCCGTAGCAGGACGTCGTTGACTGATGAGACTCAAGCCCTGCAATTTTCCACCAGTATCATAACATACGCAGCATGGACTGTGCCAACGGTTCATTAGGGGTGATGCAGAATGTATGCAAGTTGTCACTATTCAGAAACGTTCCATGGCTATTGGAAACAACATTTGCACGTGTCTCGACAGAAGTTTAAAATAGACGGCCTTCACAGCACAGATATGAAAAAAAAAGGTTAAGAGCGGTCCTGTTAGAATACATCTGAATTGGTACCGAAATTTTAGCAATAAGAGTTTGGCACTGCGACATTAGACCCTCTTGTCATTGGACACTGTCCTTTCGGTGACGAATTTCTCTCTTGCAGACAGATACGGTACTACAGGCAGGTCTACCCATTCCGTACCCGCTGGCATTACAACAACTTCATGTACACACTTGCCGGGCACGTGGCTGAGAAGCTTACTGGGAAACCCTACGAGACCCTCCTGCGGGAACGTCTCCTGCAGCCACTGGACATGGAAGACACCGTCTATCTGGCTGACACTCTAGAAGAGGACGGCTTTCTCAATTTTGCCCAGACGTACAGGACACACAATCAAACGGGTCCGTTTGTTCCGTACAGTCCAGAAGAGCGCAGGTATGGTTGTTAAGAATTATATATGCTACCAGAGCAAAGGTTGCTATCTGGCAGAATTGCCAATTCTATCGATAGAGATCGCGTTCGGAGTCTCGAAGATCGCGAAGAGGATACTAGAAATGTGTTTGGGTGGTCTCCTATTTACAAATCCTGACCTGTAAGACAATCTATAGACTCTACCGCCATCCGGTAGAATTGCCGATTGTACTGGCAGAGCTAGATTATGATCGCTATGTCTGTAAACAGATCTCTCTCTCTCTCCCTCTCTCTCTCTCTCTCTCTCTCTCTCTCTCTCTCTCTCTCTCTCTCCCCTTTTCTCTTAGTTCAGATATTAGATAGTGAGAAAATGGAATTGTTTCCACTTGTCCCCAAGTATTTCAGTATGAAAGAAGGTACCAGGTAGCACCGTCGCTGATAAAAGGTGCAGTCTCCAATATGTTTATTAACTGCAGACCTGTGAGGTTGCATCTTCCTGCAGGGGGCGTGGTGTCCAACGCCTTGGACATGGCCCGGTACATGAAGTTCCACCTCAGCGGGGGGAGGGACGCGGCCGGCCGCGCCGTGGTGCAGGAGGACACGCTACGTCAGACCCACGGGGCGGACTTCATCATGCCCCTGTTCAGCGAGAGGGTCGGACCAGACTGGCCGGTGGGGGCGGACATGCCGCACGGGTACGGGATGGGGTGGATGAGTGGCTACTACAGAGGTGGGCAATCTTGGCATATGATCAATATCTATCATAAAAACGGTATCTTAATATAAATCAACGTCAGCTTGTCATTTTTTTAAATGTACAGATCTAAAGATTTTCATTCGTCACTAAGACACACGGATTAACCATAGTGGATATACGGGTTACTTCAAATGACACAATGTAAAGCACAATCAGGTTGTCATCTGTAGTGTACATAGCTAAATATTAGAATCCACACTTTCATTCGTCTCTAGGCCATTGACGAATTTACCATAGTGATCGGAACTAGGTTTGACTTCGCTGTTATCGCTGTTTACTTAAGCTTCAAATGACACAATGTAAAGCAAATTGCAGGTGAAGTATATAGCTAGATATTATAACCTACACGTTTATTCCTCACTAGGCCATAGACGGATTTACCACAGTGGGTTGGTGACAGGGTTCACTTCCTTGTTGTCGCTGTTCCCGGCAGTTAAGGGCGGAGTCTTCACGTCCGTGAACGGCGTCAGAGGACAGAGTAAGGACGTACACAACGCCATCCATCACCAGGTGGGGGACATCCTGACAGGTCAGTGTCTTTTGGGTTGTCGGTCAATAATGAGATGCGCCGCCGACACGGTAATCGTTGCAAACGGCAAACTTCAAGCTCTTGGGACATTAACTTATTATAACAAGTTCTTATATCAAGCTAGTAAAATGTACTGCTTACATTCTTACATAACATACGCATTGTCATACACACAGAGACTGCTGGGGATGCAAAAGGTGACCGGAAATCAGAGCCAATTGCTTACACATCTTCTGATCGACAGGCAGGGATAAAACGTGCGACCGACTGCTCCACAGACATTCATACATCTTCCTCATTTAGCTTGGCCCATTCAGATTTTTGACTGTCCAGGATGGTGCTGACAACATTCATTTATGATGCTTCCTGTCCCTGATAATATACCTGCCATACTCATCTCATCTATCCCTTAGTCTAACCATTTTACCATTGGGGCACCACATAACATCTGGCAACCAGTTCCTCCATCCTTCTCGCTTTTCTGTTTTTCTTAGTGTCTCACTTAATGTCATACCTGCCCATTCTCTGATATTCTGCTGCTATATCATATAGAGAGATAACCAGTTCTTCTCTATCGTTCGTTAGGTCAGGACCACTGGCTGAACACCACTACTGCCTGCTCGTATCCGCAGCCTTGGTGGACCAGACCAAAGTTCAACGATTCCGTCGACATTCCCGAGACCTCGGATGAATTCCCGCGAGACAAACGTGACTACGAGGGTGTCTATGGCAACCGTGCGGTAGGCACCCTGACGATCACACTGAATGCTACAGATGGAGAACTTTACTTTAGACTCGGTCTGATCGGACATGGTGCTGTCTTGCCTACAAAAATTATCCACCTTTTAAAAGCAAGTTTTAAAGGACCGCTAGTTGGCTCAACTGCTCTTGTCGATGTTAAAGTGCAAGACGGTCTCGTCTTTGCCTTGTCGTTCAGAAGTGAGCCCCCCGGACCTGACGCCTTGTTCGAGAGAAATCTAAAACTAACAGATCCGGACCTTACATATCCAAAATGGGGTGGATGCGGCAATACCTCCGGCGCTATGCCAATTGTACTGTCTAGTCAGGGACTATCTATTATACTAATTATTATGTTTGTAATGTTCCTGCTGTAGTATCCAAGTATTTGTACCTCGTTAACAAGACCCATTGTAGCCCGAGAAGAACGGGCAAAGAAGGAAAAGACAGTTCTGTTATTTTTCACAAGGCATTTCTGAGCAAATCTCTTGTTGATGTATTCGAGTAAACATATGTAATCATCATGGCTATTTTAGGCACGTAGAAGAATCTGGCCATTGACAATGTCTACAATCGGTCTTCGGAATGTGCAAACAGCATATTTCGACACATAGAAAGTGCTTTAATATTCAGAAGTTGTATGCTCATGGTCTATGTATAAGGTAGTAGCTATAGCGTTAGTTGGAATGCCAAAGTTAACAAGGGTAGATTATTAAAGGCCATGATCTGATAGTATTCTTGTATCGTATAGTTGAAATACGGCTTGGGCTTTGCAGTTTTGGTCAGAATGATTTACATAGTATTACATTTCTTGAAGATTGATGTAGTACATATTATTGCTTATCTTGAATGAACAATAAACCTACTGATAAGTATACTGTACATGAGATATTCGCAAGGCTGTTGCTTCTAACCTTAAATGATTTCATCAGGTTGTTAGAACATAGGATATTGGAGATTTCTTTTTACACAACCAGGTAATCTCACCTGCTGATGTTTTGGTGTCTGTCACCGAAAGGTCAGCATGCAGGTGAGATTTACTGGCTGTGTAAAAAGAAATCTCCAATATCCTATGTTGCTTCTAATCTTATACCGGCAGATAAAACAAGACAGTCTCTAAGAAGCATGTACAGCATCAGTATAACATCACTAATAACAGAGCAGTTGGGAACATTGTTCTAAAAATGACATGAGGCCTTTTCCGCCACATGTAAATTCTGTCCAAGATCTTAGATACCATTCAATATAACAAACAGTGTTATTAACACTCTCTAAATATAAATATATTAAACCGACCATTAGTTAAGAATGAACTGGAGACTACTTTCTTTAAAGATCACATCATGTCAGTGAATGTAAACGCTGCAACAACCATAATGTAGAATGATATTGAAAACGGCACGATCCGGTCTCCGTCACTTGTAGGGTGCTGGCAGGACCCGTTGTCTACCGTGGCCTGGCTGTCGAAGTTGTCTGCAGCGGGACAGGTACAACCTCGGCGGGGCGGCTGGTACCCCTCCTCACACGGGCCTCCTCCCAAACACGTCGCGATGGCGCCAGCTACTCTCGCTCCCTCGAAGAAGGCGCCATGCAAGTAGCCGAAGTGCGGCCCTGTCCCGTCTCCCGCGAAGAAAAGACGCCCGGCGACTGGAGCCTGCAGCTTGCGTAGCTCCTCATCATCGATCCCGACTCCCCAGTTGGCGTAACTTCCGCGGAAGAATGGGTCCTGCTCCCACCTCGGCACCAGGATGTCTGTAGGATCGGGGATGTCGGCTCCGTACATGTTGCGGAGGACCGCCATGACTTCGGCCTGAGTTGCTTCGTCAGACTGGGCCTCCACACGTCGTGCCTCGTCGTCGACCACGGTCACTGTAATTTAAGGAAAAGACAAATGACGCTCGGTGAAGGAGAAAGCTTAGCATACATCATCTCGAACAATGTAGGACTCCAGTCATTGACGTATTTTGGTAAACATGTCTCTACATCAATATCACACAAAATTCTTGTATCTGTCAGTCAGCATCAAGTCTTTTATTTTGTCTCACAAAATCGGGCTAGCGACAGATTAACTTACCTAGAAGGATGTTGGTGCCTTCAGGAAACACGCCTGGAGATTCCATGTTCTGCCACACGGTGTAGTAGCCCCTGCGTTCTCCTATATATCCGATGTATTCATCGTCGTCCCAGAATTTTGACGGGAACTTCAGATAGATCTTCGTGTACGATACCATGTGGACTCGAGAGTTGGCCTCTCGCTTCCAGTCGGGCAGACCGGGGACAAACTCGACGGACTTACTTTGGAGAACCCCCATGCTGAAAGTCACGATTGCCAAATCAGCGGTGTACCTGGAACCATCTTTGGTGGTGACCGTCACGCCATCGTCAAACCATCGGATCGTGGTGATGGTTTTGTTGAGCTTGAGCCGTTGGTCGTTTTCTGCGAGGAAGCTTTCTGCCATTTGCTCGATGATGTAGACAAATCCTCGCTGGTCTGTAATGAGGTACTCCGACTCACCGAACATGTCTGTCGTCAGATTAAGCTCCCCTCTGAGCAAAGATGACACATCTGGCTTCTCCCCATAATACATGTCATACCAATAGTACTGAACGGCTTTCTCCATGGACGAGGTTGGGTTCCAACCGCTCAACTTCAGGGCAGCTCGTAGCGGCATATCGGGTTGTCCAGTGGCGTTTCTCTCCACCGCTAAGTCGTAGGCGGCCTCTGATGGCTCGTCAAGGGACGCGAGGACTGTGTGCCACTGCGAGGTCACATCGTGCCCAGAGCTGTTCCTGACCTTGATGCCGTTCTGGCTGGCGTCGATGCCGGTCACGTTATAAGTCTCGACCATCCGCCATATTGGATTGTCATCGGATGTGCCATAAACCCAGTTTGGGCCGATGTCGATGGTCTTTCCGCCGAACTGCACCGACCAAACTCGGCCCCCGATACGCCCGGTGCCTTCGAGGATGATGAAGTCGGTCAGGCCGCTCTGGTTGAGGCTGCGGGCGGCCGATACTCCCGCCATCCCGGCACCCAGAACCAACACTTTGGTCTTCACCTGCATGTGAAGATGGTAACCACAGAACACAAATGGAGTAACTGAATGTGCAGATTTCCATGAAAACTATTTTCTCCCATTCCGGTCTCCCCAATTGAGAAAGAACCCCATTGAGAGTGGTAGAGAAAGCCATCGTCACCAGGGCACACAGAGGTCCGGCTCTCACCTGACGTATTTTTACCGCCACTGAAGCAGGGAGAATGGTTTGAGCACCAACTTTGGAATCTAAAAGAGTATCCTTTCCACCAGATTTAGCTTGCCTTGGGGTATAGCACTATACACACACAAAAAACGCTCAATAACTGAGCTTCACTTTGTTTAATCAGGACATTCTAGGCTGGAAACAGGCATAAAATATTTTGACTTGATTCTATTTATTCATTTCCACAATTGCATATGTTAAAATCAATTTACAGAACATTAATAGAACACACAAGTACACATACGGGGGAAAGAAAAAAAGCCATGATGGCGTGTTCTAGGTCTTCTTACATCTAAGTTAACAAATCTAGCAAATCGTAAAGTGATAATGAAAGGAAATGACAACAAATAATAGCAATATGATAACAAATTAGAGAATGATAATGATAGTAAATGGTAATAAATAGTAACTGTATGATAATTGATAAGAGACAAACTAAAGGATCTTTAGTTCATGACATAGCCTCTATGCAAATACGAGGGTCATTGAGGAGGATAAACTCTTGCGACACACACTGTATCATTGAAACGATCCCCCCTGATAAATTGGAAACCCCAGTCCTGACCCATTCCTACAATGACACATGTGATTGTAGTGTTGTCGTGCTTTAAACAGGTCTGTGTTGTATGTTTATTCTTGCAGAGCAAGACACGGTATATACAAGGATCATGTTACCGAACTCAAAACAAACAGCGATATCGCGAATTGTGACGACCTAAAAAATGTAATATTTCGTCGCCGCCTGTTTTTCGTTTGGGTCAATGTGATTTCATATTTGAAGAGCTTTGGCAAAAAGGGTCTGGAGACCACATAAATTCGAATCGTGAAACATCTAGAGCTTATCTATATAGTATGTACTTAATACATTGTCATCAATGTTCCATAAAACGTGCTATTTTCACCAGCAGCTTTCCTCGCCATAAGCTCTTAGAAACGCCCTGCGTATGTGTGGCTTATGTAGAATCACACAAATATCAAATGACTAGAATGGGATATAGTACACGATGTATCTATTTATTCTTTGTGTCTCAATTCTTTAAGGCTCTGGGAAAACACTGACAGTTCCTCCATTTCAGGCTAACCAAGTTAGACCACATGACTGTATAGTGTTCAATGGTTTGCAGGTACAAGGACTTGACGTTTCAGTTGTAAAACTGTTTGATTTGTTTGAAAGGTACCTGTCCTAATACCCACCAGATTCGTTTTGATCGTTATCAAATCACCCACTTATATATTAGCTCCCACACCGGGTAAACCGCCTTTTAGACGTGACACACCAGTTTTGTACATTAAGTTCAAGCTGCGTAAGATAAGACTGCAGCTGTAAGGTAAGGTTTGATCCAAAAGCACGAGGATGGAGTGGCGATTGGCCCTTGTCTTTTGGATAAATGTGGTGGGATCGTGCTGCTAGAGATGAGCTCTCCTCAAACTCAGGACCCCTGGATATACGTCACACCCGAGAGAACGTTCATATCCGACTCTAGCTGGTACTTATGTTCACCCGAGTCGAGTAGTGAAATAGGTGTAAAGTGCCTTTACCAAGGGCGTTACATTTGGGGCCTACTAGGGAACTCAGAGCCGCTACATTCTTAGTCAACAACCATCAGGCGTATCTGCTGCCGATGTGGTATGGCGGTCTTGTGATTATGATAATCACAAGACCGCCATGCCACATCGGCAGCAGATACGCCAGACACAACTTTCAAAACACACTTACCGTTTCACCTTCACAGGTAGTTATCATCATGAGAAGGAACGTCGCTATTCTTGACCATAAAGAGAACATGGTTGAGGCGTTTTGACTTTTGTCTCTCCAGCTTTTAAGAATGCCAACTGTTGATCTGTTGTGCCAGTTCACTCTCACACCTTTGTGTGTGAATAATGTGTGCATGAGAGGACCGTACCAGCCAACCAATCACGTGACAGACACACGACACAGTATACTTTTAAGTTTGTCTCCACGAGTAGTTCTCAGTAGTTGTTGGTATTGTCCCGCGAGCGTATTGGTTACCGACGGTCAGGACAAGCGAAAAGAACTACGCCGTTCTTGACCATATCGAGAGAATTGTGGTGTTTGTCCTTAGTCCCTTTGCCTCCTTATGCGTGCTGTAACCACGTGTTCTTCTTCTTATATACGAATCGATGAAAGTAATATGGGGAAGTGATTTGAGTGTCCATCCTTCGCCAATGATGTCTCCAAGTATTTAACAAACGGACGTATTTGTTGATCACCAGAAAGTCTCTCAATTCAAAAATCACCTTGAGCGTATTGTTCACCTGAAAATCGACCCTATCAAAGTTTTAAAACTAGTAATTGGACGGGTATCTGCGAACAGCTGCCGATCTCTTAAAACCGCGCGACTTGAGAGAACTCCGGGCGTATTACTGCTAAAGATGTCAGAGCTCACAGAGTCCTTGACCGATCGATTGGACTGCTGCGGGGCATTAAGGACAGACATGACTAATACGAAGATCCTGACTCATGTTGTACGAGTATGTTCTTGTTATCTCCATGAAAAATGGAGATACTGTTTTGGGTGTGTCTGTGTGTCTGTTTGTCTGTCTGTCTGTTTGTTTGTCTGTTTGTCTGTCTGTTTGTGTTTCCGGACTACTGTAGTCAGCATAACTCAAGAACCTCTTGATGGATTATGATGATATTTGGTATGTGGGCAGGTGTTGTGAAGCCGTAATTCAAGGTCGATTTTGGGCCCCCTGGTATGTGACCTTGGTACTGCAGCAGAACTTCAATTTTTGTATCTTTTGACCTGGACGTGCTGTGGTCTTGTTTGGTCTTGTGAATATTTCCATAACATGTATAACGTTACGTAAGAAAAGGCGGTTAATTCAAAACAAGCAACAGTACTAGGTATGATCTAAAACAAGATGCATGCAAATCATTTTGTCCAAAGCTGTATAATCTAAGGCGTCTTATGATAAAAGGATATAAGGATGTTAAAAAAGCAATGTTAAAGTGCTTGTGATGTGTCACAAACGACAAACATACAACAGTTCCTTATTACAAGTAACCATCATAACTATTGTTCAATGACCATAGGTGCTTGTACAAAACATACACCTTTCTGATGTTATCTTACAAATCCTATTTCAAGTTCTTGATTCTTGAAATTAATTGGCGGCTCATGACGTCATAGTTAACACGACAGGCGGTTCGGAACCTGGTACCACGAAACTTAAACGTTCTTTTTGAGAAGCAGAAAAGCAAACAAAAATGGAAACTAGTAATTAAGGGTTAATGACCCCCCCCCCGATATGAATATGGTGTCATAAGGCCTGGTCATTTGCTATAGCCACCGAATAAACTAGCAAATGACCAGGCCTTATGACACCATATACACCGACGAGTTGGCGGGTCATTGACGTTATTACCATATAGCCTATCCAACCTGACCCACGTAAGAGTAAAAGAAAATCCTGTATGACGCATAGATCCCTTGATACTGTAAAAAATGTATTTCAGAATTTACATTTGTCCTTTTTGTACAGAAGATGATAGATTTCATTTTTAAACCAAAATTTCCCGACACTGTTTAATAACATTGCAATCTTGGCATTTCATACCTTTTTCAAATCTATTCTAAGTCATCTCTATTCATCATCATTCCTCCCTGCTGGGTGTCCTTCTGATTGGTCAAAGCTGTAGGTGGTTCCACTAACAGTTGGGGTGTCAAAAATACTGTTTTCTTCCCGTCCCTTTAGATTTAACTTGTATTGAAATGATTAATTCTATCTTATCATATCTTCACAACAGATTTGGTTTATTTTAGGATGGTAAAATTTTTATGGAACAAATAAACATGATACAAATGTTCACAAAAGGAGTCGCCTCCTTTTACATAATGGAACGGTCTAACAGGTCCTTTATTGTAATAAAGGCACACTTGAGATTGATTCATCACCATTTGTGGCATTTTTATATCATTATGGCGTCAGAACTGGAATGGAGGCTTCTGATTGGTCAATGAAATCTGGTTGTATGATAATTGTATGTAATTCACGATGATTAGGCACAGTTTGCTTCTCAAAAGAGTCGTCAGGTTCGGAACCGACTGCCGACTTATGTTTTTAACTTAGCTGCTTGTAATAGGGAACTGTTGTATTTCAGTGTCATTGTTCATGAGGCACTTTAAGCTAGTTTTGTACAGCACACCTTGGTTTGCAGCCCTGCTTTGAACTCGCTTATCGGGTTCTCGTATAATGCTCGGCAGCCCTTACACTTCACTTCGGGCAATTCAACTGAAGCAACAGCAATGGCACCGGTATTTCGACAAAAAACAGATACATGTACCAATTTAGATTACCTCAGTAAATATACAGATTGCCTCTTGTAGCACCAATTATCTGAATGTGGGGACAATTTAGTCAATTTGGTTTCTTTAATAGATACCTAGGGACTTAAAAATGGGTCATCTCTATTTACAGTACTTGATGACAAGGGATGGACACTAAAATTACTTCTCTATATCACTTGTATCGCTACATGTAGTTTTATACATAGGAAGAACAACGGGTGGTTAGAGCACGTGAATAAGGCGAAGAGAAACAAAAGCAATGAAACCACAATTCTCTTTATATGGACGAGAACGGCGTTGTTCTTTTCGCTTGTCCTGACTATCGGCAAGTTTTTTTACATTTAAAAAAAAATCTTTTTTATTAGAAGTACAGTAACAAAGGCAATGACGAGGACATAGTGGCACTGCACTCAAGTACAAAGCTTATATCACAGTGCCACTGAAAAGCTACTTAATATCAGACAAGGACAAACTTAAACTTAAAGTAGGATAAATAAATTATGACTTGACTAAAATGACATGAAACTAAAGCCAACAACATATGAAAGCGGCAAGTTTGAAGATGTTGTTGCATGAATGGTCTCTTCCTAAGACTTGCTAAACCTGAAGCATTTACACCGCAGTCACTGTGTTCTTTAAGGACGAAAAATTGTAACGTGATTTGATATGAGGTGTGCCGCGACGACATCGCCCTACATAAAGTACTGTCTCCTCTTTTGTTCGCGCAAGGACATATCCTATACAATGTCCTTGGTTCGCGGTTGAAACACCCCATAGCTCTCACGCAAACAAAGGTGTGACCGAACTGGCACAACCACTTTACCCGTATCTGACCAACAGGTGGCCATCTTAGAAGTTGGAGAGAAAACACCACGACCATGTTTTCGATATTTTTAAGAATAGCGGCGTCCCTTCTTATTATGTCAACCGCCTGTGAATGCGAGACGGTAAGAGCATTTTGAAAGCTGTGTTTTGTGTATGATGTTGATGTGGGAGGCTGATCTTGTGGCTACGTTTGTTGAGAATCTAAATGTTTTGGGTTTGAATCCGGCCTTGAATGCCCCGAATGGTAAACCATTGGGAAACGCTCTTTACACCAATTTCTTCACTCGACTCGGAAAATGAGTATCTAGCTTCGATTAGGGACGTCTTCTAGGATGAGACGTAAAGTCGAAGGTCTCGTGTTTGAGGAGCTAGAGCCACACGTCGACCACGTCAGCAATGATCCTGCCACAGTTATAGAAAAGAATAGGGGTTAAGCTATACAGTGGGTCACACATTACAGTCCGGTACTACTCGTACACAGCTTGAACTTACTGTACAAAACCGATCTGTCACGGCTTAAGGCGGCTAAACGACTTCACCGGGCTTTGGGCTGGACAGTTGACCTACACTTGATTTTCTGTGCGCAGGGAAAATAGCACTCATTATGGCGTGTGCATAGAATGACGACAATGTAATGTATTAAGGACGTGCAAGACAGATAAAGGGATGTACTATTAATGTACATATTTCACTGTATATGTCACTTAGATGTTAGTTAGGTTTGTGTTAAACGACCTGTATCTAGCCCCTCGGGGCACGAACATACAATAAAGGTCTTCAATCAATCAATCATTAATGTCACTAATGTATGAATTCAAATTGAATTGACACTATCGATACAATTTGCGAGAAGTCGTCATCATCCGTTATGATGCTATTTGTTTTTAGGTCGATAATACGTAACATAACCCTCCTGGTCACGGGGTCATGCTCTGAAATGACAAACGTTCAATACGGGTACAGAAAAAAAAAACAAGACAACGCCACATTGATCATGGCACAAGTTATATCGTAGTAAGTGGTCAGAGGTGGGGTTGCGGATGTATCGAGGGTGGATCTTTTCAATGATTCATTTAGTATCGCTAGAGTTTGTTCTCTCAATGAGCAAAGCCTGGCACATTGCACAGACCATGTCACACGTAGTCAACCAAATATCTTAGGTTATTTCTGTAATTCATCTGCTCGTTTCCGGACTAGAATTTCCTCCCTGAACTAACAGTAGTTCTTCTTGAAATTGACATTATACCCAAGGCAGCTGCAATCCGGGAAGGGATACTCTTTCAGTTCCCAAATTTTGTGTTTAAAATTTTCCTTCCAGAAACTTCCTTCTCTATTCCTCTCAATTGTTGTCTTACTCATTTGGGGAGATCAAAATTGGACAAAATATTTTTATCGGAAATCTGCACATTCAGTTACCCCATTTCTATATCTGTTGGTTGCCATCTTCACATGCAGGTGAAGACCAAAGTGTTGGTTCTGGGTGCCGGGATGGCGGGAATATCGGCCGCCCGCAGCCTCAACCAGAGCGGCCTGACTGACTTCGTCATCCTCGAAGGCACCGGCCGTGTGGGGGGCCGAGTCTGGAAGGTGCAGTTCGGCGGAAAAAACATCGACATCGGCGGGAACTGGGTTCATGGCATCTCCGACGACAATCCGGTATGGGAGATGGTTAAGAGTTATAACATGACCGGCATCGTCAGCAACTGGGACAGCATCAAGGTCAGGAACAGCTCTGGTCACAACGTAACCTCGCAGTGGCACACAGTCCTCGCGTCCCTTGACGAGCCCTCAGAGGCCGCCTACGACTTAGCCGTGGAGAGAAACGCCACTGGACAACCCGATATGCCGCTACGAGCTGCCCTGAAGTTAAGCGGTTGGAACCCAACCTCGTCCATGGAGAAAGCCGTTGAGTACGCCAGCTATGACTGGGGTTATGGAGAAGAGCCAGATGTGTCATCTTTACTCAGAGGGGAGATTGATTCGACAATAGAAATGTTCGGCGAGTCGGATTACTTCATTACAGACCAGCGAGGATTTGTCTACATCATCGAGAAAATGGCAGAAAGCTTCCTCGCAGAAAACGACCAACGGCTCAAGCTCAACAAAACCATTACCACAGTACAGTGGGCTGACGATGGTGTGACTGTCACCACCAAAGATGGTTCTAGTTACACCGCCGACTTTGCAATCGTGACCTTCAGCATGGGGGTTCTCCAAAGCAACTCCGTCGAGTTTGTCCCAGGTCTGCCCGACTGGAAGCGAGAAGTCATCTTTCGAGTCCGCATGTCTTTGTACACGACGATCTACATGAAGTTCCCGTCTAAATTCTGGGACGACGATGAATACATCGTGTACGTGGGAGAGCGCAGGGGCTACTACACCATTTGGCAGAACATGGAGGCTGAAGGCTTGTTTCCTGCAGGAACCAACATCCTTCTAGGTAAGTCATAACATGGAATTAAGGCTTTCAGCTCGATTTGGTGAGATGAAATAACATGAATGATACCAATATTGACAGAATACGTCAATGGTGACTAAAGCCCTTAATTGTATACTGTATAAGCCATGCTTTCATGTGCCTACAATGTAATAATAATCGTGTGTCTTTTCCCTTTTCCTTCCAGTGACATTGACGGCAGAGGAGGCACGACGTGTGGAGGCCCAGTCTGACGAAGCAACTCAGGCCGAAGTCATGGCGGTTCTCCGCACCATGTACGGAGCCGGCATCCCCAATCCTACAGACATCCTGGTGCCGAGATGGGAGCAGGACCCGTTCTTCCGCGGCAGCTTCGCAAACTGGGGAGTCGGGATCGATGATGAGGGGCTCCGCAAGCTGCAGGCTCCAGTCGCCGGACGTCTTTTCTTCGCGGGAGACGGGACAGGACTTCACTATGGCTACCTACAGGGTGCCTTCTTCGAGGGAGCGAGAGTAGCTGGCGCCATCGCGACGTGTGTGAGAGGAGGCCCGTGTGAGGAGGGGTACCAGCCGCCCCGCCGGGGCTGTACCTGTCCCGCTGCAGACAACTTCGACAGCCAGGCCACGGTAGACAACGGATCCTGCCTGTACCCCACCAGCGGCGGAGACCGGATCGTACCGGTTTTAACATCATTCTACATTATGGTTGTTGCAACGTTTACTTTAAATGATATGAAGTGGTATTAAAGTGGCGGAAAATACTTTGTGCTTGATTTTTGACGAATGGTCGATTTATCGAGCGTCAACAACTTTCACTTACCTTGAATGATATATAAACCCTTGGATAGAATTTACCAGTGACAGAAAAGGTCTCATGTCATTTTCATAGCCTTTTTTAAAAATTCTCTTATCTGCTCTGTTAGTGATGTTATGCACAAGTTTTATTTTTGTGACCGTTCTTTTCAATTCTGCCCGTGTGTGATTAGAAGCAAAGGTCTTGTGAATATTTCCAGTACTTTAGAACTGTCGGTTACTACTCATTCAAAACAAGCAACAAAGTATTAGATATGATATGAACGAAAACGAAATCAAATCATTTTGTCCCAAAGGGAAATGTTCAGCTAGTTTCCTATAGTGTACAGTACGCTGTGCCCCATTGCCTAGTTTGTAATTTGCCGATCGGCTTCCGAAGTCGTATGATGCCTTCATGTCACATTGGTTCGGACAGTTCAACGTAGCAACACTAATAATTCTCTCGATTGACCATATTGAGACAATTTTGGTGTTTTGTTCTTCGTCTCTTTGCCTCTATGTCTACTTTCTCTAACCACATGTTGTTCCTCGTATGACATAAAACGATGCAAGTGATTTGGAGAAGTAATTTGAGTGTCCAGCCTTCGTCATTGATGAAAGGGACATGACACCGGTCCCCTTGTATGTAACAAAAGCGCCAACTTGGCTAAATTGCCCACAGAGCATTTAGAGTATTAAATACAAATACTTAGAAATTGTTACGTCGACATGTTTATCAGTTATTTTGTACATCTTGCACAGTCTGGACATTTTTCTTCTGTCTTCGAGTGGCATCCACTGTAGATTCCATTCGGGTGACACTAGCACCCATATCGCAAATGTTTGTACAGAATCTGTCAGCTTGGTTCTGAACCCTTTCCAATAATGTTCATCTTTGTCTTTTATTGTGTAACGTTACATGGGTGCCATACTGTTGAGGCATATTCTAGGTTTAGTCTTACCAGTGACGTGTATGCAAGTGATTCGACACTTGTTGGGCATGTCCACAAATTACGTTCGGTCACGTCTATTCACTCTTACTTGTTATTTTGTCAACATGGACGTCCCACTTAAACAAAAGTCAAAGTAAATCCCAGATATAGGTGGGTTTTTGTTGTTGCTAAAGTTTTTAGTTACATGTTGGATTCGTTTGTTTGGTACGTACATAACATACCATGTGTCGGGCTTGAACTGCGTGAGTAATTTGCTTTGCCATTTCTCGTGGGCGTGCAGTTATTACCTTCGCCGGGAATGTATGCATTCGCGGTAAGGTTATGTTATCGGTTACGCCAGCTGTATAGTGGGTCCGTATGTATGTCGAGATCATAAGTCGAGAGAACTTTGACGGATCTTGCTGATTTTTGGTAGGTAAGCGGCGGTTGTGAGAATGAAGGTCAAGTTCGAAAATGGTTAACCTGGCGTTTTCCTAAAGTGCTCCAGTGGACTTTTTTTGTTAGTGTGTTTGTATGTAGACAACATAACTCGACGTATTGATGATGGATCTGCATGATTTTTGGTGGGTACGTAGAAATTGTGAAAAAGAAGCTCAAGTTCAAAAATGGGTCACCTGGCATTTTCCTGCGGTACTGCAGTGGGCTGTTTATGTATGCGTATTTGTTTGTTGACAGGATAACTCGAGAAGCTGTTGATGGTTGTGCATGATATTTAGTGAATAGGTAGATTCATTAAAGGGGAAGGTCAAGTTCGATGATGGGCCTCCTAGCGGGTACTTTGGGTACTGCAGTGTAGCTTCAAAGTTTGAGGTCGAATTTTCTGCAAGTGCTACGGTCATGATTTTTGTGTGGTAGATAGTCCATGCCACATGAAGTAAGTTGTGCACGTTTGGGCCCTCTAGCGGCTTGTTTGGAGCTGCAGCGGGTGTTTTTAATTTATTTGTTTTGACCTTTGGACATGAATAACTAGACTTATGGTCAACGGATCGTCTTGATTTATGGTATGTAGATAGCTCGATTAATGATTTACACAATTGAATATTCATTATGCAAATCAGGAGCTAATTTGCATAATTAGCAAGGAAAGTTTATAAATCTGCTGCCTTTCAAAATAGGACTCTCAAACATGTGACATATATAGCTGAAAAAGAGAGAGGTATCGATAGATACCAATAATACTAATAGCTACCTATTTTGCATAATTAATGAGAAAATACTAATTGAAAATACCACAATAGTAAATGATTGGAATTTCATTCTTGTATCATTAGGAAGCTAAGTAAAGGTGAACAATATCAGACAAAAATCATGCATGACAAGGCCTCATTAACACAATTTATAAGGAAATGTCTACAATTCCCTTACAATTTGCTATTTTTAAGTCTATCTATTCAGGTTAAATTGCACTGACAGGTGACCTAGTTTACCGGCGCAGGCTCCCTGTGAGACGTCCCTGGAGGACACATGTGATACTTTACTTGCCTGGTGCAGGGCTCTGTTTTGGGGTCAGGGAGGTCACACGGGCAGCCTTACGATCTAACGTTCTCCCTGTTGGAAGGTATAGGTTTGATAAAAACTGATTGATATGTCGACTATGAAAATATGGGCATAATTGAAGCAAATACATTGCCAACAAATTGCCTTATTTTCTGTAGTAAAGATAAAAGTTATGATACCAATTAAGCAAAAATATTCTTACAGTGATTATTTTTATAACTCTTGGGAGAACTCGTGTAGGTATAGGTATGGGTTTGTTTTAAACTTTGAAAGAGAATACTGGTAACTCAAGAAGGTGATGACGAATCGTCATGATTTGTAGGAATGTACATAGTTTGAGTGATGATTTACATGATCGTATAAGAATCATGCAAATCAGGATCTGTGATGTGAAAAAGTATACAAACCCTTGCATTCCATTGTAGTCAAACACGTGACATGTATCTGAGAAAGAGAGGAATATCGATAGATATCAATTATGCAAACGAATACCTAATTTGCATAATTTATGACAAAATACTATAATTCCAGAGTGGTGAATGATGGGATTTCATTCTTGTGGCGTTTGGGAGATAATCAAATGTGGACGTTATCAGACATAAATCATGATGGCCTCATTTACATAATATATGAGGAAATGCTACAATGGCCCTCTTTTCTAAGATTTTACTTTAATGCTGTGTTTTGTGTAGAGAAAAGGATCACTTGAAATTCATGCAATCGAGGACCTTATTTACATACTGAGTGATAAGCATTCACTCGAAATGGCTAACATCAGTCGGCGAAGGTATGAGGTCGTGGAACTCTAGTTCTTCAGAAGATGTGAATCGTTGTGTGTAGACAACTGTATATACAACAGGCAGTCCTCGACAAATGAAATTTGCGCCAAGTGAGAGTGTAATGGTATGATCCATTGTAGAACCTCAGACGCTACTCTTATACTGGAGCCTGAGGCCTTCCCTTCTGCCACTACCGTATGCTCCCTGCTGACAGGAAAACCTTTACCAATTTACGACACACACACACAACTTCACGGAGCCAAAGGTCTGGCCAAAAATTTGGCGGCACTCTGGCCCCCATGTACGATGTTAGCTTTTAAGCATATTCAGACGGGGGTTTGGCGACTGATGGAATTTCTTTGAGGAAAAGATGGGCCAATCTGTCGGTGGGCTGGAGGGAAGGCAACTGATCAGCAAACACCCAGTTTTTCCTCAAGGAAATTACAAAAGAGGCCAAACACCCATGCATGGCCTTGAGGCTCATAAAGGGTGGCCTGCTGAGGTAGGTCATCCCACTATCCTATCCCACTTTTTCTGGAAAGCCTAGTTCGTACACCCTGCACGAAGTTATAAAATTGGTGTCTGAAGTCCCTTACGCCACTCTTACGTCACTCGTTTGAAATAGTCAATTTTCATCGTAGACAGTCGTTGTTCAGTGAGTTTGACAATAGGCTTCATCATGCTCCCAAGCTTTTGTTGGAATCGGTCCGAGACCCCGAAGCACACTTGTTTAACTTTTCCAGATGCCGGCTAGATCTAGAGTACACCCCTGTCCGCCTTCGCGCGCATTGCAGCTTGACGTCATCCTTTGTGCTACGTTCTCCTTGGCCCATCGCCTCATTTGGAACTTGCTGGGTAGCTTCTCGTAATTATCACGCATACATTATTTGTACACAAAGGTTAAAGGTGTTTGAGGAAAACTGGCACAACCACTTTGTACGTTCCAGACCAAGGTTTACATTCTTAAAAGCTGCAGAGACACCACAGTCAAGACGGCACAACCATGTTCTCGTTTTGGTCAAGAATGGCACTGTCCCTTCTAATAACTATACCTGTCTGTAAAGGCGAAACGGTAAGTTTATTTTGAAAGTTGTGCCTTGTGTGTGATGATATCTGTTGCTGAAGTGGGAGCTTTTCAACCAATTAATTCGAATCAAGTGGTTACTGACGTCACTCGGACTGGGCGGGATAGCGACGTTGGGAGCGGACGAAAGCTAACAAGGCCTAAATAGGCAGGCTCAAACATCTCAAACAGTTCAAATAGTTTTACAACCGCAACATTAAGGCATTGTGCCAGCAAACCTTTCACTGTACACTGATAAGGTCTGGTGTGGTCAGAAATGAAGCAATTGTTGGTTATGTCCCAGAGATGGAGCCGGAGGCAAGAAACAAATATATTGCGTACATTTTATACTCTTGATTTGAGATTTTGTATGATTTCCGCCTATGCTGTGTATATAATATGGGGTATTAAGACTTTGGTGGCATGGAAAATTCTCTGAACAAATTACCTTAAATAAAATGCCTGTATTGCAACCCTGAGAAATCCAATTACTTTAATCGTAAACAAATAAAGGGCTTTGCAGCAGGTAAGCTGAACTACGGGTGGTTTAAGCACGTGAATAAGACTAGGAGAGACAAAACTGTATTGACACTATCGATACAGGTGGCGACAAAACTTTGCATTTTAGGGCTGGGGTTGCGGAGGTATTCAGGGTGGATCTTTTCATTGATACATTGTGTGTTTTAAGAGTTTGTTCTCCTCAATGAGCACAGCACTTTACAAAATTGACGTCACACTGAGTCAACTGAATATCTTAGCTTGTTTCTGTCCGATGTCTACTCTTTCCAGCCAAGTCTGGAGCCTGGTAGAGGCTATACAGAGACTTCCTTCTCTATCCCTCTCAAGTTGTGTTCTTCCTTTTTTGGAGGGACCAGGATGGGAGAAAACAATTGCCACGGAAATCTGCGCATTCAGTTAGTTACTCCATTTCAATATCTGTTGTTGATTGCCATCTTCACATACAGGTGAAGACCAAAGTGTTGGTTCTGGGTGCCGGGATGGCGGGAATATCGGCCGCCCGCAGCCTCAACCAGAGCGGCCTGACCGATTTCGTCATACTCGAAGGCACCGGTCGTATCGGGGGCCGAGTTTGGTCGGTGCAGTTCGGCGGAAAGACCATCGACATCGGCGGGAGCTGGGTTCATGGCCTCTCCGACGACAATCCGGTATGGGTGATGGTCAAGAGTTATAACATGACCGGTATCGTCAGCAACTGGGACAGCATCAAGGTCAGGAACAGCTCTGGTCACGATGTGACCCCGCAGTGGCACACAGTCCTCGCGTCCCTTGACGAGCCCTCAGAGGCCGCCTACGACTTAGCCGTGGAGAGAAACGCCACTGGACAACCTGATATGCCGCTACGAGCCGCCCTGAAGTCATGCGGTTGGAACCCAACCTCGTCCATGGAGAAAGCTGTTGAGTACGCCAGCTATGACTGGGGTTATGGAGAAGAGCCAGATGTGACGTCTTTACTCAGAGGGGAGCTTGATCCGACACCAGAACTGTACGGCGAGTCAGAGTACTTAATCACAGACCAGCGAGGATATGTCTACATCATCAAGCAAATGGCAGAAAGCTTCCTAGCAGAAGATGACCAATGGCTCAAGCTCAACAAAACCATTACCACGATCCAATGGTCTGACGATGGTGTGACGGTCACCACCAAAGATGGTTCCAGGTACACCGCCGACTTTGCAATCGTGACCTTCAGCATGGGGGTTCTCCAAAGCAACTCCGTGGAGTTTGTCCCGGGTCTGCCCAATTGGAAGCGAGAAGTCATCTTTCGAGTCCGCATGTCTTTGTACACGACGATCTACATGAAGTTCCCATCTAAATTCTGGGACGACGATGAATACATCGTGTACGTGGGAGAGCGCAGGGGCTACTACACCATTTGGCAGAACATGGAGGCTGAAGGCTTGTTTCCTGCAGGGACCAACATTCTTCAAGGCAAGTCATAACATGGAATTAAGGCTTTCAGCTCGATTTGGTGAGATGAAATAACATGAATGATACCAATATTGACAGAATACGTTAATGGTGACTAAAGCCCTTAATTGTATATAAGCCATGCTTTCATGTGCCTACAATGTAATAATAATCGTGTATCTTTTCTCTTTTCCTTCCAGTGACATTGACGGCAGAGGAGGCACGACGCGTGGAGGCTCAGTCTGACCAGGCAACTCAGGCGGAAATCATGGCGGTTCTCCGCACCATGTACGGAGCCGGCATCCCCGATCCTACAGACATCCTGGTGCCGAGATGGGAGCAGGACCCGTTCTTCCGCGGCAGCTTCGCCAACTGGGGAGTCGGGATCGATGATGAGGGGCTCCGCAAGCTGCAGGCTCCAGTCGCCGGGCGTCTTTTCTTCGCGGGAGAGGCGACCGATCTTGCCTATGGCTTTATACACAGCGCCTTCTTCGAGGGAGCGAGAGTAGCTGGCGCCATCGCGACGTGTGTGAGAGGAGGCCCGTGTGAGGAGGGGTACCAGCCGCCCCGCCGGGGTTGTACCTGTCCCGCTGCAGACAACTTCGACAGCCAGGCCACGGTAGACAACGGGTCCTGCCTGTACCCCACCAGCGGCGCAGACCGGATCGTGCCGTTTTCAACATCATTCTACATTATGGTTGTTACAGCGTTTATTTGGAATGATATGAAGTGGTATTGAAGTGGCGGAAAATAGTTTACGCTTATGTTTGACGAATGGTCGATTTAGCGAGCGTCAACAACTTTCAGTTACCTTGAATGATGTATAAACCCTTGGACAGAATTTACCAGTGACAGAGAAGGTCTCTTGTCATTTTCATAATGTTATTGACACATTTTCTTAACTGCTCTGTTAGTGATTAAATGCACATATTTTTTGTGTGCCTTTTTTCAATTCTGTAACTGTGTTATTAGAAGCAAGGGTCTAGTGAATATTTCCAGTACATGTATACTTTAGAACTGTTGGTTACTGTTGATTTATAAAACAAGCAAATAAGTATTAGATATGATATAAAACAAAATGTATAAAAATCTTTTTGTCCAAAACTGCATAATCTAAGGCGTAGTATAATAAAATAATACATGAATATTAAGAGGCAAACGTGTTGTTAGTTTTGTACAGTACGCCGTGCCCTATTGCTTTTCTTAGACCTTCTCGTATGATGCCTTTACGTCACTTCAGTTCGAGCGATTCAACGAACACTCGTTCTCATTCAAATGTACACATTTTGTAACTTCCGTTACCGTTAGAGGTAAGACGTTATTGATATTAGGTAATGCCACACCTAAGGTGCCAAACTGACGTTTTTATGACGACTTAAAACTTTTTTGGCTTTTAAAAACGACAGTTTGGCACCTTATTTGTGGCATATCTTAATGTCAAGAAGTAGGATCAAGGAGGTTGATATTGGTAAAACAGGTACATGTATGTAGTAATTTGGGACCACTCTGTCTCTTTTCCTTACAAATGCATATATTTGCAAGTCATTCATGTCCTTAATATAACTCGCCGTTACATTCTAAGTCAACCACAAGATCACCTTGCCACATCAGCAATAGATGTCACAAGACAAAACTTTCAAAATACACTTACCGTTTCACCTTTACACGCAAACGGTTAACATAATGAGATCGAGAAAGGACACCGCTATTCTTGAAAATCAAATAAAGAGAACATGGTTGTGATGCCTTGACTGTCGTGTCTCTCCAGCTTTTAACAATGCAACCTGTTGATCAGAAATGGGTGAAACGGCTGTGTCAGTTTCAACCCTTCAAGGTGTACTGATACTTTATTACCTCCATGAGCTATCATACAGTGAGTATGTAGCTACTCTTCCTGGAGTACAACAAACATACATCTGACAGACTACGAGATCTAGAGGGCCTAACATCGAACCAATTACGTCAAAGGACACGGCTCTTTATGCACGTCGGCGCGAATAGTTGCTCTTCTAAATAATTATTTCCATTGCAAGCCGCACTCTAATGACATTCTTCTATCGCGTAGTTGAAAGACGTACTAAGTATAGTCTACAGGAAAGTGTACGTACGAGAATCAGTCTGTCCAAAACAACAAGACTTCATTTAAGGTTTTGTCGAAATGATTACCTACATTTTCTTCTTGCTTATTAAAAGATAACAAAATTATCACTAAAAACCGAGTGTTCCTCTTTTGTAGGCTAGAGATATTCACAGGGCTAGAGCTTGCAATCACACATGTAACAGAATTAAAAAGAAAACATGTACAAATTATTGCAATACTACAGTGCTGGTAAATTCTGCCCAAGGATTTATATTATTCATGGTAACTGACAATGCTATCGATACTCGCTGAATAGATCATGTCAGTGATTTTGAGTTGTTCTTGTTTTGAGTTATCCTGAGTGTTTGTATCATTTATTACTATGTTTGATGGTTACGGCTTTATCTCATTTATATCATCATTGTAGAGTCCATTCCAAGTCACCGCGAGGGTTGTTATTGTCATAATTTAGAACTATTTTCATGTTATTGTTATTATTTGTGTAAGAGATTTGATACTTTTGAAATATTTTGAATGTGATTTCAACTTTCTAAATATTTCTTAAGTTTTCTAAAACTTTAGAAATATTCATGATGTAGAATATGATATTTACAATGGTTTCTAAATAATGGTAACAGCATTCCACCATTATTTACAATTTCTTACCATTTCTTACCATTTTCTACCATTATTTGTAACATCTCTATGAATAGGTCAGAGGGCTTGGAAGAAAGTAATTCACACATCGTTGCGAAGTTTAGGTAAGAATGCTTTCCACAAAGGACCGAGCGGTGTCCTGCAGTGAAGTCTAAAGATGTACAAAGGCAGACAGAAGGGCCAGATTAGCATCCACTTTTATGGGGGCAATCACCATTCTACCATTGTTAACCATTTTCTACCATTTTTTGTTTATATTTATAAAAATTAAATAATAACATAGATGTTTAGAAATTATTACAAATAAAGAGGTTTTTGTGCATTTACTTTCAAAATATTTCTAAATTATCTAATTAAATTCAAATAAATTCATATTTTTGTATTTGATCTTTTAGAAAAATTTAGAACTATAGTCAGTCAGATATTCTTTTATTAGAAATTTTTCAAAATGATTACAAATATTATCATAAAACCCTCGCGGTGACTCGGAATGGACTATAAATGTATTATTCATTCAGTTTGTGTTAAATTATCCTTTTTGTAGCCTGATTTGTTATGATTTTGTAAGGGCTCCCTTGGAAATTAGTTATCCAGTTAACTGAAGGGACCACCCTAAAGATTTGAATAAATAAAATGTAAACGCTGCGACAACCATAATATAGAATGATGTTGAAAACGGCACGATCCGGTCTGCGCCGCTGGTGGGGTACAGGCAGGACCCGTTGTCTACCGTGGCCTGGCTGTCGAAGTTGTCTGCAGCGGGACAGGTACAACCCCGGCGGGGCGGCTGGTACCCCTCCTCACACGGGCCTCCTCTCACACACGTCGCGATGGAGCCACCTACTCTCGCTCCCTCGAAGAAGGCGCCCTGTAGGTAGCCATAGTGAAGTCCTGTCCCGTCTCCCGCGAAGAAAAGACGCCCGGCGACTGGAGCCTGCAGCTTGCGGAGCCCCTCATCATCGATCCCGACTCCCCAGTTGGCGTAACTTCCGCGGAAGAACGGGTCCTGCTCCCACCTCGGCACCAGGATGTCTGTAGGATCGGGGATGCCGGCTCCGTACATGTTGCGGAGGACCGCCATGGCTTCGGCCTGAGTTGCTTCGTCAGACTGGGCCTCCACACGTCGTGCTTCCTCATCCACCAATGTCACTTGAGGGAAATGAAAAAAAACAGATACTCGATGAACGACAACATTACTGTCTTCAAAGGACGTAAACAGCAAAGCAAAGCTTGCAAGCGCTTTGCATACCTTTATGGCTTCATTCACCATTAACGTATTTTGTCAAACATGCCTCCATATCAATATCCGTCAGTCAGCAACAGGTCTGTTCTTCCCTCTCAGTTCTCACCACATTAAGCTGTAGACAGTCTTATGTCCATGTTATGACTTACCTAGTATGATGTTGGTTCCTGCAGGAAACAAGCCTTCGGCCTCCATGTTGTGCCAAATAGTGTAGTAGCCCTTTTGCTCCCCAACGTACACGATGTATTCATCGTCGTCCCAGAATTTTGACGGGAACTTCAGATAGATCTTCGTGTACGATACCATGTGGACTCGAGAGATGGCCTCTCGCTTCCAGTCGGGCAGACCTGGGACAAACTCGACGGAGTTGCTTTGGAGAACCCCCATGCTGAAGGTCACGATCGCAAAGTCAGCGGTGTAACTAGAGCCATCTTTGGTGGTGACCGTCACGCCATCGTCAGACCATCGGATCGTGGTAATGGTTTTGTTGAGCTTGAGCCGTTGGTCGTTTTTTGTGAGGAAGCTTTCTGCCATTTGCTCGATGATGTAGACATATCCTCGTTGGTCTGTGATGTAGTATTCCGACTTGCCGAACATTTCTGTCGTCGGATCAAGCTCCCCTCTGAGTAACGACGTCACATCTGGCTCTTCTGCATTAGGCCAGTCATAGCTGGCGTACTCAACGGCTTTCTCCATGGACGAGGTTGGGTTCCAACCGCTCAACTTCAGGGCAGCTCGTAGCGGCATATCAGGTTGTCCAGTGGCGTTTCTCTCCACGGCTAAGTCGTAGGCTGCCTCTGATGGCTCGTCAAGGGACGCGAGGACTGTGTGCCACTGCGAGGTCACATCGTGACCAGAGCTGTTCCTGACCTTGATGTTGTCCAAGGTGCTGACGATGCCGGCCATGTTATAACTCTTGACCATCGCCCATATCGGATTGTCGTCGGAGATGCCATGAACCCAGTTCGGGCCAATGTCGATGGTCTTTCCGCCGAACTGCACCTTCCAGACTCTGCCCCCGATACGACCGGTGCCCTCGAGGATGGCGAAGTCAGTCAGGCCGCTCTGGTTGAGGCTGCGGGCGGCCGATATTCCCGCCATCCCGGCACCCAGAACCAACACTTTGGTCTTCACCTGCATGCAAAGATGGTAATCAACAGATATAGAAATGGAGAAACTGAATATGCACGTGCACATTTCCGTGTGAACTATTTTCTCCCATTCTGGTCTCCCCAAATAAGTAAAACACAATTGAGAGGAATACATAAGGAAGCCTTCGGAAGGAAAATAGCTTCAGCAAGAAGTTTGGAATCCAAGAGAGTATCCCTTTCCAGATTTGCAGATGCCTTGGGTATAATGTCCATAACAAGAAGAACGCTCAATAACTGAGCTACAGTTACTTCGGGTTAGGTAAGAAATGTTATGCTGGAGACAGGCAGACAAACTACTGGAACAACCTTAGTATAAAATCCTCCGTGAAGTAATTATGGTGTTTGCGGTGTGGCTAAGGTGTTTGATACCCCCATTAACTACCGACATGCCAAATTTAAGACAAATCCATCAAAAGGATCTTGATTTATAGGTGCGAAGACACAGACTATTAAACTGAATCAATGAAGTCACTCTTGTTCTCTAGACAACGTAACCACAGCCTACTGAAAATATGACATATTTTCTCCATCATACACTTACGATACACTTAACAACCGAACCAAAGCGATCAACAAGTCACTCAAGATTGTGATGATTTCTATTGGTATTAGAATCACATTACTTATATGTTATGAACCCACTTAGAAACCACTAAGACCATAATTAAGTATTGTAACCCCCCCCCCCCCTTTATGTAAGTGTAATTGCCCGAGAGAGAGCCTCATTCTGAGAAAGTGCCATGCTTCATTTCACTGAGTGTTGGAGTGTGTCATGTGAGCTCTGCAGACTCTGTTGTCTGGCTCCCTAGCCTTGTATCTCAGTCCGATGGCCTTAACGGTGCACACCCCAGTTCTTCCGCGACCGGGGTCCACAGAAGTGCGCGACAAAAAAGTGACGAAAGGGTTTCGAGGGGCTGGGTTTGAGTTTAGATTTCTCATAATGTGCTTCGAACTGATATTAGATACTAGCATGGTTCGTTTTTCTACAAAATAAAAGAAATCTTGGCAACGAAAGCACTTGGGTAATGAGGCTAGGTCTATTCTCTATCAGTTAACGCCCAAAATTAAAATTCTAACTGCTTCCCGTAGAAGTACGGAACTTAAAACGGCACTGTTCTCAATGGAAAAGACAGGCAAGTGAAAGTCTACGTTCTAGGCGGTTTGTAGCGTTTATTCTAGTCAGAAATAGAAGGAAAGCCTCCTCCATCACAAGAGCGTCTCACTGACATGCCTTTCTACTGCAATACCTGTTCATTAAGCATGAATTTATGGAAAAAATCGTCTTCAAGTGGAAGCTACCATTGTGACGCAGTTGCTATTATGCGCCTGGAATGGTACCGAGGCCCAGAAGGACAAAATCAGCCTTCCGACACGGTAACTTTCAACCACCTGTAACTCGAGAACGAAAAGTCGCAAACAACTCAAACTTCGCATGCTGATAGGTGATGACTCTTTTAAGCCATAGACAACATAAATCATAATTTGCATATATTAAACGGACCCGTCCTGCAAAAAATACTGACCATAACAGCCAACAAATTGCATTTTTCCCGGGAAACTGTGTAGCCCGGACCCAACCTGATCGAAAAAAATTCGGATTTCGCTAGTTTTAATATGGTTATATAATGTCATATAATGTGCTGATTTGCCCCCCTCCCACGCCCCCCCCCCCTTAGAACACGGCCAAACAGCCTTCAAAGTGTGTTTCCTGAACATTGATGACGTAACATTTACCAAAACATTGTTTTTTGCATTGCTCTATTACAGGGGCACTGGGATATTGCATATGTTTGTTTAATAGTCGCTTCTGCATCAAGTAGCAGACGCTTTTCAATGAAAAAAGCCTTTGATGACGTCATTCTCGTACTTTCCTGCCCAATCCAGTGTCAAGTTCGCTGTCGCGCTAGTTTACAACATTCAGGCAAATAAGTCGCACAAATCAGAAGATACATCCCTAGGCTTGTTTATCGCACCGAGACCGGCACCAATTTGTACAGCCTTTTCTCAGCAGATGCCCGTTTATACGTTCATAGCTGTTAGAAGTGAGGCTCAGGCCGCCATCCTAACCAAAGATACATCATTTAAGTTCGTTTTTCTACAAAATAAAAGAAATCTTGGCAACGAAAGCACTTGGGTAATGAGGCTAGGTCTATTCTCTATCAGTTAACGCCCAAAATTAAAATTCTAACTGCTTCCCGTAGAAGTACGGAACTTAAAACAGCACTGTTCTCAATGGAAAAGACAGGCAAGTGAAAGTCATTATGACGTCATGAAGTCAACTACGTTCTAGGCGGTTTGTAGCGTTTATTCTAGTCAGAAATAGAAGGAAAGCCTCCTCCATCACAAGAGCGTCTCACTGACATGCCTTTCTACTGCAATACCTGTTCATTAAGCATGAATTTATGGAAAAAATCGTCTTCAAGTGGAAGCTACCATTGTGACGCAGTTGCTATTATGCGCCTGGAATGGTACCGAGGCCCAGAAGGACAAAATCAGCCTTCCGACACGGTAACTTTCAACCACCTGTAACTCGAGAACGAAAAGTCGCAAACAACTCAAACTTCGCATGCTGATAGGTGATGACTCTTTTAAGCCATAGACAACATAAATCATAATTTGCATATATTAACGGTGCACACCCCAGTTCTTCCGCGACCGGGGTCCACAGAAGTGCGCGACAAAAAAGTGACGAAAGGGTTTCGAGGGGCTGGGTTTGAGTTTAGATTTCTCATAATGTGCTTCGAACTGATATTAGATACTAGCATGGCTGAAAAGCGTATGAATTGGTGTGTTTTGGGTGAAAATTGCGTTTCGATCTGAGCCTTACTTCCGGATATCCATCCGCGTTGATGGTGAAATGTCCCTTGGCCCGAGATTGACCTTTGTTGCGTTCTGTGGGTCATGCTGACATGCCTCGCGCCGTGGATGATTAAAGAAATCTAAGTACTAGAATTTTCTTTATAATTGGCTCGACTGTACGCTAGGTTTTTCTCTTTCTGACAACATCAGTCGTTTCTACCCAGAAAATTTTTTCTACGAGTTTTATCTTACGCAAAAGTGCCAAAATTTGACCATCGTTTTTGACGTGAAAATTATGTTTTTGTCTCCTGATTTACCAAAATTAGAGAGGTTGAAGAAACAGAACTCAGCTTGTCCTATAGCGGAAGGGATAGGCTTTCATCCCATACACAGTTGATTTACTTAGGAACACTTCCCTGGAAGAGACAGTACCTAGACTCGAGGGTGCGCAACCTCCAATTGAAACCCCAAATAAACTGGGGTGTGCTCCCTTAAGGGCCCTGTCACACTTGTGCGTAGATTCAAGTGCGCATGAGTTCCGCAGTAACAATTTTCTGGTTTAAGTAAATTTTGCGGGAGGAAACTGTTTTCTACATTGACCCATCGTTGTGCAGTCTGGTTATCAAACCAAAGAAATTACTTCTTTGGCTGCAAACTTAACCTAAACCAAAAACATGTAATTACGCAACTCACGGGGGTGGGCTTGTATATAACGTTACGCACAAGTGTGACAGGGGCTTAACATCGGTCCACAACATTTTACATCTCGCGAATTCTACTTGATGACATTTCGAGTTAAATCCCAATGCAGCAATCGGATGTGTGATATAGCTGCAAACGTACGGACAATTTGATTCTCAATACACAGCTAGCGGACCAACGTGTACAATTTTTTTAAAGGAAATGGCGTAAAACATCACCCAATATCTACTTCCGGGGGAAAACCCTTATCAGCGCACACCCACTGAAGGTTATGGGATTAATGACCTGTTCCACAAGCCCGTCATGATCAGGAAATACACTTACCGTTTCGCCTTGACAGGCGGGCAACATTGTGAGAAGGTACGCTGCTATTTATGACCGTAAATGGAACTTGTTCGTGCTGCGTCGTCTGTTTTCTCTCCAACTTTTGAAGAATGCCACCTGTTTGTCTGAAGCGGGTAAAGCGGTTGTGCAAGTTTGCCAGCGCCCCATTTGTGTACGGCTAATGTATGCATAGAGCTGGAGGCCATAGCATCGAACCAATCACCAAAGGAGGACATGGTAGTCGTGAATAGTTGCTCTTCTTCTTAGTAATTGATTGCAAGTCGCATTCTATTGGTATTGTTTTATCGCGTACGCGCCTGGCTGGAAAGGCCGGCCCAGCACTGCAGTACTGGGGAACTGACGTTGAACTTATTCTTACAGCAACGTTGGGATGAAGAGTGCGAGGCAAGATGGTCCTAGTTTGACCTCCAGCTACTACCGTATATGATCTCGTTCCTGTATTACTCCGAGTGTGCACAAAAAAGGGTCCGTATATACATATATCTCGTTGGACTTCGGCACGTTGGCGGCCTCGCTGCGACCATGAATTTCCTTTCATCGATCCCATCTGATATAAAAGTATATAAAAGTATTTGAGATAAAAGCTTGTGTATGACTGACAGGAATAGGTAGGAGAGTTTCGGCATCCGAGCGATAGGTCGGACGTGTACGCACTTCTGTATCCCGAGTGATGCGACCAGGCTATGGTGGCCGAAGAGGGTCTCTTGCAAACGTTAACTTATATTAGGTTCGCTCTTGAGGCGTCGCAAAAATAAACTTGCACCTGTCAACTTTGACGTGGTAAACCTTGCTCTTCAATCTAGGGGTTATTGTCTGCTGCATGGACGCAAGATTCATGGACAGTGTATAACATGTCTCTTTTTATCAACGTGACGTTCCTCGTTTAACTTGCTAGGTACCAGGCTGCTCAGTTATCAACCGACAGTGAGACAACTTCACTCGACGTCACAATCACCCTCTTCCTAAAGTGGACGTGTCCATTTCCCATCATGCTAAGCGTGCCATGACAACCAATGTAAACATTCAGCTAAAATGGCGTCTTGCGGTCATCTGTCTCTGGAGACCAACTACAAATATCACAACAGTTGGTTCTACTGAAGCATTTCAGGTGTGTTATATATAACCTTAGATTAAATGTCACGTTTAAGTTTTCGTCCAGCCTAGCCGTGGCGACTCTTGCCAGTCTCGGGGCGTTTTTTGCTTGTAGTACTACGAAAAACACGCCACAACATTCTAAGTATTGGTTGATTGTGGCTGTCGCCTGAGACATGAACATCATAAAAGATCTAAAACGTAACAACACGAAAAAAGTGTTTGCCAGATAGTTTTCTGTCATTTCAAACCCACCTTGCAGAACAAAATGTATTACAGTAATGACTGTAACGTCGACCTCCTAGAGTCACGACAGCTACGTCCAGGCCTTCACTTTATATAGCTTTATACATTTCACCTTGCGTCATTTGCAACAGCTGTGTGATTATGAAAAATATCAGCACCAGTCTTCAATACACTGTGAAATGGTGAACTTGGGTAAAAGCAAATGAAAGAATAAAGCACTCTGATTTTCAAATAGTTTCAACTTCAGAATCTATAAAATAAAATGTTGTAGTGATGTCATATTCAATCCCAACTGATGTAATGTTTGTAATTACAGAACTCTGCACATGGAGACGAACTGAACACAACACAACTTGTACTGTGAGAATACAGCAACTACAACCATGGCCTTGACAGCAGACCTTGATCCAGAGTTCTCCGATTTCGGCTTCCAGTGGTTGTTTGATCCAAACGATTTAGCATACCTTCCCATACAAGAACAGCTGAAGCACTACAAGCAGAGGCAACTTTTCCCAAATCTTTACTACCGGGTAGCCTCGAAATCATTCGGACCTCCCGTCTCTCGGAGACGTGTCATCATAGCTCCTCCCATGAGCACGGCAGACGACGGCATCCGAGAACTCAAGCAGCCGTTCCACGCAAGCTTGAACCCCCCTCCCCAGCCAACGAAAACTCTGGAGGAAGAGGTGAGAGAGATTCAGAAGGAGCTGTGGTTCAGGGAACAGGAATGTAAAGAGTGGGTGGCCAACCGCCAAACTCTGCGGCAAGATCTGAACAAGTTAGGCCTGAACCAGACGTGGCTGGCAAGGAAACCGGACAGGACTGGTCTGGAGAGTCGCGTGCTTGGGCAGCTGAAGGTGGCAGACAGACGCAAGCAGGAAGCACAGGCACAGCAGTCAGAGGCGACACAGGTAGGAAAGTGTAGGGTAGTGCTGTTCTTTGCACGTGTATACCCCTGGGGTTATGAAAGGGGGTAGTTTGGTAGCTCGACCTGATAGTCTGGCCTGGTAGACAGCCCAGCATTTTCCGTAAACCCTCTTGAATCTTGGATGCATCAAGTAGGACTCATTTGTAAGACAATGTAACTAATACATGTGTCCTTGTTTCACTTACTTTATAGGGTTGGGAAAGCTTGATAACCTGCCCTGATAGTCTGGCCTGCTAGACAGCCCAACATTTTCTGTAAACCCTCTTGAATCTTATAATATCTTATGATGATACCAAATAGGATTGATTTGTTACCAATACATGACTGTCATTGTTTCACTTACTTTGTAGGTGGCAAAGCCAAAAGTAAAGGATGAACGGGTCATGAGTCCAACACCAATGGTGGCCTCCCCATCACCAGAGGCCATGAGAGTCATCGATAGATACGTCAGAGAACACAAGTTACGTCTGCTTGACTTCTTCATGCGCTTTGACAAGAACAAGCAGTGGTTGGTCAGTCGAGAGGACTTTAAAAAGGTCATCAAGCTGGTAAGTATCATACTATTCATCCCACATAATCAAACTTTGAATCACCACGCCAAGTCAAATAATCTCCGAAAACAGATACTAATGTAATACAATGCCTATTTTCCTATCGTAAAATGCACTGCCTTTGACGTAAACTTACTGGATCCTCTCTAAAACGAGTTAGGATACTGTAATTCACTTTATATTCATGGTAGCAAAATTTCACGATGTAAGGAAAATGGACATTTTCACTGAACTTTGACTTTAAGGCGGCGGCAAGTGATTTACAGATCTAGAACAGATGTGTGAAGAAATCATACTAGAATATAATATTACAGTTTTTTAAAAGTTACGGTACAGAGGTGACCGTGAAAACAGTGAACATAAAGTTACAGTGAAAGAAACAAGAATTACAGTAGTTCCTATATGGTTCCATATTCTATGATTGCGTCGACTTTTTCAGACCAGGCTGCCGATCAGCAACCAACACGGCAAAGTCACAAACTCATACATAAGCGGCATTGATATGTAAAACGAGTTAGGATACCAGTAATTCCTATGGTTCCATAAAATAAATTGCTTTGACTTTTTCAGACCGGTGTGCCGATCAGCGACCACCAGCTGGAGGACCTGATGGTGATGCTGGACCAGGACGGGAACGAGAAGATCGACTACAGGGAGCTGGTCAAGGGTCGCTCCAAACTACACGGGGAGGAGTGGGAGGAACTCAGGAGTCAGGCCACGTCTCGACTCACCAGATCTGGTTAGTAGTGTCAGCTGCTACAAACAAGGGGTCACATATGTATATGTAGTTCCATGGGGGTTCCTGATTATGCTTTACGCTAAATTCAGGGAGGCAGTTGCTTGAAACTACACAGGGAAGGGTGGGAGGAACTCAGGAGACAGGCCACGTCTCGACTCACCAGATCTGGTCAGTATTGCAACTATACAGGGGGGTGCATACACAATGTACATGTGTCCAGCTCCAAGGGGGTTTCTGTTCATGATTTCTGTAGCTGCACTGGGGCTCCTCATTATGATTTATACTAAATTAAGGAAGGCGCGGTTATTTATTTATTATCTTTTTTAAATCCATTCATCAGAGCCTGATGTTGCCATCGATTTATGAAGAAAGGCGGCTCAATTGTTACTGTAGCAGCATCTCTCCACCCTAGGCCAGAAACATCCATGCTCCAGACAAGCATGACTTCACTGACCCATTAGGAGAAGCAGGGGTTACAAAGGCTGCTCAGGAAATTCCCTACCCCATTTATTTATTACTTAAGCAAGTATCTCACTGGACTGCGGCAGATAAGATACGTGACCTCTACAAACAAAATGGCCGCACGCGGAACGTCACATTGTCAGCTCTAAATCAATGATACAAAATAAATTTGGTGACTGTGTTAAATCTATTTTCTGTGAAGTTGCCGATGCGCCGGTGGTTATTAAATCACACTCTTGATGCACTCTATACTATTCATAAGCATCATGACTAAAAAAAAAAACTTGCAATTGGGCAACCTTACATCATAAGATCTTATGATATCATTAATAATACTTGTATTTGTGTTCATCACAGAGGAAAACCTGACAGCAGGGAAACATGACTCTCCAGATAAGAAAGCTAGATCCACCTCAGCCCACGTTGCCAGGGTCCATCATACGCCGTCACACAAGACTCCCGAGAAGCAGGCCCAGGAGTCAGGTTCCCGTAGATCGCTGGTCTCAAGTTCATCCTCTCTATTAGAGGTTCCGCCAGTGGACACGGCAGAGGCTGTGCCACTCTCCAGTGAGCTGATGTTGGAGAGAAGGAAGAGGGAGAAGCAGTGGGAGAAAAAGGTACGATACGAAGGATTTTTCTGCCAACCCTTTTTTTTTTGTAAATCAATTCTCGTGTGCAGGGTTGACATCATTGCAGGTTAAGTGAATAGCTATTAGTCAAGACCAACAATTATCTCACTGCATCATTTCGTTGTCTAAAGATCAAGTTGCAAGAATTTTTGTGGATTTCTATAACAATTTTTTTACAGGGTGTTGTCCATTTGTCTGTTTGTTCCTATTGAATCATACCAGTTTCTATTACATTGTATTTTGGTAGCCAATGGAATCCTGGAACAAGAGAAGGTAATTAGTTATCCTATATAATTATTCATGGTGTCCCCTGAAGAAGGTGACAGCCTGTCACCAAAACGTCGGCTGTTGATTGTATATAGATCCTGCTTGTAAATTAAAAGAACCTTCAGTTGTTATCCAGTGATTGTCCAACCTGATGAAATTATTCATGGGTGTCTGAAGGTCTGTTTCTGCTGCCATCCGGAGATTAACCAATGAGAGATGTAATTTGCAAACCTTTAGGAGAAGCAGAAAAAGAAGAAACGGCAGCAGGAGCTGGAAGAGGCAGTCCGACTGATCAGGACGGGAAACGTTGCCGTCGACAACCACTCGTTACCTTCCTCCATGACGGGGGAGATGGGCGCGGCAGTTGATCGGTACAGGCAGCAGAGACTGCGCGAATATAACCAGATCTGCAGACTGTGCAAGGAACAAGGCATAGCGCTCACACCAACCCTGTTAGAGAGAGGTTAGACATCATAAACCACTGTGTTGCGCTTTGCATTCACCATGTTAGCCACTGTCAAAGATTCAAATACTAGTACCGAATTTGAGTGCTGAAACTGCTGGGTTTTTTTTTTTTTTTTTGGAACAAATTTTTGGTTTGAAGACACCCAATTCTTCTGGTGCATTTTGCATTGAAATGTGTGTTTATTCGTGTATGATCATGAATAAAATACAACATGGTGTATTCCGCATCGATCACCCTTGATCGCAGACCATGGTTGGGCTGGTACATTGGGTATATACAGAATACATTGTGTTGTATACAACCCGAGCAAGAATCGAAGTGAGCCTAACTAAACTAAATCAAATGAGGATGATACCAAGGTATCACTAAAATGCACATTCTGAAGGACCCTATATGAGTTGTACAGATACATGTATGACGTCCGTTTGTTTTAACCATGTAGTTCTGCTCCACCCCGGTGACCGGTTACCCACCAGCTGCACCAGCGGTCTGCGCCAGCCTGGTCTCAGCCTGCTGTCTGAACACTGGGCCAGAACACCGGCACAGACCAAGGCAAAGAAGAAGGAGGAGAAGGCAGTCAAGCATCAAGGGGATCATGTGGTCAGTTGAGAATTACTATGGGTTGTGACAGGGGAAGGGTTGGACATTGTGTTCTAGTGTTTTGGAGGTCCGGGCTATTGTAGGATTTTTGGCGCCCAAACTGGAAATGATCATGATCAGTACATTAGAACCAAAAACCAAAAGACCAGTACATTATATGTTGAACTAGTCAACTACAGATGAAAACAAACTGAAGCCAATTTGTAATCATTAAAAAGAAATCCCATGTTTCTAACATGTTAGTAACGGTATGACACAATGATGTCACATTTTGTACTCTGTGGATATCGCTCTACAATGTACATTGAGCAATGTTGAAACTTGGTACATGCACTTGTCGGTACACTGGTTTTAGAAACTGCCAAATTATGCCACGCCTATAGAGATTGAAGTGGAGACTGAGAAACTCTATCTCTTAAAATATGATTTGATGCTGCTTATACACGATAGTCATAAATCTAACATCCAAATGTACTTTTTCCAGGTCAAACGAACAAAGCAAGGCACTCTGCTGTTTGACTCCAGACACGTCTACCCCATGCAGAAAAGAGTGGGGGTCACGGGTCAGCGTATGAGCCTGTCCACTGGGAAGGCCAACATCTCTCGAGTGGTGGACTGTTGGATGACATTCGAGGAATACGAGCAACTTACAAGGTAAGAGTCAGGCACCTTGTATGAGGTAAAGATGCTATAGCCCTTTTTTGGTTCGTAACCTTTTATCCAGCAGAGTTGCAGGACAACAGTTACTTTACAGTTCATCACTGTTGGTTTTAAGTTCGCTGTGAAGAGGTCACTGCATAAACTGCAAAGTTTAACATAAAACCACCAAGAGCATTTCCCCTTTTACAGTACATCATGAAAGACAACGAAAGAACTTACTTATAGCATTTGATAATTCATCATATCTGTCAGGGAATGTGTGTAGCCGGTGTAGGGAAAGAATGTAACATTTTTGGCAAAAGTCGGTTTGTGGTGGGCATTTTTTTCAAAGAAATAGAATTCCAGCTTACCGTACCATTTTGATCCCTGTACATTTCGTTACTGATTACAACATGTAGTATTGGCCACAATCACAAGTTTTGCCCAAATGTTTCAATCTCCACCACAAATTAGCATGGTCACCACTACAAAACCTGTCTTGGAATTTGAGGTCTTACTTTCTCTTTAATCAAATATATCGTCTTGTTACAGAACCCACAAGGTCCGGTTCAAGAAGCTGGCGGGCAGCGACACACCCAACACCTCCAGTGTGGACGACAACGCCTTCTGGCCTGGACAACTTCTGGACAAGATGCGACTCTGCATGTGTCCAGAGGACAAGCCGCCCGCGGAATCGCACACACTCTTCCACAACACACGGCATAAACCGCCGTCCAACTGGGGATATGATAACAACGACAGAACGTGGCCAATCAGTGACAGTGGCTACGTCCAATACGGCCACATTGAAAGAGACAAGGAGATTCGGGGATATAACTTGTAGCCCATGGAACAACACACACTCTTCCACAACTGAAAGCTCCATCCAACAGGGGATATGATAACAACGACAGAACGTGGCCAATCAGCGACAGTGGCTATGTCCAATATGGCCACATTGAAAGAGACAAGGAGATTCGGGGATATAACTTGTAGCCCATGGAACAACACACACTCTTCCACAACTGAAAGCTCCATCCAACAGGGGATATGATTACAACAACAGGACATGGCCAATCAGCGACAGGGGCTACGTCCAATATGGCCACATTGAAAGAGACAAGGAGATTCGGGGATATAATTTGTAGGGCCAAAAGGAGACAATTTTGTGGATGGCTATTTATGAACAATTGTACATACAATGTATAAAAATGAGATTTTTTTCCACTGTGTACATGACAGTGAAGGGGCCATGTGGACAGACATTGCTCAACTGGTCAGGGGTAGAATTCAAAAGTTAACTTTGCGAAGTGTCAGAAAAAATTTGTAAGTATTTTGGAAGCCAGACAGAACATATATCCATAGAAATCAGGTCAGACACTTCCGGGTTCTAGGCTCAAACTGAAATGAATTTTTCTTGAATTTTCCATCATGCCAAGAATTACAGAATAGATATTTTTACTACATATTAATACCATCTTATTGAAGAAAGACACTTGCAGCAATTTTATATAAAGAGAGTTTTGTATTACATTTTGTATTTTGAATAAAAGAATTACTGCCATATTTCTTTGTCATTGGTTCCATGTTCTTCAAAGTAACCCGAGTTTACAGCTAGCTGTGCTGCTGTGGCTAGTACATATCAAAGGTGCTAGGTTAAATTTGGATGGAAACCGTTAAGGGACCAAAACTAGATTTGAATGAGTCTTTATAAATTGAACCTATGATCAAAAGTATGATTTGAGAGACAATAAAACACACAACTTACTTAAAAAAACATCTTTATTGAATGAATGAAGTTTGTTTCGACCAGATTTCTGGTCACTTAATGGCCACTGCCTCAGAGAAAAGGGCATTATTGAACACCATGTCCAGGTGGGATGGTTGGAATAGGGGACTAGTCAAGTATGGCTCCCAGATACAGAGTAGAGGCCATGATAGTATCACTGTCATACCCTTATCCAAACTGCCATTAGCTCTGCCACTTCACAATGGATCATTAGAGCACACTTAGTCTACATTATCATAGTAAAGAGAGGCAGCAAGGTGGTCTGGTGGTTAGGGTTGTTGATTAAGAATTTAAAGGTTCTGGTTTGAACCCCTAGCAGGCACCAATAATGTTGTGCCCTTGGGAAAGGCATTAGGGATGTCCTCTCAGATGGGTCATGAAGCCACTGACACCTCGAGCAAGTCAAAGATCCCACCACACTAATACTTATAAGAAAGAGTTGCCTGGGGTCCATGCAAGTGCGAGTGGATCAAACCTTTAGCTTGTTTTTATTACTGTGCAAAACTGGTGTGTTATGCTAAAGGGTCTAAATCTACCCTCAAAAAACACAAGACTTGAATTGTGTAGACCACAATCACATTCCTAAGGGAATTGTGATAACTTTAATCCCACGTTAACATTCTTTTTTTAAGATATTCGTTGGAATAGCTGTCAATTAACACACTGTTTGTGATAGCAATGTTCTATAAAGGTTATCTTAAACCCCAAATCTCTAACCTGCTGTTACATTTTTGGCCATGTTGAAAAGGTAACAATCACTTGTACATGTACCTCTAAGGTTGCAAATAAGCAGTTCAGGCATAGGGATATTATCTCACATTCTGCAAATAAGCAGTAAATTTCCCTGTTTGCAAAAACTCCATTATGCTCCCTGCTCAAACCAGCAATACAAAATGAGGGAACATCTGAAAGAACTAACTTTTTGTAACAATTATGTTGAATAGTAAGTCTTGAGCTAATTTGGTGTAGAGGTCAATTTCATTCATGCAAGTTAAGTCGGGTGTCCCAAAATACAAAATGGATCAGAATGGAATGAAATGGAAACAAAATAGATTGAATTGGAGCAAAATATCAAAATTGTAGTAAACAAACAAGAACAACCCAAAACAGCTCCAAAACAACCCCAAAACAGCAGAAAACATTTTGTTCCATTTTGTACTTTCATTACAGCAAGCGTTACGGAGATTTGAAACGTCACGTGCTAGCCAGTTCTTCAGACGTGTGATGATGAATCATGGGATCATTCGGTAGCACATTCCACCATGACATCATCAGCCTGGCCGCTGGACTTTTCAGTGCAGGTGACATGAAGACTGCCTTCCCTAAAAACAACAACAAACAATATTACACACTAGCCAAACCATTAACCTACATGTACTTTTGAAATACAAATATTAAGGCCAAACAGTTTAAACAAAGTTTTTGTAAATTTCTTTCACATCTGAAGACTTCTCTTGCACAGGCTAATATGTCATAATCTCCAAGCTGCCTTCATTGCACTACTGGACATAAAACATCCAGGACTCGGGCTAACGGTACTTCCTGTTGTGCGGTGTAAAAGAACTCCGACCTTGAACCCACTCCGCAACCTTTCTGCCAACTGTGACCTACATGTACCTTCCTGAGGTGCCCGGAATTCAAATGCCAATTGCAGAAGTATGGACACAACCCAAGTGACTACAAAACCTCCGTTTACCAGAGGTAACATATCAGCATTTTCTTCCTCGGATATCAATGAAGGCAACCACTAATATTTTGTAACGTTGTAACAATAAAGTCTGTGTCTTGATGGACAGTCTGGGTCGGTCTATTAGCAGCTGGCATCTACTTTAAACAGACTCACCTTCGAAAGTGAAGTACCACTGAGACCACCTTCTTATCATCATCTGTTGGAAGGTCACTCAGGACAATCTAGAGAAAAGTGAACGAGTGAGTGTCGACAACACAACTTTGTATGGATCTTAATGAAAATTACAGGATCACATATATGTAGATAGGAGTACACAGAAAACAAAAGGTACAACTGTAAAATGCATTTAAGTTCGCATTGATTGAATTTCGCGGAAAGGCCTAATGGAGTGTTCACGGTGGCTTTGAGTTTGGGATAGTGACATACTACTACTGTAATGGAAACACCGGCGCCTTTACGGACAACCGGTCGGACACCACCTACTTGCAACTTGGCAAGGGTGCTACAGACAGACAGAACAGTTGCTTTAGGCAGTGCTGGCGAGATCAACTGTCACTGATCTAACCGTATGTACCTGAGGAATGAATAAAGGCTTTGACTTGGCTTGAAATGTTTGATAAATATGTACATGTATTCAATGTTCAAAGATTGGCTGACTGCATTCAATTGTGCCTTGTTAGTATTTGTGCATCTTCACAATAACAGGTGCCTCCAACACATCACAATAATGTACAATGTATAGTACGTACACATGTAGCGCTTAGACAAGGAGATAGCCGGGCAGAAGACAGAACAAACATTTTCGTGGTGGTTTTGAGTTTGCAGTGAAGAGGTCACTGCCAAAACCTTGTATACATTACTACTGTGAACTGAAATGTATTTACATTGTACAGTAGATTGGTTACTGGTACACTTGACCATTTAGGCACCTCACCTTGGCTAAAAGCACTGCTTTCTCCACAGTATCGTCCTGCTGTCCTTCATACAGCTCCACACAGCAGGCTGCATGTTGTGGGGAGACGGGGAAGGTGTGCTGACAGTGCAGGGGGATGGGCGAGTGTGCTGGCACCAAGGTCTTCAGTACCGGACTTCCAGAGTCATCTACAGTCTGGGAGGAAGAGATTTTCAAACACAATATGTGACACATATGTAGTATAATTATTGTAGATGCAGGTAATACAGAGTGACTGACCCAGGGCTGTCTCACGGAGGGTATGGTTCACCCGATGCCATGTGCTAAACAAGCTTTCTGATGATATACACAATCATGTACAATACAATGCGAGTAATAAAGTAACAGATATCTATGATTTATGAAGGTGAAGTTTCCAAACATTTTGTGTTAGGTTTAGTTATCTACCTATTTGCATAAATGCTCAGGATGACCACAAATTGTTAACAACCAGTTAACTGAGAAAACAAAACCTCAAAATGAAATAGAAGAGAAGCCAGTTTGACTTGTGCCTACGTATATTTTTCAAAGATAGTTCTGCTTTGGTTCACCTTCAACTGTGAATCCTTTGTCAGTATGAAGTATTGAAAGACCTTTTTAAAAGCTTGTTCATGTAAGGGTTTCTTCACATTAGATTAAAGAGGGGTTGGGGTTAGACAGAAACATGATGTGAGTTCTTGTCTATTTTACATGCTTTATCATTCTCCTTCTCTGAGCAGTAGAAACATACCTTTAGCATAACAGCTCTTGCTGTGCTCGGAATTTCTGCAATGGCTTCATTCAGCGAGTTTTCTTCTCCTTTTCCAGACAATAGGGCTGCCTAAAGAGATGATATCAAATCATGTGTAATGATTAGTGAATGATATTCAGGATATTTCAGTGCTACATTCAAAAGGCACTTGTAAGAGTTGTGTAACATGATGTAAGAAAGAATCATAGAGAACAGTAGGAAATGGGCTGCAGTTCAAAATAACAGCCACCATGTCAAGTTTTCAATTTGCTAGAAACAGTTGACTTTTTCTTCCAACAAAGGTGATCAATGAGTGGTTATGAATGTCATCAATGCAATAGCACACCTGTTTGGCTGCTCCCATGGCAATAACTTCATCAGGTGATACAGAGTTCAGCACTTCAGCCTGGGGCACACAATCCTGAACCAGCTTCTGAAGCTTGGGGATCTTGGTGGAACCTCCACACAACACAACCTGGAAGGAAATTTACTAGTTAAAGGTTCTCTACGTAAGATTTCGGCACTAAAATCAAAACTATTCTTGAGAACAAAATATTCATGTGAATGACATGTACATTTGACCACTTTTCAGCATATTTTCATCATTATTTCTTATCTTTAGCGTTTGTGAACTGTGCAAAAAAAAAGCTGCACTAAGTCCGCAGAGTTTCTGAAACCATCTCAAACTAGACTACCCTGCTATCAACAACAGCATACTATACACTGGTAGGTCCCCTAGGATACATGTAGGCTAATTAGTTAGGCACACACTTCAGGCCGGCTAGATAACAACAGATGTGAATCACAGTTTTTAAACATGTTTTCATGGTGCAATGATGTTGTAACATTCCTCCCTGAATATTGGTATGCAATTCTACAATGTTGATTTAACTTACCATTAAATGGTAGTAAAATCGACTCTCTACATGTACAATGTATGTTGTCCTAATTTTACACACCCATATTGCTCTCCTTTTCTTCCTGCAAAAATCCAAGAAACAAGAAAAAAAAAAACTAAATTGGTGTGGTCTAATACTTTACTTACCATTTTTATTGCTTCTTTGTTAACCTCTGCTTGAGAGATGGCCTCCTCTATAGGCTCAAGGCACTGCTGCAACAGACTCAAGGCGATGGACTCAAATCTGGCCCTGAGAGAGAGACAACATCATTACCATACATACAAATATATCATATCTTATACATATCAATCATATAAATATATAATTGAACTACTTGGAGCAGCTATGGCTGGTCGACTTCGATTGAACTACATGTAATTATATAAGTGGTGTGCACACTTTGTGTGCAATATATACCAAGTACAGATGCTTTGCATTTAGACAATGTATGACACGTCTGACCTCTCTCATACTGCGAAAACATTCTTTCCCCTCCTACCCCCGCTAGAACGTATCTTAAGTACCTGGATATGTCACACTGGAAGTCTATTCCTTCATGGAGGGACTCCACATGACAGCTAGCCTTCGGCATGGTCGACAGGATCTGTTTGGCTTTCTCTGCTTCTGTATGGAGCTTGGCCATTGCTCTCGTGTTTTCTGTAACATCCGCCTTCCACTTTCTACAAGAAACAAACAGAACATCCGTGAACAGTTTCATTAAGTTGATAAGTCACTGGATAACAACGCTCTTTGTACACAACCAAGTGTTTTATTCAAAACCAACGTTTTGGTGACTGTCAGTGTCTTTCGCCTTCCTTAGGACAATTCTGACTGGTTCTGTTACATACTGCAGCTAGGTGTCACTGCTAACAGATGCGGTCCCAAACGTAACATAATTGTTGACAAAACAACTAACAGTTGTACTCACTGTTGTTGATGCTTGAACTACTTATCAAAGTAAGCCCCCACTGCACATCACATACCAATGCCCCCCACCCACCCCATTTTTGGACGCCCTGTCTAATAGTATAACCTCCATTAACATTAATCCACCAGGTAACATAAATCTGCCACTTTGGAAAACAGTGGGTTTGAGATATCACTAGTGAAGCAACCCCCAAGGTATGCACAGTTTAAGATATACAGAAGTGCATTTTACTGGGGGATGCTGGGTTGGAAGCCGCTTGGACGTATATTTTCAGGGTGGCAGAAGTATGTACCCTTGTGGAATAATGTTAGTTGATATTATATCCTAGCTAAAAGCCTGCTGCACACAGGGAACTATGAGATGGCTTATCAATATAAAATAAATATAAATAAAATGTAAAATAAATATAGAATATATATCAATGAAATAAATATACATGTACAAGTTTAACGTACCTCTTAAATTCCTGTACAAAGTAATCCACTATGACCCTGTTGAGCTGATCTCCACCCAGATGGTCCCGTCTGACACTGCTCAGCACTCTGTACATCCCCCCACTCACAGCCAGAACTGTGGCATCGATGCTGCTCCCCCCAACTCTGTACACCAGGACAACACTGTGGGAGAAAAGCATGTCAATCTCAGTACAGTAAACCACCTGGCGCAGGCAACTACCTGACACAGGCAGCCACCTGCAGTCACAAGCCACACCCAAACAGTCCTGTCCAATTTTCACATAGTTAAGGGGGCACACCCAAGTTTATTTAGGGTTTCAACTGAAGGCTGCACCCTGACAAGTCTAGCGACCGTCTCTTGCAGGAAATATTTTTGAAACAAAGTAACTGTGTGTGGGGTGAAGAGATATCTCTTACCCTGTGAATTCAAACCTAGATGCTCAAAACCATTTCCTCACTTTTTTGCTGTGCACTACCATAGACCCCGGTTGCAGAATGAACTGGTGTATTCATTGTTAAGACCCACTGCTAAGCAAACAACTGTCTTACCCAACCCGCAACCACTTTTTATGCGACCCCCAGGGGTCATTCCTCACAACCAAACAATAGTTAAATAGTCTTAATCCACCATGTACATGTATGTGTCTGTCCACACACTGTACCTGCTTTCCTTGGAATTTTCTTGTCCAATGTTGTGAGCGTATGCAGCAGCTACAGGCTCCGGGATGGTTCTTAGCACCTGGAACCCTGCTTCAGTCGCAGCTTGTCTAAACCAAACAACCAAAAGTTATCATATGATTATTTTCATTTTTATTTTATTTTATTCGCATACTGAGTATTAGGCAGAAAGCGATTGCTTATCTGAAGCCTTCTACTCAACTCATACAACAAAGAGACATAATGACATGCATAAATACAAAATGGATAAAAGGAAAATAACAGTAGACAGTACAAGTTGGCATATATCATTAAGTGAATCTGCCTGTAGAGTGGATGTAAGCATGAACAGTATCGAAAATGTTACAGTCATGTAAGTATGAGAGTGACATGGAACCTCGTAACAGAAGAGAACATAATGAACTGTCGTTAAGTAGTTGAGGGTCGGTTATGTTGGAAAGGGATATTAACATGGTACTTCTTTGCGTGGTATAAAGTTACGGGGATAAGCATACCACAACCATACTGTCTATATAGATACAGATAGTCTGGGCATTTTCCTTTTATCTTCCTGTGACATCCACTGCAGATCTATTTTCATTTTGGTAACACTAGCATACTGTCATAGTTATGCTTCTATAATGTCCCCCTACAACATGCACAAAGTTAGTGGCCAGACATCATGCTTGGCATTACCTCACAGCATCTTTTTGCTGTTCATCAAAGTTCAGTGGGACAGCAACGACAGCATTCTTCACAGCACTCATCTCCTTGGACTGGGCGATATCTGTGTGCAAAAAAAAATAATGGCATGACTATCTGAAAGGTGAATTTGAAATATCATTTCCATTTCATAGACATGACATAAAATCATGGATGAAAATTGATGCGCACGCAGATGTCATCCATATACTACTAATCAAATCAACATGGCCTAAGGTCTGTCTCCTAAAATGCATACTTTACACTCATTAAATGCTTTTCTTAACTTAGAATGACAAAATAAAGGTACAACTGTTACAATACAATACAATTATACAACAATGTATAGCATACAAACCCATCAACTTGCGGAATATCACCCTAGTGATGTAAGTAGGCGAGAAGTTCTTAGTTTTCCCCTCATGCTTCACTGCAAACATTGGGTTGGAATCCTTCTCAATAATCTGGAAGTAGATCATTAAGTCACATAGCGCTTAGTTTGGAAACCTCGCTTTACCTTTAAGGAGTAATTATATAATATGTCCTACAGAATCTGGACTGAGCAAGGGGCATTTCACTTTGCCACCTAAGTCATCTGGTAAAATCTATACAGCTGCCATTTGCATGTGTTTCAGGAACAAAGAAACTACATTATAGGCTATAATAAGAATTAATAACATGTACCTTACAAAGACTTGTCTTCAAAATAAATGTACCTACATGTATAACAGTCACTCATTGACAAGCAACTGGACAATTTTTCAAGTTTACAAATTATCCAGCTAACTGCTTGAGTAACTGTTGTCCTGCGCATCTAAACTATCTGGATGTCTAACCTTCATCAACGTAAATGTGAATATATTTCTGAAAAATGGAAATATGATCATACCTTGCAGGAGCTTATCTTCAAAGCATGTTCCACGGCTGGATCTGTAAACCTGGAAACAACATTAAAAGGTTTTAATGCAAGAATGAACAGAATTTGGGTAGTGGAAAACAGATCAATGTACATGTATCATATATATAGTGGCAAATCAGAGAACCAACAATATCCTTATAGTTATAATAGAAAGTTTGTATCATGACACTGTTCATATTTGTAGAAAATGTAGCTCACTTTTTCCCCAAAATTTGTTTGACTTTGGTGATAGTGTTGGCAGCATTTCTAATCCAACCTTGTTTGGCTGCTAATCCAACGACCTGCAAGGGGAAGAACAAAGAAATATGACTTATATATCTGTTATCAGATCCCAGACTTAATCCAATCTGGAAGTATACTATCACTAGAATATTCTTCAATCAGTGACTTTAGAAAGGTAACAAAACATACACCGGTACCTCCAAATTTTCGACATCTACTGTACGTCTTGATCACAGAGTGACCTAGTCTTGCGAGAACACAAGACTAGGTCGAGACTTGGGTAGATCTTCTGGCCTCCCCTGCCTAGTCTCGTGCTCTCACGAGACTAGGTCACTCCGTGATCAAGACGTACAGTAGACGTAGAAAATTTGGTATGAGTTTTGTTACCTTTCTAAAGTCACTTATTGAAGAATATCCTAGTGATTGTAATCACACGTGACTGGTGAATCTCTTCAACAGAAGAACACTTGTATGGACACACACACACGCCCTTCTTCTAATCACCATCATACAACTAACCTGGTATCCATTCTATTCTAGCTTCATTTGCTCCTTTCATCACTTCCCTGCTAGAGCTGTGTACGGGCTGGACTTGCTGTTGTTACAATTTTTTGTTCAAATGACATCAAATTTATCAACTTATGGTGCATTTCGCATTGGACTGTTTGTTTTTTCGGGTGGAAATGCCGTAACTGAAATACAACACGGTATACTCGACATCACCCTCAGACTGACCGATCACCGGAGGGTGATCCGACCCGCTGGAGAGCTGGGACCTTGGGTGATACGGAACACATGTTATAGTCTATATGTATTTCAAGAGGTCATAAAAATATTAAATACCATTTCAGTGTCTGTATAGGCAACCACAGCAGGGGTTACCCGCTGTCCGTCTTCATTTGCAACCACATCGGCCTTGCCATCCTGTGTGAAAGAGATAGAGTCATTATTAGTACTAGTGCTGTTACTTTTTTCTGAGACTTTCCAAGCCAGGCTGGAGGCCTGCCCACCTTAGCCCGGGATCTCCTCCAATATAATTTGATGGGGCCTGAGCCGCCTGATAGAATTACACTTACGTACACATAGACAATACAAGGAGAGAGCTACGCGGTTTGGGGCATGTGATGTCTTTAATCTGTGTGAAACTGCTCCATAGTAGAGGCTTATCGGTTGTACAAAGACATCAACGGCCAAAGACTGTGGTCTTGGCAAATACAAACTGTAGTGTATTACGTACAGTGAAGTTACACAATTCTATATATTCTTGAAAGAAGTGAAATAGCAGCAAGGGCGGGATGGTGGTAACATCGAGCGGGAGGCGAGCCCAGCCGCGCCGTTCAGCACGGCGGATGCCGCAAAATGGAGGCGGCACGAGCGGAGGTCAGAGGTCGCTTCCTCCAGCGTAATTCCCTACGATTGGTCCAGACCAATCCTACTATAATTACACTTACGTACACATAGACAATACAAGGAGAGAGCTACGCGGTTTGGGGCATGTGATGTCTTTAATCTGTGTGAAACTGCTCCATAGTAGAGGCTTATCGGTTGTACAAAGACATCAACGGCCAAGCCGAAAGTAATGAGGGCCCCAAAACGCGTAGTAGAAAATGTAGTAAGTCGTAGTGGTATGGTAAAACTAATTTAAAGAGTAGTTAGATAATCGAGTTCAAGCAAAAACAGTCCAGGGCTGGTGAAGGATGCACCGCAGAACGTCACCGGGCACTGTCGAACAGCGTAGAGTCAGGCCGGAAAAGGTGCGTCGGCGTGGAGAACTTGAGTACTGTGAAGTAGGCCATGGGCGGGCACTGGGAGTCTTCGGTACGCAGCTGGAGCTGGTTTTGTTGCACTGACAATCTTTCTGTGCAAAACTAATCTAGTCTAATCTACTCTACTCTACTCTACTGAAGTGAGTCAAAAATTGCGAAGCGTGATCCCAGGCTGGTGACGATCTCGCTGCAGGGCACTGCCGAGAACTCCAGGTCGGCCCGGAACGTTAAGTCGCATCGACGTGGAATGGGGGTCCTGGGAGTCTTGAGTACGCTGCTGTAGATGCCCACCGCATTTTTGTAGTCCGTGTAGGTACGGGTGGAAGGAGGGAAAGGCGTGTGATGAGGAAGGACCGCTCGTGAAGGCTCGTCGCGAGAAGAAAGATGGCTGCCAAAGTCCCGCGGTTGTCTCGCGAGACCCCGCATAAATGGCGTGGGGTGGGGAGGGGGGCTGTCGTTCCGATCGCTGTGGACTCTCTGTGTAGACGTTGTTGTAGCACAAGCTTAGGATCAGGCAGGAACGGGTGTGTAGTCCCCGGCTCAGTTGAAGAAGAAACTCGCTTCAGGACGCCGCCACGGATTACATGACAGTGTAGAGACAGCCGAAATCAGTCGTCGGGTGGAGCTCTAACTTATTAGGACTGCGAATCCATGTGTGGGCAACGTTACTGGGAGTCAATTTGCACGCTCCGGCAGTTCAGCACACCGCGGCCCTGTCTGAGTCGGGCCTGGCAGATTCGTGCGCCTCGATAGCTGGGGGACGTCGCACGGTAAGTTGAAACTTGCTTAATGGAAGCTCGAGAGGGGAAAAGTTTCCGACCGGAACATCGAGCGGGAGGCGAGCCCAGCCGCGCCGTTCAGCACGGCGGATGCCGCAAAATGGAGGCGGCACGAGCGGAGGTCAGAGGTCGCTTCCTCCAGCGTAATTCCCTACGATTGGTCCAGACCAATCCTACTATGGTTATCTGGGGGTAAACCTAATACGAGTTGAAGTTGAAGTTTTATCAACCTCTTTGCTTTTACAAAGGCGAAAGGGGCTCAAAACGCTTCTTACTGCATATCTAGAGTATAAGCCCTTTCACAGATCCAACTGTGTATGTGCAGGTTAAAGGTGAAGACCCCTGAGACATAAACAAAACGATTGTAGACTGTACTGAGTAGTGTACACTTCTTGACATTGCTATTAGCTAGTTCGGAGTTGCTACTACGCATGTGCAGTGTCAAAGGTGAAGGCCCCCGGCTCGTATACAGTGCTTGCCTGGGCATTGTCTAGATTTGCATAACAACTGTCTAGATTTGCATAACAACGCCCGACTGGCTTTGTTGACGTCTGGGGGGCCTTCACCTTTGACACTGCACATGCGTAGTAACAACTCCGAACTAGCTTATTAGTATTACACAAATTCTCAAGAAAAATATGATTTTCAATATGAGTAGTAGTAAAGCTGTGTAGACACATTTATTTATTTATATTCATTACAACCACATTAGTAATTAGATCATCAATTGTAGTTCATCACAAATTTGTTCAAAATCTTCGATGCTAGTCTAAGTCTTTGACTTTAGATATCATAAATAGCCAATGTGCTCAAACATAAGTCCAGACATAAACATGAACCTCTGGACTTGAATCTGGACCTTAACCTTAGTCCAGTGCCTAAACGTCCCGCATTCAACATGTACATTGCACTGGTGGTAGTAACCATCTCAATCTCTATTATATTTCTGATGAAAATTTTGCAACAGCCCCCCTCCCCCATCACAAAATATTTCAACGACGATTTGTTCACAACTTTACCTTTTGGGTAGCCAGACAAGCAGAAGTAGCACCGAAGGAAATTCCGATGGAAGCGGCCATCTCAGCTGTAGCCGTCTTACTCAAAATTCAATGCTTTATCTCGAACGTAAAAGAGCTGGGGAAAAGGATAATCCAAAACTGACAGCCTGGTGAGCATGTGGACGTCGACCCGGAAGCAATATCAACTCGATTAACCTTTGTCCCGGAAAAGCTTCGAGTCGACCAATCAAAACCCGGAAGTACTAATGAGGTCATTTTTTCGACCTATCACAGCCCGCCAGCTGGACTGAGACATGATTCTTCCTAGAAGTCCACGTTTTCTTCGATGACTGTCACTGTGTCAGGACAGAAATTTATTTGGACCGACAAAATGAACCTATCTGTCCTGTGTATCTGTGTCTGCTTCGCTGTTTTCAGCTTACTAGCTGGAATAGCACAGGCTAAGGCAAAATCAGACGACGACTGTGAAGGTAACGTTTTAGTTCACTTTAATCCCCAAGCAGATGTTAGGGGCCGGCTTGTTACTCGCTAGTTTTTCGGCATTTTGTTGTAAAAATACGTCTCGGTTTTGATCTCAAAACACATGTAATGTTGAAACAAGTTACACCTGCACACAAAGATACAACAATTGTAGACCTTTGATTCAATATATGTTTAGTAAAAACATCTAGGGAAAAAACACTATTTTTGAAAGGTTGAGTTTTAATATTACCGTATGGCAGGAAGGTAACCTTTCTAATATAACCTTAGGTACATATAGTTATATATTCATCTGGGTAATTAGGCTGTTGTAGTGCCTTTAAACGTGCTCTAAGCACCTCCTCGATTACGGGAACCCCATTTTACGTCCCTTCCGAAAGACGAATGCAGCTCCAACCAGGATGCCCTTCCCAAGATAGATTCGAACCAGGGTTAAGGAAAAAAAAGAACAAAGTCTGGCCGTGAAGTTATTAATCACAGACAATGGTTTTATTACAGAATTCAAGTCAACATAATTCATTCAAGTCTACTTTTAACCTTTTCTGATGTATTATGATGGCATTCGAATGCATTAAATGTTACTCTAGGTGTGGTTATAGGCACGGTACAAAATCAAATAAAGATCTATGGTAAACAACCATTATCCACATGATGTATCATGAAAAGGTTTTTCCTTAAAAACTTTGAAAATCTTATTCCTCTTTTTAGAATAGAATTCTCCAATCTTAATCCCTGACATCAAGTTACAGCTTTGAACATCAATGTTAATTTGTAAAACATCATTTTCCAAGCCTTGACCTGATATGCCTCAAAACATATGGTTGCTTTTAGAGTAGAGTAGAGTAGAGTAGAGTAGAGTAGAGTCGAGTCGAGTCGAGTCGAGTCTTCGGTCAGGTAGGATTGCATCCAGTTTAGACCGCTGCTTTTCACCTCTTCTTTAGCCGACTGACACTGACACTTGTTACTTATTGAACTTCTCAACTTTCTTTATTTTTCAGTTTGCATTAAGTTCTTGACGAGGTTGTCTGATAGCATTCCGGAGGAGGATGCCAGCAGCATGGAGAAGATTGAGAAACATCTCAGGAAAGCTTGTGCTTCTGCTAAAGGCAAAGAGAACCGCTTTGTGAGTGCATTTCTTCAAACATGTTGTCTAGGACCTGTCATGATCACAGGTCCAGAAATATTGAATGACACATGCAGGCTTTCGATCTTATCGATCTTACAAATTGGCTGCCCGACAAACGATGATTATTCACATAACGTTAGCAGTATCATGCCATTACCATTGCCATTCTACTGACGCAACAACATCATATTTTGTTTTCAAAGTGCTACTGCCTGCGATTTGGTACTTCATAGCCATACGTTTTTAATAGCGAGATTTTAGTTTGATTAGACAAGTTCATATCTTTAGCACTCTCTTCAAGCCAAGAAAGGAAAAGGTGTGGCTTTATGAATTAAAGGTAATTAGCGGCAAGACAATCGATGACAAGTCTTCTCTTCTCGTGACAGATGAAAGTAACTCTCCTCCGGCCCTCTAAATGCAACACCTGTGTTTTCAAACTGCAATATTTTGTATCAGCAGGACTAGAGAGAAATTATGACTTCACGTCATATATAACATAAGTGGCAAAGGCAATCTATAATATCGGCAAGTTACAGAAAGAAATGGTGGTTTACTCTTTAGCCAGATTGTGGTTCCTTGCTTTGTACAAAAAATAAACACAACAGATAAAGGTGAATTAACGTAAATGTTCTTTTCCCACAGTGCTACTATATTGGAGCTACAGAGGATGCTGCCACAGGGATTGTGAATGAAGTGACCAAGCCCATGTCCTGGAGGAAGCCTGTCAACAAAGTCTGTCATTCTCTCAAAAGCAAGGATGCTCAGATATGTGACCTGAAATATGGTAAGTTTCATTATGTTTTCCTTACAATTGGATAGCACAATCAGACCTGTGTTGGGCTTTTAGTTATGGCATCCAAACATTGGGGGAGGGGGGGTTGACCAGACTTCCCCTATGGGCTCTATGGATTAACAATTACCCATTAGCTTTACAGGTCAATCAGTTTAATGTCAATCAATACTGTCACATGTCTGGTATGAGGAAAAAACATGCAGTGTATGGGGGGGGGGGGGGTACGTGTGCATGGGGAACCATGGTGCCTTCTGGAGTCCCCTGCAAAAGGAGGAAGAAGCCCTGACGCCCTGCTAGCTAATAGCCTCACTGTCGGGCCTCAGGAAGCTAGATGGCCAACACCTTCTACTAGTACTAGCACTTAGTATCCCTGTTCATACCATGGTTGAAGAATCTGGATAAATCTGGGTATGTGGTTGATCCTGCTGCATTTGGCTAAGAAAAGCCTGTTCATAACAGGCTTCGAACACCAGAATTCACCCAGGCACAGGATTGATCCTGAATCACAAAGCCAGGTATGAAGGATGTGATACGGCTCTGATGGGGAAAAGGGGTTAAGCCAGATCCTGATGTGGATTCAGCTGATCATAGCTGGATCAATCCCGTGCACAGGTGAATCCAGATAAGTGAAGCCTGATATATATGAAGGGGATCTCAGTATGCACAATCATAATAGTTGATAACAAAATACATCTATCATTAATCTGCCTACAATTTTAAGGGGGGGTTTAGCCATTCGTTGAATCCACCTTGAGTTTAGCTTCACCCAGGGGTTAGTCCCGGTATGAACACAACCAGGCCAGATTTGGCATGGCATTCCTGTCCATTGTCATATGTCATATCCAGTCTGCAGGTTTCATGTTTGTTTGTTTGTTTGTCAGAAACTCTAGGAGGCCAACCAGCCCCTGACAGCAAGAGATTATGTAACACAGGCTTGATACGTACATACAAATTCAGGTCATGAACAAGTTCACAGTGTTCTCTCTTTTTTAATTTCCAGAGAAAACCGTTGACTGGAAAACAGTGGATTTGAAGAAACTGAGGGTGAAAGAACTGAAGAAGATCTTGAACGACTGGGGAGAAGAGTGCAAGGGTTGTGCCGAGAAAACTGACTTTATAAAACTGATTGAGCAGCTAAAAACCAAATATGTTCCTCATCAGGAATTGTAGAAGTGTAAGTATCAGGGCAGAGTGCATTAGTTTTCACACTCAGTTTATTTCATAACTTAAAAGTTCAGCTGTGTCGGTAGAAATCATTCTGGGTCAAAATAGTAGTTTCCAACACAAAAATTTGACTTACACAACGCAAATTTTCGACTGATCAGCTCTGGTCTTTGTCAAGGGATGAGCAATCCACTGCTCACCAAGTCACGTGTTCTACATGTATCTACATAACGTGACGTCACAGAATCAGTGAATTGCTCATCCCTTGACAAAGACTGGAGTTGGTCAGTTGAAAATTTGGGTAAATCCAATTTTTTGTGTTGGAAACTACAGCTCAACTGTCATCCTGAAGCAGATTATTCCCTGAAACTCTTTATTTTCAGCACATGTATTTTAAGGTAAAATTTAGACTTTTGAAAGTTTAGAAAAAGTTCAACATTTTGGAAAATACTGTTAATGTCCACACTCCACACTCATAATTTCAGTCTTTGGAGTTTGAACCTTTCAACCCAAAATCATGTTTAACATTTTGTTAGAAGGCCTGGATAAAACACATTGACTGTTTTTTCAATGTGGCATTACCTACGGAATCTTGAGAGTCGATGTTACATACACCCGTACACATATCTATTAGACAAAAGTTGTTCATTGAAGACATTTACTAAACTTAGGCCCCCCATTCCACTAGATGGGGATCGCACTGCGACCTTGCTGCGACCTAAATTGGATTTGCATATCCCTTGACTTCATAATTTGAATATCATGCAAAATGTAGAAGTATGGCTGAGAAGACAACAAAACATACAAAGCGTACAAAAGGTTTATTTTATATGTCTGAAATTTGTTCTCTAAAAGTGCTCTATTCTAAAGTCGCAGTCGCGGCAAGAATGCCGCTCTAGTGGAATGGGGGTATTGTCAGTCAAATCGTCTTGTAAACAGAAGTTACAACATAAAAATGTGCCTTTTTACAAAAAAGTTGACTGTAGAGTAACTGTTCTGTTGTAACAATACTGTACTTAGATCTACCATCAGTGTAGAGCACTGTTTTTCATATGCTATTTTCATTCCCCTCACTCAATTTCCCAATTGGATACACAAAAGAAAATAAAAGTTGTTCCATATTGTTGGTGACATGTACACGTCTGCATTTTACCTTCACCAAGAAGGTTATGTTTTTAGCCTAAGTGTTTAGGTGAATGTATGTTTGTATGTACGTATGTATGTATGTGATTGTATGTATGTGATTCCCAACTTTACTTGCATGTTAGCACCTGTATAAAAGAGTGTTTGGAGTTCAGAGAAGGGCACAACCAATGATGTGACCTATCTGCCTGGGTGAATTGTCTTGACATTTGGTAGGTGTCTTGATGAGACCTCAAAATTATAAGATTTTGGGGCCCCTTGCAGCTTTTTATGGTACTGCAGCAGAACTTCTGGTTTTGATATCTTGTGTTCAAGACATGCTATGAGTGCTGTGGTTTTGAGTGGTACAAAAATGTAGATAGCTCTTGGGAGGGAAAGTAAGTCGTGTGGGTTTGGGCCCCCTAGCGGATTATCTGGAACTACAGGGCCAATTATGTTTGACAATATACTTGCATAATTGCATCATATGCACACTCACTTTCCATATCAATGAAGCAGGTTCTGATTAACATGTTAGTGTCCTTAATTTGCATTTCGATGTACCATTATGTGCATAGTACTAGCCCAAGATTACTCAGTAGTTTTTGTTTCATCACCAAGTTTTCTTTCAATATATCTTCTAGTAGTATTCCCTTCGTCTGCCAGCTATATACTCATAATAAATGTTATTCGAGAGGGTCAGAAGCTCTTTGGTTGAGCTATGATTCACTGATATGCAAATGCTCTTTGCAATACCTACAGGCGACACTCTAAATCCGAAAAATTTTGATCGTTTGAAACTAGATCAGCCAAAAGAATAAGTATTTGTAGGTATGATTTATCAAAAGGTTTTGAACAATTGAATGTCTCCAGGGACAAAGCCAATTCTGCCAGAATTCTGGGTTTGAGCAAGAATTCTCCAGAATTCTGGAACCTGTGACAGAATTCTGGAGAATTCTGGGAACCTCATACGAAGTTCTGAGCAAACAGTATGTTAGAATGATTCCATTCTGCATTTACTCTCTAAGAAGAGGAGGGGTTCCGGCAGGTTTTTGACGTGTTTTTAGGCGTTTTTGTCGGGCTTTCTACTTTGTCATTTTTTTTGTATACAAAAAAAAAAAATGACAAAGTAAAAAGCCCGACAAAAACGCCTAAAAACACGTCAAAAACCTGCCGGAACCTATCCTCTGCCTGGATAGTATTCTGCATTATGATGAAACATCATCATCATCATTACTTTTTTACTTACCCTTGCATAATGTAGCTCGCAATACAGAAGTTTACAGATAGTGACATGGAAATCATGCATTTTATTGCACCAACAAAACGTGACTCAGTCTTACAATGTAAATGTTGCAACGCCTTTGCAGGGACATTTGGTTACATTTCATGCTCTTCTGCTTTGAGTTTGACTTTATTCACATTCTGTTGTATTATATACTGGAATTGTTATGATGATAGCATCACACAAGTTTATCAGAAATGACAATAATGTACATGTCATGAAGTGTGATGTGCACATGAAACCGAGAGTTTCTCAGTTACATTTCATAATGATAGATCATCATAGATGATAGATTATTATAAACAAAAAGTCTGTTACTGTAATTCTTGAAATTTTTGCAGGGATTTTATGTTTGCGGTTTTTATGACACCACAAACTTAAACCACTGCAAACATTTTTGTTTCCGTTACTGTACAGTATGTGACTATAACACTGTCATGACCTCAAAACCACCACGAACACTCCCAAATCCATGTTCTCCTAATACCGCAAAACTAAATCACCACTAACCTAAAGGCATTTACAGTGTTCTGCAGCATTGAAAATGTATTGGCACAAGTCCTACAAAATTGGATTTTTACAAGCCAATCAATTATAGATGAAAAGGGCTGGCTGTGTTTTACATTATACAGCTACTCAGTGGTCAAATCTGTAACACTTGATTTAAGCGTCACTGAGAATTCACAGTTTAACAACAGACTTACTGTTTCAGTTGGCAACACTCCAAAATTTACATACATGATATTTTCACTCTTTAGTATATCAGCCAAGATGAATCTTTACAATACTAACTCCTGACTAAATTGTGCATTCAAAGCAGAAGTAAACCAGAACATCGTTGAATATAGATTATGCAAATCACGACCTCATTTGCATTTAGTGAAGATGATAAACTGATGGAATTCCTGCAAATGAGAATCTTATTTGCATAATCAATGATTTGCATAAGACATGCTGACAACGCAAGTTATTCACAACCAAAATGAACACTAATGACCTGACTGTTAATGTTACGTATTCGACAAACTTTCCTCGTAGGGAATAAATGCTTTTTACACGTGAACAGTGGCAATGTCCCCAAGCGGAATGATTCCCTTGTTACGATAGAAGGTGTCTTGGACGATACGGCTCCGGCCGAAGTGAGGAGCTTTCATCTCGCTGACCACTTCGTTGAGCTTCCAGCCGTACTCCCAAGCGCTGGTCAGCGGAAACTCGTATTTGACTTCGGGTTTCTGCAGTTTGCGTACCGCCAAGTACTGGTACCTGTAAAGACATGATATAGATTTTAGTTTGTGGACGCAATAATAAATACAGTGACTTTCTTACTGTCAACTATAAACTACTAGACGGAAATATAAAAACAAATTACAATGTAGAAGCCCGGCTGTCAGAGAAGCCCGACAGTTACAAAATGTTAGGATTTCCACCCTTACATCTGCTTGGAGAAAACGAACGCGCAGCCGTGACGTATTAAATGACTTGGTCTAACATGCGTCATTGCTGTTAAACAGGTGGGACACTTAGGCCTAAGGAAAAATGTTATCGAACTGAAAAAAATTAGGGTCGGTAAGTAGGAATTCTCTTTATTTTCTATTTTTAGATGTCGACCGAAGTGATCCAACAAATGCAATTTGATATTGTAAAACTGGAATGCATCAGAACACGGTATTTTCAACATCGTATAGTCTTTCCACAGATAAATATTCTACAAACATGAATATGCCAATAAGCCGCACAAAGAAGTGCATCGTTTACTACATATTCCTACACATTCCCCTACATCAACTGTTCAAGCCTTAGTCGAGCTGAAAACAGGCTGCAAGACTTTTGGGATTCTGTTTTGATTTTTTGTCACCCTGATGTCAAAAATCTTATGTTCCTTGTCAGCGGTCGACCAAAAAAAGAGGGCTCGGGTCGTCAGGTTTTTGCCAGGGTTGGTCGGGTGACCCGAAACACAATGTTTTTCCAAAGCCTTATCGTGATGATCCCATACCGGACAAGTTTTGTTTTTGTGGGGAAACTCAATCTATCAATTGAGACGACTAACCCGATATTTTCATTCTGTATTTAACGCGCGCGTCTAACTAAGAGCGAAATACAACGGAAACGATCGAAAAAATATGTTAGGATAGTGAAATTTAATTGATTTGTACTTGGACGGGCCCCGTCCCATGTACATGATCTAGTAGGACATTTGCGTTTTGCCAGTTTTTTCTTTTCTTTTCATATCGTCTGATATGTGAATATGGTTACTTTTCTTTGTAGCCAGATTTTACTAATATGCGCGTATATACGTATATGGTCGTGAATGTTTTGTCATGGTTGTGAATGTTTTGTTTGTTAAGACTTTCAAACTGATGAACGTCACTTAATCATGGATTATTCACGATATGACGATAAACGCTCAAACCTGTTCAACTTTCCGCTGTTGATACATTTTGATACATTCCATCCGATAGATACATTCAAATATATTCTAGGAGATATCCGTTACTATACACAAATAGCTAAATAACAAAGAATGTTTAGATCTTAGAACCAGTGGTGTAAATAATACGTCAAGCTCAACATGTTGATTCATTCATATACTTGTACGTCGGTTAATTCATTTGTTGTATCCACTTGTTTGTATGTATAGTTGTAGAAGTCCTTACGAAAGTCGCTGTACGTTTTGTTGTGTCAATAAAGGTTGTTGTGATATGATGCGGAGGGCATCAGAGGGGGCGATGTTTGTTATGTCAACATTGCTTCAGATTTCTCTTTGAACGCGACTACATGTAAACTGCTAGTGTATACGGGGTCGGGGTATTATCCTGATCATGATGCGAGGACACGACTTTCACGGTGCGTCATCACCAAACATGTTAGCAACCTGATAACGTAAGGCCACGCTAAATTGATTATATGGATGCCATCCACTCGCGCATCAATTTTCGTCCGTTTCCAAAAACAAAATTTTGCGACCATACAATCAATCGTACAAAGCAGCCGCAAAAGGAGCAATTATATGCCATAAAACAAAGAAAAAGGATATCGGAAAATAGATACTAATGTCACACAATGCCTCTTTTACAATCGTACTGATATTGTCGTAAACATTGACTCCTTGCATAAATAGCGAAGTTTTCCAAAGTCTTCCAAGAAAATGTCAAAGATAAAGAACATATATTCGTTGTTTGATAAACGACTTATTGAAAGTTCTGTCATTTTTTTCAACCTCCCTGGCCGCTTGGATTTCATAATGAAGGCAACTTTGTTTTCGCATGCTCGCATCAGTTTTGAGGTTCTCAAATGATGTCATCCATATAATCGAATCAACTTGGTCTAACCAGCAGAAATTGTTTAGTCGCCGACAAGGAGGTTAAAATAGATTTATTTTAAGTCCTTGGTCGCCGACCATGGTGCCTGTCATTGAGGTTTATATAATCGTGGGAATGATGTGAAAGAACGGTGAAAAGGGGGTGAGAGTCACGCACTAGTGTAACTCTATGGGAAAATGTATTACTATGTCAATCATCATTATATCATGAACTTTGGGATCATGCAACCCAGATTCTGTTAAAGATCAATTAAATCTATAGCCAGTCACTTCACTCTGTAGCGTATAATTAACGTTAACGATTAACTAGCTGATTTGAAGTATACTTCCTACATCAGCTATTCTCTATCGAGCCGAATAGTTGAATATTCCCATGTTACATAAGGAAACGGGGAGGAATCACGATGATGATAACGATTTTGATGGTATCATCATGATCATGATTGATGATTATCATCGACATTGTTGTTGTTCGGAACCATGTAGAATTAGAAGACCATAGTCCCCGACTCTCAAGATGAGGATGGGGCAAGTTGACTGAGGTGAAGAATTCTGGTCAGATCTAGCCCGACAAATAAGTTATGAACGACATGATAAAGTGAACAATTCTTACCTCCCGGTTCCTTCCTTACTGAACCCGTCGTACAGCAGCTTCCGTGTTTGTGAGGACACCGGTCTCATCTCCACCAACAGGGCGTTCGGGTCCCCTTCCTTTTCCAACAGAAAGTCGGAGGCCTTTTCCTTCTTTTTGCCGTACCATGGACCCTGACGTTTGATAGCAGGTAGTGAGGCACTCTGACTCTTTGGCACGACCGGCGGGGCTACCTCCCGACGGGGGCGGTTGAGAGAACTCCTGGCCCGGTTGAAGTCCTTGTTGTACTTCTCGAGCCAGTGGAGCCGGACGTACGCCTCCTTCTTGATTGACTCCTTCCAGAAGTTCTGGCGCTGAGTGTCCATGTTCAGTTCACGCACCATTTTGTCAAGTTTTTAAGCCACACAGTTCCCCAAATCGACTTGTGTAAACTACAGGCCACTTGCAGGGTACTAATGGGCAGGTGGTGTGTTGTGTGGCGGTGGCGATGGCTTCACCTGTGTTTCCATGGCGACAGACGCCACGGAACTGTGGGTAGGAGGGTCAGAGGAGGTCACAAACAAAGATGGCCGCCGCACCCCCTCTCCTCACGCGTTGGCGGCAAGTTGTCCGCAACATTCTCGGCAAGAAGTCGGCCAAGCACACCGCAGATTTGATGTGTGATATCTTAGCCGTGGACAGAGGTCTGAAACCTATGTTCCTTGTCGATTATGGTGGTTTTGGTTGCCTGAAGATGACGGAATTCGCCCAGGAGCTGCTACGATCAGGGCTCGTTCAACACAGACTGGCTGTTTTAACTGTAGGGTCTGACGTGTTTGTACTGAATACAGACACCAGTGTGGCTCATTTAGAGGCCGTGCAGTCGGACTGGGACAGCTTCGTGGTGGACGTGACGTTCAGCTTACCAGAACCGAGACCAGCGACAGGATTGTGTACGCAGACTGTGCGTTACTGTGCCCGTGATGTGGTGCAGTACATTGCTGCCACCATGCGGGAGACTTCAATACTGCAGGGCAATATTACACCAGGAGAAAGTTGGAATATTTCCACACTGTTTGGACTCCTTGTGGGATACCCAGTTCTCTACTGGTATGATCCTACAGAAGACAGTACATGCCTGTCCATGGTTCCACTGCTTGTGTATAATGTTTATGTGTGTTTGGACCATAATTCAGCAACAACAGCTGCGACTGCTTTGGGTGAGAAGTCAGTATGCGACTGTCCAGATGGGAGGAATAATCACAAACACAAACTCTACTCATTCAGTATTCCTAAGAATGTAAAGCAAGACTTCACCAAGCAGATTGACTGCTGGTTTAAGCGGGTACAGGAAGAATTTGCCCTGCAGGATGCATTTTGTTGTCTAGAGATGAAATGTAGCGAGATGACACTCCCAACAGTAGCGTTGTGAGTCATGGTGCAATCCATTCTTCATTGCAGACTTTGCCGGGCATTTTCTGATAGCTGCCAGGTTCCTATTGTTTGGCAGGGTCTTATCGATTGCCCTGGCAGAGTGTGGGAATCTTTGGTGAAAACACTGGAATTATATAATGTACTCATCAATTATGCAAATAAAGTCCTAATTTACAATATTGGTTATGTTACATTTTTGTCGCAGCTACTTGCATGTCGAATATCATGGTAAAACACAAAGATTTTAACAAAAACGACCCTGCAGTTCCAGAACAATCTGATAGGGGACACACACCACTCCATCCACCAGTAATCCGAGGAAATCTGCAAACTTACCGATCCACACGCTATCGTGGAAGATAACCTTCAAAATTGAATACGCCTATAACATATAGCTGTAATAATTGTATTTTTGCACACCATTAAGGCAGGAAGCATCATTTACCTAAATCTAGCAAAACAAAGGACAAAGGCTCGACATACCGTTAGTTGTCTTCACAATCCTGATAAGCCTGAGTTGAGTCATGACCGATATACAGATTTATGTATATTCTTTTGCGGGTACAAGAAATCAACTTTTATAGCACTGGTTGTCATTTTGATAAGGCCCATGAATTGCTTGATTTGTTATCATTGACGTCCTGTATTCATGAACCTGAATAGAGACGAGAACACCACAAATTATCTGCTACATTTCATTCACTGCGCACTGAATGTTCTAAATCAATGAAATCTTTTGAAAATGAACCAAAACATCTGTGAATAATTTTATCAGGCTGGATATGGAATCACTGACATGGATAACAAAGATCTTTATTCACAACCAAGACATACAATCACAGCAGACGTTATGTTGACAGTCTGTCACCTTCAGCAGGGCAATTCTGACTGGTACTATTCTCACGAAGTAACTGACAATGTTCATTGGTGCTTGACAATATTAATATTTGTATGCATGACAATAATTATTCTTGTATAGATGACAATACTTTGCGTTTGGGACGGTATATAGAATACAACGCGGGGTATTCCATATCCCCCTAGGTACCAGCCCGACCGCGGGTAGGATCGGCCGGAGGGCGATCCGACCCGCGGGAGGGCTGGGACCGAGGGGAATGCGGAATACACCGTGTTGTATTTTATTTATGACATACCCACCCGAGAAAACACACATTTCAATGCGGAATGCGCCAGAAGTTGAGGGAGTTTTGTGTCCTCGAACAAAAAACTGTAACAACATCGATTCCAACCTCCGAATCCGGTATTCGAATTTTCGACGGCGGTGCAACCGGCGCGCTCGAAATTTATTCTAAATATTCTATGGAGGCCCGTGTGATACAACAACTTAGAACCCCGTGTGATACGGAAAATTATGTCATGCCTGGGCCTGATGCGGGTGTTCCGGACCGTGTGATAACTATCCGGATCACATAGGGTTCGGGAGGGTTATCACACAGGCTTCCATAGAATATTTCGAACGCATTTCGAACGCGTCGGTTGCGCGGCCGTCGGAAATTCGAATACCGGATTCGGAGATTGGAATCAATGTTGCTACAGTTTCTTGTTCGAGGACACAAAACTCCCTCAACTTCTGGCGCATTCCGCATTGAAATGTGTGTTTTCTCGGGTGGGTATGGCCAAGGTATGACATAAATAAAATACAACACGTTGTATTCCGCATCACCCTCGGTCCCAGCCCTCCCGCGGGTCGGATCGCCCTCCGGCCTACGGCCGTCGGGCGATCCGACCCGCGGTCGGGCTGGTACCTCGGGTGATACGGAATACCCCGTGTTGTATTCTATATTTATCACACGGTCCGGAACACCCGTATCGAACGTTTTCGCGGCCCAGGTATGCCATAATGACATAAATGACAATACGTTTGGTACCGCATCGTAAGCAGCGACACCTAGCCTGCAGTGTACTAATCAGAATGCATGAGGAAGGTGACAGACGGTCATCGAAACTTCGGCTGTGATTGGCTGTCTTGGTTGTGAATAAAGAACTTTGTTAACCAACCAAAACATCTGTTGTTATTAAGATAGGTATGCCACGAGGCTCCAAGTGATGTTTCACACAATCTGCTCGTCTGTACTCGATAACATATCCATGACCACATCTTCATGGACTTCAATAGGAATGATGCTTTTCTGCCAAGGCGTGAGTTTGACCTCGCGGGCTGTCCTCTTCCTGAACCTGGCCAAAAGCACGAGGCGGGTCTGGTACAAGAGACAGACGACGGCGTGAGCGGCCGGCATGATGACAAAGTTACTACCGGTCATGATGACAACAGCTTGGAGCGGAACCGTGTTGAGGTCCAGGAAAGAATAAATGTACGGTTTCCCGAAGTATCCACGACAATCGAGCAGCCAGTATAGAACCACGAAGGTGTTGTAGACGATTCCGAAGAGCACGCTGAAAACCACGTGGTCAAGACGTGAAGGGATCCCGCTTACCATGATGTCCATGACTGCCATGATGGAGTTCAGAGTGTGACGCAAAAAGCTGCGGAAACCGAGAGTCACCGGCCAAGGAGACACCCAGTATTCAAACGAGACAAAAAACGCGCTTGGCATGGCGATGTTGTAGATTACCCAGCCGATCTTCAACGCCATTTTAGCCGGGCCACCCCTCGATTTGCCCCGCTTGTTATCAGGGTTGTTACGGTAGTCTAGAAAGCAGACGGCAGCGGCCCAGCAGAAGTGGAGAGCGAAAGCTGTGTACGCCCAGTTGGTGAAGTACGTGTACCACCTGTTGCTGTCCGTGGGGATGCTGTAGACCAGGATACTCAGGGTGACCAGGGCGCACACCGCACGGTAGATGACAAACTCCCGTTGATCGGCAAACCACTGGAATAGAACACGTTTAGTCGTTATGAAGAATTAAACTGTCCTCCAACTAAAAAAAGAATGTGCTTATCGAAATTTTCGACTCATTCGCCCAGTCTTCCTAAGCTTTCTGACCCAATCGCTCTGGATACGTGAGTTTTATTCACGCCAGTATGACATCACCAAAGGGTCAAAGGTTGTTGGAAGTCGATGTCGCCCCCCGCCCGTTATTCGTGTACAAAGAGACGCATTCCGAATCTGAATGAATAGAACCAGCTAACGTTAGCCAGTTTAACCACCATTCGGCGCAACACACTAGGATTAGCATATAAATCTAGCGGTATGAAAAACCAACATTGCACAGACGTCAATTAACGTAACACTAGTATACCAAGCTTTGCACTTTTGAAGGATATATAACAGGCCGTGGCCAAGGTATTACAATTACGTGTGTACAATATTGGTTTTATTGTTTTCAATTAGCGTTACATGTCGGCTAGGGATTTTGAATTTTAGAGGGTTTTATCTAAAATCATAAATGATACTGAGAGAAAACAGTGTGTTGTTCACTATCACGACGATAGCCAATGTAGACAATGGGTAGAAATGTAAACAAGTTAATAGGTGAACAGTTTAATCTTGTTGGTAAGTCACTTGATAACAAAGTTCGTTGTACGCAACCAAATATTTTCCGTTTGGGACCGCATCCGTTAGCAGCGACAGCTTCTCGCACTGCGTGATGTTCAGAACCAGTGAGAATTGCCCTGAGGAAGGTGACAGGCGGTCACCGAAACGTTGGTCTTGAATAAAACACTTGGTTGTGTACAAAGAACATTGATATCCAAGTTAGGAAAATATTTTGAACTGTTAACCATTACCGGTGATGTAACGAACGAGCTGTAGTTGGGCCACTCCATGGAACACCTGTTCCGCCATCCCCTAACAGAGCCTTCTGATAGCGATGTCGTCCGCATTCTTCAAGTGGTTGGCACAGATTCTTCAGCTGGAAAATGATGCATCAAGTATTAGATATGGAAAATTTGAAACAAAAATTCAATTATTTCTGAAGTCAGATATTTCATGATCTATGAACATCATGAAAGATGAATATACCATAACATTTGAAACTTTTCAACAATCTGAAATCTAAAGCTTAGAGATATAGACATGAATTCATCCATCTGAGAGCCACTTCAAACCGAACTGGAAACTCTCAGAATTTAGTTGCAACACAGCAAATTCCTATGTTGACATGGGGATACATGTATATGCATTGTTATTATATGTGCCAAATCTCTTGCACGAAAGCTGAAGAGCATTATGAACTGGACCAATCCAATTCTACTGATCTGTACAAGACTTGGTGTCACGAAGTCGAAGATGAAAGGTATCTTTCACTGCGGTAACATACATGTAAATAGACAGATTCAAGTTCGCCAAAACCTTTGATGTTGGGAACCTGGTCTATCTAACTAGTGTTATATAGCCATTTGAACAGTGTATGGAAGTCTCAATGTTTGGAAGTCTTTAGGGAAATATCAAACACGTTCTTTCTCAAAACGTTTTTGTGCAATATCAAGTTCGTCTCAGCTCACAAAAGTCTCCCCCTCCCCTTTCAATCTGGCTAAAAGTAGGATGCGTTTGCCGTGCAAGTGCTGATTTTGCGCCTGCTTTGCAATACACATATATCATATGACTTACAAGCATCGCTTCTTTGTGTAGAAGACACTTTTATGTCTAGAGATATAGAGACAGAAAAACTTACTGATCGATAAAGATAAGTGGCAGCGATGTAGATGGCTGCATATGTCGTCTTCTGGTTGCTTAAGAGTACAAATGGTGTCTTATTTCAATGTTAATTCGTTGGTCAGCTGTAACAAACCTCTAATCAGCTGCAGAAAAGGGCACCAGTTGCTGGGTGGGTGGTGACAATAGACCGATCATGTAGCCCCGCCCACCTCCACATCAAACGTAGAAATGCAAATATTTGACGCCGACATGCAGCCGATCTCTCATTGGTCAAGCCTCTAATTAATTGGTAGTGCACAAATTTGAATGCCTTGCAGCTAATTGGTCGAATTGCGAATTTTGATTGACTGCCAGAAACATTCATTGCATCAAAGGCTCAAAATTAATTTCTTTGGTGAACTGTTAGCCATCCTGGTATGTTCACCTTGTTCACACCTCCTGGGACAGGTATTAAGGCAGACCAGCAATAACTCATTATGTAATTATGCAAATGATATAAATGGTGGGGATTTCATGCTTGCAGGATTTAGCAGATAAAAATGTGGACATTTGACATTATTAGACATAGATCATGCAAATTAGGGCCTCATTACATAATTTATACGCCAATGCTACAATATGCTCCTTTGCTAAGATAAGAGACATTCATACTTTGAGCAACTTGTGTTTTCTTTTGTAGAGAAGATGATTAACTGATATAATTCATGCAAATGAGTTCATTATTTGCATAATAAATCAGAGACATTTTTGATGGGTCTTATGATATGTCACTCGTAACGACTAACATCAGTTGGCGAAGGTATGAGGTCGTGGAACTCTAGTCGGTCATATTGTGGGATGTGTATTGCAAGCACTGCCACATAAGGATACATTCTGGACTGACTGCTGGGAAGTATACGAGCTCTCCTCTTTTGTCCCCAACGACCTAGCCAGCCGGCTGGGATTACACAGAGCCAGGGATTGCGCAACTCCGCCAGACACGTTAGTCACGTTTTGCACGCGTGCTCAGGGACGTTTGATTGACAGTTATGGGCGTGGCTTAGAGAGGACGTAGGTACCAAGCAAAAAAGCGCCACCTCGTCATCACCGGACGTCCCGTTCGTCGATAGGTCGATTCAGTGGCGTTTTTACGGGCGTTTTTTTTTCTTTCTGAACGCAGGACGAATATCAAGTGGCCGGTTCCGGTGGTGACTAGTTGTGCCCAGTCTTTTGTTGACCGCGACCCAACAAAGTATATACACCCGGCGCACAGGCGCATAGTCCTGTCCGGTACCGGTCTATCCATTCAGCTACATTCAGCCGCAGTGCTCTGAAAATACAGCTCCCTTGCTGACGATGTTGAGAACGTCAGATGTTGTTGGATTTTAAGGTAGGCTACAACATCACGTTTAGAGATAAATAAAGAAGGCTAGCAATGGATTATGAAGCCGCCACTTTGCTGTGAACGATCACAGGAAGCTATTTTCTCGTCATGGCGCAAATATTATGGCGCAGTTGAATGGAGGACGATGGAAATTTCCAGTGGATCTGCCGAACTCAGGGTTTATGGAGGAAGCTGGTCAGGCTGACCCCGCTTTCGTGAGGCCACAAGGGCAAGGGCATGCCCTTGAAGTCGAAGAAATTGAAGACAAGGACACGTGGCTGCTGGCGTGAAGAAAAAAATGTATTTCCGGTGGTGCAACCAAACTGTTGCCCCCCTCCCCCCTTTTGTATCTTGGGGAAAGGTGAAGGCTGCCATGGCCTGGACCCCACCTGGTTGTTAATTACATTATATATGGCTTTATGAGGGGCTGTGTGAAGTATACATCATTGTGGCAGTTGAGCTGGCAATTCACCTAGAAAAAACTGCTGACTAATAACCCAGCGCAAGAACATAATTTTGAACTGAAGTGTCTACAATTGTGTGTGTGTGTGTGTGTGTGTGTATGTGTTTACGTGTGTGAATGCTTGTGTCTGTGTATATGTGTGTGCATGTGTGTGCATGTGTGTGCATGCTTGTATGTGTGTGTCATTGTGTGTGTGTGTCTGTGTGTGTTTGTAAATTGATATACATGTACATTGATTTGGTACATGTAGTCAAACCGATTCATTTGATGTGATTGATCACTTTTAATGTGATTGTGAATGCTCCAAATGTATTTTAAATACATGCACTTGTAGCAGGCAAATTCATCAACTTTGTTCCAAAACACTTCTTGAAGGTGAACAGTTTGTGTAATATATTATAAAGTTAGTGCTTACTAGAATCCTAGCTTTCTGAGAAATGTACACTGCATGATTGTGTGTATGAGTATGACTAATCATCATCATCATTGGTCAGCTGCACAGTGGGGGACTGTAAGTTTCTCCCAGTTCATTTTGTCGCTGGCCAGGTAAACAATATGAATCTGCTTTAGTGACTGTAAGTTGTCCATTGTTGTCTCCCATGCATGATGACTAAGCTTAGTACAAGTCTGTGCAAGGCAACTTTAGGCTGTCAAGCACTCTTGTGACTAACTCCTTCACCACATCTCTCAATGACTAATCCTGAAGAATGCAGAATCATGAGTCTTTTCTGTCAGAAGACACCCTGTAGTAATCAAAGAGGTTTAAACCTCCTTTGAAGTCCTTTCTGCTATGAATAAAGTCAGGAACACAGTCATGGCAGACAGACCTGACAAGGAATAGGAATACTCGACCAACTCTGGCCAAAACTGCCGACCCCACCCTTTTTTTGGTCGGCCACTGGCAAAGGATATCTGTTACAATACATCTTTGATCTGAGTCATGAAATTCAAAACAGGGTTCCTGTATTTCACACTCTGTTAACAAATGATGGCTTTGAATAGTTGATTTAAGAATGTGTAGTTTACATTGCACTTCTTTGTTCTGTTTATTGACATATCTGTGCTTAGGGGTACTGTTACATAAAATTCAGGTACAGGCTTAGGTTCGATCCAGGTCCAGAGGATCAGGTCCAAGTCCTGTATACTTGGAATTACTGTGTCTTCGACATCTCTCTACAAAATTTCCTTTTCATGTGCAATGCCAATCATATGTTAGAGCGTAATTGATAGGAGACAGTGTCCCGTCACCATCATGGCCGTGTACCTGCATGAAAACAACCTTGTCTGACAGCAGCGGTGTTTACATGGTTTTTCTCATGTTCGTTTTCTACTTAACATATTCTTAAAATTTTTTGTGTTACCTGTAGGTATGTTGATTATAGTGCTGCGTATTTAAATCCTGGACCTGATCTGGACTTGTAAAAACGCTTAGGTTCAGGTAAAAAAAAAAAAAAAGAACGAACGTCAGGAACCAGGTCTGGACTTGCGAAAATTGGGTCTTTTGTCATTGTCATGCTTGTTAATACACCAGCTCAACTACACACCATGCAGAACTATTGTTAGTATCAATTACACTCCACACTCTCCATGGTACGGCCAGGTACATATTGTAAACGCTGTGGGTCGTGTCATCATCCATGATATAGTGCAGCCTGATTGCCCCAGCCCCCTTATTTTCCAACTTTCTCATCATCTGGGACCATATATGGGCTTTTCTATGATATCCCTTCCCAGCTGAGTCATTAAACGCTTAGAAGTTAGAGTAAAACTAAACCGTTCAATTCGGGGTCAAAATGTGACAGAAATTATAAGCCATAAAGGCATATATAGACAAATAAATACCATATCAGACAGCTATTTCATGTAAATTTTTATTTCAATTTTTTGCTCAGCCATCCTATAGTTTCATTGTACCAAGCATCAAGCAAGCATGGCCAGATCCATCTTAGGACATTTCCAGGATCATGATTTAATCATCTTAGATATTGGGTCTGAGAAGCTGACTTTTTGTCAGACATGTCATTGTGCAATGATATCCACAGAGTAGAAATCTTTTTTTTTTCATTCAATTCTACCCATTGGTGCTAGTTTTGATTATATCCATTTCTGACATCTGTATTTACATGTATATGTCTACATTTTGTCCCTGCAGGTGCTGATGAGAATGGCAGAAACGCAGCGACTGAAATCCCACTTCCAACGCGACGATGAGAAGGCAGTTGCCTGTAGGAATCGGACAATCAAAAGAGACTTTGCAGAAGAGGAGGAAAAGCCTAGATAGCAGGGCCTGTCTTGTAGCGCCGGGTGGGCAGAATAGAACAGTTAAGATGGAGGAGTCCCCGTGCCTGCAACAGACTACCGACAAATGTCACAACATGCTGCTCTCCCCTAGTCTTAAGATAGAGGCCGAGGTATCATCAGACAGTGGAGCTGACGTACATTCTGATGAACAAGAGGAAAGTGGCCAGTGTCTCAGTCCCAAATCACTCGCATCACCCTCAAGTTATACCAGCCTCGCGAGCATAAGTCCAATGCCAAGTGGAGTTGATCTCAAAAGTCTACTGGATGATTCCTTTCCCCATTCCCCTAACGCAAGTCTTAACCAGGAAATCACTGAGCACACAGACAGTAGTTCAAAACCTCCGAGGAGGGCAATAGACATTCTCATTGGAGGGGAACGATTTGTTTATGGCCAGAGTAGTGGGGACACCAGCCCCCATAGTCCTTTCAGATCCTATGCAGAGAAAGGGGAGGTGCCCTCTGCAACCTCCGACACTTCAATCCATGCTGTGAGGGATGAATTAGCCAAACATTACATTAGCACCATGCAGCAAATAACACCTTTGCCGTGGAATAGCAAGTTCTTAGTCGACGTGCGAGACGTCAGTCTACATTACGAAGTCCTGCAGGAAGGAAAGAGGCCCGGTGACATGCACAGGGTCCGCCTCAAGAGATTCGAAGACGTGTTTGAGTGTAAGGGACTGCCCGGTCCAAGACGTATTTTCTTCCAGTGCATCCCAGGGGTTAGAAAGGCCACTCTGTTGAACAAAGTACCTGTAGAGTGGAGCAGGGGGCGATGGATGTTTCTAGTGGAGCGTTTCCAGTTGCTCTTCAGCATAAATCTGCTAGATGTCACTGCTGAAGATACCCTGTGGGACACCCTGAGAAGGCAGTTTCCACAGCCACTGGCAGCTGCTTCCGTTGAAAGCGTGAAAGCCTTCCTTCTCGACGAGGAAACGCAGTGGTCGACGCTGTTTCTCATCGACGGCTACGACGAACGTGCCGACATCAACGGTGACATCAGGAAGCTGATTCAGGGCAGGCTCTTCCCCGACAGTTGCGTGATCGTCTTCGCCCGTCCCGTCAACTATCCAGACCTGATGCAGTGGATGGACACAAGAGTCGAGATATCCGGTTTCTCCATTCGGAGTGCGTACAGGCTGCTTCACAACTACTTTCCAGATAACCCTCACAAGGCAGCAGGACTGATCGCAGCTCTGAAGCAGTACGAGAATGTGACTGCCGTTGACGTGAAGCGGACCTCCCTGCACATCTGGCTTCTGTGCGTCCTGTGGGACGACAACCCAAAGAAGGCGTTTCCGGAGACGATGACTCGGCTCTACAGCGAATTCTTGTCCTGCGTCATCCGTCATCACAAGGAGCTGACGAGGGAAGAACTGGACGTCGAGGCAGTCCTGAATCCGTTTGGGAAGATAGCGATGGACGGGCTTCTTGGGAAGAAAGCCATGTTCAACCTCTGTGACTTGGAACCGATTCAGGACGGCATCAACCTGTTGTTAGAGCTTGGCATCTTGAGATCGGGATCGAAGTCGCTTGACATCATGGCACCGTCAACTTTGCTCTTCTCGCACACAACGATGCAGGAGTTTGTAGCAGGAAGGTACCTTGCTACAAGACTGCCACAAGATGGTCCCCACGAGCATCTGCCCTTCAACACAGTCAAAGATGCCCTGGCGCTCGAGAATGTCATTCTGTTCGCCTGCGGTACAACAGCAAATGCGGGAAAAGTCATCCTCTCTCATCTGGCAAAGATATACGCAGATGAGCTCCGAGAGCACGAAGAAGCCTACTATGGTGAGCAGCTGCAAACTGCTGAGTTTGAAGAGTTCAGAAGCTTCATCGTCCTCTGTCTGAGGTGTCTGTATGAAAGCCCTGTCAGAAAGGAGCTGTGTCAGTGTTGCATGCTTGACTTCCTGTCCAGACGAGTGAGGTTAGATTGGATGGGGGTCCCTTCGCAGGAAAGTGTTGCCCTACAATGTTTCCTATGTCTCACAGCCACGGAGGGCACCAAAAGTGCTGTAACTGACCTTACCCTGTCATTCCACGACTACTCGCTCAAGAAACCAGAGTACCTATTCAACATTCTCCACTATGTCCCCCACTTGAAGAATCTCACTGTACATCTTGGTAGCTGTTTGGAAAAAGAATGCGAAGATTTGAGCCTTCTGGACCAGCCGCTGGGTTGTCTCCGAGAACTTTGCTCTGTCCACATAACCGGGGATGCCAGACGATTCACCGGGTTGTCCTTTGCCTTCCTGAAACCGTCCGAGAGCTTCACCAGCTTGACTATGCAAGATGTACAGTTGGGAGGGAGGTTAGCGAGGGTGGCGGCTAACTTCAAGTACCTCCCGTGCCTTACCACGATAAAGCTACAAGACTGCGGGCTGAGTGGCGAGGATGTGACAGCCATGGCTGAGTACCTGTACCACGTCCCCCTCGAAGACTTGGACGTGTCCTTCAACGAGCTTGGTAACGGAGTCTCTAACCTCGTCAACAAGCTGGTCGACCTGCCCTCGCTGAGGATCCTCCGTATGTGCGACGTGTCGCCGACGTTCAACACCATCGAGACGATTGGCAAGGCGCTCGAACACATGAAGCAACTTGAGGAGCTGCACCTTGCTCAGAATGAAGTGGACGCTTGGAACTATAGAGGGTGCTGGGAAGACCTGGTTCAGAATGTTTGCCACTTGCCCAAGCTGAGGGTGGTGGATGTCAGTCGCTGCCTGATCGGCTCCCACAACATCACGCTCCTCGTCAAGAGCCTCATCCACACCGCGGTGGAAGTCATCAACATTGCCTACAACGAAGCCACCAACGAAACCATGGAAGCCCTGGAAGAAAACCTGGTGCAGCTGCAGTACTTGAAATCTCTGAACGTCAGCGGAAACGAGATCTCCTTCCACGGCATCTACTACTTCGGCAAAGCTCTCCACCAGGCGAGGGACCTGACAAACCTCAACGTGAGCTACAACGAGCTGGCCGACGTAGCAGTTGCCGACCTGGCGGGACGACTGCACCAAGTCTCGGGCCATCTGAGAGTGTTGGACATCAGCAGTAACCCGATCTCAGAAGAGGGCTTAAAGAACTTTGCGAGCAGCATGGAACCCATGCTGGCGCTCAAACAGCTAAACATGTCGGGAGCAGGGTGGCAGTCGTTCCACCTGAGCAACGAGGCTGCGCTGGTCCTGGCGCAACTACTCGGCCGTCTGCCAAGTCTGGAGAGGCTGGAGCTGAGGTGGATCACCATGCAACTCGAGGGCTTTCAAGCTGTGGTCAGGGCAGCCATGAAGCACCCAAAGCTACAGGAACTGTGGTGAGTACCTGTGCAACATGGTGTACATGTAGATGGGAGTTTGGAGAAAGTTTGTGTAAAAAGCATTAGTGACTTCCTGTTGGTCTAAATCAATTTGTAATAAGGTTATGCTATTCATTGTACACATAGCCTGAGTGTTTTATTTGATAAAATTAAGATCTTGATCGTTCACTTTGTCATGTAAAATGCTGGTCAATTAAAATCTACTGGATGAAAGGTAAATTTTTTAAAGTATTTGTGTCACAAATGACACTGAAATACAACAGTTCCTGATTTACAAGCAACCATCAGAAAAGTGCACATTCAAGTATTGTTAAATGAACAAAAAGTTTTGTACAAAATACATCTATACACCCTTCTGATGTTATATATATATTGAACATCGATTCTTACAAATCATACTTCCAGTTCTTGATTAAACACGGCAGTCGGTTCAGAACCTGGTGCCACGACTCTTGGAAACGTTCTTTTTAGAAGCACAAAAGCAAACAAAACTGGAAACTCGTAATTGTATGTAATTTATGATGATTGACTGCTTGCTTCTTAAAAGAATGTTTTTAAGTGTGACGGTACCAGGTTCCGAACCAACTGCTGTGTTTATTTTGACGTCGTGAGTTACAAAAATTTAATTACCTGGCGGCTGGAATGAAGAAGTGGAAGTATGATTTGTAAGATTCTATCGATGTTCAATAACATCAGAATGGTGTATATTTTGTACAAACGTCTTTGTTCGTTGAACAATATTTATGATGGTTGCTTGTAATAAGAAACTGTTGTATTCTATTGTCATGGATGACACACGCACTTTAAGATTATGTGTAGGTTCTGTAATGCTATATTTCTTACCTCCCCTTCCAATTTGTATTTTACAAGATTTTATACGACTTAAAGAGGTTAGTGACATAGTCTACAAAACCCATAAACCTGGAAGTGTCCAACTCAAAAAGTTTTGTAGGTAACCCTTGTTCCTCCTACATGTACATTTGTAGGTTTCCCAGCAAGCAGCAAGCAAGCAGGCTTGAAGAAGTATTTTGAACAGTGATAATATGTGTCCATTCTAGAAACCACCCGTATAACAAAAATGAAAAAAAACCCACAAGCTGTTTGGGGGCCATAACTTACCGGGGTACTGCACTTCTTTACTAGTACATCACAAGCTACCTGCCAACAAAAAAATCAATAGCACATCCAGGTCAAAAGATAGAAAAAACTGAAGTTCTGCTGCAGTACCAAGGTCACATACTAGGGGGCTAGTCTATCTTGAGAGGGCCTCAATACTTTTTGATGTGGTGGTCTTATAGCATATACCTGGCAGCATCATATGACAGTAGATGTTACTGCCAGTATGTTTGTAAGGCATTTTTGTGTCTTGCATTTCATGATTTCTCAATATTACATAATATTAGCATTTGCATCATAGGCAATGATGTATAACTCATCAATATGCCCCTGTCTCTCCCCACAGGTACTGCAGGGAGAAAGTCCCTCGGGGAACTGAAGCCTTGGTTGTCGAGGCAAAAAAGCTACTGCACTTTGAAGATGCAAACTGAAGGTCTTTTTTTTCTCATTTCTCCAAATTCCTCAGGATAGGCAACTATTAACAACTATCATGTTTGAAATGAACAACATATAGTGCTGAAATGTGACTCTAGTTAGTGACTAGAAAAGTGTGTTGTGAGTTTAATTAAAGAAACTGACAATCATTCAGAAGCCAACTACATTCTGGTTTGTGTAAGGTGTATCCAGATGTTGCTACGCATTAAGATTTTAGACTTGCTTTATAGTGGGATGTCTTCGGTTGAATGTAAGGTAGACTTACAACTTGTCTTCAGTATTGCACTTAGTCTTACTCCAATGTGCACAAACAATGTAAATGTGGTTTATCGTTATGTGGTATTCTAAAGACAATGCTGTCCTAGCGTTAGTGTGCGAAGTCTTCCAAAATTCGCAGTTTTCAGGCAGTTTTAAGAATTTTTGATTATCGGAGGTGGAAATGTATTATTCTATTATGCACCATTGTGGTATTTATGCCGTCTAATTAAATCTAATTGCAGTAAAATGGAACAGAATCAATGAAGTAGTAGCCATAATTTATTTGAATTAATATATAAGTTCCATAATCATTGTTATTGATGATTCATAATGAAGATGTTGTAGATAGTTAAGCACCCAAAGCTGCAGTAACTTTTGTCAGATAGCACAAGTTTGACATTTAAATCATGCAGTTAAATTGTCTACAGAAACTGAAACAAATGAATCTCAATAAAGTGTACAGTCAGTACAGTATAGATAAATGATAAGATGATGTAAATCTTTAAGACACGCGCTTCAGCAATTTAAGCGACAACTCCAAACAATGATGGACACATAAGCGTGTTTGTTTTTTTATATTGATATTGAGAAGTATGAACTATAGGGGTGGTTGTGATTCCACTCAGTACCTCATGGTAAACTTGTATGATTTTTCATCGCACATTTCATTGTTGACCTAAAACTGTGCCGACTGTTACAGAAAGAATATGAATTTAGGCTATTATCTGATTTGATTCAGTGTTATTTTTTTCATCTTACATTGCCAGCTGTAGTAGAGTTTTGATAGGATGTCTAGATAGCAATGTGTTATAAGACATAATTTCATGGTATTTTTACTTTTTTTCTGGCTCAAAGACCAGTCCACAGCTTTCACTTTTCAGTGTTCTTGCGTGTTGTATCAGTCCAAACCGGTCCGCTCTGTGTATTCATTTGTTATTTATTTGTCAATACAAGTAGTAACAATCATTTTTCTGTGTCATTATGTTTTTATTGCACTATACATGTATGTACATGTGTATGTATGCCAATTTTCACTTACGTTGTGTGGAGTAAAGCAGGAAAAAGAGGTTGGAAAACAAACTACACGAGATTCTGTCAATCTATTGTTCATCATCACTTGAAAGTTAGTGCTAGTAGAAGTCATTCTGAAACAAAGTTCAACTGTAATCTCCAACACAAAAAGGAGTGGATTGTGTAGAGACAGGGCCCCAAAAAGTTAGTTTTATATTTGATGCCAAGGGGTGTACATGATGTGTACAGATAGACAAAGGGTTACTAATATTAAGTAATTTACATTGGTCATGTGTATTAGATTTTCATTGCTAAACACAAGGAGTTTTGCTTTTATTGAAAATATAACGCCCAAAATGACTCCAAAATTTCATCACTGTCATTGGAAGAAACCTTAAAAATCATTTAATATCAATATAAACACACAGTTATTCTCCAAAAATAGCTACTCAAGCAACTGGATAAAATTTTGAAACTGACGTTTCAGACAGCATCCGCTGTCTTTTGTCAGTGACTAAGGAAAGGACCGGGAAACCTGGTTTTATACCAGATCTCTGAAAAAATACAAATGTATGTTACTAGTATTCTGTTCACAAATCAGCAAATGGCCAAGGAAATGTAGTTGCAATTTTGGCGAAGGTAATGAGACAAAGGAATGATTGGTTTCTTCAATATAACCAAGAGTTGATACATGTACCTAGCCAATAAGCATTCTTATGTTTTGGAATGTCGCTCCAATGATAGTTAACCTTGACTTGCATCACAGGATTGTACCAATATCCAATACCTGAGCTACATTTTAACCCCTTCGATGTACATAATATCGTATTTCGGTGTTTTCTGGTAAATATATATAGTGGACCAGGATAGCATGGCCATGGGCAGAAAGCACAGACAGTATCCTACAATCCCTGACACTGCTAGAGATCTCTTTTAAGTGCATACCAAATCAACACATTGTTTGCTAGGCCATCACCTACCGGCATCCAACCAGAATTATATGTACTTGACTGGTCACATCCAACATACTTGTTAGTACAACAAACTAAAGGTATTTATTACCTGCTTCTATGGTGTGTATGTACTTTTTTTATTTCACAACGTTATTAATTGATGTGTGTGTGTATGTAGGCATACATGTAGTTCAACAGGAATTACAGAATACAAAGTACTATGTGGACCATGTTAGATAACAAGTGCCTCTCATTACCTCTTGAGATTTTACTTATGTTTTGTACATGTAAATCAATCCCCATTTCAGAAAAAAATATTGACAGCAGCAAATACAATCAACACAACATTGTAACATTCCTCCAGTCATTTACATTATTGTGTTCATGTATCACAGAGCACCAAGTAACTGTATGTCTGAACTTTGGTCAAACTACATTGTGTATGTTACTCCTTATTATTAGATACAATCACATTTCTTTTTGACAGAGACAACACTTGCTATAATGTTTGGCTATTAGGTCAACTGGATTCAACTTTTGTTGTTTGGGGCTGCATTAAATGTCCTGCCTGTGGGGGGCTCAAATTTGGAACATTAAATTTCGGACTGGGGTGATCATGAAATACAGTCAAACCTGCCCGAGCAACAAGCTCTCCAAGCTGGCCACTTAGGCATGATGATTGCTTTTTCTTGGTCCCTAAAGTTTTACCCATAGACGCCCAGCGAACGACAACGTGGCTGGCTCAAATTACAACCGTGCATGACCTTCATGTGATACCTGCCCATACTGACCACATCATATTCAAGCGTCTGACCTTTCCATAATCTGTACCAGTTGTGTAGCCTCTACCAGGCTCCGCGGATGGCTGGAAAAATAGTACAAATTGGCCAAATAGAGTGAATAGCATGCTAAGGGAGTCGGCTACGGAGAGAGGGTCCAATATGGCCTCCACGGAGCCTGGTATAGGCTACCAGTTGCGGATAGAACAGAACTCACTTTGTAGTCAAGGTTGACTTGTCCAACTCTGATCCATTACGCCACACTGACTTGATTTCTGATTAAAGATGACATCCTCTGCACACCAAACCTGACAAGAGCGGGTGAAAAAAAGGTTGTGATGGGCAAAAGAAACAAAAATTATTTTGAAAACATGGTATAAAACAAAAAAATTAAAACAAGAAATCATGTACTCCTTATTCTTCAGGACTGGAGGTACATGTAGGTTGTCTTGTTTCAGATCTGAATGTTTTGACATATTCTCTGACATTTTTGTAATGATTTTTCCAGTACTTACAACCATGATAATTATTGAAAAAGTCATGATTTGAAAAGGAACAAACATCCTTGTGTATGTTTATGTCATCTACCATCAAATCAAGTCAGTGTGGCCTTACTTGGATCAAAGATATTTGTATGACTGTGTTTAATGTGGTAAAACAAAAGTAATGCCTTCATCAGCCTCCAACTGTTGAATGTATGATCGATACAATGTAAGTGCAATGCAAAATGATCATTAAATGACTTCTGCAACTCTGATTTTTGCTGGATTTTAATATCACAAATACTACCAGTAGGGATGAACACAACTGGAAATTATTATTCAAAGATTCAAATTGCCTGTATCTTCTTCAACCAAAGGTGAGCAAATACATAGAACAGTAACAATTGAACATACAGTTACAAGCAGGTCGAGTTTATTGTCAGTAAGAAGTATGAAAGCGTTTTGGCCACAACCATGTAAAAATGATTCTTGATATTGAATTAATAAGGGAATGATCAACACAAAAAAGGTGGGAAACTTGCATTTTATCAATCAATGAATCATGCATCTCCATTGCTCCATACTAGTGGAATATAAGCTCTTCGGTGAGCTAAACTGGATCAAGATCACTTTCCTTTCCTTTTACTTTATCATCGGAAAGCTTATTTATCACCCTTCACAATGATCCCATATTTAATATATGTCATGATCTTCTAATCAAAGTTTGTACACAAGAGCTGACTATGCCACTACATCACAAAACTAAAGTGCCAACTCTGTTTCTGACTTGGCCTGGTACCCATCTGCAAGGCCACCTTTTTTATAACTTCTCAAATGGGAATAAATGAGCATCCTCCTTTTGTCCCTTCTTTCCTCTGGACCGATGGGTTTTAGAACTGGTAGCCTCCTGACCAAAGTCTCTTCTCGGCCAGGACTTCTCAACATCAACAGCACGGTCAGAAGTCTCGTCACCATTGTCATCATCATCATCATCATCATCGATGTCCTCCCCTTCCTCCGATGATTTGACCTTGGACTCATTCTGGATCTGTAACACATAATTGACACAACTGTTAAAACTTCAGGCATTTTAAAGGGGGACCCCAGAAGCAGGTGTTATTTTCTTTAAGACCACTTTTTTTATTAATACAAAATCTGTACAACAAATTTTGTACAATTTCGACACAGATTAACAAGGAAATGAACCATTTCTAATCCAGTAACTAATTAGTTTCCCCCATGCAGACCCATAAGTGGGCATGATGGGAATAGTCCAGACATCAAGTATGCGTTCCTATGGGATAATTGCTTAAGATTAGGACAGGAACTTCTGGGCGGCCATGGAGGTTCGGGTGACAGATGAAGAATGGCACCCAACATAAGTCAAGTCAAGGTCGTTTTTTGGCTCCAAGCAAGTAGAGAATTACATTGTCATGGTTAAACATTCATGAACAAGTCAACTATTCGTGCACACATTTAATATAATTGCTTTTAAGATTAGATCTTAGAAACAAGTAAAGTGGAAAATGAAGTTACTAATGCTATAACTTAAATAAAGCGTAATCAATGTACCTGGAATCTTCTTTTTAAACGCTGACTGATCAGCAAGGCCTTTGTTAACTTTCTCCAGTTGTCCAAGGATCTCTTCTCTCGCTTCTCTTTCACTTTCTGCTCTCTGTTCTGCCTGTCTTCTTCCCATGCCGCTATCAGCAGGCCCTGGAAGATGTGCATGTTCATGTGTACCATCAGACAAAGCTATGGGTTAATGCCCTGACCTGAGGTGTATATGGTGACAATCATGGCCTGCTGGGCTCCTATAACCACCATGATATTAACTGTGAGGTGGCTTGTAGGAATTGAGAAGGCCTAATGTCACCACATGAAGTGTACACATACAATACAACACGGTCACCTGAGGTACCAACCAGATTGCGGGTAGGATTCCATGGGGCACTGTACCATGCTGACAGGTCCGGAACATAAGTATCAAACGTTATTGTGGCCCAGGTATGACATAAAAACATGTATGATTGATCAATCCCTTCTGGCTTTATGATAATGAATGTTTTGTACATGTCTCTGTGTTAGTGGTATAACACAAACATGATGCCAAAATGGAAACTCTAAACATTCATGAAAATCAAACCAGTTACATACCTTATGCTCCTCACACACTATGTAGCCATCTTTGACCGGATGTGACCAGCCACTGTGGAAGTCAAACCCAACCACAGCTGGGGCACAGTCAATGTCCAGCTTCCTCGCAACACGCTCTAGTCCTAGTAGGACAAAATGGTGGGAGGGGAAATCTTTGTTAGTTACTCCAAAAATAGTTACTTAAGCAGTAAGTTACTCATTGTCACTTACTTTGTAATATGAAATAAAATGTTATGAACCATTGCTGATGATCTTATTATTGAATTTATTATTCCTGGTAAAGAGGGTACCGAACACTTAAGCCCACACAGCAAGCACCATAATTACATTAAGGAGATTTGTGTCCTACGGACTCTTGTTAGAACTGGTTTTGTCTGGTCTTACCTGGGATCTGTAGATGCACAGTGCCCTGTGGCAGCATGCAGGGAAGGTACAGGTCCACATTGCCATAGTCGTTCCTGGGCACCTTACCGTCCACAGCTAGAGGCGGCATGTAGTCCTCAGTCTGCCACCTGTACAAATGGAAAGTAAACAGAGAAAATTCAACAATAAACATTGACTGCAATTTGGATGGAAATTGCTAGAGGGCTCATAAATTTATGACTTCTTCCACAGACACTCCCACATGTACATGTACAGTCTCCCAGACAAACCAATCGTGGATTAAAACCTGAAAATGTGTTAAAAGTGTAAAAATCACAAAGCAGTAGACATACAGACATGTAGGTAATTGAAAGCAATGATAAGTGTACTAGTACTATACACACCAACCAACCAACCAACAAATAAACAACCCAATGCTAGTACTGTACATGTATAATTTGTAGGGGTTGCAAAAGAACAAAAGAAAGTGCAAGTACAAACAGAGCTACAGTCGGTTCATCAGCGTTTCCAGTTGTAAAAATTCCTTGGCGTTCCATCTTCCTCTTCAGCCAGTTGGGGTTGTTGTGTTTGACCATCTTGTACGGCACCTCCCCTGATCTGACCACTCGTGCCTCCTGTAGCCACTTGTCACGGGTGTGAAGCTGGTGAACACACTCCCTGTACAGGTCAGTAAAACATTTGTTAGTCTGTTAGTCTGTCTTCTTCATTGATGTTGTCCATCTATCTCGAGATCTTAAAGAAGCACTAAACTGCAGAAGTGTTGTTATTTTCCAATAGTAGGTTATGTATCAATGAATACAGTCAACTCTATGCAGAATTCCACTTGTGGTGAATTACATGTAGTAAGTATTTTGTGAAACAAAATGATACTAACTAATCCCATGTAGACCCTACCCATCCATTCCGGGTAGTATTCGTTTCAGATAGCATCTGCTATCTTTCGTCAGTGACTAAAGAAAGATCTGGTAGAACTAGGTTTTATACCAAAACTCTGAATAGACATGTTAATGAAGTGAAGACAATTTCAGATGGTTCAATAGAAAAGTAAGTTAAGACAAGGTTGTATGCTAATGAATCAATAAGCTGTTGTTTTAGGAGCTAATGTTAATGGGGTTTATAATTACTTGGGTACAGGTGTCTTTCTGGACATTTTTCTGGGACACCCTGTGAGTGTAAATTTGATTTCACAGCACCTTGCATAGACAGGCTCTCCCTTGCAGTATCCCAGCACAGCTGCAGTCTCTGGGTAGATAGCATCATACTTCAGCAGGTGCCTCCGCAGGGCGTACAAAGGGTGGTCCTTGAATTCCCCTATGGTGGTTGGAAGAGGCTTCTGCAGAAGTTTGCTGTGTAGCTCAATGTCTTCCTTCTTGCTCCTGAATAAGAACAGGAAGTCATGAACATCAGTCAGGGAAAGTGTGGCGGCAAGATTGTACATTTTGTATGGAATTTTGAGTAAGTCGAGAAATGACAGGTCAAAATTACTTTAGTCCTAGTTTTTGGCGTTTTAAAGTCAGCCATTGCTTTTGCAATTTAATTTCACTTGAGTAAGAATGTTACTCGTTGACTTGCACATTTTGATTGTGGTAGCATCAGCACAATTCCACCCATCTGATATTGTGTACCATCAATTTGTTTTTCCTGTTGGCTATTTTGAGTTCAGACCTGTAAGCTAATAGATGCTTTTTGTTTAAGTAATTAGATAGCGCAGGGCTTTTTCTATAAAAATTTAATAAGAGGGAGCACACACAGGCAAGGGAGCGAATTCTATCTATTTATGGAAGAATTGATTGTTGAGTGAAGGCTGTATGCTGGATATTAAGCTAGAATCTGAATTCCACAAGAGGGTGCTGGGCTGAAACAAGAGGGCGCAGCGCCCCTCTTTCCTGATTTAGATGAATCCCTGGATGCTTTTCCTTTCGTATTTCGATAATAGATAAAAAGTTTGGCTAAATGAAGATTAATTCATTGCTGATATACGTACCTGTCCTTATCAGACGATGAGTACAGTCCGAGCGTATCTGTCCACCAAGTGCCCCACCGATCCTCCCTCAGCAGGCGTGTAGACGTCATCCATCCCGCCGCGTAACGCTTGGTAACGTCCTTCACGCTGCCTTCAGTGTCCACCCCAACGACGTACGCCATCGGTCGGGTCACCCGCTGTTCCAACACCTCTGGCCTGTCCACCAGACCACTGACCACATCCACTGTCACCCATCTCTCCTCATCTGCTAAGTACACCTCTACCCACTCGTTACAGATTTCTGAATCTTCACCGGTCAGTTCTACCACGCTTTCGTCTGAATCTTCAGAGATGATCTTTCTGCTAGGCTGCTGGTTTGGCTTGCCTGGTTTCTTCTTGGTCCTGAGTTTCGATACGTCGATGATTTCAAGATCGCTGTCGTCTGATGAAATGCTTATCTCTTCGACTTTCAACACGTCAGACTCTCTAGATGAAGAATCCTTCACATCTGTACTGGATTCAGGAACATAGTCTGAATCATCGCTCTCTTCATTGTCAGATTCTGACACTTCGACCATTGGCTTTGTCTTGGATGCACGTCTCCTTGGTCTTGAATTCTTTGTTTTCTGCTGCCTCCTTGAAGGCGGATCGGATGTCTTCCCTGACGAACGTTCCGTGCTCGAGTCATCTGAAGATTCAGTCATTTTTCTTCTTTTCCCTGGCTTGGCTTGTTTTGCATTTTTAGTCTGCTTCGCAGACTTAGAAGCTTGAGTTTTTGAAGTGCCTCCTCTGGACTTTGGTGCAGACTTTGATGTCTTCTTTTGTGCAGACGTATTCCGCTTGGACTTTGATGGGGATGACTCTTTTAGAGGGATAGGCTGTAAACGTCCAACAACACAAAAGAAACATATACATTTAAGAATGCTGCAAGAGATAAATGAACTTTAACTATTCACCTTGTAGTGCCTAGTGGCACATAGGGCAGCAAGTTTCCTTGCTCTTTCAATATAGGGTACATTTTGTATATTTTTTACAGGGAGTGGTCGCTCAGCCCTTCCCGTGCTGGAGGCACCTCCTCAAACACAGGATCCCCATTTTATGTCCCTTGCGAAAGATGAGTGCACCCCAACCGAGATGCCCTGCCTAGGATTGAACCGAGGTCTCCAAGCTATCAACTAATTGGAACCAGGAGCTCAACTGTGAGGCTGCTAACAGTTGAGCTACAGGGACATCCCTACTACATGTATGTATCACTCTTGTGACATTGAATCTAATACTCACCTGTAAGGAGATGACCAGTCGTGTGTCCAGCTGTAACATCCTCAGGACCACGATTAACAGCCAGACCAGCTCGTTCTCAGATCTCACCGTCCCTTCCTGTAGTCTCCTTCCAAGCGTTGCTACCGCACAGTTACTGTTGTCTTCACATTCTTCCTCCTCATCTAAAACCAATGGGAATTTGGACCGGAACCACTTGACCACTTTGCTCAAGAAGCCAAGATCCCACCTTCTTCTGCGAACGATTTCCGGCGGTGTCAGAGACAAAGCCAGGCCTGCCAAGTCTGTGTCGTTACATACCCTACTCCTGTACAGTGCACAGGCCAGCAGTGTTAACAGGTGCGCTTTGTGAAGGCTCTCTCTCTGCTCTTTACTAATCCTTCGAATCTGTCGTTTGATGTAACCGCTCCAATCAAACTGCTTCTTCTTCTTTTTGAACAATCCAGGGATGGCGTCTTCTGATAGCTCGATGCTGATGTCTTGGAGTTTCTTCTCAGGGCTCTTCGTGGCTGTCTGAATTTCCTCTACTTCTTCCCATTCAAACTCACTGTCTGAGGACTCATGGGTCTCCTTAAGTCCCGCTGGATGCCTTGTTGGTGCATCAGCCATCTCTGCCCTAGTACTACTAGTACTGGCCTCTTCTTCTTCAACTTTTGCTGTATGGTGTTTCGCATCTTTGACAGATTCTTGACTTTTTGTTTTCATCTTTTTGACTTTTGAAGTTCCTGGTCCATCATCTTCAACATCATTATCTTTTACCATCAAGTCCGCTTCTTGACTTCTCTTCTTCCTTGCTCCTTTCTTGCTGTTTGTCTTTTCTTTCCCTAAAATGTCTTGTTTTGTTTCTGGTTCTTGATTTGTTTTCATCTTTTTGACCCTTGTGGTTGTTGGTCCATCATCATCAAAGTCATCATCATCGTCCTTTTCAATCCAGTCTGTTTCTTGACCCCTCGTCTTCCTTGCCGCTTTCCTCTTGTTGGTTATCCCTTTTTTGTCTTCTTTACCTATCTGTGTAGATACCCCACTGGAAGATTTTGTTGCACATCTCTTCCCCCGCCCTTTTCCTGCCACACATGTTTCCGCCTCAGAACCATTTGTCACAGTCTTCTGCTTCCTAACGCTAACAGAACTTCCGTTTCTAGATTTGTCATCATGAACTTTATTTGTTTGTTTCTTGCTCTTGTTGGAGAGGTCTTTATGGGGCATTAAGTCGGACTCTTCCAAGTTTTCCAGTACAACAACTGGAACCTTTCTGGATGTTTTGTTTCTTGATCCTGCTGCAACTGAAGTTCTCTTAACTGCAGACTTGTGATCATCAGCTGATAATGACTTTTGTTCTGATTCTGTGGACAGACATAACAAACATCATGAATTTATTATCACTTGTTACCAGCTGTAGGTGTTCTTGTTATACATGTATCTTTGAAAGACAATAACAGTGAACAAAGGAATGACAATAGAGATACACAAATCAACTTACCCATATCATGACTTAATTTGCATTAAAAATATAGGAAAATTCAAACAGAGATATACAAAATTAACTTACTCATATTAGGACTTAATTTGCATAATCAATGAGGAGATTCAATTCCAGTGTTTTCTATAAAAGGACTTTGAAACATGTAATAAATATAATCTATGGCAGGTGAAATATTCACAGATACAGATTTTACAAATAAGAGGCTAATATGCATAATTCATGCCCAAGCTTAATTCCTCAATGGAATTTGATACTCATGACATGTAAAAGTTAGTTGACATCCAACACCGAACATCGTGGCCATGCCTTGTCCAGAACACGAGATGTAAAAACCGGAAAATCAGCTGCTGTACTATAACAAGCCGCCAGGTGGCCCAAAGTCTAATAATTTTTTGAGGTCCCTACACATACCAAAATAGAACAGTCCACCCAGCCCTTCCTGAGCTGAGCTATAATATCAGGTGTATTTGCAGCCAGTGCCACAGGCAGGTACCCAATGGTAGGGTAATCGTGTTAACCAGAAGGAGGTTAAAATCAGAAGGCCTTGTTAACTAACGGAAGGAAACACACACACACACGAAAAAATATCTTCCATTTGCCATGGAGGTAGTAATACTACACTAGAGTAGATAATTTGGGGCGAAGTAAAAGGGAAAGTTTTGCACAACATGAATCAGCTCACCGCCGCCTCCGTTTTGCTCCGTCGTCCTTGTTGATCTCCGTGTTTGTCTGTTTTGCCTCCCCATTATTTCAAAGAGAGGGATTCGGGGTTTTACGGAACTAAAGCTTGAAGGTATGAAAAACGCTGCATCATTCAATCCCGAGGAAAAAGTACACAAAATACATGTGTTTGTTGTATAACCTCAGCCGATGAAACCACTTCAGAATAGGGAAGCTGATATTGTTTATACGTTCTTAAAACATTTGTTATGAATCTTTAAAAAGCTGAAATTACACAAGACTATTTTAATTGTCATTTTTTGCTATCGAACAGTTTTTGAATTACAACTAGATAAAATAGTTGATACTTTTTTACCTGGCAGATAATTTTAGACCCCTAAAGAAAATAGAATCTACCAAAGCTGAAACCACTTTGCACAAGGGAGACAATAATAATAATAATATCAGGTGTATTTGCAGCCAGTGCCACAGGCAGGTACCCAATGTGTAGGGTAATGAGGCTGTTTAACGTGTTCGAGGCACCTCCTCGAGCACGGGACCCCCGTTTCTGTTCATTTATTTATTTACATGCTTTCACAAATTGATATTTTTCTAGTACCTTGCATCTTAGAACAAAATATGATTTGAAATTTCTCAACTAATATTTGCGTTCATATATTTTATAGTTGTGCAATGATACCAAAATATGTTTGGTAACAACACTCCCCCTGAAAAAATAGAATCTCTTAAGTCCCCAGGGACCTTTGAAAAATGGCGGACGAAGAGGTTTGTATTTTTTTGTCTCATATCTAAAGGATTATTACAAAATTCTTGCACACGTTTAACGTATAGTTACACGCGTATCCTTTGACGTTGGATTTTCTATTTACTCGTACATTTATTATCCTCGTATGAAGGCTGTTGTCGCACTGTGCTCCGAGGCCGAGGGATACCGGTTTGCGGCGAAATCACCACAAAACGTTAACGTTACCTGATAAAACACGTGCGAGCCAGCAAACGTTGTTAAGCTCAACCATAGCGCGACAGTTTTCATAAACAAAACTAAACAAGAGTTAAGTTCATTTAATCTAATCTAATAACGTGAATAGTAAAATTAACCTCGCACCACATGGGGTAATTGTCAGGGTGTTCGGCCCAGAGGTCCTGGGTTCGAATCCCTTGACACTGCTGACAATCTGACATGCCCCGACGTTATGCCCATGGGAAAGGCACGTAACACAATTTCCTCACTTCACTCAGGTGAAAATGAGTACCTAGCTTCGGTAAGGGGCGTCCCTCAGATAAGACATCAAATGGGGGTACTGTGTAGGCTGTGTACCTTTTCATTGTATGGGGGTCCTGTGTAGCGCTGTACCTAAACAAGAATTCAGGTACACTGGCAGTTTAGGTTCGGACCTGTACTTGTACCTTAACAAATTTGGTCAATTATCTGTAAGTAAACATGTAGTCAACTTTTAGTTGCCAATTGTCATCTTTGAGGATTTACGTATGTAAATCTCAAAATAAGTCTATTGGCAAGTTTTCTTAATTTTCAACTGTGTAGTGTAAGGTTATCAAAACTGTAATCTTTGAGACAGGATTTACTTAAAATTGTGTCCACCGATGCTTTAGTTTGTGGTAGGCCAATTGTATTTGTAAGCTCCTCGCAATTCAGCCCCTGGCTTTGAAGAGAGTAACTTAGTTGGCCCACCCAATAATGATAACAATAACAAAAAAGGCGTGGGAGTCTGCAATGGAGGCTATAGCTAGTCCCTCGTACTTGTAGGTAAATTTCAAATGAGTTTGTACCTATCTGATGATGATAACTTGTATTTCTACAGCAACCGCAGACAGCAGTAGTTGAAGAGCCGCTGGACCTGATTCGCCTCAGCCTGGATGAGAGAATTTATGTGAAGATGCGGAATGACAGAGAACTGAGGGGAAGGCTTCATGTAAGAATGATTTTTTTTTTAAATATCATGTTAGCCACACTATCCTGACAAAATCGTGCTTCTAGCGGCCGGCACGACTGTAACCACTCCATAGGGTGGGCATCATTAACCTCTGCCGGAGAGCTTGTGTAAACACAGACTATTAGCCACACATTCACCTACTTTATGTCTTATGTCAGGCTATTTGTTGCTCAACTGTTGACTCATTATCCCAACATCAATATCATAGTTGCATTATAATCTGCATGGATATCAGACAACAGGAAGTAATCTGCATATATTCTCTTCTTTTCCAGGCATACGATCAACATTTGAACATGATCCTTGGGGATGTGGAGGAGACAGTCACAACAGTGGAGATAGACGAGGAAACATATGAGGAAATATACAAAGTGAGAAAATCATACTTTCATAGGTAGTACGCTACACAATGCTCAAAAGTCCACTATCATATGCAGGTTTCCTTAACCCTTAAAGCACGATGAGCCATCAGGGCTGACTTGCAGCCTTCCACCCGATGCGCCACCAGGGATGGCTCAACTGGCTTGGGTTTCGGTATTCTCCGGTGACCCTCGGCTAAGGTCGGATACAGCCTCATTAGCATGCGTCAGGGGAAGCCCAAATCTGACGGAAGATCCCAAGTGTGTTTGGGAAGTTTTTGCCGTGTTTTTTTAGCTCAAAATCACAATTTTTCGATGTCCGAGTCGGATGAAGAACCCAGAAGGAATGTTGGCACAACTGAGGAAGGGATTGGCGATGTTTCTAGCATCAGAAGAGACAGTAAATTGATAAAAACTTCGGCATTTTGAAGGCTCAGAGCCGGCCCTATGCTAGGTAACAGTGCTACAAACCTTTGTTTTCTTTCTTTGCCATGAAAAAATCGAGTGGATGGGGGTTTATTGTAATTGAGTGAGGGTCATGATTGTCTGAAATTTTTTGTCAACTTTTTGATCCAGCCAAATCTGTGCTTCATGTTTGTTTACTTCGCCAATGGGGAGGGGGGCATGTTTTGACATGTATTTACAGGTTTGCGATTGCAAAGCCTATTCTGGCTTCCCTCCAAATCATTTTTGGGGAAATTTTCCTGGACAAACAGTAGAGGAACACTGATGAAGCCCATCATTTTACAAGTGGCCAAGGCTTTAGGTACTATCTTTGCTAGCAAGAATAAAACAGTTAACAGTTACTTACATACACTGTTTGATGTTTCTATTGCTTCAGGAAGAATAGCAAGGCAGTTAAGAATAGTTTTCTGTGACTTTCAAAGTGATTCTAGACTTTTTGGGTGATGTCATATACATTTCAAATATTTTTTGATACTTAACGAAGACCTTTTTTCTGTCTTTTTTGTGCAGTATCATTACTTACAAACCAGATACAGTCTTTTTCTTGTTATTTTCATATTCTACAGGTTCTCAGCTTTCCAGAAATGTATAGTTTTACCTATCTAGCATTAATATTAAGCACTTTACAGCCCCGAAACAATTCCTAGGTGGGGGCACCTGAAACCCGAAAATTTTAGTTACGATTCCTGTATGCACGTGAAAATTTTATCCCGTCCTTTAAGGGTTAATATAGTAAGTTATATTGGTAGTCAGTATTGCCCTGAGGAAGGTGACAGAAGGTCACCAAAACGTCGGTATTGAATACAACACTTGGTTGTACACAAAGAAATTTGTTATCCAGTGACTTACCAACCCAATGAAACTGTTCGCGAACATTGTAACTCTACTTGCATTTATGACTTACAAACCTGATGAAATTGCTCACGGAATGTTGACGTTCCATTCTGTTCTTTTTTCCAGACCACCAAGCGAAACATTCCCATGCTGTTCGTCCGAGGAGACGGTGTCATCCTTGTAGCACCACCGCTCAGATCTGGAGCTTTCTAGTCAAAACGATAAAACGATATCTACATTTTGTATGGCAACTTGCACCTAGGAAGACACAAGATACTCTTTTGTAAAGAACATTCTTTTGCCACATGCTATTGGTGGACCAGTATTTCTTTATTTACAATATCCTGTTCATTTCCTTCCATTTTGAGAAGTAACTTTTGTGGTCGCATCATCAGCCTCCATCTATCTTGCGGTTGTATACATGTAGCTTTTCATAAAGTCATATAAGTTGACCGGTGCGCGGCACATGCATGATAAAATGCTGGAGGAAGTCAATTGACTATGTGGAGTAACTACTATGTGTATGGTTACATACCATGAACATATACATTGTATGTATTTAGCCACTGTCTGAATGTCATATTCAAAAGGAATATGTTTCAAAAGATGCTTTTGACTAAGTATATGATGGTTTGATATTCGACCTTATGTTTTATTGTTTTGTTTTGTTTTTAAAGGGATCCTGATACATAAACAGGCCTGTGAAATACTTGTTATCGACACTGATGAAGATTTATATATGAGACCCAAAAAGTGCCCAATATTTGTCCAGGGAAATCTGATGATGTGATCATTTTTTCATTGACAGTGACTGAAATAAGCCTGTCATTAACAAATACATGTAGTGGGAAAGGCTTGTCCGTATTATCGTAAATAGTAGGTTTGGTTTAGTTATTACCTTCGCCAAGAACAACATTATGTTTTTGAAAGCATTCGTATCAGTGTCGTGTGTGTAGTGGTGTTTCTTCTCTCTCCCCTAACATTACAATATCTTATTTCTTACTGGGTGTCGCTCTCGTAGTACTGATCACAATGGCTTGAATTTTGTCAGTCATTCCTAAAAGGCTTTATACAGTACTTATAATTATGCCCTGGAATTTGAGTTGTACTTCTTATTTCTTGGTGAGGAGCAGAACTTATTGGTCACCCCTCTAATTGTGCATCTACATAGTAAGGACATACTGTACAGACCATGTCTGTACATGTGTATGACTATAGTGGGACATGAATGTATAGGTCCATTCCACACACTGTAGGTGGGCTCTAATGTGTGCTAAGCCTTTTTGTAATGCTGTGTGGATGGCAAAAAGACGATGAACACACTTTAAATTTTGTGAAGAATTCTATATTGACACACCCCTTTCTACAAAGAAATCCTCTAAGATGGCCTAAATCCACAAACAATTATACACCAGTAATATTGAGCTTACTTCTCTATTATTCAAATCCAGATATACATGAGCTTCGTTGATGAAGGTTAGACATCCAGGTAATAAAATACGCCGAAAATAATTACTCAAGCAACTGGATAAAATTTTGAAACAGTCAAAGTGACTGTTTCAAAATTTTATCCAGTTGCTTGAGTAACTTTTTGGCATACATGAGCTTCCTTTAAATTCACATTTGTAGTTTCTGCTATTTATGACAGTGTACTGTTCTTCATACTTATATAAAACAGACTCATCTATTTACACCAAAGTTACCTGCATGTACAATTTGTACATAAATATACGTATGTACGGCTTGTAGTATGAGTTTTGGAAGAACTCAGCAAGGAGGTTAAAATAAGACCTCCTTGAACTCAGTAACACATTTTTTGCTGTTTCCTTTTCGCTTGTGTAAGAACAGATTTTCACTGAACTCTGCAAAACGTAACATTGGTACACTGCTAAGGCGTAGGAAAAGAAATGCTGTGTTTTCGGTTACATGACCGGTCCTAGCCTATTTTTGATCGACTGACTGTTGGCAAGGGACATGACATGAGTGATGCACCAAAAGAAAACTGGACTAAAAAGAAAGCCCAACAAAAATGCCTAAAAAACAGCCAGAGCCAAACATCTGCTTGGAGAGTATAATTAAGGATTGTTCTGGATGAAATCTAAAAAAAGAAGAGGAACCCTAACTTTGTCAGGACCATAATTGGAAACACAACACTCATTTTCCTAGGCCTAAACTACATGTACAACTATGGGTTCTGTCACTAAAATGCAGATATGATGTGGGCAGTTCATTGTACATTTGGAAGTTCATGCATATCGGATCTAGCAAAGGCTGTATAATATGCCATAACCTGTACATTACAGGTGGTAAACCTATCAGAAAAAATACTGTAATAGTGGAATTATATATGAGGATTGTCTATTCATCAATTACACCTTAAATTTGAATAATCCAGAAATCATGTAGCAACAAATGCAGTAAAGCAAGACATTCTGTGTAAATAGCAAAGATATTCATATCAGCAAATTCCATTCACAGCAACAGAAAACTGTTCATAAATTCTGAAGGAATGTATACTGTAAATCTTAAAACATTTAGTGGTTTTTAAATTTGCAGTTTTTGTGGTCATTTCTCAGCTTTTCCATTGTGTTGCTACTACTTTTTCTAACTGCAAGGTACATGAAGTCAACCCTAACTTGATTTTCACTGTGATGCAAAATAAAGGTGCCACGAACATTAAAGAATTCACGGTAATAACAGCACCTTATAAGAGCTAGCCGGGATGCCATCATAGAGTATGGGAGCAGCAGAAGACTAACTAGGATGGCACCCAGGCCACCTAAGACTTAGTAAGACCAAGGCTCAACACAATATAATATCCCCAGCTAGCCTCCTTTGCAGACTTCTAGCAGTGCTGGCATTTCTTGGGGGTGCAGAAACTATCCCATCAGCATTTAGAGACTCTGGCCCATGTTGAAAACTGCGAATCAGCACTCCCCTCACAAATGAAAGCCAGCCCTCCTAGAAGTCTATGAAAGAGGCTTGTCCCCATGCAGGCCGGGAATATAAAGGTAGCTCGTGATTGAATTTATCACGATGATTGTACAACTGATTGATGGTAAATGCATAAAGATGACAACTCACAAATTAAACCAGCCTTTGCTGAGTGTACATGTATCTCTAGCTTAAAGAAATCATAATTTTACGGTTGAATTATGGAAACCCTTACCAAGCATGAAACTTAACTGATAAATCTGAGCTTAAGTGCCAGGGCTGTCTCCAGGACCCATCCCGCCGTTCCAGGACGGAAAATTGCTTGTTGGGACGGAAATAAACTTCACCCCATCCATTAGAAAATCATGACATGAACTTGGTGAAAATGTATTCTCATTGATAGATCTAAGCTTAGAATGACAGATTTCACGATAAAAATTAACAACATGGGCTCCCAACCAATGAGTGAGATGGAAACAAATTTAAAGCTGGAGACAGCCCTGGCAAGTGCAAAGTAAAACTTGCAATGTAATCATGATGTTCTTTTGAATTAGCCCTTAAATCACTCTTTCTGATACTGAAAGATCAAGATCCACTTATACTAAAAGTTACAGGTTGGAAAAACAGAAAACACACGCAGAAAACACAGATCTATGAAATAATAGAAATTGCACACGTTCATATCAACTAGACCCAGTACCATGTTTCACCAAAATATATACAAACAGAAAGAGGATAGTCTCTCTTTAAATCTCTGAATATATTAAAGTCATGCAATACAATAGAATAGCAGCTCCTCTGTGTTGAGAGACAATTGCATAGGTAACAACCACCTGACAAATAACTACCTGTAACTTAAAGACAGAAAATATATACATAATACCCCTGCAGTAAAACACAGGCAATAGGTCATATTCCAGATAACATAACATGTGGGTAATGCAAGGGCGCAATTAGCACAACAACTTGTGCACTGTTTCTGTTGTCATGGCAATGATTTGCGTTAAACAATTTTCGATTGTTCACAGGTTGGCAGAAAGAGTGGTTCAGCCCAGACGTCTGAAATAGCTTGTTGGAATATATGGAAACATACCATTTGGCTTGCAATTCTATCACTTTCTGCCAGGGGTCATTACCACAAGCAGGAAAGATCAGACTGCTTTTTCCACCTCTATCATATATAACCAGACTGGAAAGCTTTTTCCACAGTTCACACTGGACCTCTCTTTCTGTCAACCCCATTGTTACCAGCATATGAAAGGATCTGGAATATGACCTAGTATAGAGTGTGCGCTGTTCACTAAACAAAGTTCACTATCCTAAAAAAATTTTACTGTGTTTTCCTGGCTTGGGATCTAGCCAGTCAAACCCAAAATCTAGTGGCCATACAGATTTAAAGTCTTACACTTTTGAAAGGTGACTTTCACGAACTCCTCAGAAAAGGCCAGTAACACACGTGCAGAAAAAGAGGCCAAGTCAGCAATTCAGCAATGAGAAACATTGAAATGTGAGGAGAGTGAACCACAGACATGTCCCCATAAAAGGATTAAGGAACACAAAATGTTGAATGGGAGAGGCCAGGGCAGAAACAACTCTCAGCCAGACTTTCCATCGTAGAGTTGTCCAGGATAGAAAAGCCTGTTTTCTACTGAAGAACAAGCTTAGGAGCCAAAACTGAATATTACTTCGCCTCTCCTAAGTTTGGTGCTTTATTGTCTAATCTACACACCCTGTGTAACATACACATGGGGCATTCTTGTGGTCTTGCTTGTAGTTCTCCAGAGTTTTCCTGGACAGCCAGCCTGCAGATCACCCAGCTGGTCTCAAGGCAACAAATCCTGCAAATCATGGAAATGTCATGTCAAACCGGCCAAACTACGGTAGACTGGATGTCAGGTAAAGCCAGGCTAAGCATCAGATCTTCTCTATAATGCAATGAAAAGAAAAGTACCTACCAAAGTTTCTTGTCTAGAAGTCATTATTGCCCAGAGAAAAAGGTAATGGGTATATTTATATATACCACCCAAATGTTAGTGCCCTTTGGAAAGGCACTTAAACTTAACACAACTTTCCTCAATCCATTTAGGTGTAAAAATGGGTACATGACTTCAGTTGGGGAGATAATAGGCAGTGAAGGAGTAGGATGGGCTCTGCGTGCCCTATAGCTAGATACACTGGATGAATGACCTCAAAAAGGCCATGGGACAATCTTTTACCCAAATGTTGGCAGGTACTCTACTTTTTTTGTATACTATAAGTACATGTATATGTAACTATGAAGCTATAGCTCGATCTTGTTTGTACACAATGTACATGCAAATGTGGTTTTAAAATGACAATATCATTATGTTGTCATTAGAAGTGAGGATGACTTACAACATCAGAGTCATCATGGTAGACCCAAGTTTTGCTAGAGTGGTCCTCCTCCAACGACACATCGTCAGTCTGGTTCAGCTCCGAATACCGGTACACCTCTTGGCTGGTGAAAGATAGAGGAATCTACAGTGTCAGCTTAAAGTAATAACCATCACTGATGCAACTATATAACAACCAAAACAATCATTAACACCCTTTGATTTAATTTTGCAGTTCCAGTCTGGAGTGACCTCCCATATCTCAGCAATTTTACACTCAGATGGGCTAATACTAGATGGGTTAAAAACTGTAAGCAAAAATTACTAAGAATTACATAGTAGCCATTAATGACCCAATAGGGATAAATTCTAGTATGCATGATTATGCATAATTATACATAATTATGCATAAGGTTTCAAGGTTCCAAAAAATTATAACGTTTCAAATTTCAAGCCTTATGCATAATTATGCATGACACTCGGGACCTTAGCATGCCTAATTATGCATTACTCTTGGAACCTTATGCAAAATTCTGCATAACTTTGGCAACTTTAAACAGAAAACATAACTTTCTGGCAAAAAAGAACTTACTACTTCAGACTCTACTACAGTGTTTATTTATCTAGTTACTTACTTCTGTTTACGTCGCCACCATCTCTTTCCATAGTACACAAGGATGATGAGGAGAGCAGTAAGAATGACAGTGACAGTCAGGCCGGCCACTACTTTACCTCCAACTCCCTAGAAGTAAGCATACAATAGTTTTACACAAAGTGGACAGACCAAAAAATGTACATGCTTAAATGATAAATATCAGAACGTTTTCCTTATTATTAATAATAATTGGCCATTCATTCAACGACAGTTGTGACTTTATTTCTTGTCTTGGATCAAAGATACATGACAAGTTACTTCCTCATCACATCTAGCTATCAAGTTGAACACAGATGACCTTTCATGCTTTTAGCCTTCTGAGTTTATAGCGTGTATTTAACTCTAAAATACAGGTGACACAGTATAATTCTGAACAGTTTGATTCCAGAAAACGTAAAGAAATTCTTTTTGGGAAAACTATAACATTATCTGATACTGATGATGATCATGATACTAATAACTTAAAAGGAATTTCAAACATTGTTAATCTGATATTCAAATATGATATAGTTTGCCCAAATTATGTCTGAGGTTCACAGAATTCTGTAGAATTCTGGCTCATCTTTCAGAAATCTTCACAATTCGAAAAAACTGCCCATGTCCATGGAAACATCTAATTATTAATTTCAGACTTGATATTGACAACCTTTTGTTACAAATATACATCAGACTTGTAGATATCAATCAATTTGGTCAATCTACTTAGAAAATTTTTTGGCAGAAGTCTGAGATAACCATAGTGTCACCTGTTAAAAGTATTGACAAAAAGTACCTCTCTGTTGAAATAAGTCTTGAAGTTTGCCAGCCCGTAGCCCTCCTCAAACCTCTCCTGCTTATTGCAGCGTTCTCTCAGGTCTACCAGGGAAGTCTGGGGCGGTGTTCCACCGACACATTCGTCACCAGGAATTAGGCGATACCTGTAACATAAACCAATCATGGCCTCTTCAAACTTGCAGATTTTCGGTATGTCAGTCTAGGTAAACAGTACTGTTGGTAAGATAACAAACATGCAAATAATGGACTAATTTACATATTTAAGTATGAAAATACCACAACTCCTTAGTGGTAAATGATGGGAATTTCATACTTGTAACAAGTGTAAGTTAGTTAAAATATTCCATAAAAGTACAATGCAGACCTGCCAAGGTTGCCAAACTCTAGTTAAGTAAGGCTGTGTCTAAATTGAACTTCAGGCTCTTGAGTTTATGTGGTTTATGTGTGCCAGGGGCAAAACATATGGTCATGTACTTGATGAGTTTGGCCGATTTCTACTATTATAAAACATGTATAATCATGTACTTACCCATTACTTTTGATCTCCTGTAATTCTCCATTTTCGCAGACCTCTGGAAATTTGCTGATATAGTCCCTATCTGCTGTGCACCTGTTGTCACTGTCCCGATGGAAGCCATACTCACTACAATTCATCAGAAACATAAACGTTATCAAAACACTGCAACAGTGTCCAAAATTGCCATGCATCATCAGGACCTCAATCAAACTACCCATATGCCGAAATTCAAACAAATCCATCCAAAGGATCTTATAGCTTGAACACACAAACACAGGCAAAACCAATACTACTGCAGCTGTGAGAGGTCACTGATATCGTCGGAGTAAAAGTCAAATGTCAGACTGAAGATGAAATATGATGCTCTTTTGTTAAAAGTGCATTTCGGTTTAGCAACAGCTTGCCAAGCACACCTACATGTAGTCTTCTTGATAAGTATGTTGGGTTATTTTCCATGAGGTTTGACCCTTGAGGCTTACAACTCACTGAAGATTCCTCATTCACAGGATGCAGGTGACCTTCCAATGTGACAAATGCAATCCCTTGCATTATGTCCAAGCTGGGGCCACAGAGCAAAAACTGTCAAATCACTTAATATGTCATAGCTGTAATTGGCATCATGAGAACATACATACCATTCATAGTCAGCATCCATGCAGGTACACCGATGCTTTTCACCCTGAACCTCATAGCTGTAGCCATTCTTGCACCTGGGAAGAGAAAACAAATGATATAATTATTCAATGTCCTACATTTAAGTAAGAGTTGCACAGCATGAGCGAACCCTGGTATGATTCATACTAGATGTTTTATTTAGCATTGGATATGAATCAAACCTACATTGTGTTTTTCTTCCTCCTACGATAGGTTTCCTTCACACCCAGGAGACAGGCATCCTCCAGCCCCTCCTTATGGTACTCCTCATGGGCCAGCCACGTGTCATAGTCATCATCAGTACCTAGAGTACATAAACACACATCAGCATAAGAACCTACAGTACATAAACACACATCAGCATAAGAATCTACAGTACATAAACACACGTCATCAGTATCTACATACAGCACACAAAACACACATCAACATCAGGACTTACAACAAACACACATCGTCATCAATACCTACAGCACACACACATCAACATCAGTACTTAAGAACACAAACACACATTAACATAAGAACCTACAGCACACAAAAACACATCAACATATTAAGTTCTTTAAGAACACAAACAAACAAACAAAGTTGATTAACAATAACATAAGAACCTTCAGCCCATAAAGACACATCATCAGTATCTACATACATCACAAACATAAACATCAACAGTATCATCAGTGCCTTCAGTATAAAACACACACCTTATCCTTTTCAGTGCCTACAGCATACAAACACACATTATAGCTACCTGCATGTACCATCGTGGTACATTTGAAGTCAAGTATAACAATCATACTTACACTGTCTTGTAACAACCATTTCGAAGTCAATGACAGTGACCCTCCACTTGTGGTCATCGCGGCCGAATCCCCAGATCCCGACCTTCATGGTCTTGGCCCCTGGCTCTGTCAGCAGTCCAGTGAATACTATTTCCTCCTCAGTAAACTTGTAGTCTTTCCAACACTGGCCCTCGTCAAAGGAGTATCTGTTAAAATTATTATAACAGGCGACACTATGAATCAGGCAAGACACTCTAAACTTTGATTTTTTTTCTGAGTAGATTGACCAAATGAATTACAGACAATGCAACAAAAGGTAAATATCCAGGTAACAATGAGATGTTTTCAGGGACACTTCTGCAGAATTCTGAGAGAGTCAGCCAAAATTCCGCAGAATACTACAGTTCAGAGAGTTAAAGTCCCCGGAGTGTTTGACAACTTTACTTTCTGATATGAAGAGAAGAAGTTGAACCTAACGTATATACCTGATAGTGTTAGCCAAGCGGTCTGCAGATACGGGCACAGCAACAAGCAAACCTCCATGGTCTCCTATGGCATAGTGATGGGGACCATCCAGGGCCTAGAGGAACAAGCAGACTGGTAAATCAGGCCATGCTAAGGACAGGAATGTTAATTTTTTCTTGATGTTGGAAGGAAATTAGAGCTTAAGCAAGATTTATCTAGACTTTGATTATGCACATTAGCTCCTGATATGCATAGTTATTATTTGATATGTTAAACATCATTTAAGCTACATACCAAAAATCATGTTATTCTCTTTCAAAATTTGAAACAAAATTGGTCCCTGCAGTCAAAACATAAACCACTAGGGGGCCAAAATCTACACCACTCGCTCTCTGCCCCCAATATATTTCACTCTAACTTATACCTATGGTATGGAGTGAAATGTAATGAAAAGGTTACCTTAAACCAGTTGTAGCCACCATCGTCAGAGATGTAAACATCCGGGTTTGTTGTTTGCAGCGCATCAGACACATGACCTAGAACAAAAACAGTAAACATGATCACCCTCTTTAATTTCAACACCGGTGCCTGATTACAAAGCATCATTCTCTTTTACACATTAACTACAATACATGTATATAACATGAGCCTGCTGCTCTTTTGGCTCATATACTTGATTTTATTGTAAGTATTTAATTGCTAACCGCATCCTGATTCAGGTAACATACATTTCATTGTGACACTTATCATCAACCCCAGTGCTTGAGTTATACTCCTCCAAAGTAGTCCACAAACGAACAAACAAACAAACAAACAAACCCAACCACAAACAGCAAGAAATACATAACCTTCTTGGCTTCTGCACCTGGATTAGTTTCATGCAACCTTACCGAAACACACATTGTACACATTCATTCTTTGATAAGACAGCATCACCTACCATGGACCAGGATGAGGCCTACTGCGTTAGGTTCACTGAGTGGACCCATGGGAGCGTTGATACCCTTCACTCTGCTGTACTGATTGTGAATCTGCAGCCCACACTGGAATAGGAAACAATAATCAATAGTTACCGTACATGATGTGCAGAAATTCTGGAAGCATACAATTATTTTCTTTCTTTCATTCCAAACAGTGAGAGTTTGTGTGATATAATATAGAAACCAATATAAAAAAGATAGTTACATGTGTAAAGGTAAGTCCCATTGCATTTTTGAGGCTGTAGGGGCAATGAGTTGTTATCCAGTGTGTCTAGGGGCATGGTATTCGACGGCAGAGCCCAACCCTCTCCTTCAACTGCTTTTTACCTTCCCAACCAAAGTCAGTTACCCATTTCTACACCTGGTTGGAGTGAGTAAAGTTGTTATAAGTGCCTCTCCCAAGGGCACAACTTTGGTGGCATATCAGGGGATTTGAACCCCAGGAGCTCTGGGTTCTGGGCAAACGCCCTAACCGTGACGCCAAGAAGACGCCACTGAAACCAATGATGGCATGTAAAAGTCAGTCGGGTGTGTACAGGCTCACCTGGTCAGAGGGCTTCTCACACGACATTCCTGCTGGAGTAGGGACAGGCTGCCACACCCCTCCCCTGTCGTACGTTATCATTGTCCTGATGCTTTTGTCTGGAAAGAGAGTGACATCCGGGAATAATTCCATCAGGTTGTAAAACCACTGGATAACATTATGTTCTTCATTCACAGCCAGGATCTATATCGTCAACAGCGGAAGTTTCAGTGACCGTCTGTCACCTTCCTCAGGGCAATACCGACTGGCACTATTCCACGCTGCAGCTAGGTGTTGCTGCTAACAATGCGGTCACAAACATAAGGTATTTTGATATATGTAGTCCCAAATATACAGTATTGTGACATTGTCAAATATACATGTATAAGAGTAATCATTGCAATAAATAAGGAAGTTAAACATTGTCAGTTACTTTAGATGCTGTCCCAAACTTAACTGAGGCCATACCACCTCTCATCATGGTTCATGACATAGTTATTGCTGCTGGATGTATTGCTAGATGATTTGAAGTCAACGTACCTTTCCTAATTTGGCTGGCCAAATAGACTCCTCTGAGGGACTTGACCTTGTAGAAGTCTGTCACACTTTCAAAGTTTGGGTACTGTGTGGGCAATTGTAATAAAACATATACATTGTACATATTTTATACATATATATCACTACATAATTGATTATGCAAATTACATCATATTTAGCATACATTTAGCATACATCTTACATGCTGTTTGTATAAATGCTGGATATATGAAACATCGTGTTATTCCGAATATCTTTAGATCTGCTGCCAGTCTTATAAGTAGCATGCATAGTCTAGAGTGGTAGGCAACTTGAGTTCAATCCCGGCTGTTGTCACTAACACCAAACATGCACGCTACTGGAAATGGTTGTAGTCCTTAGGGCGGGATGCTACACCATGGTCCACTGTTCATTGTGCTTGTCGAAAAGAGCTAGGGGCATTTCCGCTGTACAAAGAACCTGTAAATACTGTACATACATGTAGCATCTGTCTTCTCCGTCATGACCAGTGGAAGATTAGCTCTTCTAATCTGAATCATTGAGCTAAACTGTTCTAAGATCACTCTCACTTCAACTTTCACTTACCAAATGTGATGTGAGCGACACAGAGAAGATGATCCCATCTGCACCTGAAGTGTAAATGGTCCCAGTTCCAGTGTCTGAAGAAAGACAACATCTTTATTAGGGTAACCATTAAGCAGTATGCAAACAAAAGAAAAACGACTTTGCTAGCAACCCCTCCCAGTGAAAATATATCATGCTCAGGACCGGTGCAATGGCCTAGTTGGTAGAGTGTTCGCCTTGTACACGGTAGGTCGTGAGTTTGAACCCCGGCCATACCAAAGACTTAAAAAATGGTACATACTGCTTTCTCTGCTTAGCACTCAGCATTTGGGAAAGAGTATATAACATACATGGTAGTTAAACACATACATCACTACCAGTGGATCAGCCCCCTGCTGTAGTGACTTGCACAAATGTGTGTGGCCCAAGGGCTATAGAAATGGAGATGGGCGCCACCCCTATGCGTCTTTTCAGGACGCCCGGGTCACTTTAACTTAACTTACTGGAACAGCAAGGAAACTTTCTGGCCTATGCGGCACTACAAGGGTCTGAACAAATAAATACAACTGAGCGCTCACCTCCTTCATCGTCCACATGCATGAACACCATTCCCTCCGACATGTCCAGGATAGAATAGAACTGGAAGGGAGTAGGATATCTTTCATTCATTGGACAGAGAATGTTACATTTTATTCATTAATATGCTAGTCTAAGAGTAAACATTGCACCTGCTAACTTTGCGGCACTTTCATGACAATCATCAATCATCATATTCCTTGAGATTCACCAAACAAAGTAGCTAAAGCTAAAAACAATGCTTAAAGTGGTTGACATTCGATTGTATAATTTCCAGAACTGCCAGTGTCACAAAACTTAATTTGCCTTACATTCAGAACATGATTCCTTGTTTACAGCTGTGTTATCGTTTTTTGCAACTGGCCAAAATCAATGGATGCATGAAAGCTGGTATGTTTCCAGCTTTAAAGTAGTTTCTGTCACACTCATTTCATTTTTGCCTATTTTCACAAATCTCACAAAATCAGGCCAAAGTTTGTACCCACCCTGTCTGGTGTTATGGAGGGCAGCTGGGCCAGTTCCCATGTCCCTCCACCATCTCTAGACACATGCATCACTCTGGTAAAGTTGTTCTGCAGAGAAACAATGATATCGGATTACATAAAACATGAGTTAGTCCAAGGGTTTCTACTTCATCAGAATCTTAGGAAAAGCATGGACAAAGGACTGGGTGCAATCAAACATTCAAAGTTGATAAATCAATCTTTATAAATCTTACCAAAAATCTAAGTGTTCACTTACTTCATTCAGCTCAATGGAAACATATAGGAACTGTCCCTGCTGACCAAAGCTGTACACATGTTCGGCCACCACTGAAAAGAATTAAAATCAAGAGGATGAGGTCTGTATGCATCTAACAGTGCTTTTACTAGACACATGATACCAGTGTGAAGTCAGTAGGAGGATAATCAGTGTGAATGTAAGTTCAGCACCAGGGACAGGACCAGTGTGAAGTCAATAGCGGGATAATTAGTGTGAATGCAAATTATGCACCAGGGACAGGATCAGAGTGAAGTCAGTAGGAGGATAATCAGTGTGAATGTAAGTTCAGGGACAGGGCCAGTGTGAAATCAGTACGAGGAAATTGGTGTGAATGTGAGTTCAGCACCAGGGACAGGACCAATGTGAAGTCAGCATGAGGATAATCAGGGTGAATGTAAGTTCAGCACCAGGGACAGGACCCATGTGAAGTCAGTATGAGGATAATCAGGGTGAATGTAAGTTCGGACCAGTGTGAAGTCAGTAGGAGGATAATCAGTGTGAATGTAAGTTCAGCACCAGGGAAACGATCAGTGTGAAGTCAGCAGAAGGATAATCGGTGTGAATGTAAGTTCAGCACCAGGGACAGGATCAGTGTGAAGTCATTGGGAGGATAATCAGTGTGAATGTAACAATAACATTGTATCTGACTAAGAACTAAAATTCCTATTTGGCAATTAACAAAAACAAATACCATGAGGTCATGAGTCAACAGCACCGGTAAGCAACTGACATCCATGTAGAATATGACGTAGCATTTTGGCTTTCGAACCAGGGTTTCATACGCGTCATGAAATCCATTGGCGTCTTACTGTCACAGCTTACAAAATTGTGGGCAATAAAAATATATTCCTAGTAGTAAATTCAAAGTTCTGATTTTTACAGTAATGTATACTGTGATGTATCTCAGCAATGAGGTTATAAATAAATAAATATTTCAGCAATACTCACCAACAAAGTTTTTTCCCAAATCAGTACTCTTCAATAGGTCATAGTTATAACTTTCCGCTGTAGCAAAATGAAGAAAATGTTAAGTTGTACATTTATTCTAAAGACTACGGATCAACTTAAAGGTACATGCTCCTCCAAGGCTGATATTTGGGACTCACACCAATTTGTGATAATTTCGGGTTTTAGTTGCACTCATGGCATAGCTGGTTAGCTGTCCCATCACCAGCAACCAACATGTCTGGGTTGTGACGGTGAAATAGCCAGTCTGATCAAGGGAAGGAAAAACCAATCCAATCTTTTCTATACCTGAATGCGGTTGTGCCCCATGGCAGAAAACAGTCAGATTGCAAGCAAACTGGTACCCGCTCATGTGTTCCCTTTTATCCCAACATGAAAAGGCTGGACTGGATTTTCCACCCCTTGACCCCACTGGATCATGTTTTTCACCATCCGGACCGGACCACTTCTTCCACCAACCCACCCCCACAAGTCCATCATACCAATGAAAGACAAAACTGGACCTACGCCTTGGGTGTTCAAGTCCCCATATTCCATAGTCATCATAGTAGTCAATGTCTGAATTCAGGTTAGACGGAGGATACATACCAGCTGTACACAAGTGGACAAACGTCAGTCAAGGAATTGGACAATCTGTGTTCGACCAGGCTTTAGTCTATAAGCTAAATAGACTTTGGCACCAAATGGTGGCCAACTACGAATGCCCACAACGACATTAACCCAGCCCTTCCTGGGATATTAGGATCCCCCTCCTAGAGATTTTAACACAAATACATTAGACTGTCTTTTGTAGTGAAAACAATTGCATATGGATTTACAGACAATTCAAAGTCACAACAAGAGTTTTTAGATAATGTTTGTAATGAGTTTGAAGTTTGAGTTTGAACTAATTTGGAAAAAAGAACATCTAAGTCACCATAGTTCTAAATTTCTTGAGCAAATGAAAATGAGATTCTGAAAGTGTTTGACTTTACTCAGTTTGTTTAATACATTTTGAAAGTAACTGCACAAAGATATCTTTATTTGGAACAATTTTCAAACATCTATGTCATTCTTTCACTGCATGAAATATTAACAACATGATGCAACGTGTATTGTTCATGTATTTCTCTATAATGAATTTCAACTGGCACTGTTAAACTGTTCACTGATTGGCTGAAACAGGCAGCCAATCACCTCTCTGTGCTTTGAATGCTCTTCTTCTGAAGAGGCATATTTTCTGCAATGGTCTATAATTATTGATACATTGTACATTGTATAGCTCAAGGAAACCTTAAGTGAACAAACCTGAAGCCATGTGCTTGGGGTCGTATGTCAGGTATATTGTGCTCTCTGTGTCATAGCTGGCAGTGCCCCTATGGAAAAAACACACAAAAATCATATAACTTATAGCATTTCTCATGGATTTTGCAAGAGAGGTCACAACTGTAACATTTGACTGATTTTGCAAAAGAAGTCACAACTGCATGTAAGCATAACACTTCTTGAAATGTCAAACATTTACTTAGAATGTAGCCTTCTGTACAGGACTCAAAATATTGGGTACAAGGGAAACTTTAGTGCAACCAAAATTGGAGCTATGCACCTAATCTTTGACTGTGGGTGCACAAATGCACATAGATATTTGTGTAGGGTTACGTACTATAAGGCACTATTGTACACTTAGTCCAGTATATGGCATAGTCTTATCAGTAATACCATTTACGTGTCAGAAAAATGATAAAATCTTTGTTATTTTACTTAGGAAGGTTTGTGATAAGGTTTTGCTGACATTCTACTTTATGTTGTGCACCTAAATTTTTCAGGTAAGTGCACCAGTGCATCTACAACATGTGTATTCCCCAAAATTACTTTCAAGCCCTGCAAGCGTGACGCTGAAAAAAAACCAAATAGTCAAGATCCTGTACCAATTGTTTATACTTTATATTGTGTATCTCTGACAGAAGCCACAATAGGTCACATACAAATGCATACATTGTGTATGATGCAAGTTATTTTACAAGATGATCATACTAAGCTAAGAGGAACTGTCATCTTGTCAAATTGACAACCTACAACTTATAGCATTGACTGATACCTACCATTTGAAGTCAGCAACATAGTCGTGCACCTTAGACCAGGTACGGCCAAAATCCTTGCTCAGGTAGAGAGAGTGCTGGAATATACAAAAATGAATTTCAAAGTTTTATGATGTAACAGATACAAGTATGAACAATTTGTATGAACGCATGTTACAAAATGTGTTTCGTCTTCTACCATTTTAGACGCACGGCATTTACAACAATACAAAAATACAACAACAAAAATCATGAAATTGAACAGTACCACCTACGTCATTTTGGGATGTGTGTGCCAGGAGATAGTCCTTGTTTTTCAGATGGAACTGTATAGTGTCCACATTAAAGTTGAGAGTGATGCCATCGAAGGTCTCCCCCCCATCTGTGGTAACATAGATCCTGGAGCCTGCACTCTCACCGTCTGACATGTACGACACGAGGAGAACCTGTCAAGACAGAAAACAGGGAATCAATCCTAAGCATAAATAGCTTGTTTTTTTAAAGAGAGTGAAGTCAAGCTATTAGCTAGCAGGGTATTGGGGCGTCTCTTAGATGCCCTAAACTAAGAAAACAGGCCCTCTCCTTTCGCAGGGGATGTCAAAACTTTTAAGCACACCCTGCTTCCCTGGTAATTACATACACATGTACATGTTTCCTCCCCACACAAACTGCGACTGTTCACATGCAAAGCTACCAGGCAATAGTTGATCCATAGAACCCCCCCGCCCCCCGCAATTTTTGGATGCCCTGTCTATAAATCCTAGCTAAAATTCCAGTGCTGAGCTTTGACTCAGCGCTTGTTTTCCAGTGCAATATTCTGCTGAGTTGACTGGCATGGAACAATTTACATAATGCAGATGTCAACTTAGTAAGTCAAACTAATTTATTTATGATATTATATATTCACTCTGTTGTTATTATTTACAATAGCTGACTGTACAGCTAGTAATGAATGACACTATAAATGCTTACTCTTCCAGGGTCTAGCAAGCTTTTGTACATTCCGTTGTCCTTCTTGATGTAGGCATTGTTGATCTTCTTACTGATGTTCTGGAAGGTTTTCCCATAGTCCGCACTGGTGGGAATAGGAACAAAAATTTAGTATGTAACACATGTACAATACCTTTTCCATGACTGATATACATGTAGAAGGATACCTCAGTTCCCTATTTCTGGCCAAATAGTCCCACAATATTGGTGAATAATTGCATCAGTTTGGAAAATCACTGGATAACAAGGGTCTTTATTCACACAAGGATCTATATACAATCAACAGCCGACGTTTCAGTGATCGTCTGTGACCTTCCTCAGGGTAATACTTACTGTTACTATACTATTATTCCACACTAGCAGCTGTATAAGTGTACAGTAGCTATGGTATGACAATACGTTTGAGACTGCATTGTTAGCAGTGACACCTAGCTGCAGTGTGAAATAGTATCAGTCAGTTATTTCCCTGCATGAGGAAGGTAATGTTCAGACAGTCACCAAAACATCAACTGTGGCTGTGTACAGATCCTGGTTATGAATAAAGAACCTTGCTATCTAGTCACTCAGTTATTTTTCGTAATGTTAATTTGTGTTTTTGCACTTTAAGGCAATAGTGGGATGGAAAGGAAAAAAATGTGGAGCTTTTATGAGCAGCTGGGATGCTGGCTAGAGTACAAAGTAGCCTAAATTTGTAGAATCTTATTGCACGACAATTGTGCATGTATGTTATCATGATTTCTCTTGTTCTCCATTGATCTAAATGTAAACCCATGGGATTAAGCCATACCTCCTCCAGAGCATTGTTGGTCCGACAAATGGTCCCCATTCATCTGTTGTAAGCACCAGCAGTACCTGCAACACAGAAAATTTAGACATTTGATTATGTGGATGACATCCTAAGGGAACTCCAAAACTGATGATGCAAGAAAAAAAAAGTTCGGCAAAAAAAAAGTTGCCTTCATTATGAAATCTACATGGTCAGGAAGGTTGAACATATTATGACACACAGAGTATGATGCGCAGACACATTACACGAATTCCTAGACATAATACCCTTGCTCCTGAAGGGTTGCCAAAAAGGAACTGTACTTACCCCATTGTTCTCTCCTGCCCATGTCATGGACACACTCAGGTTGGTCTCATTATGAAATGTAAACTGGAAAAAAAAATTATGATGTTTAAACTTAAAGATATGGCAATTCGACAATTACATAGAAAGATGCATACAGCTGCTGCAACTGATCATTGACCTATATAGTACGCCATCAAATACTGTACTGTAAAAGGAGAAATATTTGCGGTGGTTTTATGTTACCGGTGACCTCTTAACTGCAAACTTTTAAAACAACCGTAAATGTAGCATCTAGGCAAGGGGGCAATCTGTGAAGAGCCGGCAACAGAAACCTGGTTTCTCTACAGGGCCGACTCCTCAACAAATATACAATACAACTACAATACAATACAATACAATAGTATAGTTCGCACACAGTTTTGAATTGACACACTGTAAAGCGAGAAAAACGTGAACATAAAACCACAGTGAACATTTCTGCAATTACAGTAATTGCTGTTATACACTTGGGAGGCATCCCAGTGTGAATGGATGAATTACAGTATAGATGGTCTTATGTAACACGTCAGCTTGACTGCTAATTAGCATTAGGTACAAAACTGGTGTGTTATGCCTTGAGGCGATTTAAACAGCTCGACAGACAACAGAATTACAGCTATTGAATATTGTAACATAAGTCACATGTATAACGTTGGTGGGGTTTAACATTAAATCTTCCATGTTTTAAAGAATTTGACAGAGGTTTAACAGAAGTGCCAGTGGGTTTATGTAACTGCCCTCCGGGTCCAGAAAGAGGGTATACGTGTTCATGCAACTTACTCTGTAAGCAATACATGTATCAGGACTTGAAATACAGGGTGAATATGCACTTTTCTGCAACCAAAATTGGAGCTGTGCACCTAATTTTTTACTGCGGGTGCACCTAGATGTATTTGTGTAAGGTAACATACATGTATGTAAAGGTATCATAATTGTACACAAGCATATTCTTGACATTTAAATGTCAGAAAAAAAAAATCTTTCCTAGTAATAGTAGTATGTTACTTAAAGTTTAGCCATAGAATTTCCGATTCCAGCTCTGAAGAGGATCAGTAAGGTTAATGATTTTGTCTTGCTGCCATTCTACTTTATGTTGTGCACTCTTTATAAGTTGTGCACTCAAATACTAGTAGTAACAGACTTTGTACATTTCTGAAGTGAATAAAATGTATATACAATGAGTGCATTAGCCGTGGCGACTAACGAAGGGAGTTTTTGCTTGATATTACATATACTTTCCCTTCTTAGTCGTGGGGCACGACACGATTTCACTTCTACTCTAGCGACGCCGGCCTTCAAACTTGCACGCCGGGCCCGATTCTTGTTCTCCCTGAACTCCTAACACCCTTACCTGCGACGCCGGTCACTAAAACGACGCCGGAAACCCCATGTTAATCCACAACAGGGCTTGATGCGGCAGAAGTCAATGGAAAACAACATCGGGTCCGCCATTTTTGGTCTGAATTTTGAAGGAGAGGAACGTCATCGCTACGTCAGCGCTTGTACAGCCTGATTGGTCAAGCCCAGTCATTTGAGTAAACGCACCAATCAGGCTGTACAAGTGCTGACGTAGCGATGACGTTCCTCTCCTTCAAAATTCAGACCAAAAATGGCGGACCCGATGTTGTTTTCCATTGACTTCTGCCGCATCAAGCCCTGTTGTGGATTAACATGGGGTTTCCGGCGTCGTTTTAGTGACCGGCGTCGCAGGTAAGGGTTTTAGGAGTTCAGGGAGAACAAGAATCGGGCCCGGCGTGCAAGTTTGAAGGCCGGCGTCGCTAGAGTAGAAGTGAAATCGTGTCGTGCCCCACGACTAAGAAGGGAAAGTATATGTAATATCAAGCAAAAACTCCCTTCGTTAGTCGCCACGGCTATGAGTGCATATATTGTACACATGTATTAGAGTGTATGTTATACAGTGACATATGTAATTCTTTTACCAGTGTCCTAAATGAAGATGCATGATCTAAACAGTTAGTAAAAGACGATTTTTGGTATCATACACTAAGTTAGTCTATTAACGTTAAAGACATTATTCCATAGACAACATAATTCAAGTTTCAACAGAATGTTTAACCTTAATTCGTATACACTTGTTTTAAAAAGAGACATGTAAACGATACATTAGTGGTAGCATAGCTTTACATGTTTAACTGTTTTGTAAATAGTAGATTCAGTGCTCGCATAGCTTTAAATAGTTGTTTTGTTTCTCCCATCGTACAATCAGCAACATTTAATACAAGTACTAGTAATGATACTTTACCTTGATCATTTAATGTATGTAGTTAACTACTGCATTTCCCCCATTTGGGCAAAAATGTGCAAATAAAGATCAATCAATTTATTTTAGTAAACACAAGTTGGCTTACTTTCGTGGCGCCTCCCTTAACTTGTTCCGTGTAGTCGTTGTTGTCACACCTGGTTGAAGAAGACCCGTCGGGTTGGTCGGCAGCCCTCTTCTGTCGCCGTCCTAGCGGCTTCTCCGGTGTCCTCTCAACCCTTTTCATGTGCCTCACATACTCTACAGAACTCCCTGAATCGAGATTGTTCTTGGAAGGATATGACAGAGCCTCCGAACACACTACAGACAAGAAGAACACAAGGGATAGTGCCAGGACCCCAAAACTGGTCCAACCTGGGGCCGCCATGTTTTCATTCCAAGTAGTCTATACAGCAGACTCTACTACGGCTGTTCCATAAAGTCACGTTTTGCTGATTACGTACTATTGTCTTTTCCTGCCCTTTTCTGGTCATGTACTATACCATTAAAGGATAGGAGATAGAAATTATGTAGAAATCAGAAAACAGTACGCAATCGGCAGAAAATTCAACGAAGTTTCTCCGTGGTGGAGTCTGCTGAGGAGGTTATCACAGGGGCCACCTGCGTGGAAATGTCGCAAAACGTGTCGATGTCGTAAACGGGTCTGCTCTAGCTGTGCCTGCCTGTGCTTATTGGGATAACCTATAACAGAAACAGTATATATTCTTCTTTCATCGTTACCTTAAGAAGGCTATCTTTTAGGCAGCGTTTGCCTGTCTGTCTGTCTGTCTGTCTGTTCGTCACCAAGATAACTTGAGAACTGGATTGGTAACGTTAATGGTTTTATATTTGGTGTGCTAGTATAGTAGGTTGTCGGACAAAAACTGGAAATGATTAGATTTTAAGTGGACCCCGGTCGTCATTAGTTTTGGTAGTAGGTAGCTTGAGTGATGGATGACATAATCAAATGAAATCATGGAAATCAAATCCAATGCGTTACATGATAGGACTATTCAACAATGTGACATACGTAGCTGCATGCGAGAGAGGAACATGAACAGAAATAAATTATGGAAATATTCGTAGCCAGGGGCTGAATTACGAGGAGCTCACAATAAGCGGGGCCAGATCGCAAGATGAGATATATTGAGACACATTTAGAGTGTTTTCCATCATGATACTTGTCAGTAATTGTGCGTGTGCCAGATCTACCGTATCATCCGCTTGAAAATCAATTTTACAACGCCACAGGGCTAGGCATAACACGAAAAGAACGGGACACAAACTTATTTACGGATATGTAACGTTAACATATTATTTAGATAAAGGTTAGACATCCAGGTAATACGATACTCAACAAAACAGTTACTCAAGCAGTTGGTGTGTTAGCTATCTTCGCACAGAAGGTTATGCCAGTTTTGGTAACGTTTGTATGTTCGTATGTGGTTTAGCAGCAAAACTCAAGAAGCTATGGATGGATTGTCCTGAAACTTGTATTTAGGTCATGTCCTTGGTACTGCAGTAGAATTCGAAGCTCCGGTTTTCATATCTCGTGTTCTATACAAGCAATGGTCAGGATTGTGTTGTGCCATAAGTTTGGGTCCTCTACTTAAACTTAGTGAAACAAAATTATTAGGGTTTGGTAGGGGGGGGGCAATTATAAGTTTGGTAGGGGGGGGGGCAATTTTTCATGGTATGGCACCGCTATGAGGAATTGCCCCCCATACGGAATAAACTTATGTTTACGATATCTATCGTTTAATATCTTCAGACAACGGCGGAATAGCCGCTGATTGATCGCAGACACTTTTGATAAGAAAAATCTTGCCCAGACGGCCGTTTGTGAGAGTGCTGTCGTTTCACACATTGGTATTTGAATGTTAGGAACGTCGACACTGATCGGAAGTTGGGTCAAAGGTGATAGAAGATAACCCCAAAGGTCAGATGCAGGAATTGGCAGGTCAGAGTTCGTAGAACTACTCATTAATCAAACATGACAACCTAATGCTGCTATGATCTCAATTTTGTTTGACGGAGGAACATGTACCGAAGTCGCAATCCTAATGTGATCCGTGGGCATGCTCCCCCGGGAAAATTCTGAAGTCTTTCCAAATATCATCGCAATCAATCGAAGGGTTCTTAAGATATTCCGCCGGACACGCACACACACACAAAAAAAACACAAAAGGAGAAACGACCCTGCAGGTTGTCTTTTTTTTTTCAAACAGGTCCGTGTCCGACCACGGCACTTTATTTTTCCATATTAACCGCAGTAACAAAGTTAACTGTTCACAACAGTGCTTAGTAACATAGTAAGGACCTTAGCACTACGTCTACTATAGGACCATCTCCAAGAGATTGAAATTCAGGGATATTGCAGTACATGATAGTATCATGCAGGTTCACAGCAACCTGCTAGGGGGGCGGGTCAAATTTGCACCACTTCACCCTTATTCAACAACTGTCTGCCACCTTAAAATCAAGGTCGCAGTACGTCCAGGACCAAAGATACAAAGACAGAAATTCCTGCTGCAGTACCAAGGTCACCCACCAGGAAGCCCTGCATCGAGCTTGACCTTCGGGTTCACCCCACCTACCCACCTACCCAATACCATCGCATTCCATCCAGCGGTTCTTGAGATATTCACCCGGACGCGCACATCTGCACACATACAGACATTTTTCTCAGAGATAAGGCCATGTTGATTCTATGGATGACATCCACGCGCGCATCAATTTTCGTCCGTTTCCACACAAAAAAATATATATTCGACCATACTGTAAATCGGAAAAAGCCGTTGCAAAATATGACAAAAATACATGCTGTAAATTGTAAAAACATATTTCGGAAAACAGATATTAATGTCGTAAAAAGCCAAAGTCAATTCCAAAGCCAAAAAAAAAGTTTTCAAAGAACAAAACTGAAGAACCTTTATTTCGGTACACCATGCTCTGTGTGTTGAATCCTTCCAGACCACGTAGATTTTACAATGAAGGCAACTTTTTTTCCAAACTTTTTTTTTGTACTCGCACGCTCGCATCAGCTTTGGGGTCCCCAGAGGATGTAATCCATATGATCAAATCAACATGGCCGAAGTAGAGTAACCATATACTAATTACGGAGAGGGTGTGTGAAATAACAAATATGAGTGACGATTGTGTACATGGCTAGTATCAGTTCAGTAAACATCCGCCTCATATATGTACAGTCTATGGTGGCGATGTTGACGTTGTAGACTTATGTGGCTCTGTTATTGTCCAACAAAAGCATATCCAGTACAAATGTAACAGGTGCCATATTAAAGAACAGTACATCTAGAGAACCTTTTTATTGACTCAATGCTCAGCATTGAAAAGAACATATACGCATGATGAAGGGAAATTTCGACATTTTTTTCTCACGACCCACTTATCATAATAAGCCCTCGTGCTCGACCCCAAAATGTACGATCGTTCCATATGGGATGCTATCATTGTAAAAGGGTTATAAGTAAGTTTTCTATTGATATGTGAAATGTACATTATGATTATACCATCTAGAGAACAAAGGCCAATTCAAACACGAGACATAAGACTAGTCATTCAAACATCTTGTGGTTGCCAGGTTCCTCTGACAGGGCGTTGTTCTTATCTATTACTGCCGCAGGTGAATATGGGTAATAAGAAGATAGCGCTCTCCTGGACTTTAACCTTTGGTAAGGGTAAATGTGATCTATCCCGTGGGATTTTAGTTAAAAGGGTCTTCAGTCTTCACCATGCCTCTACTGCGGCAGATCCGGGGCAAGTTTCGTCTGCATCAGTTCTTCCCTCGTCATCATGATCCAGCCCGTTTCTACACAACTCCGGTAAGATGTTTAGAACGTTACAAGACTCCAATCACGTTAAGATCGCTTCACGTCAACTGAAGCCTGCTGACTTAATTGACACAACACAAGTACAGTGACTTTCGTAACGTCTTCTACAACTACTCATGCAAACAAACGTACCTACGTTCAAGTATATGGATACTTCAACATGTCGAGTTTTTACGTATCACTTACACTGCTAGTTCTAAAGTCTAAACATTCTTTGATATATTTTCCTTTTTGTGCACAGTAAGGGTATTCTCCAAGCAGAGGTTTCGGTCGAGTCAGAGAGAGACGTTAAAAATCCAAAACACTCCTACCCCACTCGACCGAAACCTCTGCTTGGGAATACAGTAAGGGTTGTCTCCTAGAATGTAGTTGAATCTATCCATAGTACATGATGACCCACCTCCATAGCGCGTTACGTAAAACTGACACTCGTACCTCAGACTGGCTGCAATCTATGACCATGCTGTGCACGCTCGTACGTATCAATTAAGGATAGGGCTGACATCGCGTTGCTCTTATACGACATGTTGACGTTTCTTTGTGAACAAAGATCCAGGCACTAAGCCATTCTCTCCTAACATCCATGATAACACTTTACGCCGGCGCCTTTCACTTAATGATTTCGATACACTGAATCTTTTCTCCGTAATATTTTTATTTCAGTGGTTGATGAACCAGGCTCCATTCCTGGTCTACCGTCTCCTCCTGTGCGTTTACAACATTGCAGTCCTGGTGCTGTACGCTGGGGGGAGTTACTGGGCCTGGAATCCCAAAGTCCTGACAACGTTAAGCTACCAGACCTACATACTGTGGACAGTTTACTCAACCTGGAGCGCGGTTGTTTGCTTTGTTTGGTACTTAAGCTCCAATAACCATCCGGTCGGTCGTCAGATAGAACCCTGTAGTCTGATGTCTCCGGATGGCTTTAACCAAGATGTCCAGGACTCATCTGACGACGTCACCGTCAGCAGCCGTCCACCAACCGATACCGAGACCTCTCCGCCGGACCCCCGCCTTCCGTGGTACCTAGCCTGGCAGTGGGTACTCTTCACCGTGCCTGCAGTCAGTGCCCCTCCGATAACCTTCGTGTTTTGGTCATTCATTAGAGCTGCGGGTCCTATAGACGGCCTTGATATTCTCATCCACGCTATGAACTGTGTCACTGTCTTCCTGGAACTGTTTATCACTGGGCTTCCCGTAAGGCTACTCCACGCGGTATATCCTATTGTCTATTTGCTGTGGTACAGTTTATTCACCGTTGTATATGTCGAAGCCGGGGGTACAGACAAATATGGGGAACACTACATATACGAAGTATTCGACTTCAGGGGGAATCTTTCACGTGCCGCTGGATTCACCGCTGCAGTGGCTTGTCTGTTTTTGGTATCTCACGCAATCATCTTTTATCTGTCCCTTCTCCGGGACAAAATATTTGTATCCACCACACAAAGCGGGTATCTTGGAAAGGCAAAATCCCAGTGATGCTTAGGTACCAATTGCGCCGATGCCCGTAGGGGGTGTAGTCCGGTGGCCGGGCCCCGAAGCCACAAATTTGTCCCGGTGGACTGCCGGGTATTCTCCAAGAAGAGGTTTTGGTCGGGGGGGTAGTAGTGGCCGGGGTTTTTTACGTTGGCCTCCGTAAAAAAACCCGGCCACTACTACCCCCCCGACCAAAACCTCTGCTTGGAGAATACTGCCGGGTACGTTAGGGCTTACCTTCCGGTGCCGCACGATTAGCGCACGGCATCTATTTGTTACAGGGTTCCGCGTTGATCAACAGTTTATATACTTTGCTTCCGCCATACGTTATTGTAACCTCATTTGACACATCACCATGTCATTCTTATATTAAAAAATAGACGTCGACGTACAAAAATATGAGCCACCTAGTGGCCGCCCTTGGTACTTAGGCAAGGGTAGGTACTAGCTTATGCGAAACGTTTTGTTTTTGTGTGGTCTTGATTGTGTGGTGACTGTTAGCTCTTGACCGTCAGAGAAAGTGGTGTAGGTTCAGTCCTCCGAGCGGCGGCTCGTTATGGAACTGCAGGATACATTGAAACCGGATAATTATAGAAAGGATGAATTGATTTTTTTGCTTAGGACACGTGGATAGCTGAATGAAAGGTGCACATGATATGATGCAGATTATGGAAATTAGAACTTAATTTGCATACGTGTGAGAACATTTCATTATAGGACTTTGAGATAAGTCATATTTATCAGTTTAGATAATTGGAACAACCTTTGATATCACCAGTTATGCAAATAAAGACACAATAGTTAGGAATAATTATTGAAACTTTCCATAATTCCTTAGTGCTACTGTATAAAGAGTTTTTTTGCTTGTAACATAGGAAATTAGTTACAGGTTAGTTAAAGCCTCAAAGGCGTAAACATCACCATGCATGGATTATGTAAATTTCGATGGCATTAGCATGATGGTTAATAGGAAGTTCGCACAAACGTTATGCTTAATTTGGATAGAAGAGACCTTCAGTGGACATAGATTATGTTATTTGCATAATTTATCAGGTACAACAAAATAAGACGTTTTCAAAAACTCTAAAAATATAATCTGCCGATGGTAAAGGAAGTAGAGTTCATGGATGACATCCTCTGCAGACACAAAATCTAATGTGATGGATGGGTACAGAAAAACAAGACCAGAGACCATAAACGCAAGTTGTAACAAGAACTGAAGCTACAAAATACGATATCACAGGAAACAAGTGTTTTATTCCTGTATTCAAGAAGTACAGAATGGGACACTAGTCCGGTAGCATAGCATATCACATATTCTATTTATTTATTTATTGATTTATTCAAACACATCCAGATACAAGAGAAAATAATAATAAAATCATGATACAAATGTGCAAGAGTGGTCGAAAGCTTGCAAGCTTATATGTTGGCCACCCAGGTAACTACGATTACAGAGTAAATGAAATCAATCAAATTAAGTGATAAATGTTACATTATGAAAATATCAATTCAAAGAATGAAACTAAACATAAGTGAAACTAAACGTAGACATAAAGATTTACACAAAAGTCAACAACTTAATACAAAAAGAGAGAACACCAAAATTCCTAACAAGGTTATAATACAAGGAACATTTACTCATAATTTAAGTAACCAAATGGAGATACTAAGTGTGGAAATACAACTGAAATTGCAAAGAAAAAGTAACCCTCCAAAAAAACAAATCCGGTAGACATATCATTGGAGTTATTTACAAAATATGCATTAATGTAGGTTTTGAATACGCCGAAGGACGGACACTCTTTTAATGACTTGCTAAAGCTGTTCCAAAGACAGAGACATACCAAGCTGGCAACCACTATGAACCACTAGTTCACTGAAATTGTACGCCTACCACAATAGTGTTGCTTCTAACGTTACAACTCCCAAACTAGGTTCACTTCTACAACAGTTACTTCACTCGTGGCTACCTCACTATCGTCAATTCTACGAATACAAGGCTACTACACGATATATAATCCCATTTTCGGTATTATCTTGTCATGTTGACCATTTGCAGAGGAAAACAAATCTGTTTTTTTTTCGTATCAGGCAAAAAGCAATGCGTGCGCTGATGTTATACAGGAATTTACCTGTTGTGGATTAAATGGAATTAGAAAAAAACAGTAAGGCTTGAGAAAAAAACGTCTTTTCCGCTTACGGTTACGTCGCACCATTTGACGGAGTATCCGCCATCTCGGGCCACACCCAACCAGGTTCTGAGCGCTGTTGAGCTCTACACGCAAACGCCTACAGCACTTAATTGTCTGGAGATTGGACATGGCATTTCACAAGTAACACCCGCTGTAAACACGTCGGAATTTTCTCATTCACAATACGCTATATATAATATCTCCTCATGCATATGAAACACTTCCGAGCCCTGCCTCACAAATAAGATTAAGACCAGTGCCCCTGTCCCTGGTGCTGAATGACACACCAACAGGACCGGTGCCCCTGCCCCTGGTGCTGGATGACACACCAACAAGACCGGTACCCCTGTCCCTGAATGATAGGCCAACAAGACTGGTGCCCCTGTCCCTGAATGACACACCAAAAAGACTGGTGCCCCTGTCCCTGAATGACACACCAACAAGACCGGTGCCCCTGTCCCTGGTGCTGAATGACATACCGACAAGACTGGTGCCCCTGAATGTGTTGCTACTTCACTAAATCGGTATACGTTTTCTTAAGCATGGCGGAATTATGCGTGTATTCGTTACGTGGATACGCGTTATATAGTTGTGCATTTTTGTCAGAGATGGACATTCTTAGATGACAGCTATTATAAACTTGTTTGACAAACTTGCAGAACAAAAACGTGTGATACATACGCTGACCGTGTATTTTTTGAAAGGAAGTAGATATAGTCGTTCTGAAACATTATATTTCGATGCTGTTCAAATAGAAAGAACACGCGAGCTAAAACAACAGCACCCAACTGAAATCTGCCCAAAAGAATCAAGAACATGTTGAGACTAGTCATGTTAACACCGTATTAATGCACACAATGATGGTTGGTTACTTCTGAGGTTCAAATGAGAATGTCATGAGCGTGTTGTTGTAGTCTTGTTGGAAACAAAGGGACGAATACGACCAACAACGATGAGGGTGTTTGCCATGTGGCAGATTTATTGATTTTAACGCGGAGTGGTTCCTGGGTGCATTCGACCGCGATTTGATGAATGGCTGTGTTGCTATTCACGGATTCCCGTAACAAGACCCGGGAACTAATGAAAATCCCTACTGGCATACATCAAACATGATAGCTAGTTCGTACATCAGGTATAGTATACGTGTGTTTGTAATGTGTTGCTTGTAAACAGTATCATGCTTTTCAACAGATTGGCGCAAACTATTGCAGTTCTGATCAACATTGCTAGGTCACGCTTTTGATCCATGAGGATGAAGCGTCTTTATAACGTAGAACGTAGCCAGTAAGGATTGCTAGGTGACGCTTTTGATCCATGAGCATAATGTTGCTTAGCCTGATTGAATCGCGCTTATAGGGGCCGCCCGGGAGGGTCATTAAAAGCCCCGGACGGTGGGAGTTTGAGTTATACAGAACAAATGTTACTACTGCAGAACATATTCTTCTGAACGCAAAAATATTCACTCAGACCTGATGTCCAAACTCAAGCAAGTGACCTGTCCTTGGTGCTGAACGCTAACTACATACAAAATCTTTTGCTCCTTTTCGGGGGACTTAATATTGGTCGATGTACATGCATCCATAAAGACTGATATCAGAAACTTTGGGGCTTGTAACGAGGCCCCGAGTGAAAATACATGGACTTGAATTCAAGCTGCAGGTGCCACTATGAAGTCGCGTAATAAGACCATAGGATAACAAATCATTGCCCTGTTTGATGAATGTACATTTGCTAAATCATTAATCATAACTTAAATTCTGACATTCATATGTTGGGGTTCACAGTTCACAGTTTGGAAGATGTATTTTGACAACTTTTATTTCGCTCTACTTCTTTAACAAATTAAGTCGGGATATGCCATCATGACTTAACAATGACCATTGTATTCTTCATCCTTGCAGTGAAAGATTAATCTACTAAACAAGGAACACATTTTCTGTAATATGATAATCATACAACATTAACTTTGTTACATATATAGAACAGGAAACATTACTGGACCTTGGAGGATGTGATGCTTCTCTTTGCTGTCCCTTTTCCTTAACTGTATACTATATCTAGATCTCCTGCCGACTAACACTGGAATCAATACAAATTATGTTGCCAAAAGGCAGCAAAAATCTTCTTCAGCAGGGATAAATTTGAGTAGTATATCATTCTATTGTTGCTGGTCCATGGTGGAGATCAAAGTACGTGCTTAAGCAGCACATGAGTCTTGCAAAAAATTACCGTGAGGCCAAAGGCTCCCCTAATGATACTGATAGTATCAGTTCCTTGTACCGTCATTCTCATCTGGCATGCGCACGCACGTGTACACTCGCGCCACGGGTAACACAGTTTCACAAACCTCCCAAGGTCCCTCAGGTAGGGTGAACTCCAAGTCTTTCCAAGCCCCTGCTGATATATCATACACATAGAGGTGTTGATCTTCCCCTGGTCTGTCAAACTCCACCAACACATGTAGCTTGCCTTTATGTGCAAAGAAAGTGGGACTGTTTGGAAGGTTTTTACAGATTGTTCGGTTTGGGTCCAACAACCCTGGAAGCTCGCGCCAACTATCTGCCTCAACATCATACACCACAATCTCTTCTAAAGTAGCGTCTGCGCAGAAGATCTCTGTTCCAATGGCAACGGCAGTAATCGGCGAATTGAGGGTTCTTGGCATGGTTTCCTTGCTTAATCGGTCCTGGCTTGGGTCATAGCGATGCATTTCTGTATTTGAGAAAAAGTAGAGATGCTGACCACACGGCACGGCCACAAGGAAGCGCAGATTGTCATTTGTAGGCTTCAAACAGTCCTGCCATTGATCGGTCAGCCACTGATACTTTTTCAACACCGTAGTAACACTCTTTGTCGATGATAACGGCATGGTATGTATAGCCAAGTAATAAAGCTGCCCACCAACTTCAATGAGATATTCAACAGGCCTACCCACGCGGTGTTCCGAGGTGTACCTATGAATTGAGGACTTTTGCTCCCACACGTTGCCCACATGGTTGTACTGTAGCACAGACACGACTTCCTCTGAGTCTGACTCTTCTGTGAGGATGTAGATATCATTCTCGCTGGTAGCTGTTGCCGTGATGATTTCAGGCAGGTTGTAGCTGTACTTGATGCCACAACCTACCCAACTACTGCTAGGGTTCACACATAACATTTCAGTATTAAATCTGTCATCTACCACTCTCCTGAAAATTATGACCATTTCCTCTGCTTTCATACCAACTCTTTTCAAAAAAGTAGTACTGGGGTTCAGGTAGAACCTTAGTATCGGATTCCTGACCACAGAATACCCAGGATTCTCCCTGACCAGGGGGTGTTCCATGATGGCTGCTCTTTCATCTTTGGTCAGCAGAATGAAGCGGATGTGAGGGAGGATGCTGGGTAGGTGGTGCACTCTGTCCTCCCTGCTGTGCTGCACCCATCTCAACACAGCCTCCCAGACTGTTCTCTCCTCTTCAACATCCAGAAAATCATGGCTGATGATCTCAGTCAGCTGATTCACACTCAGGCTGTAGAACTCCTCGGTGAAGGCAACCTCAGCAAAGTGCCTACAGATACACTGCAGACTACGCTTCCGGACAAGATCTACGGAGAAGACATCAGCAAACTGGTACAGGTCCATACATGTGGAGCGCTCAGTGTTCATGACCATGTAGCTGCTGCAGGTGTCTTTCACATATCCCACTTGGAGGAAGTCGGCTGTTTGGTACAGTAGCTGTACTTTGTCCAGGGACACATGGAGGTTTCCCGAGTAGAAGTAACTCATAATCTCCCCAAACATGTCTGCATCCAAACCCTGCAGGACAATGTTCAGACTGTTACCAAACAGCATGGAAGTATATCACAGTACATCATGTATGTACAAGTATATAAATGCTTAAGCCTGTCAATAGCTGGGGAAAAATTCAGCCTGTCAATAGCTGGGGAAAATTGACAGGCTAGCCTGTGTCAATAGCCGCTGTCTTTTTAGATATTTTGTCCTCGAAACTCTGTGCGGCACATTTGCCATTACTCACATGACCGGTGTGGCCATGGGTACCACTGAAACGCACGAGGTGAGTAGTGCAGTATTCTGGCTCCCGGGAATCGAACCTGGGCCGCCAACGCAACACCACAAGGCTAAAACCTATTAGTAAGTAAAAAGTCCGGACCCATTAGAGAGTCAGACTAGTCAGTAACAGTGAAGTTTGAACCACACTGTTACATTTATTGAGGAAACAATGGACTTCCCTTGTTTGATGGGTTCTCTAAGATACGAAGCATATTTGAAAGTTTCATGTGTCAATCTATTCTAACCACACGTCACGCCAACCCTAACATATTACCTGCAAAACAACTGTTTTCTGTCGGCTTTCCGCCATACCGCTGGTAAACATGGCCCTGAAGTAGGGGCTGGCCGCGGACAGAACAAGCCGATGGCAGGGAAACTGGCGGCCCTCGACCTCAATGATAACATCTTGCAGTACCCCAGCTTTCTGTAAGTCATCAATTCTGTCAAGAAACCCATGTCTATCGACGCTGTCTTTGTAGGAACGCGGGCGAACTGGTCTGTCGTGGTTCTCTTGCTCTGCGGCAGCCATGTTGATGATGATTCGCGTGGTAACGTTACTGGGCTGTTCCAAATTGATGGAGGGACTAGCCATTTGCCCTGGACACCTTAATGTTGTGTTGAAAAATGCTCAAACGTGTTCAGAAATGCTTGTTCGTCGTTATTAAAGTCTGCATAACTTTGATGTAACTGAATGATACGAATAGTCTAAGTAAGGATAACACCCCTTCAAACTACAGTGGCACAGTCCGCCTATCTGTAACCACTACTTCCTTGGACCAAGCTAGGACTGACACTTCCTTCGTATTAACGTTTAACACTTAAAGTCATGAATGATACGATCAGTAATACTGTTGCTGACTTCGAAAGTATGGACTACCCGCTGGCAATCAATACTGTTCTAAAATAATCATCTCCATGAAAAATGGAGATATTGTTTTGGCTGTGTCCACGGTGTTTGAGTTCCCGGATTTTTTAAGTCAGGATAACGTTAACTCATGGATTATGATGATACTTTGGTATGTGGTTAGGTGTTTGGAAGACGAAGGTCAAGGTCGATTTTGGGCCCCCTAGGATGTGACCTTGGTACTACAGCAGAATTTCCGTTTTTTGTATCTTTTGCCCTGGACGTACAATGGTCTTGATTGGTGGCAGATTGCTGCAAGAGTTGCCATGGCTACTGCCAAGGTTCAATTTTTGAAACCCTGCTGCTGACAGAAACATCCTGTTTTTGTGAACAGTAACTACTGGACACCTTGCATCGGTTTAGCTAAATCATACATGAAGTGACTTGCTTCTGAAATTATTATGTTGGGATTCACAGTTCAGTTTGGAAGATGCATTTTGACAACTTTTATTTCACTCTATGACTATTGTATTCATCATATTTGCAGTGATGGATTAATCTCCTTTAAGACCAAACAGATTTTTAGGTCACATAATCATACAACACTAATTTTGTTGACATAGAACAGAAAAATGTAACTGGACCTTGGATAATATGATCCCTGGTCACCAATGTCAATAGAATATCAGTTATCATGGATGGTAAGATGTTCCTTCTCTTTAACATTCTCCCTGCTACCTAACCATGTATTGCCTGTGACCAATACAAATTCGGTGCCAAAAGGCTACTTCAGCAGAGAGAAATTTGACTACTATAGTAAACCATTGTTGCTCGTGGAGATCAAAGTGCTAGAATATAAGTCTTGCAAGACCATCTACCCTAAGGCTAAGAGCTCTCCTGATAATACTTAGTATCAATTCCTTGTGTCCATATCGTCATCCCGGTCTGGTAGGTGCGTGTACATGCGTGCCACAGGGTACACATGCGCGCACAAATCCTGATGATTCCAACTAGGCAGGCTGACCTGCAGGTCCCTCCAAGCACCTGCAAGCCTGTCATACACATATGCATGCTGACCACCTCCTCCTGAGTCGTCATCATTGTACGGGTTCAGTTCTACCAATGCATGCAGCTGGCCTCCATTTGTACAGAGAATGGGACATAATTTATCGATTGTTTGGTCCAACCACCCTGGAAGCTCGCACCAGCTATCTGTCTCAACATCGTACACCACCGTGTTTTTAAAGGGCAGATCTGCGCAGAAGATCTCCGTTCCTATGGCAACGGCTGTCGAGAACTGAGGAATGGTTCTTGGCGGGGTTCCCTTGCTCCACTGGTCCTGACTTGGGTCATAGCGATGCATTTCAGTGTTTGTGAAGAGATAGATATACTGACCGCACGACACGGCTACTGTACTACCACCCAGTCCGCCATGCTCAGGCTTTGAACAGTCCTGCCATTGGTTCGTGAGCCACTGAAACTTTTTCATCATCACGAACACTCCTTTTCTCACTTTCCAATTGACAGCTACATGTAGGTAATAGAAATGACCATCAACTTCAAGAAGATATACAAAAGACTTATCAATTGCAAAGGGCTCTTCCTTTCTGTTCCTGTCTATTGAAGACTTTTGTACCCAGGCATTTTCCATATGGTTGTACTGAAGCAAGGACAGCTGGTCATATGACTCTTCAACGAGGATGTATATATCATTCTCACTGGTAACTGTTGCCGCCATGACCGTAGGTAGGTTGTAACTGTACTTGATGTAATATCCTGACCCAGGGTCCATACAGTGCATTTCAGTTGTGTTTGGGGTAGTTTCCACAGTCCTAAAAAGCAGGACCATTTCCTGTGCGTCCATCCCAACTCTCCTCTTTTGGTTGGAGGTCCCCCTCAGTACCAGATTCCTAACCTCAGAAGTTCCAGGATTCTCCCTGATCAGGGGGTGTTCCAGGATGGCTGCTGTGTCATCCGAGGTCAGCAGGTTGAATCGGATGTGAAGGAGGATACTGGGTAGGTGGTGCAGTCTGTCCTCCCTGCTGTGCTGCACCCATCTCACCACAGCCTCCCAGACTGTTGTCTCCTCTTTAACATCCAGCTCATCGTGGCTGATGATCTCAGTCAGCTGATTTACACTCAGGCTGTAGAACTCCTCGGTGAAGGCAACCTCAGCAAAGCGCCTACAGATACACGGTAAACTACGGTTCAGAACAACGTCTACAGAGTAGACATCAGCAAACTTGTACAGGCCCACACATGTGGAGCTCTCCACGCTCATGGCCATGTAGCTGCTGCATGTGTCTCTCACATAGTCGAGTTGGAGGAGGTCGGCTGCCTGGTACAGGGGCTGTACTTTGTCCAGGGACACATGGAGGGTTCCTGTGTAGATGTAACTGAGGATCTCTTCCCACATGACAGCATCCAAACCTTGCAAAACAACCGTCTTCTGTCGGCTCTCCGCCATGTCGCTGGTAAACATGGCCCTGAAGTAGGGGCTGGCCGCCGACAGGACAAGCCGATGACAGGGAAACTGGCGGCCCTCGACCTCAATGACAACATCCTGCAGTATTCCAGCTTTCTGTAAGTCACCAATGGTGTCAAAAAACCCGACCCTGAAGTCACAGTCTTTGTAGGAACGCGGGATTTGCTCTGCGGCAGCCATGATGATGATGAGTCTTGTGGTATTGGGCTGTGCCAAATAGTTAAAGGGGGGGGTATTCATATTCTATGAATACTTATTTGCCTCGGTCAACTGACTTTCGTGTTGCAGTATTTTAATTCAGATCACATATGTTTGTTAGCTATCTAAAGTTATATCCATACCATATTGATGCCAATGAATGATACGAATACAAGAACCAAAGTATAACACCCCTGCAAACTACAGTCGTACAGTTCATCTAGTTGTAACCATTACTTACTTCCGCGTTCAGCAAGCAGCGACACACCAAACCTCCTTGGACACACTAACTTGGTAACGTAACACTTTAAGTCTTATTTGATACGATCTGTAATAGTTGATGGCTTCAAACGTAGTGAGAACTTGCTTTGACGATCTGCTGGCGGCTCTGAATACTGTCATTTGCTTATTTGATACGTAATACAACGTTACCCTTTGCATTGTCGTCTGCTAGATTTTGGCTCAATGTTTATTGTATGTTGGCGAATCACGAGTTAATGTTGATCGCACTGTTAATGATTTAGCTCACGTAACTCGAGACGTGTGGAAACCACATAACTTGTGACGTGTGGGGCGTGTCACTAGCCATAGCCTCGGGACATACTGACATACTGATCTCAGCACAGTTGGGTTCGAAACAGAACAAAGTGTACAGTCAGCAGGTATGTAAATGGTGGAAACAGAACACAGATTATCTCGTCTTGTTGATGGATTGATCCTTTTACCAGATTCCACGTGCCACATCGATCTCTTTTAATGAATAACAATTTTGTGTTGTATATTAGTATTTCATACCCGCTATTTAAACCACCTCATGGCGTAACACATCAGGTTTGTACTGAAGAGTAAAAGCTGCATATCCGGGCAGAATTATTTGATCCACTCACATGCACCGGGAGGTTCGGCCCCCTTCTCTTTTCAATAATAGTTCTTTTACATGCTGGAGGTTTGGCTCAAACTCCCCATAAATCGCACAACTTGGGAACCTAAGTATAAGAAGTGAAAAAATTCCCAAGGGTATTTTGGCAGGGCATATCGGAGGATTGGAACTCGGGGACTTCTTGTTACTGGGCAAAACCCCCTACATTTACGCCACGCAATGCCACTTGATGATTTGTTCAGTCTGAACAAATCATCAAGTGAACTGCTCTAACCTGTTCAATTCTGTCCGTTCCATTTTATGTTAGATTTTGACACTCTGCCCACTGATCTGACCCCACTTGTGAGGTCATGGCTCCAGTCCGGGCCCTGATAGTTGGTGCAGGGAGCAGAGGGGAGGTCTATTCGAGGTTCTCCCTCGACAACAGTGAGAACTTCCAGGTAAGTAGAACAGGAACAATCAACCTAGGATTGATGTGTTCAAAAATTCGTATTTTCCTAGAATGATTGTAGAGTGGAACTCATTGCAACCAAGTACCGTGGAAGCATCCAATGACATTAGACAGCTTTAAGCAATGCATGCAGTTAGATATGCGAAGGTTAGACGTGACAGATCGTTTGGCGTAATATAACCAGCTGCTGCTGCGCCGCGTGCCTGCCAAGCTGGTGTGTTACGCCGAATGGTGGTTATACCGGCTATATAGATACAGATACAGATACAGAATCACCTGCTTATACATGTATCCTCTAGTTTGATTTGGTTATATAAAAGCACATCAATTGGATGCACCGTAAATCTTTAAATGTTTTCGGTGGTCTTATTTTCGCAGATTTTGTGGTGACCCCTCCATCGAGAATGCATGACACCACAAATATACATTTCCAATGTATCGTACTACAGAATTGTTTTAACTGTGAACTAAAACACTTTTTCCTTCTATCACAAAATTAAGTCGCTTCAAAAATTAATTCATCAACTTCCTTTTTTTTCAAATGGTCATGGATGGACCCTCATTTCTACTTTCTTCACTCCAAGTAGTGATTAGTAAGGTGAAGCAGTCATCCTCAATTGAGGTGAAGCATAATGCTTTTTCAATTCAAGTAGCTAGTGGTAGTAAGTGAAATGCAGCTTTGCTATGGCTTGCATATTGAGCCAAGCACACCGGGTCACCCCCACTCTTCTCGATAAGTGTGTTATGTTCTTTTACGTGCTGAAGTTTGGGGCTAGCTTTACGTCACCATCCGAAATGACAAATGCAATCCCTTACAACATGTCCAAGCTGGGGCTGACCTGTGGATCGAACCCCCAGCCATGGATCCACAGAATTTGATACATATGGCCGGGTAACCAAGGTTTTTCATTAACGCTTACAACAAGGGGACATGTCAGTAGTGATATGTTCTTCCTTTCATTTTGCAGGTGGTTGGTGTTGCGGATCCGCGGCTGTTCAGGTGCCAACGTCTTCAGCAGCAGTACAACATTCCTCAGGAGAATGTCTTTACAGGTAAAACTACCCCCTTGGTACCTTCAGTCTTTTTAATGTCCCTGTAGCTCAACTGGTAGTAGCCTCACAGTTGATCTCCTGCTGGTTCCAATTAGTTGGGAAAAGCCTTTTAGTGACTGAGATGCATTTTATGTCATTAAGTCATTTCAAAGGATAATTTGCTTAAATTACCTATTTCTATTTTCCTTTTTGTCTGTAGTTGTCATTTTGAAGTAGAAAAATTAGCTAGGGTGCCTTGACTATCCATATGCTTGAGGCTTATTCCTGACGCTCCCTCATACCAAGGAGGCTCATGCACGGGGTTGCCAGTTTTACTTCTCCATCCTGCCATAAACTGTACCATCAGCATTTCCTGATACATATATAACATCCATTAACATTAATCTGCCAGGATACTTAAATCTGCCACTTTGAAAAACAGTGAGTTTGAAACATCTCTAGGGAGGTATGCACAGTTTAGATATACAGGAGTGTATTACACAGGGGATGTTGGGTTCATCATTGGGACGTTGGGTTGGAGAACCGTTTGGATGGACATTTTCATGGTGGCGGAATTATGTACCCTGGTGGAATTATGTTACATGGATATCAATGTCTTAACCACATCAATTTGTCCAGACTGGCAGGAAGCTGCGGAGAGGGAGAAGTTTGCTGATTGTGTTGTCATAGCAACCCCAGATCAGCTGCACAAGGCTCCTGCCGTGGCGTTCGCTGACCGAGGCTACCATATTCTACTGGAGAAACCCATGGCAGTGCGTATATTCCTTGAACGTAGTTTGTGTAAAGATAACTCTTTTGAAGACAGCGTATCTAAAGGGGATTAAGTTTGCTCACCAACATAGAAAAGAAAAAAACTGCTTGTTTTGTCTCTCAGAATAGGACACCTGCAAGCCATGTCGCTCTGTATGTTTCACAATGAAATGAATAGGTAACTGATTTTATTCTATGACACCAACTCAGCTGAAGCACTTATATGGATCTCTTGTCAAACCTCTCCATCTTCCCCAGTGGTCCTTTCATGCACAAGGGTTTGACTTGAAATTAGCTAAACTATGTCATCTGTGATATTGACCGCAAAATTGAAATTTACAGCAGCTTTGTGAAAGTACTTCCTTTACAAAATATAAATCATAGTGAATGTAGCGATGCTACTCTGTGCAGTATGGCCTACAACAGCTAAAAATCCAGTTCTAGTAACCACCAGGTTACATGTATCTGTCACTTTGAAAAAACAGCGTGATCTCTTGTGCAGCACCCCCCCCCCCTCCCCCCCAGGGCCCCAGGTATTACTCACATATGCAGGAGTGAATAATACTGGGGGATGTTGCATTCCAGATCTCTTTATGCACCATCTTTTTCAGAATGGCAGGCACACACAGTCATGAACTGTAATAAGAAATGTAATATAAAATGGGGAAATGTTACAGAGGCTTTGTGTTCACAGTTTTTGAGGTGGCCTCTTCACCACAAACTTAAAACTACCACAAACGTTTTTGTTCTGTCTTCTGCCCGCCTGCCAGTTCCTTTACTACAGCAAAATTAGATCCCTGCAAACATTCTGGATCCCCTTTTAGAGTATGTGACAAGGTGGAATCATCTTACATACAGTCTGTGATACCATACACTTTCCCAGGTTACAGAGGAGGACTGCCGTGAGATTGTGTCAGCCTGTAAGAGGAACAACGTCATCCTGTCCGTGTGCCACGTGCTGAGATATTTTCCACCTGTCAGGAAGATCAAGGTCAGATAACTATCAATAGTGCTAAAAGTTAAACAATGTTGTTAACAACATGCACACATTTCAATAAACTGTTAAACTTCAAGAAGCAGATCTAGTCTTCAGCCTCCTTTTGTTTATACCGTCTTCGAGTTTTAAAAAATTCTTTTAAAATTCTTATTGTAATAATTAAGGATGACAATGAGTAACTTAATTCCATGTTAAGTTGATATGATGCAATCAAATGTCTGGACTCAAACAGAAAATACATCACTTTGTTTTGTTCAAACTTTGTGATATTTTCCATGATATGAGAAGCTTTCCCCTTTTTTGGGAGGGAACCATAATGACCTAGTCAATCATAATGACCTAGTCATGTTCCCTCTGTTGTTCAATATTGACAATTATCCTGATTGTGTTTTGTAGGAACTGATTGACAGTGGAGTCATCGGAGACGTAGTTCACATCCAGCACATGGAACCGGTGAGAACAATTTTTTCTTGCATTTGTAAATCTATTCAGTTCTATGGTGTCCTTTGAATAAGATGAGAATTATGTACACTGCTGTAGAATGTGCATCACAGTTTTCCATCTACATGTGACGTTACATGATACAACCACTAGCAGATTTCAAGTTTGATTTATTGATTGAATTGGTGTTTGATTGATTGAATTGGTGTTTGATTGATTGATTGAATTGAATTGAATTGATTGATTGATTGATCATGACAGTGTAATTCTCAATGACAATCCTTCCTTGCTCAACCCTAGGTGGGATTCTGGCACTTTGCACATTCCTTTGTACGCGGCAACTGGAGAAAAACAGAAGAGAGTAGCTTCTCACTTCTTGCTAAAAGCTGCCACGATGTCGACCTCATTTCCTACTGGCTCGCTAAGTCAAGGTTAGGTTTGAACTAGCCTCTTGTCTTTTTAGTTTTTTAGGAATAATCATTAAAAATTGTCCCTTGCATGACTCGTAGGTGGGGTTCTGGCACTTTGCGCACTCCTACGTGCGGGGAAACTGGCGGAACACAGCAGGCAGTAGCTTCTCGCTTCTCGCCAAAAGCTGCCACGACGTTGACCTCATTCGCTACTGGCTCAGTGGTGCAAGGTTTGGTGATGGATGCTTTTTTTGCCTGTCAAACTCTCCAACACATCACACAAGTTGCTGAAATTCATATAGTCTTAAAGTCAACTCTCATATTTCCACTGGGTACTCTGAGACTGCTACATTTTAAAAAATTGTATTATTGAGGCCTAATATCAACACAGTAATTTTGTGAAGGGGAGATGTGCTTGAGTGTATGAAATGAAATACTTTAATGTAAACATTTAGACCTCTGAAGTAAATGAAGATGTTTTTTTTTTTTCACTAGCACACAGAATATGGCTGGATATGAAGTGTACGAGTTTGTTATATAACTCATCTCAGGTGCTGACCCCCATGTACATCTATACATGTAATGTTATCTGACTTCCTGACACAGTGTTTAGAATACCGGGATATCTGAAGTGTGCATGCCTCCAGGGATTGCTGATGCTGCATTAGCAGTGGTGGTCTTAGGGTACTCGTTTGAATTATGAGAGCTGACATAACAATTATGAGAGCTGACATAACTCTCGGTCTCAGCTGTCATCTGATCTTATTACCTTCTCTCAATGTTTGGTGATTTTAGGTGTTTAAACTGCTAATTTCTCTGTGTTGCCAGCAGATACTCTGTCATTACTCCATTTTGTAGGTTGGTTGGTCTTTTGAAATTGTGGTGACAATGTAAAATCTACACATTGTGCTTCATGGCTGCCTTGGTCCACCATCACATTGCGCAGCTTTAGGGCTTTAAAGTTAAAGCACTACGCTAAAAGAAAGGCAGCTTTTGGGGGTGTTGCAAAGGTAGACATTGATACCATAATCAGACTTATGAAAGCATTTGTCTATTTGTACAGGTGTGTCAAGGTGTCTTCCTTTGGAAGTCTCACGCACTTCAAGCCTGAGAACAAGGTAAAAACTTCATCTTTGGAGACGTCACAACAACTAACTTTATACGTTCTAATAATTGCAAAGCACAATTCCTATAGCCGAAAGCTAACTCTTCAACAAATGCAGAATACTTTCCTTCCAAAGTACTGTATTACTGTATTACTGTAACAGAAACATTGTGTACATGAATTTTTTTTATGTCCTGAAGATGAGAAATGGAACAGGACACTATCTTCACCTTGCTGTTGCAGGAAGTATTGCATTTAGAGAATTTGTAATATTTGAAAAATCCTGCTTATACAATGTCACATGTAACAATTCAACAATGGGCCATTACAACTAGTGCAGGATTACAAAGATGTAACTAAAAAACTTTGGTAGAAGGAGGTATTTTTGTTTCCTCCAGCCAGCAGGTGCAGCCAGCAGGTGTCTGGACTGCCAAGTGGAGAACACCTGTCCTTATTCTGCCAAGATGATCTACATGAAGATGGTCCAACAGGTGACATTATATGGTTATACTTTATGGTCTGGGAAAATAACCCACTAACAAAGATTTCTTTGAATGTTGGACATTAAAGCTTTTCGTATACGTTTCCGTGCCTATCAGCTGCTTCTCTTTGCTGTATGTGGCCGATGTAGGTGTCACTTTTGCGGTGAAATGTTGCATGTTTAAGACAACAAAGTAATCATGCCTCATTCTGTGTGTCCTTCCAGGGTCATACCGGCTGGCCAGTCAGTGTGGTGTGCCCCCAGGAGCCAGTGGACATGGAGAACCTTACCGAGGCACTGAGAACTGGGCCGTACGGACGCTGTGTGTACGAGTGTGACAACGACGTCGTTTCCAATCAGGTACATTTTCTTATATATCTAACAACCTCCTTATACATTGGCTAATTTCATAACCAGAGACATGGAGATGTTTATTATGTTATGTTATGTCCAGCTGATATGAGTACAGGATATGTTACACTTGATGATCTGGAAGAATGAAATAAAGACTAAAACTGGATTATAGTACTCCCTTTCTGTTAGCTGTAGCTCAACTGGTAGCAGCCTCTGATTGTTAAGCTCTTCATTTCAGTTAGTTGGTAATCGGGAGACCACGGTGCAATCCCGGGAAGGGCATCTCAGTTAATAGGGCTGCACCTGTCTTTCAGAAGGAACGTAAAATGGGGGTCCCATGTTCAGGGGGTACCTTCGTTGGTTAAAGTCAAAGAGCTGTAAACATACACCCAGTGCTACTGAAACCACAGGTGGTAGGCAAAGGTATTGTCGTTGAATAGCTGCTGAAGTTCCGATCGTGACAAAGTACTCGGCGCGGGGATCAGCCGTGCCAAGCTTCCGAGCAAAACCCGAAGTGATGCCGAAGGCACGAGCGGGGAGTCTGTCTGAGGGGTGGGGCATTTCCGGAGTGAGCGACAGGAGCATTTAAGCGAAAACATGCACCGCGGCGGTTACCCAACATAAATACCGTACCCTATTGCCCGTGCTGAAACAGGAAGGAAACATGCTTCCTCAGGTCCAGGCCCCTGAGACCAGATTGGCCAACACTGAACAAATGAATATATGAATCTCACTCCAGCAAAAGCACCCTGCAGACTTGCAAAACCTATGATGGGGTAGAAACTAATTCAGACATGAGGATAGCTTATATGTCAGCCAGTACATGGTCTTACATCTAAAGCAAATTTGAAGCATGAGCATTCTTGTTATTTTTAGGTGGTGAACTTCCAGTTTGATGGAGGCCAGACAGCTTCCTTCAACATGGTGGCCTTCACTCAGGAGATCTGTGAGAGACAGACTAGGATCTCTGGCACAAAGGTAACGGTACAAGTATTGAAATGTTCCAGGAAAAGCCTAAAAATTCTAACATCAGAAATCTCTCCGGCAACAAGTTTATGTGAATGTGTGATGTGTTTGAGTTAAATATGAAATGCTTGAATGTAAAGATTTGGAACTCTGAAGTAAATGAAGACGTTTCTTTTTCTTTTACGAACACACAGAATATGGAATAGCTTGGCTGTATGAAGTGTTCCTGTTCATGTTATATTCAAGTAGCTCATCTCAGGTGCAGGCACAGTGTATGTCTATACATGCAACTTATATGACTTCCTGAAATACAACAGAAGAGCTTGTTGTATAACTATGATTTTATGCTTGTTCTTTTTCTCATCTCCTGTTGTGTCCTTCCATCCAGGGGGAACTACGCTGCTCTGGTCCTGGCCCCGTGTATGTCTATGACTTCCTGACACAGAAATCAACGGAGCACCGCTGTGAAACTGCGCCCCCTAACATGATGCGTGGAATGCACGGCGGTGCAGACTTCTTCCTCATAGATGCCTTTGTCAGGGCTGTTCAGGTAAGGGTATAATTGTAACAGTGAAACGTGTGAAACAATGAGAAGCAAAGCTTACAGCCAAATGCTCAATACATCAGACTATAGGTTGGTATTTATAAGCATGTCAGTAGAATATAGATGTGTTTATGTCATACCTGGGCCAGGATGATTCGAATGCGCTTCGCATGTGCCAGTTGCACCGCTGTCGGAAATTCAAAAACCGGTTTTGGATGTTGGAGTCAATGCTGTTAATACAGTTTATAACAACTTGATCAATTTGTTCCAAATCTACCTTGGTCCAAGCCTGCCAGCGGGTCGGATTGCCATCCGGCCTTCGACTATTGGGGGATCTGACCCGTGGTCAGACTGGTACCTTGGGTGATACGGAATACACCATGTTAAATTCTACATACTACCAGGAATCAGCCTAGCTGATGAATTACTTGTTTTAATCAATTATCAAGTGTAAAGTCAGCTGTCAACAACAACTGGACACTGTTTAACCCTTGACAAGCCTGGTACCTCAGTTGCAATGTGTTATCAAGCAAGTACAGTGAGTTGTTGTCATGTAGTTACAAAAGAATTCATCATAGTATCTGATGGTTTCTTGATGTCTTAACTCAAATTTTTGTTCTAATGTTGTCTTTTGAAGCATTTTCTTTCTAAGGACTCTAGAGAATGAACTTCACTGCCTCATGCTTTTAATGAAATGTCCTTACAGAGCGGTGACAGTTCTGCCGTACTGACTGGACCACAGGACACCCTGCAGAGTCACCTGCTGGTGTTTGCAGCTGAGCAGGCTCGACTACAGGACAGGGTCATCACCATACGTCCGGATGGCTCCTACAGCTGAGCTCGACTACAGGACAGGGTCATCACCATACGTCCGGATGGCTCCTACAGCTGAGCTCGACTACAGGACAGGGTCATCACCATACGTCCGGATGGCTCCTACAGCTGAGCTCGACTACAGGACAGGGTCATCACCATACGTCCGGATGGCTCCTACAGCTGAGCTCGACTACAGGACAGGGTCATCACCATACATCCGGATGGGTCCTATAGCTGAGCTCGACTACAGGACAGGGTCATCACCATACATCCGGATGGCTCCTATAGCTGAGCTCGACTACAGGACAGGGTCATCACCATACATCCGGATGGCTCCTATAGCTGAGCTCGACTACAGGACAGTCATCACCATACATCCGGATGGCTCCTATAGCTGAGCTCGACTACAGGACAGGGTCATCACCATACATCCGCATGGCTCCTATAGCTGAGCTCGACTACAGGACAGGGTCATCACCATACATCCGGATGGGTCCTATAGCTGAGCTCGACTACAGGACAGGGTCATCACCATACATCCGGATGGCTCCTATAGCTGAGCTCGACTACAGGACAGTCATTACCATACATCCGGATGGTTCCTATAGCTGAGCTCGACTACAGGACAGTCATTACTGTACATCCGGATGGTTCCTATAGCTGAGCTCGACTACAGGACAGTCATTACCATACATCCGGATGGCTCCTATAGCTAAGCTCTTCTACAGCCCTTAGCAAACGAACAGTGTACCATTATGTCACTGCTCACTACTGCTACAGTAACTAATGAGAGGAATATCGATAGATATCACTTATGCAAATGAAGACCTAATTTGCATAATTGATAAGAAACGACTATAATTCCGTAGTGATGAATGATGGGAATTTCATTTTTGCGTCATTTGGAAACATAGTTTATGAGCAAATGCTACAATAGCCTTCTTTGCTAATATGAGGCTTCCATACTTTGACAACTTGTTTCTGTCCGGGTCTGTGTCTTCGCACCTGTAAATCAAGATCCTTTTGATGGATTTGTCTGATATTTGGCATGTCGGTAGTTAAAGAGGGTATCAAACACCTTAGCCACACCGCAAACACTATAATTATTACACCGATGATTGCTTCCTGCGGACAATTCGTATCAATTGTAATCATAATGTGTTGCTGAATCAAATACAGTTGTTAACAATACCGGTGTGTAACAAATGTTGTGTCAAATGAATAACTCGTGACAGTCATTCATAAATATTTGAGGTTTATTCTATAAACTCGCGCTTTATCCTCCTGATAATCTTATGGCAGTCGCACCCAGACTTATTGATACGATCAAATGTATCTTACTAAATATGCACAACAAAAAAAGGTACAATTAACCGTTGACAGCAAAATATAAATGTTGCAATTACCAATACATGTACTTTTACATCTGTTGTATACATGGCTATTTTCTTATGGTACATATCCGGGCGGATGGAGGGCTTGTTTTTCGATGTCTCTCTGCTCCTCTTTTGACAGCCATCGTCTTTCACCCGTTGTCGTGTTGTACTCGTACATTCTACCTGTTTCTGCAAGTACAAATGAATAGATTTTGATAATGAGTTGAAACAAAAAAAATACACACAGAAACATGGCCTGACTGAAATAGAAAAATATAATCATAACACGAGAATCGTTTCATTGGCCTTTTGACAATATATATATATATGTTCAACCAGGCCATGTTTCTGTGTGTATTTTGATATTGTCAGTGATTCAACTAATTTGATACGTGTAACGCAACAACAGAAATTATGTTTTGAAACTTACTCGGATCAACGGTCCTGCCGTCGAAGTGTCGGTTGGGCGTGACTCTCATTAGAGAACTCCGGGCAGGCAACGGCTGGTTTTTGGTCTCGTACTGGAGTTCGTGCTGCTTGGGCATGAGAGGCTCCACAAGTCGTGGTTCCCGCGGTTCACCAGTGCTGTACTCTGACGCGGCGGGCAGAGCCACCGCGCCGTACGGGGGAGGGTGCGCCAGGTCCCGACGGTCCGACTCGTGGCGTGGTGCGGTGTAGGGTTTCGGCCCTTCCGGTTGGTCAAACCAATCATGATCCTATAGAAAATGGGGGAAAGAGAAATCTATCTGGAGAGGAACGAAATATTTTGTGCGAAAATGGAAAAGGATGGAAAGGATGAATATATTCAATATTTCACCACCAATTTGTACTTTTAAAGAGTAGAACATTTTCCTCCTTGTACTTGACGGCGATCACGACCAAAATTGGATTTGTGTGCACGTGACCCTTGATTTTGTAATTGAAATATGATGCACAATGTGAAAGTTTGATTTCAAAGACAACATACATAACGTAAAAAAGAATTATGAAATTCGTTAAGCGACTTGTCAAACGTTAATGTTCTGTCGTTCAGCGATCCCAGACTCTAGTGGAAAGGGGATGCAGCAATTTTGAAATATTAGGTGTGCAAGTTTTCTACATGGCCGAATTATAATAAAACTAACCTCTTCATGGTGTTGGTTCACGCTCCTTCCGTATGTTTTCTCCGACGGGGTGTGTCTTCTGGGGGTCTCTGCATATGCCGGTCTAGTCGGTCCTATGTCGGCCGGCCGCCGAGGAGCTCTCGGAAGGCCCTGTGAAATAGTAGAAGTGGGACATTATAACTGCCTTTTGAGTTATAGTGTTCGTGTGTGACTATCATCGGGTTGGTTATCAATTCATAATCATCTTTACTACACAACCCTCCCTAGCAGGCCCCATTGTTATGCCCGTGGGAAGGGCACCTAGTACAATCCTCCCTCGACTCTGGTGAAAATGAGTACCTAACTTTTATTAGGGGCATCCTCTCGGATCGGACGTAAAGCCGAAGGTCCCGTTACACCTCAAGTACGTTAAATAACCCACCACACTTATTAAAAAAGAATAGGGGTCCTTCCCGGTGTGAATGGATCAAACCTATAAGTCTGGTCTGACACAGCTTGTAGCTTTTGTACAAAACTGGTGGATTAAGCTCAAGGGTATACCAGACATGCAGAACAAACAAACGATGTATTCTATTCCCTGCCAACGCTATGCCTACCTTCTTCTCAGTGTCTCATTGTGAGGTACCAACAAGGATGTGCTCTCGAACGTCGACAAAGCGGCAAGGAGAAATCGAGGCTAGTAACGTTCGAGAACACATCACTGTCGTTACGTCACAATAAGACAATGAGAAATAGTTCATTACACTCAACTCAACAAACTTCATGTAGTAAAGACCTTTGATGCATATGCATTCATATTCAGTCATTTTGGACTCTATTTTTGGGTCGATAATCTAATTGCAACGTGTGGATTTGGTCCCAATGTAGAAATTTAGATAGAGAAAGACTGAAGTTCCTTACCGCATGGATAGGAAGAACCTGTGAATGTCCTCCCTTTCTCTTCGAGCTGGACGCTGGGGAAAAACGAAAACGCCACATTTATGCTCTAACTGTACACATAGCAAGTCATATTCCCTTCGAACAATACATACTCCGCCAAAGCTCTGTTTTTGTCATTTCGATAAACCAGGATAAAAAAGTTAACATGTCATGTTGTTTTTGGCCACCTCATACTAACAAATAACACATGTTTTGGGTTAATATTTGTGAAAGAAAATGAAACTAATAAAAAAATATACAGTATATAGCAGCACTTACGTCTTTCTCCCTCCCATCCTTCTCTCGCTCTGGATTTTTTATTGATTGGAAGTTTCCTGACAAAAAGCAACAAATTCCGTCATGAAAAAAAACACATGTCTGTAGTTCAAAAATCAAATCACCCGTTGCCGACGTCACATAACATATAGGCTTCGGATCATTTCAGCTTGAAAAGGGTCAGAGGACTGACCGGAAGCATGTTGGTGATCGCTTTTCTTTTTGAAAGAACATAACTTCTTTATGCTAGGGTCACATTTCCCATCCGGGACCCGGCCGGGCAGTCTTTGTGAACGAAAAGTATGATATAAAAGACAACAAAAACACAAATAAACGTACCTAAGTTTATTTAAGAGCATAGCTTGTGCAAATGTATGGGCATACACTTTGATTTTTCGTTTTCGTAAACAGCCCGGCCGAGCCCCGGTTAGGAAATTTGACCCTAGCATTACAAGGGACTTAACCACTGTTGATGTTAGAACGAGGAAAGCCTTTAGTACCTCTTTTTCCTGCCCCGGAAGGTGCAGCAGCAGGCTATGACGGCGAACAGTATGATCAGTAGCCCCGCCCCGACAGACACCACCACGATGCCCTGTACCGTCTGTATCCACAGCACTGTGGTCTCCTCCTGGGGGTACTCCGCCACCGAGGTGATGCCAAAATCAGCCAGGCTGGAGTCTGGAGAGGACATTTATATTAGTCGTCTAGCTTTACATCTTTTGACGACAGTCATCGTTGCAAAAGCAATGTCTTGTGTGATTGAAAATACGCGGGAAGCTGATGGTAGTACATGGCAATATTCTAATCACTAAAACTACTATCAATTGTCAAGACTGGGGTACAGTACAATTGAAGACAACTCGTTCGGTGCCATCAGCGATGAACAATTTTCTTTATTTCTTCTTCCCGGTGTCGAAAAAGGGGTTTGTCCCTTCTTTGGCATTAGAGCCATGTTCACTGAGGTGTCGTGTTGGCATTGGTAGGCTCTCAAACAGCCTGCTGTCACCTTTTCTCTTTAGACGTTATCATTTGGTGGGGTAGCGTCTCAGTGAAAATGTGTCAGTTGGAAAACATTAATCTCTTTTCTAAAATGATAACTTTTATATGCTTCGACATCAAAGAGTCGACCCAATATCACCTGACAGTAGAGCCCCGTCGTCAGCCTGGAACATCTCCAGTACCCTGGATGCCGGCAGGAACGTCTTGTCTTCACCCAGACCGGTGATGAAGTCTGTCGTGGCGTTGGACGTCTCCACGTACACGTACACTGTCACGTAGTTAGTCCTAAAATAATTACATGGATGCAACGTCGATGAAGGTTAGACATCAAGGTCATACGGAACACAATACAAAAGTTACCCAAGCGACTGGATACGTTTTGCTAATGGCTAGACGTTTTAGATACCATCCGCTCTCTTTCGTCAATGACTGCATAGAATGTGGAGTCGAATGGGTATTTGCTGGGTCTTTATTCGACATACTGGGAGAAATTACGCATCGCCTAACATTAATCTGTGAAGCCCCTTAATTAATCTTACCCTTTTTGTGTTACCTTTAAACCTATCAAAGACTATATGACATCGTCTATGAATGTTAGAAATTCAGTAACTGGACTGGATTTGTAAACGGACGTTTCAGACAGCATCCGCTGCTTTTTTGTCAATCACCATTTGACATCTTTCCAAGCTGCACTCCCATGTTGCTCTTCGACCAAATGTGAAAACTATTGCCCAAATGTCAAAAAAGCACTGACATTGACTTATATGTAGACACGAAAGGTGTTGTAAGTAAACCTGTACGTACGTTGTGTTCGAAGTTGTCATCTGAAGCAACTCTCTGCGCCTTCTTGCCGAAGTTGTCACCTCCCTTTCGGCATAATGAGACAGTCCAACAGTGCAGGTTGACGTGCAGCTCGGTTGGATGGCCGTCTGGAGGGTCTGCAAAAACTCGTCTTGTCTCGCGAGAAACTCGTCCACGGTCATGGTCAGCTCCATGCTGACGAGAGTTGCGACGGGGTCAAAGGTGTCGATCCGAACGGTGGCGACCGGGGATGACGTCAGAGGAGGTATCCCAGCGTCACTCGCACTGACGTAGATGACGTATCTGGTGTCGGCCGACAGCGTCAGTCTTGTGATGACACCTGGAGGAGGGGGTATGCATGTGTGAATGAACTGGTTACCAAGATTTCTGCTTGAAAACGTGTGTAATGAGAGTAATATTAATTTCACATTTTTTTAGTACAATACAGCCATCTTGGCATCTCAGGAAGCAAAAGGTGCCAATATTTACTCCTCAAGCAAAGCTTAGTGGAGAAGATTGTGACCTTTTTATCATATGGCCCGTATAGAGTGCCGACAGGGTATATGATAAGAAGGTCACAATCTTCTCCACCAACCTCTGCTTGGAGAGTAATTATATTGTGTCCTTCAACCCGATGAATTGAACTACACAGTATGTAGAAGCCTATGGAATTTAGTTGTATCAACATTTTCATCTGATATAGTTGGTAAGAATAACAGTCGGTTAGCTTTACGATTACTATGAGAAGCTTGACGAACTTTACCCCTACCTGACGTCGGATCGACCCTGAAGTTCGTCGATGATTCGGTCAGACTGAACGTAATCTCCGTGTTTGTTCCTATGTCGGCGTCCGTTGCCGTTAGAGTCACTATTGCCTTTGACGAATCGAAATCCGTCGACAGTTCGATACTGTAGAACGTCTGATCGAGCACTGGTTTGTTGTCGTTGACGTCAGCAATAGTGATGTTGACGTCAGTTTCAGACGACAGACTTGGCGACCCAGCATCCGTTGCTATGACGACGAAGGCGATGAAGGGCTCAGTTTCTCTGTCGACAGACTCTCTGAATGTGACCACTCCTGTGGTTTCACTGATTCGGAAGTACTGCGTCGCCTTCGCTCCGTTCTTTGCCGGATCAGACGATATGGTGTAGATGACGTCAGCATTGGTGCCTTCATCGAGATCTGTTGCCGAGACCTTTATGACGGTGTTTCCCTGCTCAGCGTTTTCTGCCAAAGAAGCCGTCAGCGTGTCGTTGTTGTTAAAGATTGGCGCGTTGTCGTTGACGTCAGAGGCGGTAATCTGTACTGTGACGTCACTGAACAAAGATGGCGTCCCGGAGTCTTCTACTCTACACGTGATGCTGTATTGTGAGATGGTCTCCCGGTCGATGTTGGCCGTAGAGCTGGTAGATATCCGCCCTGTGTTTGAGTTTACCACAAAGTGTTGCGAATCGTCTGTGATGATAGAGAACGATAGATCGGCGTTTGAATTGATGTCGTCATCACTGGCGCTAACGTCGCCAACGGACGTGCCTCCGGCAACATTTTCTTCCAACGTAAAAGAGTAAAGATTCCAGGCGAACGCCGGAGTGTTGTCGTTCTCGTCATCAACAGTAATGGTAACCGTAGTGTCATTAGCCAATGAGGGGTTTCCATTGTCCGCGGCCTGGACAGTAAGAGTGTACGAGTCTAGAGCCTCCCGATCTAGTGCTTGCAAAGTACGTACAACTCCAGTGGCAGCGTCGATTTCAAAATGGCCGGCCTGGCTTGCAGATGTAATGCTGTACGCGATCTCCGCATTTTCGTTGACGTCTTCGTCCGACGCGACGACTTGAACCACCGACGTGCCAACGGAGACCCCCTCGCTGACCGACGCGGTGTAGCTGGCTTGCGTGAGGACAGGCGTGTTGTCGTTCACGTCTAGAACGGTGACTAGGACGGTACCACTGCCGGTAAGGTTTGTAGGGATGCCGCTGTCCGTTGCTGTGATGGTCAGCGTGTAGCTGTGGGTGGTATTTCAAAGGAAAATACGAAATTAGAACATGTAGGAAAGAGTGTTGATGACCATATGGATGGTGTTCTAGATCCATGGACACAAAGGGTTGTTGAAGTCGTCTTCAAAAAGACAAATTTGCTGGACGGTTTTGTCCATGACTTGATGTCAAAATGACAATGAATACACGTTTGGCTTGATCACAGAGAAGCTCATACCTTACGTTAGCACTCATTCATTTCAAGATTGGCCCTTACCTCTCGATGGACTCCCTGTCTAAGGTGCCCGCAGTTTGGATTGTTCCCGTAGAAGAGTCAATTGTGAACTGGTTGTTGTCGTCGCCCTCAAAGATGGCGAACGTTAGCAGCGCATTCGTCGACTCATCCGGATCCAGGGCTTGTACAGGAGTCACCAGTGTCCCCACCGCTGCGTTTTCCAACACGCTCACCACGTATTCCAAAGGAACGAATGTCGGTGTGTTGTCGTTCAAGTCGTTAAGGTATATCTTTACTCTGCAGAGAGACGATTTTGCGGGACTCCCGCCGTCCGTCGCTTGTATGACGAGGTTGTTGAGTGCTAGGGTCTCCCGGTCCACGTCTGTACTGGTTGAAATCAGCCCCATGGTAGAGTTTATGTCAAAGTATGCCATGCCGTCGCCGGAAACGATCGAGTACGTCACCTCTCCATTTCCGTTCAAGTCGGGGTCAGTTGCCTCAACGGTCGTAATGTTTGAACCGACGGATACGTTTTCGTCGATGTAAACAGTGTATACTGGCTGTGTAAATGTTGGTTTGTTGTCGTTCACGTCTGTGACAATGACGGTTACGACAATGGCGTCTTTAAGGGTGCCGCTGTCAGTCACTTCGCCGTCGTACACCGTAATGTTCAAGACGTATTCATCAATCGTTTCTCTGTCGAGATACGACCCCAGCGTCACAACACCTGTTGCGGAGTCTATAACAAGCGTTATCCCGAATGCGTCTTCGTCAGACGTCACAACGTACGTCAGCTCGCCGCCATCTCCGACGTCGGCGTCGGTAGCGCTGACGTTGTATATCGTCGTCCCCACAGCAGCGTCCTCCGAGACCCAAACGGTGTTCGTGCCGTTGTCGAAGACCGGAGAGTAGTTGTTCTCTTCCAGGACGTTGACCACGACGTTCGCCGTTGACGAAAGTGGAGGGACACCGCGGTCGGTTGCTGTCACAGTGAGCGAGTAGTAGCTTCGTACAGAATGATCCAAACCAGACGCGAGGACGAGAATATCACCGCTAAGGTTGAACGTGCCGTTTGTGTCGCCAGCAGTGATGGCATAGTCTAACACAGTGTTGTTTCCAAGATCAGCATCAGTTGCCGTTAGCTGTATAAGTTGTGAACCCACCGACGCACCTTCCAACACGGAAGTGGTGTATACGGACGGCGTGAAGACTGGATGGTTGTCGTTTATATCTTCTATTGTGATGTTCACCGTTGTGAAATTGCTCAGTGCCTGTGACGAATTTGACGGACTGTCCATAGCTTTGACGATCAGCGAGTAGGAGTCTGTGGATTCTCTATCCAGTGGCAAAGCGACTGCTATCTCCCCGGAAAGCTCATCGATGACAAATTTCTGCTCAGAGTTTCCGTCCTCGATGCTGTACACGACTGTGCCGTCGGAACCCGAGTCGGAATCCACGGCTGTCACGGATATTACCGACGCTCCTATCGGAACGTCTTCGGAGATGATGACATCGTATCCTCCCGTCGGAACGATGATTTCCGGCGTATGTTCGTTGACGGCAACAACCTGTACGTATACCGTGGCGGTCCCAGTCAGAGATGGAGTCCCTCCATCCGATGCTGTAGCCGTCAGGACATATTCTGTGCTCGTCTCATAGTCCAACGAGTCCTGCAGAGTGATCTCACCACCATCGTACGTCACGTTGAATTTCAATGCGTCATTTCCGGTGGAAATGAGGTACGTCACATTCGCGTTAGTCCCGTCGTCGCTGTCAGTGCACGTGAGCTGTGCGACTGCAGCTCCGATTGTCGCAGATTCAAACAGTGACACGTAGTACACATGGGGAACGAACACTGGCGGGTTGTCGTTAACGTCTAGCACGGTGATGCTTATCAATGCTGTTACGTTGTGTTTAACGCCAGAGCTGTCCTCGCTGTCTGTTGCCATGACAACCAGAGAAAATACGTCAGTAGTTTCTCGATCGACGTTGTCCTTGAGACTTAGTGTTCCCGTGCGTGTGTCCAGGCGAAAGACGTTGTCGTCGTCCCCGCTGATAATAGTGTACGAAATGCTTTCCTCGTAGAGGTCTTGGTCAGTGGCCGGTACTTGTCCAAGTGTTGTTCCAATGGCGGCATCCTCTGAGATGTTGAAGTAGAAGAAGGCACCTGTGAAGGTAGGTGCAAAGTCGTTGTCATCCGTGAGCTTGACGTGGACGGTCACGCTGCCAGTCAGAACCGGGTCTCCTTCATCTGTGACCATGAGCTCCAAGATATACGTAGGCGTCACTTCTAAATCTAGTGCAGATGCCACTGTAATGTCTCCCGTTGAGTTATTCACGGCAAAAGAGCTGTTTGTGTTTCCCGCAATGATCGTGTGCGACAGCACCGCGTTGATACCATCGTCCTGGTCGGTGCAGGTGACGCTTCCCACTGTAGAACCTACCGCCGCCCCCTCGGAGACCGACAGGGCCAACAGGGCCGGCGAACACACTGCTGTGTTGTCGTTTACGTCTGTCACGGTGACGTAGACCGTTGTCGACCCCGTCAAATGACCAGGATTCTGTCCCCCGTCCGTTGCCAGGAGAACCAGCACATAGCTGGCAGTGTTTTCTCTGTCAAGGTCTCCCACAGTCCGCAAGGCGCCAGTTGTTCCGTCCATGGCAAATTTGCCGGCCTCATTACCTGACGCAATGGAGTAGGATATCAACCCTGTAGCGTGGAAGGGAATGTTTTCCGTTTAAACAATAAGCAAGAGCAGTCTTTTCGTCAGGAATGTGTAAAAAAACTGAGCAAGTTGATACTGCAGTAAACAAATGTAGGCATCATTTACTCCATCGTAGCATTGCTACTACTGTATACTGAACAGAGGCAAGCATGTCCATTCTAGGCCTGGGACTTTCCGTCTTTGACGCCTGTGCCCCTTGGATGTAATCACAGCTTCGTTAAATCAAAGACATTTCGAAACCTCACCATCTACTCCCTCGTCTGCGTCAGTGGCAGTCTCCTGCAATAAGGTGTACCCCAGGGTAGCATTTTCGGCCACGCTGACGTTATAGGAGTCAGCTGAGAACAACGGCGTGTCTTCGTTCACGGGCAGGATCGCGACGTCGACGTTGACGTCAACTATGTGGTCACCATCGCTGACTTCCACGGTCAAGTAGTACGTCTTGTTGTTTGACTCGTAGTCCAAGGTATGTCCTGCGACAAGAGAAAACAACACAGTAGCACCGTTATGACTGCCATGTTTTGAGTGTCTTCAAGCTGCATCGTGCGTAGTCCACTGGTTAGGGACCCTGCCTCTGGACCAAGAAGTTGTGATTTCGTATCCCGGCTGTGTAGCTACTGGAAAGGGTCGCAGTCTTTATCAGGATGGGACGTTAAGCCGTGGTTCATTGTTCATTGTGCTTGTAGAAAAGAGCTAGGGAAATTTCTCTGATACAATGAACCTGTAAATACTGTATATAGCGTCTGTCTTCTCTGTCACGACCAGTGGAAGAGTATCTCTTCAGTGAGTCTAATCACCAATGTACACCGACGTACATACACATAACACAATATAAAGTGCACAACCCAAAATTTCTCACACGCATACATACCTGCCAAGACGACAACAGTGCCACTCGTGGTTACGTCAAACGACGGTCCGAAGTTTCCAGAGATGATGCTGTACGACAGGTTTGTTCCTATGTCAATGTCAGAGCAGTTTAGAGTCGCCACCTGAAATTCAATAAAGTAAAGGAAGACTGATGTGAGATTTGTCTAAGGAGCGTACCAAAAGATAACGAATATTAGTTCTGAAGACCAACCACTCAGTGGTCGGGTGAAAAACTATGCCACTTTACCGTAGTTCCGTTTTCCGCGTTTTCGTCGGCCTGAACGAGTAGAAGGTTCTCCACACAGTCGGGACTGTTGTCGTTGACGTCGTTGACAGTGACATTGACCGTCGTAGACGCACTTCGTTGGTCAACTCCGGAACCTCCGTCCACGGCTTGAACTGTCAACGTCACCACCTTAAGACGGGAGGTACAATTGCGATACATACTGAAAATGTTACGACATATTTCATAATATCATTTTAGATCTTTACGTGGTGTCAGAGAGGGACCACTCTTGCAAGGAGTTTCATTGAGACCGCTTATGCAAATGCTAACGAAACTTGCAACCCCGTAAACAACCACATTCATAGTCTATGTCTATGTACCTTAGAATCACCCATGGTGTCGTAGTCCAGTTGTGAAACCAGTTGAATTTCTCCACTTTGCGAGTCGATGCTGAAATGCCCCGATAGAAGACCAGGATTCGTACCTAAGGACAACAAAAATATATCCAGCAAAGTTTTGGATTACAAAAGGCAGACACACATATCGAGAAGTTGTAGCAAACGCGAACAAAGATGCCGTTCTTACCTGTGATCGTGTAGGACACTTCTCCATGCGATCCTTGGTCATCGTCCGTTGCTGACACAACCGCGATTGTCGTCCCAACAGCGGCGTCTTCATTGATCTGTGTTTGTTTGAAAATCATGATTTGAATATTCACAGGGACAATGAAAATAATCTGCAGGAAAAAGGTTCGCAAGGATAAAGATGGTTAAAACCTATAAGTCATCACTTTCTACTACTGTTGAATTTATCATTTTGTCGCTTACCGAAAAGTTTGACGGCGTCGAAGGGCTAAACTGTGGGTCATGCTCGTTCACTGCTGTCACCTGTAGATGTACAGTCGCCGTGCTGCTGAGGTGTGGCGTCCCGCCGTCAGTTGCAACTACCGTTAGGATGTATGACGTCGTCGTCTCAAAGTCCGCCTCCTTGTCCAGGAAGATCATTCCGTCCGATGATATGTTAAAAACACCTTCGTCATTTCCGGCGGATATGACGTATGAGACCTCTCCGTTGGCGTCCACATCCACGTCAGTGCAGTTGAGCTGTAGAAGTGACGTCCCTTCCGGCGTAGACTCTAAGACGGAAGTGTACGCCACGACTGGGTCGAAGGTCGGCGGGTTGTCGTTTTCGTCGATGATCGTGATGTTGACTCTCGTGGTTGCATTTCGGTACGTCCCGAAAGAGTCTCCGCCGTCGGTCGCTAACACTTCAAGACTGTGCGAAGCCACAGCTTCTCTGTCTACGTCTTTTGCGATGGAGATAACCCCAGACACGGAGTCTATGCCAAAGGCTAACCCATCGTTGCCAGATGCAATCGAATACGTCACATCACCCTCTTCGTCGGTGTCTTCGTCACTCGCTACGACTTGACCTACCTCTGTGCCGATTGATTCACTTTCGCTGACGTTGAAGGAGTAAGAACTTTCACTGAACGTCGGAGCAAAGTCGTTGACGTTCGTGACGGTGACGTAAATGGTCGCCGTTCCCGTGAGGCTTTGCGCGCCGGAGTCACTGACCTGGACTTCCAAGGAGTAAAAGCTTGTGATTTCAAGGTCTAGACTTTGGGCTGTAGTGATCTTTCCAGAGGTTTTGTTGATTGCAAACGTCTCGTTGGAGTTTCCGGCGGTTATGCTGAAGTCCAACTCTGCATTTTCACCGACGTCATCGTCAGAACATGTTACCATGGCAACAAAGGAGATGACGTCAGCGCCCTCGGGTACGGACACCGCATAGAACGACGGGGAACAGACAGGTGTGACGTCATTGACGTCCGAAACCGTAACAAAAACCGTCGTAGAGGCACTTCTTGTCGGAGAGACGCCGCCATCTTGGGCGATGATGGAGAGTGTGTAAGAGGAAGTCGTTTCTCTGTCCAGCGGTGCGACGGTTTGTAAGGCTCCAGTCGTCGCGTCTACGGCAAACTTTTCGTCTTCGTTTCCAGCTACGATGGAGAAAGTCACCTCACCTGGAGAACACCGCATATTATTCATTAGTTTAACTAACTGAACATCAAACGTGGCATCATATTTGTATTACATGTATCAAGAAGCAACGGCATTACGGCAAGGTTGTCGACTGATTCTGAAAAAGGGGTCCCTAAATTCTTCAGGGACGGAAAAATGGAATCTTTACGCATGCTTTAAGATATGCTCAAAGACGGGATTTTGTGCAGTGTACGTACCGTCCATCCTGCTATCAGCATCACTTGCTGTAACCTGGAGTAGACCCGTCCCCACCGTCACGTTCTCCTGCACGCTGACGTTATACGACTCTGACGTAAACACGGGGTCGTGTTCGTTGACGGGCCGTACGTCGACGCTGACGGTGACGTCAGTGGAATGTTCGCCGTCGCTGACGTCAATGGTCAGGATGTACGTGGTGGTGATCCCCTCGTAATCTACCGTGTTACCTTTGAGGAACAGTGTGGTGACATCAGATAATGTAGCTTACAGTCATATTCATTGCGTACTGCTCTTTTTGCTCTACATTTGTATTTGGAAACGCATGTCTTACTCATGGTCATTATCGTTGGAATCGGAAAGTAGCACTTTAAACAACCTGTCTCCTGTCGTCCAGCATAGGGACTAGGATGCAAAATTCTTTTTCGCCTCAATTTGAAAGCCTGGAATCCAAACCTATTACAGCTTCCGAGTCTCCTCTACGCAAATAGAGGAGAGGAGACTCGACATTCCAGGCTAGCAAATTGAGGCGAAAAAGAAAAACGTTGTCGTTGCAGCTTTAATTTAAAACATAGATAGCATTGTATGACTAACCGGAAGCTAGGAACACGTCACCCGATGAGCTGACTTGGAATGAGCCCGAGTCTCCGGAAGTGACGTTGTAAGACAGTAGCGTCGATGTGTCCACGTCGCTGCAGTTCATGGAGGCAACCTAGGTGGATATAAAAGTACTTAGATTTTGAATTAAAGAAATAATCTCTTATGGTACCTTCCACATTCGGGCATCGTCAACGAGTTTCTTCTTCATTTAAGATCACGTTCATATCATTGTGCCCTGAACAGTACTGTAAATATCTTGTAATTTCGCGTACTAACCACTGTCCCGTTGGCGGTGTTCTCATCCATGACGACGCTGACCAGTCTCTCCACGCAGGTAGGCCTGTTGTCGTTCACGTCGTTGACGGTGACGTCCACCGTAGTGTTGGCGGTACGCTGGTCGGCACCCGAGGCTCCGTCCGCCGCCTGCACTGTCAGGGTCACCACCTTACGGAAATGAACAACAAAACTGTCATTGACTAGTCCCAAGACCAATGTAGCGAACAAAATCGTCTTTGCTACTAGAAGGATTCATAGTTTGAAAGAGGTTAAGTCTACTTCTTTAAACAAAATAATGAAGATGGAATATATTCAAGGGAACCGCAGGCCACCTTGTCGGATCCCATAGTGTCGTAGTCTATTGGTGAAGCCATGTTGATGACACCACTGCTAGAGCCGATGGCAAAATGTCCGGCAAAACCCGCTGGACTCGTTTCTGGGGAAGAAAATCAAACCAGTTAAAGACTTTCGTCATGCACACATAGCATTTATTCAAGATACGTTAGCCCGAACACAGCATGTAGGTCTGTCCCTGTGATTGAAGAATGAGATGGGCTACCTACCGGTGATTGTGTACGTCAGTTCGCCATCGGTGCCGGCGTCGTCGTCCGTTGCCGAGACGGTGGCGACTGTTATACCAACAGCAGAGTCCTCGTCGACCTAAATCATACATATCAGTAATGCGTTAGATATGTATATTTCTATTGTACTCTTCATCTTTGCTACAGAGTGGGGACGTCGAAAGTGCCCACAAATTGAACTTGAAGTGGATGAAGTTTTCGAGTATCGACTTGTAATATACAGTTTTGGGGGAGGGGGAACAAATTTTAGCAAAATATTGAAAAGACTAATATTTTGATGAACACTTACGGACGCGTTTGCCGGGGACGCCGGGTCAAAGACTGGGTCATGCTCGTTCACTGACGTCACTTGGACGTAGACCGTCGCCGTGCCGCTCAGCTGCGGTGACGTCCCCCCGTCGGTCGCCACCACCGTCAGGACGTGAGTTGCGGACGTCTCGTAGTCTAGACCGTAGGCAAGGGAGATCAAACCTTCAGACGACAAGCTGAACAGGCCGACGTCATTTCCGGCGGATATGACGTATGTCAGCTCTTGATTTTCACCCACGTCAGAGTCGGAGCAGCTGAGTTGGGCTATCGACGCGCCGGTCGTCGCGGACTCGGGAACAGCGATGTAGACTGCGGCGGGATCAAACGTTGGAGGGTTGTCATTGACATCATCTACAGTAATATCAACGGTAGCGGTGGACGATTGATAAGTTCCCAAAAAGTCTCCGCCATCTCTTGCTTCTACTTCAAGAGTGTATGAGCTTGTGGTCTCCCGATCTAACACCGTGGCTGTAGAAATGACACCCGTAAAAGAATCTATCCCAAAGACGGTACCGTCGTTTCCCGACACGATAGAAAACGTCACATCTCCTTCTTCGTTCACATCACCGTCGGTGGCCGACACTTGTCCTACAGACGTTCCCACTGTGACGTTTTCGCTCACGTAAGACGAGTACGACGCTTCGGTAAAGTTCGGAGCAAACTCGTTGACATTCGTCAGCGTGACGTGTACAGTCGCCGTCCCGGTGAGCTTCATTTGTGAACCAGAATCCGAAGCTTCTACGATCAACGTAAATGTGCGAACATCTTCTAAATCCAAACTGTTCTTCAACGTTACATCACCTGACGCAATGTTTACAGCAAAGTTGTCATTGGAGTTCCCGGATGTGATTGCGTAGGCGACAACTGCGTTGTCACCGTCGTCATCATCCGTGCACGTTACCGTGGTAACCGTGGAACCCACCGCCGTACCTTCAGAAATTGACACAGCGTGGAACGACGGAGAACAGACCGGTTCGTGGTCGTTGACGTCAGTCATGGTGACTGATAAAGTCGTGGTGCCAGTCTTGGGTCCGGGTGAGGCGCCGCCATCTTGTGCGGTAAGGACCAGGATGTATGACGTAATTGTTTCCCTGTCCAAGATAGCGGCGACCTGTACCTCTCCTGTCGCTGCGTCCACAGCGAACTTTCCGTCCCCGTTACCCGACTCTATGGCGTAGGTTAGCGCACCTAAAGAGGATCAGCAACGTCAAAATAATTATACATTTTGAATATGTTAGAATTCTTAAGTATTTATATAGTAGAATACCAAAAATCATCATGTTTTTCTTACGTCTCGATTTGTTTAAGGTCTTAAAGGGAAACAACAGCATTGCCGTCTCTGCTTGGAAGCACTGCTGGTAGATGCTGCGGTCACGTGAGAACATCCTTGAAAAAGAACGGAGGGACATATTTTGCATTTCCTAGTTCCTGATATTCTAATTCTAGTGCAGTACATACGAATAGGGACGTTTCCGATTCTAATTACGTATGTCCAGCGAAATGCATTGTGGGTAATATTTCAAAGGTCAAGGCTCCTGAGCGATAAACAAAACACGTCTGGACATTGTTATGCAAATCGAGACAATGGTCGAGACGAGAACTTGTTTTCTAATTAGACGCCTTCACCGTTCACATATCACCCACAATGCATTTCGCTGGACATGCGTACATAGAACCGTGAACCTCCTTATATTTACCATCCGTTCCGTTGTCGGCGTCAGTAGCTACCACCTGCACGACAGATGCCCCAACAGTTGCGTTCTCCGCCACGTTGACGCTGTATGACGCCTCAGAAAACGCCGGGCTGTGCTCGTTGATCGGCTGGACATCGACGGCGACGGCGGTTTCGACGGAATGGGCGCCGTCGCTGACTTGCACGATCAGACTGTACGAGGTCGTGGCGGACTCGTAATCTACCGTGTGCCCTGCGTCCATGAACACAAGTGGAGATAAAGAAGTTAGTAGGGTCTGTTTTGATGGGCGACGGTCGTACAGAAGCTAAGCTATTGTAGACTATTGTACGTATCAAACGACGGTACTGGCTGCCATTGTTCTCTACTATAACATTTGACCAACTTACACCAACAAGTACCCAGGGAGCCAAACTGATGCGGGCCAGCGTCGAATTTCTTCGGCAGCCCTGGGCAGTTTGCCCGCTGATCTGAATTAGCGCTCCGGGGTAGTTGTAGCTCGGACTAAAATCCCCGGAGCGCTAATTTAGATATGGCGGGCATACTACCTTCTGTGTCGCCGAAGAAACCGACTGTCGGTCCACGTCAGTCTGGCTCCCAGGGTAACCCACAAGCCGCTTACGCCGGGAAGCATATAGCGCCTCGACAGCAACTATTCCAGTACTTCCTGCCTTAGGCTGTCAGCCGGGCACTTATGTCGTCCAGGTTGACGTCAATTTTCAACGCCAAATATTTTCTTATCCATGTGGTCTGGTGTTGGTTACACTTCAGAGTTTAGAGTTAATTCTTTGTTGAGATTATACTTAACTTGGACTGGTGCTAGATTTGGAACGAACTTGACCTACTGACGGTCTTACCGGCGATGAGGGTAACCACCCCCGTAGAGCTGACTTCAAACGACGGTCCAGAATTCCCCGCTGTTAAACTGTAAGATAACGTGGTCGACGTTTCCACATCCGAGCAGTTTAAAGACGCAACCTGTAGAAAGAAAAGTGAGAAAAATGTATTTGTGTAAACGTCTTTCAAGTGTTGCCGTCTATTACTGGAAGCCATGGTAAGCTTGTCAATAAGTGACAATAATGTAGCTTTGGAAAGACTTACAAAACGTCACAAAACATTCACAGAAACAAGTCAAGCCTTACATCTGCGTAGGTCACATTCATCTTAGGTTGTCGTACGATTTTGTTGTGGTAGGATTTTCGTGGATGGTGAGACATAACAACCAAGGAAATAAGTTATCCTATTCGGTAACAAGGCAACTCCTGTGTACGACATATGCGCGACCGCCCCAAGATTGTCCTCAATTCACAATCGTACGACGGTCGTGCGATGAAGGTGACCAGGCCCTTGAATAGCAAACATTTTGAACCCACCACTGTCCCGTCTGTAGCGTCCTCGGTAAGAGTCCTGCTGTAGAGACTCGGTGTGCAGACAGGCTCGTTGTCGTTCACGTCGTTGACAGTGACCTCCACCGTGGCGTTGGCGCTACGCTGGTCTAAGCCACCGTCTGCTGCCTGGACTGTTAGGGTCACGATCTGACGATCAAAATCACACTCTCCAGTTAGGATACCCCATTGAGGCGAATGCAAACTTGTTTGTTAGCCCGGTATTTATCCTTTTTTAGCCCCGGTTCGCTCCTTTTGTCGCTTCCCCGCAGAATAGTCTTGATCCCGTTCACATTGAAACATCTTGATCGCTGTGTCCTGCATCATCTCGGGAATAGAATATTTCTCAGAAGCAGTGTAACGGTCGGGGATCAATCTTCTGAATGTCTGTTTGAACCCTGTTACCAGGACCGTGTGCGTTAGAGTCAATTATAACGAACACCCGCCTATATTTTAAGTGAATATTCAAATACCGATAGTTTCTCTGTTCTAGAGTACCCTTTGAAGGGAGGCGATCGGTGGAGCGATGCGGATATAAAATAGGATGGATACCAGCCAACCTGTTCGTACGCTGAAGTAACGTTAGCGTAAAGACAATGCTTTGATGATTGCGAACACAAAGTTGATCACCTTGGTGACCCCCATGGTATCGTAGTCCACCTGTGACGTCAGCAGGACCTCCCCACTGGCGGAGTCGACATGGAAGTGTCCGGACAGTGACGTAGGGATGACGTCTGCATGGTGAGACGGGATAGAATGTAGTATTGGTAGATACCTACATAATTTGTAGCAAGCGTCTAGTCAAAAATAACTGTACATTTCTAAAGTTTTATCGAGTAAGCAAGTAGTTATATTCTTACCAATGATGGAGTAGCTGACTTCTCCTTGTGTGCCGAAGTCGTCGTCTGTCGCTGTTACTGTGGCAACGGTCGTCCCAACCTGGCTATCTTCATCAATCTGTGCAACAATACATCAGTTATGACTTGTGTTTTTTTATGTACGTTTGTTTTGCCTGTACATGCATCCCTACGGGATACTTTGGTATATGATATCATCTGCGAAAACAGAGTGAAGCTTACCATAACAGTCAACATTACATTAAGCAGCAGAATAGAAATAAGTTTCCTTGCCTACTTACCGGTACAGCAGTTGTACCCGAACCGGCAAAGGTAGGGTCGTGCTGATTGGTCGGTGTGACGGTGACGTAGACCGTGGTGGTGCCGCTGAGGGCCGGAGTCCCTCCGTCCGTTACCCGGACAACCAACGTGTACTCCCCTTCGTCTGGAGTGGCAGAGTCCAAATCTGCAAGAGGAATATATCAATCTGGTCGAAAACAGTTCGAAGCAACTTTATTGAGTATTCAAAAGGAAAGTTCTTTACACAATCAAGGGTACATTTTGTTAGCCTGGAATCCATCTTATCCTAGCCCCGGATTGCTTCAAGGCAGAATATTCCGCAATGAAGAGATCAAAGGGGCGAACGCAGTAGCATGGATACCTGGCATCCAGTCCATTGTCGTTGGGCCGGACTATCTTTGGCCAAGCTTTCTTCGGGGCAGACGGAGCTCTCTGCCGCCTGGGTATTCTTTTACACCCGCTGGTTGTTTTACGCTGTAGGCGTTTCATTGGTCCACGACGATGATTAAACTCCTTCCGTGTAAAACTCCTTCCGGGTGCCAAAGATTAACCCTGCGGCGGAAAGCCCCCTCTGTCCCGAAGAGAGCCTGGCCAATCCACGGTAGACTGTATGTCAGGTGACCCAAAACTACGACTACTGCTTTGTTATCTTAATTTTCTCTTTAGATATTCTACCTATTGTCGTCTTCACTTCCACATCGTTGGTGTTCGTCGTCCCGAACTTGAACTTGTCGGCGTCGTTGCCGGAGACGAACTCGTACGAGACGGAACTGCTCGAGTCTGCATCCGACACGGCCAGCGTGGCGACACTGGTCCCTCCGGCGGCGCCTTCCTCAACGGCGACCGTGTAGATACCCCGGTCGAACGTAGGTGGGTTGTCATTGATGTCGGTGACGTTGACGGTGAGCGTAGCGGTGGCGGACTGGCTGGGGTCGCCGCCGTCTTCGGCTTTTAGCGTCAGTTCGTAACTGGAGACCGTTTCGTAGTCTAGTGGACCCATAATGGACACGGCGCCGGTTGAAGAGTCGACGTGGAAGATACCATTTCCGTCATCTAGAAAAAAATGACACAGTGTTGTGATTAGGGGAAGAAAATCAGCCGAACTATGGTGGGATCGTGCGCATGTTAATCAGTATCAAGTCCACATTTGTTAGTATACAGCTCGACTTTGTTTCATCACCGTCATTTATAAACCCGAAGAAGGCTGTGGTTGAGACAGCGGAAAATTGTCATGATTGTTTTGAAACAAACTTTAGCTGTTTAAAACAGTATCACATTCCTCTCGTGTTGTTAATTACCTGTAGCAGCTATCATGGAGAAACTGACGGCTCCGTCCGCGCCCTTGTCGGCATCCGTCGCGCTCAGATCGGACAGGATCGTGGTGCCGATGGGCGCGTCTTCGTCAACCGCCACTGACGACGTGAAACCTGTGAAGGTCGGCGCGTTGTCGTTTGTTGACGTTATCTGAAAACACATAGCGTGCACTTTTAGTAACCATCCCTTTGGAATGTTGATACACGAAGGTTTGTAGTGTTGCCCTGTTGGAAATATATATTTGACAAGCGAAGCGGTCAGAGGAGCGAACAGGCTTCTTCCTCGAGTCCTCCACGTGATATTCATGGACTCTTGGTTCTCCCGTCGTTACGGCGGATGATGTTCCCTCCCACCACGCCCACTAGCGCCTGCATACTGTCCTGACAGCCTGCTTAGTCTTTCCATTTGCTCTCTTGTCCTTAGCGTGGGCAACACGCCTCGCCTCGAAAGTCCTGACTGTCGTGTAGCATTGTTGTCTCCAAGACGTTCTGTTGCATGAATCTAGACTATCTAGACTAAAAGCAGATGTTAGAATCGTGAAATGACTTGGCGAAAATATGAATGTCCTTACCGCAACGACCACCGTCGCGGTGCTGGTGAGCCTGTCGGAGACATCCGCGGCCTGGTCGGTGACGCTCACGTACAGCACGTACCGAAAACCGGCCGTATCCATGGCGTCGGTGTCGTAATCCACCACAGTGGACGATGTCGTAATCTGCCCCGTGTCCGAGGCGATGTCGAATTTTGCGGCAGTGTCGTCGCCGCTGACGATGGAGAAGATGAGGTCAGAGTTCACACCGTCGTCTGGATCGGTACAGCTCAGCAGGGCAACGGGCGCAGCTGTGGAAGAACAATAACATCACATCTCGTTTCGTTTACAGTGAAGTTTAATTTGATTTAATTTTTTAACATCGGGGCCAATTAGGTCGATCACACTTCAGAGGTCGCATGTGCAGCGACATGAATTGTGGGTAATATGTCAAAGGTGAGGATCCCTGAGACATGGGTCTGTGTCTGCCATGAGGCGAGACGAGGGGCGATACAGGCCTCTTGATGATCTATTTTGTGAGTCAAGCGTACTAGGTGTCATTTAAGAAATCCTAAGAGGCGGACAACAGTAAAAAGAGAACGCACACGATATGAACAAAAAATGTCCAAAACAAGCCGACACCATCTACACTTCTACTTGGAGATCAGCGTGGTCCCTACCTGCTGCAGTGTTCTCCTCCACTATGCTGTAGTACACGTCAGGATCGCAGGTGGCGCTGTTATCGTTCACGTCGTTGACCGTGACGGAGAGCGTGGCGGTGCCCGTGTTGTCGGCCGTGTCCGTGGCGGTGAGAACGAGCGTGTAGGCCGACACGCCGTCCGCCCCGTCCCGCTCCAGCACCCTGGCGGTGGTCACGGCACCCGTACTGCTGTCAACGGCGAAGTGGTCGTTGTTCGTCCCTGCATTGGTGGAAAGAGGGCAAAATGTTTCAAATGTTTACAAATCAACATGTATCTATATAGCCACTATAGCCGCCTTTCGGCGTAACACACCAGATTCGCAGGTAGGCGAATATGGCAAGTTGTTCCATATCGTTTTCCTGTCAACAAAAAAAGAATTCGCCTGTGATAACATAATGAGCCATTTTAGTGCATGATCTAGAACAAGATAAATATGATACCAATAGCTACTCTCCTGTACAAGCATTGTACATTTTGTGCAACTTTGTGCAGTTTTCCTTTGTTTCTTAATTGCTTTTCGGTTTGACTTTTAATCTTAAACTGGTCAGACCTGGCTGATGTTCGGAAGCCATGTCGATGTTAGGCTATGTGTAAACGGGGCTTAAAACACGTCACCTGAGAGAGAGTATGAGATGGTGTCCCCATCGTCCCCGTCTGTGACGCTTACGGCGACGTCCCACGTCACCGTCGTGCCAAACGCCTGGTTCTCGTCGACGCTGCCGGAGTACGCCGACGCCGAGAACGTCGGCATCTCGTCGATGACGTCGTTGACAGTGACGGTCAGCGTGGACTCTGCCGACAGGGGCGTTCCTGACGTGTCGTCCTCAACTCTGGAAGGGAATATCGTAGGTACACTGTATGTGTGCTGTTTGTATATCTAGTTTTAACGACAACACTTATTACCTAGCCTGATATCCACTTTATCATACCTCCAGTCCGCTCCTGCCGAAAGCTTTTCCACCCATTAATAGAAGCTTCATTGACGCAACAAAATGTACTTTTGTACGGTCAACTATGTAAGTTACAGATAGACGTACAAAATACATGTTGGCTAACATAAAACAAAACGACGTAACTTGAAGTGTCTTCTAACAGTGAACGTCTGTTCGCCCTCGTAGTGTAGCGGTTAGTGAAATCAAACGTTAAATATTACATCTCAGTCAGAGTTGTGGGCTATGTTATAAAACATGTTAAAATCCACACAACTTACGCAACTTGACGCAATCCTCACCTGAGCGTCAGCGTGCACCTCTAACGACACAATCATCACCTGAGCGTTAGCGTGTACGTCTAACGACGCAATCCTCACCTGAGCGTTAGTGTGTACGTCTGTTCGCTCTCGTAGTCCAGCGCCGCCCCCACCTGCACCACGCCGCCGCTCAGCTGAAACTTGTCCGACGGCGTCTGGCTGACGATGGTGTACGTCAGGGTCTGGGCGGGCTCGTCCGGGTCGGCGGCGCTCAGCGTGTAGACCGCCGTGCCCACCGACACGTCCTCCGGTACGGCCCGGGAGGCGGGTAGGTTAGAGAAGGTCGGTGGTTCGGCAGCGTCCGTCACCATAATGGTCACCGTAGCCTGGTCTGTGTGGAGAGATACAAGGGGTGATCAATAAGTTCTGCACCGCACCAAGAAATAAAGTGCACAGCTGATATTTGGGGGCAAGTATAAAGCCTTCTGTGGATGCCTGCAAAAATCAAAAACATTATTATCATTACTTTGCAGGCAACACCCAGTTATGCTAGGTGAGAGAGAAGGGGAAAAACATGGACAATTGAGCTGAAACCTGAGGTGTGCGGGCCAACTTGCTCTGCTGAAGGCCCATTTTCTATTTCCATGAAAAATGGAGATATAGTTTTGAGTGTGTCTGTTTGTCTGTCTGTCTGTTTGTCTGTTTGTGTTTCCGCACCACTCCAGTCAGCATAACTCAAGAGCCTCTTGATGGATTACAATGGTATTTGGTATGTGGGCGGGTGTTCAAGGTCGATTTTGGGCCCCCTGGTATGTGACCTTGGTACTGTAGTAGAACTGCAATTTCTGTATCCTTTGACCTGGACGTGCTGTGGTCTTGATTTTTGGTGGCAGCTTGTGATGGGTAGGGGGACTTGAGCAGATGAAAAGTTTTATAACAGGAACAAATTTCAATTCCTCTCCAACCATGTTGTGAAGTTGGCACCCAGAAATGCATGATGTACCAACTGCAGAATTTACATATACGTGCACGCTGACAGAAGACCGAATCGCTAAAAATTTTCACCATAAAAGTTTTAACTGTACTATGATATTTTACTGTATATATAGTTGTGGTATAGTACGGTATTTGCTGTACTTCACAGCGCAATTCAGGCATCCAATCCAATGGTGACCTGTTATCATTTGTAAGCATTTGTAAACATTTGTAAGCATTTGTAAACATTTGTAAACAATTGTAAACTTTTGTTAACTTTTGTAAACATTTGTTAACTTTTGTAAACATTTGTAAACTTTTGTAAACATTTGTAAACTTTTGCAAACTTTTGTAAACATTTGTAAACTTTTGTAAACTTTTGTAAACTTTTGTAAACATTTGTAAACTTTTGTAAACTTTTGTAAACTTTTGTAAACTTTTGTAAACATTTGTAAACTTTTGTAAACTTTTTTAAACATTTGTAAACTTTTGTAAACTTTTGCAAACTTTTGTTAACATTTTAAAACTTTTGTAAACATTTTTAAACTTTTGTAAACTTATGTAAACTTTTGTAAACGTTTGTAAACTTTTGTAAACTTTTGTAAACTTTTGTAAACATTTGAGGATATAGTTTTGGGTGTGTCTGTGTGTGTTTCCGGACTACTATAAGCAGCATAACTTAAAAACCTCTTGATATGATGGATTACGATGTAATTTGGTATGTGGGCGGGTGTTGTGAAGCCAAAATTCAAGGTCGATTTTGGGCCCCTTGGTTTGTAAGGTACTGCAGCAGAACTTGATTTTTTTCTATCTTTTCACCTATGGTCTTAATTTTTGTTTGTGGCAGATAGCTTGTGATGTAATGAAGAAGTGGTGTAGGTTTGGGCTCCCTGGCAGCTTGTTCTGGAACTGCTGGGGCGTTATTGTGAAAATCTTCTAAGGAGAGTAACTGATAAGAGGAACGTTGGATTTCCATGATAGTTGGTATGCAGGTAGGTTGGACAGAGATGTACATAATGAAGTGCAAATTATGCTAATTGGGGTTTAATTTGCATAACTAATGAGGAAAATCTATATTTGCAGTGTTTTCAATCATAAGACTCAAATGCATGTAACATGTGTAGTTTATGGCAAGTGGAGCATCAACAGATACCAATTATGCAAATGAATTCATAATTTGCATAATCAATGCAAAAGCGCCATGATTCATCTAAGTGGTAAATAATATTACTGTCAATATTGCGACATGTGTAAGTTTGTTAAAGGTGTTTATGACCAAGCATATAATATGTAAACGTGTAAGTCATTTGCAAAAACAGAATAGTTCATGGAGAAATGAGGTCTACGAACTCTTGTTCTTTATTTGAAATACCAAGGGAATTCTCATCAAGCATTTTTATTTCATGCGGATTCATGACATAATGAACTTTACCCACATAGCTCTGATCACAGTTAACCCTTGTTTTTTTCCGCCACTTACCTACTGATTTTCAAAAGCCGACGTCGACTGGAAAGTAATAACTACAATGAGTTGAAATTTGGTGGATACTGATAAAATACTCCATACCATATACTAATGTTAGGGTTGTCGTTAGGATTAGGGGCAAGGTAGGGTAGTAAGATACACAAGATAAGAGTTACTCAAGCAACTGGATAATTTTGTAAACGGCCAGACTTTTTCGACAGCACCCGCTGTCTTTTGTCAGTGACTGAACCAGAATTTGGAGTTCACCAGCTATTGATCCAAAACTCTGAATTGATATGTTAACAAAATTATCCAGTTGCTGAGGTAACTGTTACCTAGCGTATCTACTACTGTCTTTTTGGGCAAAATCTTTGTGCTTTTCAATATCAACAGTAAAAAAAGCTCTCACCTGTGACGCCGGTGATGTCGTTCGCCCGTACAGTCACTACGTACATGCTGGTAGTCTCGTAGTCCAAACTGGTGGACGAAGCCACGGTCACCTGTATAGGCAAAACATTTCCAAGTTGAAATTGTTTGATACAAGGGGGGGGGGGGGTCAGAAAGAAATGTCATTAGTATCATAGAGGATTCGTTTTTGTAATGAGTTGAAACTTGGCACAAATGTAAAGGCACACATCTTCTTGAGACTGAAAGATCGCAATTTGTCATTCTGACTTTTGTGAGCGATTGAGTCGATTTCAAAATGACCACACCCACACCTGCTATGATACTAATGGAAATACTTTCTGACTCACCCTCGTATAACCTGGTATCCATCCTATTCTAGCACCGGGTTTCTCCTCTGATCACTTCCCGCTGACTACTTTGCCATCCGTCCCCATTTATAAACGTTTTGCTTCGGCCCTTACGCCCTACATCATTTCAGGTATCGAATGCTTCGAAGAACTAGAAGCAGTGAAACGGGATCGAACTTCGGAATGCCTGTTCGAACCCGGTTACCATGCCGTTGCTAGGACCTTACGGTTCGGAGCTAATCTTCTGTTACGTCACTTATAACGTTAGTGTTTACATGTTCTCGTACATTTTCCGTGTAAGGCCATGAGGATTCGATTATACGGATGACATCCTCCCTATAGAAACATCAAAACTGATGCGAGCTTGCGAAAATACTTTCATTACGGAATCTTAGTGGTCAGGAAGGTTGAGCAAATGACTACACACAAAGGGTATGGTATGCAGAACAATAAATTTCTTTCATTTCTCCTTTTTGTTCATTGAATCTACAATTGACTTTGGCATTCTCTGACATCAGTATCCGTTTTCCGATATTTTTTTGCAATTTGATTTATGGCATATATTTGCTCATTTTGAAACTGCTTTGTACGATTTACAGTATGGTCGAAATCGTTTGTTTTTTCCTTTTAATTTTGTAAACGGACAAAAATTGATGCTCGCCGATGTCACGTTATATCCTAGAGGCTAGGGATGTGATGATGTATCTGTCTGCTTTCGTCCGTCCGTCCATCTGTCTGTCTGTCTGTCTGTCTATCTGTCTGTCTGCCTGTCTTTCTGTCTGTGTGTCTGTTCGTTTTTTATTTTTTTTATTTGTTTGTTTGCTTGTTAGAATCTCACCGCCCCCGTGGAGTCCACTTGGAAAGGTGAGCCGACGGGACTGATGATCTCGAACGGCGTGGTCCCGCCGCTGGTTGTCCACGTCACTGTGACGTCACCAGACGTGATGACGTAATCACCAGCCGAGGCGTCCTCGCCCACTGTGTATGACGCACTGCTGTAGGTGAACGTCACCGCTAAGGTGGAAAGAAAATATATGCAAATGTTATTATGCTCTTGGGTAAGATCTTTGAACATCGTCAACACTCTTTACAACTGCCTGCTTCTATATCTTATGTTTCCTTTTTTTACAAATTGGAATACAATATACCACAGAGACATGGCGAGCTTAGGAAACGCAGGGATCATTGGGGAAAGGGATTATAAAGTTTCGTTTAGTGTGGATTTTGTTTAGTAATTTGTAGACGTAGGGAGTATAGCCAATGTTTTTTTATTGTTATATAAGTAAAGTATATCATATCAGACAAAAGTCTTTGTTTTTTGGTGGTTATACGTCATGCACCTTTTGGTACGTGTGCTATGCCATTTTTCTTTGTTACGTGTAAACTTGAATACAGCAAGATTTAAGAAAGGGAAAATGCGGACAGCCTCTGTATCTATGCGTTGTTATTATGATGTACGGTTCATTGCTCTGAGTTCTTACAGATTTCTACTCTCCAAGCAGAGGAGGTGTTCCGGCTGTTTTTTTACGTGTTTTTAGGCGTTTTTGTCGGGCTTTCTACTTTGTCTTTTTTTAATGTCTCTTCAAACACCACGAGACAAATGACAGAGTAGAAAGCCTGACAAAAACGCCTAAAACACGTAAAAAAACAGTCGGAACGCCTCCTCTGCTTGAAGAATTACAGATTTCCCAGAAACCTAACTGGAAAGAAATGATTTCCAAAGAATCGCGCTATAGTTGCCGGCCCAGCATCTGGCCCCGGCCTTCAGCGGGAAGGGGCCATAAATGCCCGGACAGCGGAGTTTTCGTTACACAGACTATGATCAGGCTATCAATAATAGGGGATGACAAGCGTAAACTTGCGGACATCAGACACATGTAGCTAGCAATATCTTTGTTGTAACTGTCGTCTATGCAACTGCTTCTAAGTATCTCAAAGCGTTTTTTTATTGCCATGTGTCTTCCTCGCTCCACTCACCAGCACAATAAAAAAACCGCCATACTTTGTAGTAGATCTATCTCAAAGTCTCTACAATACAAAGGAAGCCAATGGTCGCTATGGAAACGGGCTGTGCTTTCACCCCAACAAGACAGAGGTGATTGACTTCTATCTAAAGGGTGCAAAATCGTCCATGAGGACACAAAGACATCTATACGGTCCTCTGATATCTATACTTTTTGTGCCCAGTCCCTGTTGCCATGGATACGGCACAAACTGCCGACCACCCACAATTGAACACCCGTCCGGCTCTTAAGGTTAACGTTGCGTCATTGAAAAGGCTCTTAAGGTGCCATTCGGGCATGCGAAAAGCTTTCTTTCTTTACGTTACCGCACACACAAAACTTCTGTTTTCTACCGCGACAGTACAGGTTTGTATACATGTAGCAAAGATACACATGATAGAACGTTACTCTACTTTCAACCGCAGCAATCTAACGCTAGTTTACAATTAAAGAAGCAAACGTTACAAGCTCTTGCTATCAGAATTCTGTTACTTGCGAGACGTCTTTTGCAACAACCGCGGTAACGTATACAAGACACTTGACACGCCTTGCTCTGTTCTCTTTTCTTAAACACAAACAGAGAAATCGGTGTCTCCCGGCCGAGCGGTCACTATCGGAACGGCTAAAGTTACAACGCAAACAACCAGAAAAGTGAGAAAGAATGTCCAGAAAGGTGATCTACAACTTTTGTTTGCACAGAAGACGGCGGTATGTCTCTTTCAGCCCACCCCCACTTGTGGGTCTTATGTATGATTTTCTCGTGGTTGGTAAAATTGTAACACTGTGCGCGATTTGTCGCAAGTAACGTATCGCTACATTTCCACAAATTCGATACAGAAGATAAACACATCTAAGTTGCAACGTAAACACGTAACGACTAGACGTTAGACAAAAAGAGGGCATGGCAGTCATAAATCATTCTGAATGTGACAGATGTGATGTAGTCAGTGTCATCTACGTCACTTTAAACGTCAGGTGAAAACAGGAACGTAACGTTTTATCAGTGACATCGTGTGGCGCAATCGGTAGGGTGTTTCGCCCACAACCGAGAGGTCTCGGGTTCGAAACCATCCATATGCCCTGATGTTGTGCCCTTGGGAATAGCACTTATATACCCGACTTTCCTCACTTTCCGGTGTAAATGAGTACCTAGCGTCGGTTAGGGACGTCCCTCGGATATGACGTTAAATGGAGGTCCCGTGTTTGAGGAGAGCCACACCTCGAGCACGTTAAAGAACCGACCGCACTTAGCGAAAAGAGTAGGGGTCCTTCCCGGTGTGAGTGGTTCAAAATTGATGCCATCGTTTTCCAACATGTTCTCGTCATTTCCGTTGCAAGAGAAAAAGGTGATATAAACAGAACCACCAAACCTAGGTTCCCTTTATGTCGATACCCTGTTACTAGTATGTTGATGGCCGACTCTAAATAAAAGACGATCCCTTTCCTCCTACCGACCCTCAGTTTTTTCAAGACCGTTAACGGAAACACAACATGAATTTTCCTGGGCCAAAGAGAACAGAGACTCAGACAGTCTACTAGGGGGTGAGTAAAAGTGGTGTAAGGACCCCTGTGTGGACGGGTGTTCCAACAAGCGGCGCCCTTGAACGACGCGTTTGAAATTGAGCTGTTCCAGATGGAACCTTTAGAAGTGACGGTTAACAGGTTAAACTTGACGTTCTGGAGTGCTGACGTCATGTCTCCCGTTCCCTGTCGGCACATGTCTGTGTTTCCACCTCATTAGCGAACTCTCTTGACAAACCCAACTTTCAAATTTTGCAATAACACATAACGTTACGTAGTAGATGTAACGTTAAGTGTATTTCCTCCTATACTTTAAACGACATGACTGCATCTACATACTCCACAAATTATCCGTTAAATGGTACTACGAGATTGCAATTATCTTATGTTGTAAAAACAAATATTCTGACATGCGAGTTGAGAGGATGTTTGCATGATTGCACACTAAAAGGGATAATTGGCACAGAGTAACATCATTCATAAACCTGTTCTATAGAGTACAATGTACACTATACAACAGGCTTGTAATCAAACATGTAGAAGTCACCCAAGTCGTTTTGATATGATCTGAATGGATCCAGGTATGTCACGTTCTTGATGTAGGCTAACAACACCCTCAGGCCTATAAAAAATGCAGTGTTTTCGGTTACCCGACCGACCCTAGCAAAAACCTACCGACCAGCCTTTTTGTCTGTTGGCCGCTGACAAGGGAAATAATATTTTTATCTGGCATTTGAGTTCTGAAATTAGAAACAGAATTCCTGTATTTCACACACTGTAAACAGAAGGATTCGTTGAACAGTCGGTGTAAAAACATGTAGTAAATATTGCACTTTAAAGTTGTTCTGTTTATCTATATACTTGTACAAGTAAGTACAATGTATATCTGTATGGTCACAATATGATGTTGAAAATACCAGTGCATTTCAGTTTTACGTTTCTAAATTGTATTTGTTGGATCGCTCCTGCCAAAGTCAAAATTTTTATTTTTATTTAAAAAAAAGAGAACCTACTTCCCTGCGTGCCGACCTTATTTTGCAAGGCCTCGTCGCTGATTTTCATCAGAGCGGCTTCATGTGATATACAAGCTGTACATTTGCACATTGCACCTCCCTGTTTCACGAATAGGTGGACGATTTTTTCGCCTCACAGACAAATTGAATTTACACCTCACCTGTTTACAGATGTCGACAGGTGTACGTACCTAAGGTACTCAGGGGTGAACTGTCATAAAGGACTAGACACTTCGGCTTAGTCATTGCCCCAGCAATAACACCTGCAGAGTCGGTAGAAATGCCGCAGATCGTTCATATGTGACTTACCCGTCCACCTGCACTTGATTCTAGATAACTTAAAGTGGCGTAATACACCTGTAGGACGTTTGAGACTTACCTGAGCATGCTGTCGTCAAGATCAGAAGTAGCAGACACCGGAAAAAAATCCTGGCCATCTTAGACGACATCTTGCATTCTTAGATCACTCGTGTGCTCCATCGTGTTGCTGTAGAATGTTAGCGTTAACTCGGCCCTTCCGTGATTCGACAGGTTGTTGTCTAATATATGCCGTCGTCAAGCAGAAACTAAGAAGTACAAATCTAAACACGGCAAACTTCTTTGGAGATCCAGAGATCCTTTAAGTCCAGATGATACGTCTTCCCGTCACCTCGCCAAAGTCTTGAAAGTTGCTGGCTTGTTTCAAGATGTCGCCATGGTTCGTTTGTGACGCAAGGGGGGCTACGTGAGGGTGGTGGCGTGTTACTCAAGGACCCATCCGGGCATACATTAATGGTGCAACCCTATCCTCCAAGGGTGGTCACAGAATTGACTACTTCACCACACGGGCGCTGCAGTGTCGCGGCATTCCGCTGGAGGCGTTTTTGACTGTCGACACGCTACCATTGCTGATGTGTTTGGAAATTTGAGACATTGTTGCAAGGCTGTTCGGCTAACTTACCACCGTGTCGAATGTAAACAATGGAAATGGTTCGGTTATTTCAGAACAACGCACAAACCACGCAACCTTCGAACTGAGTTTGTTCCTTTTTTCAGAGGTAGTGGCGCAAGAAAATGAGGCGAGGACAATGCCACCTCACACTTTCATAATCTTGGCCCTCTCTCAATTTATAAAAAAAAAAATGAAAGAAAAAAGAGGGTGGCAAGGAAGGAAGGAATGAAAGAAAGATATGATACGATAGATTTGATTGAATAATTTTTTAAGTGTCCTAATGGTCACCGGTAGACTAGACGTGTGGGGCATGGGATACCCCCTGGCAGGTTCGTTCACCTGCCCTCCAAAAGATTGTAAATATGAGTACGAAATGACAATATATAGGAATATAATTTATTTTATAAAACAGGAGCGCTATATACCACATGTTAGGTGTCATGGCATCCCATTTGTAAATACTTCATCAGCGGCAATGCTCTCCCAAGGGAGGAATAAAGTACAAGAAGAAGAAGAAAGAAAGACGAAGAAGGATAGTAGGAAGGTAGGTTAACTCTTTCTTCCACGTGTCCAAGATGCAAGCGGATCTCATCAAACACGTGATATGACGGACGTGTTACAGTGAACTTTAACCTCTGACAGATATAGATATTAAGTAAACTAAACATAGTTGTTTGAACAGTGTTCAGGTCGTGGGAAGTTGTTATCTGAGTAAGAAGTCTTGTTACAACATTCCAGTTAGAGAACGGTGTGTTTTCTCCACACCAGTACGCGATGTCTCAGTCCAGCGGTCCGCAGACTCCTCAGGGGGTGCCCTACGCTACCTTGCCTCACCTGGTGAACGCACACGGACAACACCTGTTCCGTAAGGACTGGGAGCCGACCCTGCAGCCAGGACAGAGCCCCAGGTACCAGCACTACGTATACTCTCCACGCACATGTATGACCGAGGCGGTATCGGGACGTTTCGGTACCTTGACATGACTCCTAGTAAACCAGGACAGTTCGGCACCAGACCTAGGACGGGTTAGGGTTAGGTTGGACTTAGGGTTAACCCCCCTGGACTTGCTGTTTATTGTCAGTATTGCATACGGCCGGAAAACCGCCTCATGGCGTAACACACCAGGTTTGTACTGAACAGTACAAACTGCATATCTGGACAGATTAATCTATTTGGAAAGACCCCTACTCTTTTCGATAAGTGTGGTGGCTTCTTTTACGTGCCAGGGGTGTGGCTCTCGATCCTCAAACACGGGACCTCCATTTAACGTCCTATCTCGAGGGACGTCCCTAACCTAATCTAGGTCCACTTGTTTTACCTTAGTGAAGTGAGGAAATTCGACTTATAATTAAGTGCCTTTCCCAACGAGACAAGTCAGGGGACCCAGAGCCAAACACCCTGCCATTACGCCACCGCCACGCCACGACTAGTAATTGACTTGTGCCGAATCGTCCTGATAGGCTTAGTATACTATTGCTCTCGATACTTACTTTCGATACGGCTACCTTTAACGGGTCCGCTATAGTCCTACCGTAGGGGTGGTTCAGAAGAAGAAAAAGAACGTTATTGCACGATAATTGTACATGGTACAATGCATGGCAACAACTATCAAACATAGCATAAGATAGAGGTATTGAATAAAATCTAGCATCCTAATTACTAATACAATAAGGGCTAGCAAAACGCATTTGGTATAGTATTAAAATCGAGTGGGGCTGATCATGAGTTTCGGTATTTTTCTAATGACAGAGCAGTCTTTTATACATCTACCTATTTTGCATTAACAGTTCAGTGTGGGTCTGCCTGGCCAGCACTATAAACGCAGAACAAAATCTCAATGAATCTGAAATTTTCTAGAATGATTTTGTTTCTTCTGTGTCCTCCCCCCCCCCCAGGGCACTTGTATTTCTGTCACATGGCTTCAAGCAAAACTGTTTACAGTACGACGAGTTTGCCAAGCAAATGGCGACATGTGGACTAAAGGTTTTCTCTCATGACCACGGTGAGTTTCGTTGTGTTACAGAATCAAATTGATGTAATACTCAATCGTCGTTAGTCATAGTATTTGTCATTATTGATGTCGCTAAAACAACTTTGCAAAACTCTATGACATCTTTATGAGATGTTTTCTTCCGTTGCTTTGCCTTCCCTTTTTTACGTCCGAGAAGGAGGCTGTATGACTGGTTTGTATGACCGGTTTATTTGCAACACACATACCATCGCAGCCTTTCCTGGCTGAATTGGTGTATGAGACATGATTCATTAAAATTCATTCAATAACTGTACAATTCTTACAATAATACTACGCTTCATAAAAAACTACAATTCATTCAATAAGTCTACGCTAAAGGGTAAGGCAGTCTTTCTAAATCTAGAAATTCTGCATCTGAACTGTGTGAAGTCGTCCTTTGACCTTAAGGCCCTGTCACACTTGCGCGTATAATCAAGTGCGTATGAGTTGCGCATGAACATTTTTTGTTTGTTTATGTAAAGTTTGCAGGGAAGAAGCTGTTTTCTACTTTGACCCACCATTGTGCAGCCTAGGTATCGAACCAAAGAAATGACTTCTTCGGCTGCAGACTTAACCTAAAGCAAAAATTTGTTAATACGCAACTCATGCGGACTTGCATATACGCACAAGTGTGACAGGGCCCTTAGGTCTCTACAGTGAACACTTCCCCGTTTCGGAGGGAGCCAATGAGAGAAGGTTCGAGGATTTAGAGATCGACCGTGCGAAATTTCACACAAAGATTACGCCGTCTCAGGTACAGGGGAGTGAGTGACAGCTGTTCTTGTGCTCTGTCATAGCTAACATAGTTTTTACCTAGAATTATCCTGCACGCCCTCTTTTGTACAGCTACTATGTAGTTTCTAGGTTCACCTACTTCAGGGTATTGCGATTGGTTGGGTCTGTGTCAGTTCGCAGCAATAAGTCAAGATCTCTTTGATGTATTTGCATAAGGTACTTTGGCATGTTGTCTGCTAGTAAGGGCGAGATGATACACGTTGATTTTGGGCACCGTGGCAGTATTTTTTCTCTGTTAACGTTCTTAAACTTTGTTTAAAAAAATCTAGACCAGCCGTGACGTAATCTTCCTTAATGATTTGGAGGGACAGAGGGACAGATATATATATACGCACAGACAAGGCAGAAATAGTCCTCTGTAGCCTCCGATGCAGACTCCTCCCGGCTGTTTTCTTTTTCAAGTTACAATTTTTATACTATTACATTTTTTCTTTCTTATTGCTTCTTTCCCGGCCAGCAATAAGAAAAAAAATGTAAAAGTATAAAAACTGTAACTTGAAAAAGAAAACAGCCGGGAGGAGTCTGCATCGGAGGCTAAGTCCTCTGCTCCTTTTTGTGTGAAGCAATAAGAATGTTGTTACCTTCGCCGAGAAGGTTATGCAGAGGGTAGCGTTTGTTTGTCTGTTTGTTTGTCTGTTTGTAGTGGCACAGGATAACTCAAGAATGCCTTGATGGATTGTCTTGATATTTGGTATGTTGGTAGGTTTTGATGAGACCTAAAAACGATGAGATTTTGGGCCCCCTAGCGGCTTCTTACGGTACTGCAGCGGAACTTCCTGTTTTGATATCTCGTGTTCTGGACATGCTATGGAACTTATTTTTGAGTGGTAGATAGATCTTTGGACAGAGAGTAAGTGGTGTGGGTTTGGGCCCCCTAGCGGCTTTTTTGGAACTGCAGGAGCAGGTTTTGCGTCTGACTTTGAAAGGGAATAACTCAAGAAGGGCTTGATGGATGGTAATGATTTTTGGTAGGTAGATAGCTTGAGTGATGATGTACATGATTAGACACTTCTTATTCAAATCAGTATCTAATTTGCATAATTAATGAGGAAAGTTTATACATCCGCCAAATTCCATGATAGGACTCTGAAACATGTGACATATGTAACTGAGGAAGAGAAAAATATTAATTGATATGAACTATGCAAATGAAGACCTCATTTGCATAATTAATGAGAAAATACTATAACATGATGGCCTTGATGGATGGTCATGATTTTTGGTATGTGGATAGCTTTTGTGATGCTTAGTATGATTGGACGATAATTATGCAAATCAGATTCTAATTTGCATAATTAATGAGGCAACTTTAAAAATCCGCTTTGTTCCATGATATGACAATTCAAATTGTAACTGAGGAAGAGAGGACTGTTGATAGATAGAAAATATGCAAATGTGGGCCTTATTTGCATACTTAATGAGTAACCTCTATTATTCCACACTGGCAAAAGACGGCAATTTCACACATTTAATCCTTTTTTGTGGCATCGGGACGTTATGTGAATGTGAACATCGTTGAATCAAATTATGCTTATAAGGGCCTCATTTGCATAATTGATGATAAATTTCTTCAGCTCATACTTTGGACATGTTATATTTTAAGACAATGAACTGGTATGATTTATGATTGATGAGAAACACTCCTAATACGTCAGTCATAAAGGTTAAAATCATTTGGCGAAGGTATGAGGTCGTGGAACTCTAGTTGTTATTGTTATCATCATTTTAGAAATTCCTCTGTAGTATATCAGGTGGAAAGAGACTTTTAAAAAATATTCTCATACGCATGTCTGTTTCTGTGGCAGTTGGCCACGGTCAGAGCCAGGGCTATCGCGCTGACGTCACGTCCTTTGACGTCTATGTGGATGACGTCATCCAACATGTCTGCCAAGTACGCCGCCGACATCCGGGCATTCCTGTCTTCTGTGTGGGACACTCCATGGTGAGGATGTCTTTGTCACTTCTGAAAGTTAAGGGCAAATCTTCCAACATCTGCTTGGAGATATAGGAGAAGTTAAATCGTACAAAAACAACAACAACAATGATAATGATAAGGTAGATTAGTCTGGTAGAGTAGACTCTGGCTTCAATTTACAAACACGATCTTAATCTTAATCATACTGGACATGTTCAGAACACGAGATATCAAAACGGAAAGTTCCACTTAAGTACCTTAGAAAGCGACTTGGGTGGATAGGGGGCATTATCGAACTTACCCTCTCACCAAATATCATAGATCCATCCACAGCAGCTTCACGAGTTATGTTTTCCACACACACAGGGGGCTCTCGTTACCATTCTCGTGTCCCTCAAACGTCCCGATCTGCTGGCTGGTGTGGTCTGTACCGGAGCTTCTCTCAGAGCCAACGGGGAACCTGTCGGCTGGCAAGTACGTTTGTGTCCATTCTTGCTATTATAAAAACAAGTGAAGAAGAACAAATAGTATTGTTGGTGTTTTGTTATCTTGTCTCTTCTTTCGCCCAATCAGCCTCTAGCCTGACAGCGAGAGATGTTGTAACACAGGCTAGACAACAAACAATCATGTATTGGTATCACCACAATGGGAGTGGAAGAAATATATTTATTCTGAAAAACAAATGTCTGATATAAGCTTAGGTTGCGAGGATGACAAATATATCACCGTATCACCTGTTACAAAGCCTATACTATTTTTGCTGGTCGCCGCCATGTTGCTTGTTTGTTTGTTTGTTTCTCCGTCATGTTTGTTTGCTTGTTGAGTTGTCTATCAATACTAGTAGACTGTAGTGTTGTAATGCATTTGCTCGCGGGTTTTCCGTTAATATTTCCTCTATCAGAATGAATGTTTACGGGTTTTTGTTTTGTTTAGCTCTTATGTCTTAAGGTTCTGGCGTATTTTTATCCATTGCGGATCATCCCCGGTACGACAGGGCGCCGCAATCCAGCCACAAGAAACCCCGAAAAGGTACCCATGGGTTTCATATTTTTGTTCAAGCAGATGTAGGGTTTTACGTGTGTTTTGAGGCGTTATATGTAAAAGTTAAAACAGAGGCGAAGACACTAAAAAGACATAGAAAACGCCTCAAAACCGCGTAACAACAATAAGCCGAAGTCTACATCTGGTTGGAGATCATAATTAGCAACAAACTAGCTCATCTTTAATTATGACCAAGCAGATTTACAAAGACATCACCAAGAAGTTTTATAACTGACTTGAAAATATCACTCAGATTTCTGTGTTCCATCTTAATTCTTAATGATAATAATAATAATAAGTTTATTGCAAGTTCTTGCCCGTAGGCTAATTGCAAGTACATGTAACATGGAAGGACGGACAGACAATTGATAACAATATAGCATGTGACTTTTCTAGTCTAAAAACTAACACTAAATTCTATCTTATTTGGGTTTGACTTCTTTTTCCGAGACAGTGGAAGACGGCTGATCCCACTTTTTCTATGATGTGTGGGTTTTGTAATGTTAACAGGAAAGTAGTTTTCTTTTTGCCTGTTAACATGGAGAACACAAGCATGTTGTCGCTCGGATTTTTGCTTCCCCCTGTTTTCCTCCTGGATTTCTGATAACCTGTAATGCAACTTACGTGCGTTTGTTCGTTTCGTCTCTCCTCAAAAGATGGACAGCGACGTAAAGGACCCGTTGAATCGCCATGAGTTCGGCAACCGCTTCCGCGTCACCGTTGAAGGTTGCTCGGCGATAGAGCGGGCGGTGGCCGGGGCGGCCTCCTTCACGTCCCCCGTGCTGCTGTTACACGGCGGGGACGACCCCATGGTACCTCCGGCTGCGTCCACACACTTCTACGAAATCATCGGCAGCGAGGACAAACAGATAAAGGTAACATTTTATGGTCCTTATCGCATACGAGCAATCGGCCGTAACATACCGGTATCTGTTTTCCAAACTCTGTCGGGATTAGGGATGTGTCGGGATTAGGCATATGTCGGGATTAGGACCGTTCCCGTTAGGTTTGCTTTACAGTGCTGTTTTGTTTTGCTTTCTCCTTGCATCGAGATATGTTTTTGTATGCTCCCTTGTTGTTATCAGTCTTTGCCCAACCTGACTTTTATTTTCTTTTTTCCTATCTTCTTTTTTTTACCATTCTTACCCAGTAACGGATGTGGCCACAAATTTGCTACTCTCCAAGCAGATGTTGGGCTCCGGCTTTTTTTGGCCTCTTTTTGTGGATTTTAACGGGCTTTCTAAGTTGTCAGGTTTTCCTTTGGCTGACGGACAAAACGAACACCTGACAAAATAGAGAACCGACAAAAAACGCATAAAAAGACGTTCAAAACAAGTTGCAGCCTAACCTCTGCTTAGAGAGTACAAATTCGCCACCTTTTTTTTCCTGTCGGATTTTTTTGTCAAAATTCTTTTATTATCGCATTTTGCAACACTAGCGGTTGTTGTTCTGTTCGTCCGTCCGTTCGTTCACTCGGTCGCTGGGCCGCTCGGTCGTTTGAATGTACAGTTACAGCAGTATCTTGGCATGCCGTTTGCAGATGTATCCCGGTTTGTCGCATGAAATAATCCACGAGTTACCGGAGGACGCGGCTGCGGTCCGCAAAGACATCATCGACTGGATCATTGACAGGCTGCCATCCTCATAGTTCTCGGTAGGAGGCGCTGACCCCTTGAAGAGACCGTGACAGCTCTACATCATATGTGTTCTGTAGATGTCGGTTCAATGCATAGATAAATTTCTTTGTTTTACTTGAACAAAATGTCACCAAAAATCATTTAAGCCTTCACCGTAATCTCAAATTGCTAGAAAACGTGGAATATTTTTTTTTACAATATCACATTCACTGGCAACACTGAAACATAAGTCGTCACAATGGTCTAAGACTGTTACTCTCCAGGCAGAGGAGTGGGTCCGGCTGGTTTTTGATGTTTTTAGGCGTTTTTGTCGGGCTTTCTATTATGTCCCGTTTTCTTTATGTCGCGTTTGCGACATAAAGAAAACGGGACAAAATCGCCTAAAAACACGTCAAAAACCAGCCGGACCCACTCCTACTGCTTGGAGAGTATTAGACTGCACAGACTGTAAGCAGCATAAAAAGTGTGCGCAAACTATATTGCACATATGTCCCAGCTGCGCAGTTCAATGTTTTCACGTAACTTGTATGAAGCTGAAACTCAAATGCTTAACAGCCACTCAGTATGTCCTTCCTTTGGCCCTCATAATATGTAGCCACTGTCAAAGGAGACTCCCTGCCTAGGGTTCTATATAACGTTACAGGCTATAGATACAGATACTGCAAACGATTCTGTAAATAAACACGATTCTAAACATGATTCAGTGAAAGTTTCTTGTCTATCACATGAGTTCCACATGGAGAATGATGTGTTCTCGCGTCATAGTGACTCTCACTTTATATTTCCATCTCACTATTTCCGCTTCAAAATCAGTTTCCTTCATAGTATAAAAGGGTGCGGGTTCAGGGACCGAGTACTCCACTTATCATAGGACAATCATATATGCAGTGTCATAGTGTATAAGTTATAAAACGAACCAAAAGTCCGTTGTGACCGACTTTTGTTTAATTGATGACACTTTCAACCACTCAACATCTAGAGTATAGAAATCGATGACCATTTTAGAGAGATTTGAAAAATCTAGTCTCCCCCTACGGTTGTCAAGAATGGACTGATCCGCCGGCCGCGCGTGACAAGTGATGACGTAATTGAATGCACGCTTGGATGAATGTTTGTCCTTCGAGGGGTCAAACTCGACGAGCCGGTTGTGTGTAGTAGCAGGTCCACGCGCGCTAGGGTCACAGTCCTCGACTCTCTCTCTCCCCCTCTAGGCAACTTTATCTTAGCCCAGTTGTTGATTAACCACCACAGCTAGGTGTATATTAACTTAAAGACGACTGGCGCTAAACTTGAACAGGGGAAGACACGACGTTCCGCCGTAAAAAGGTCACCTGAGCTACTCGGGAAATGTCGGGCGATTCCGGAACCAGCGTCGACGGGCCGAAGACCCCACAGGGCGTGTTCTACTCCAAGTTGCCTCACCTGGTGAACTCTACGGGACAGTACCTGTTCTGCAAGTACTGGGAGCCACAGGAGCAAACACCAAGGTAATGTTAGTTTTAAAACAGTAACGTGTCAAGTCTGTTTATATACATAACCGTTAACCCTCAAGTGCTAAACCTAAACTAGGCTTCCCTAATGGCCGTTGACTTCATAGGGTTAAACTTAAAGATACAAGTGAGTAGCTGTACTGTGATAATATAGTAGATATTCATTATATCGTGCTGTTTGATGTGATATTTTGTATGTATTGTTTGAAAGCGGAATCGCTCAATCGCTGTGGGATTGTTTTCCGTTTAGCTTTGTTGTCAAACAGTTAGCGTCAGGTGCAGCAGACAAGTTGGGGCTCACTGACATATGGCGCCTTTTTTTAACCCTTCTGATCCCTTTCTGTCCCAATCACATGTTATAGCCAACTGTCACTTTTAAGTGTAAAAAAAAGAGCCTCGTTGACACGTACAGCGGGTTGTAGACAGTTCCAGGCCGGGATTTGTTTAGTTTGGGGGTTGAAGAAGGGCGGTTGCCCGACCTCTCGTGCTGTTGCCGCTTCTCGGGTTACCGGATGGCGGCTCGTGATTTGTTATTGGTGACCGTGCCTCCTTACCGCCCCCAAGCAAAGCCGCTAGCCTCTCCAACTATTTTAAAGCAGACTTCGGGCTGGGGTTCACTTCTGACTCTTAACTGTGCCGTTTTTCTTGTATTGATTGCGTTCTGTTTTCAACTTGTGGTTACATCCCGTATAACTGTAGTTTACAACACATTTGCAACCGGAATACAGTCAGAACGCGAGACACAAAGCAACGAATTTGAGACGGTCGTCAAACCTCTGCACACTTAGAGTAGGGGTGACCCCCCTTGAGTTTGGACATTACAGGCTGATGTTTTCTCTACCGTCACTTGATGATAGCCTCCACCTGGCATTCCTACGGGCGTATGGATCGTAGAATTCGGCAAAAGACGGGAATAATTGACCAGTAGAGTCAGTCCACGATAAGGTCAATAATTCGCTTGCAAATGAAACCCTTTGGTGGCCAAACTTCCCTGGCGAATATTCTCCCTATCATGCTGGCGAAGTTAGTCTGGTAGAGACTAATTTGATGACAACTGATGGCCCAAAACAACAAAGGTACCAGTGTTAAAGGGACTTCCTAGTCTCTGCTATGGAGGCCTGTTTTGGAGGCTAACCCCGGGGTAGAAATTTCTGACAATCACGCCGGACTGCCAGCTATGTAGATGTAGACGTGTCCGGTGCCAGGCATGCTGTGCCGTCTGTCTGTGAGTGATTGAGATGACTACTGGGCAGTGGTAATGTCGTGTAACATTCATATTCATGTCTCCAAGCAGAGGTTTCGGCCGCGATTTGTTTCATGGGGGAGGTCAATGAAAGAAATTTAATCGCGGCCACTACTACCCCTGACCGGAACATCTGCTTGGAGAATGTACCATTCCTACCATTACTAATTGATGCAAAGGCCCGAGCTTGAGTATGATACATTACTAGTGCACGGTCTGAGGACATACGATCTTAGTCGGAGGCGGCCGTGGCGACTCTTGGATGACGTTTGCTTATAGTATGTATACAGTAAACTCGGGCAAGTATGTATAACGTTACTACCAGCTAGTCTGTATAACGCAAACCCCAGCTGTCCGGGGTTTTCTCTCCCCTCCTCCTCTTGGGTTGCGAGGCGGTTTTAGGGCGGCGAGCGGTCACAGGAGGCTTGATTGAATTCAGGCTAACTACCAGCAAGGTAGTTGCATATATAACCCTTGCTACATGTACTAGCAAAGTACGCCCTCCAAGTCCAAGAGTTACGGCGGCAAGGAAAATACAAAATATGTTTATTGCGGTAATAAAGATTGCTGGACTGCCAAATCTAGACGCAGTGCCTTTGGATGAACAAAAATTGAATCTGCACAGCAATGAAGAAGCTTGCTCAACAGTTGACAGCTAACCTTCTCGCATCAGTGGTTTCACCCCATTTCCAATATTCCACATGGACCTGGACATGTATGGCGCGTGGACACAAAAGGTCGGGATTTGATCCTTCAAAAAAGAAACGATCAAAAAATGAGAAATATTTCTGTCAATTACACGAATGCTTAGTAAGTTGCTTAATTTCTTGGCCTAGTCTTTGACAGCCCTAGGTCTCTCACAATGATGTCACCTTCAAAATACCTCCCCTCACCCACCCAGTCGTGGTGCGATGGTCCGAATTGATCTGATTTTGATCTATCCCGTTTATAGTATTGCGCGGCCATGTAAGCTATATAGGGCACGTTGTGCGTCATTCAGAGTGTGTGTTACATACAAAAGACAGGCCTAGGCACAGCAGAGTTATCTTTGTCTAAATAAAGCGTCTCAACTTAAGTCGCAGTACGTGGCACGTCTAGTGTGGTTAGGTCTCAAACTCACTCCTGTCTGGGTCTATAATTATTCCCAAACTTTCTATAAACGCCGATGGCAATGGCCTCTGTTAGAACAAGGTCATATACCAGGGGGCCCGAAATGGATCTTGAAGTTCGTCTTCCCAAGACCTACCCACTTACCAACTATCATTACAATCCATCCAGAGGTTCTTGAGTTATGCTATGCCCCCATATACGTAGCCTCCGTTGCAGTCCTTTTCCCCGCAGCGTTTTTTTTTCAATTTTTTTTTGGGGGGGGGGGGGGGGGGGGCGCCACGTATCTGCTTGGGATCCCGTATCCGCCGTGCCTCTGTGTCCGCTATAGACCCTGTGTCCGCTGCTGGGGATTATGATCGGCCATTGTCTAGCGCAGCGTGCGCGGAGAAAGTATTGCAGCTTTCTCACGCTTTGTGGGACGTGTTTGAGCCACGTTTCCTTGCACGAAAAGCACAAAATCATGATAGCAACTTCGATGGATGTACAAAGGAAAATAATGCGAAAGGTTCGTTCATTTAGGTGTCCTTCCGTCGTGTTTTGAAAAGACATCCCTGCAACCGTTAGAACGTTGTCGCTGGTCAAAGGGGCGTGAAGACTTTCCTGCGCTGGCCGTGTTTATTACGGGAAGTTCGCACATCCATGGCAATGGTGATAAGTGATTTTTAATGGGCCTTTGCTGGAAGCGACAAAACGCAGTCCTTCCCCAGCAGCGGACACAGGGTCTATAGCGGACACAGAGGCACGGCGGATACGGGATCCCAAGCAGATACGTGGCGCCCCCCCCCCCAAAAAAAAAAATTGAAAAAAAAACGCTGCGGGGAAAAGGACTGCAACGGAGGCTACCATATACGTGTCTTTTCCCCCATGTGCTGACTTTCATACACGCGGCGTATGTCACAAATTTAGACTTGACCCCCAAGTCTTTCATGGCATAGTGTCCATAGAACCAGTTCAAAATGGCGGCAGAGTACGATGTGACTGACATGTCCCATTCAGCTCCCTTCACCCGGAAGTACAATTACTATCAACAGTTTCGCTGCAGTTTACTAGCTATTTAGCACCATCAATTAAACATTCTTTATGTATTCTACACAAAGGCACAGAATGTTTACTCCAACCACTCAACAGGTGCAGGAAACACAGCAAACAGCAGGTGTAGGGGCTGTGCATTTTGTTAAGTCTTTTGGGGAACGTTAATGATTTTAGGAGCTACGTAACTTGTAGGCTTGCTATTGTGGCGTCAGAAACGTTTCTTATACGTCAACAACTGTGTACACCATAGCTAGCATGTTGTTGACGTGAAACAAGAATCAAACAAGAGTTCCACGACCTCAAATCTCCATGAACAATTCTATTCATGCAAATGACTTACACATTTGCATACTATATGCTTGGTCATGAACACCTTTATCTACCTTACATGTTGCAATGTTGACAGTCCTATAATTTTGAAATTAGATGAATTATAGTATTTTGCATTGATTATGCAAATTAGGAATTTATTTGCATAATTGGTATCTGTTGATGCTCCGCTTTTCATTAACTACATATGTTACATGTATTTGAGTCTGATAATGGAAAACACTGCAAATATAGATAATCCTCATTAGCTATGCAAATTAAGGAACAATTAGCATAATTTGCACTTCATTATGCATATCTCTGTCTAAGCTACCTGCATACTAAGTATCATATTGACAGTCCTATAATTTTCCAATTAGATGAGACATGGTGTTTTGCATTAATTATGCAAATTAGGAATCTATTTGCATAATTGGTACCTGTTGATGATCCACTTTCCATAAACTACATATGTTACATGTATTTGAGTCTGATAATGGAAAACACTGTAAATAAAGATTTTCCTCATTAGATATGCAAATTAAGTCCCAATTAGCATAATTTGTACTTCATTGTGTATATCTCTATCTAAGCTACGTACATACTAAATATCATGGAAATCCGTTGTTCCTTTGTTCAGTTATTCTCCATAGAAGATTTTCACGAAAACGCCCTTGCAGTTCCAGAGAAAGCTGCTAGGGGGCCCAAACCTACACCACTTCTTTATTACATCACAGGCTATCTGCCACCCAAAAATCAAGACCACAGCACGTCCAAGTCAAAAGATACAAAAATTGAAGTTCTGCTGCAGTACCAAGGTCACATACCAGGGGGCCCAAAATCGACCCTGACCTTCGGCTTCACAACACCCACCCAGATACCAAATATCATCGTAATCCATCCAGGGGTTCTTGAGTTATGCTGACTACAGTAGTCCGGAAACACAAACACACACACACACAGACACACCAAAAACAATATCTCCATTTTTCATGGAGATAACAATGCGGAGTCCATCACAGTGGGGTCGGACGTCCCATAGACTTGGTATAACGTTACCTGCGCAAAAAGCCACCAACTTAAGTATCGGCAATGGACTAGCTACAGTGCACTTGGACTTGCATTCAAAGCGCTTTTTAGTGCAACAGGGAAATGGGAAGCATAAGTTTTCAGTCAGTTTGTCCTCTGTCTATGACAAAGGTCATGCCTCTCCGCTGCAGTGTTAATGTTTTTTCTGCTTCAAAGTGCACCACAGCCTATGTACAAAACATTAACAGCGTCCTTGGGATGGAACGGTGAACAAAAGCTACACATAACAGCCCGGAGGCGTACCTTATTAGCGTTTTTCTGATAACAGAAGAAAGGTGTAAGGCCAAAGAAAGGGCAACATAGATACCATCAGCCTGGAATGCTGGGGGTCTTCCATTTCAACTTGGTTTGCTTTATGATATATATTCTATTGTTTTCTTCATTAACCGTAAACGTAATCTAAAACGAATATAGAATATTTCATAAAATCTCTAGAAATAGAAGATCACAGAAAATATGGTATGTTGGCCCGCCTTATAGTTATATACAGTGTCTTTTTTAACAGAATACTACTAAGTAGTATGTAGATGAGACAAAGATCTTGCTCAATTATGATATTATATGTGATCCTCCAGAATGATGTTCTTCTATGTGTTTTTGAAAGTTTGTGTTGCCGCTACCGGCATCTCGTGTGGCCTATAATACATAATTCATACGTAACCTCGAAATACAAAGCTTAATTTCCCGCTTACTGTAATATTTATGAGAGTGCATCTACCATAAAAAACTCGTATACTCGGATGAATATACGTAGATTGTTTTACATAACGTTACTAGGCGAAATTCGTCGTGACCATAACAGCAACTTAGTATCACTGTGTTTCTTTCGTTTCTGTAAAGTGAAAGAAATATATGAAGCTTAAACTCAAATGGCTAACGTTATTAAATGTTCTAATTACACTAGTGAAATCAAATTGGATGTAACTTGACACAGCTTTTACATTTTATTGAATGCAATGCACCGCAAATACCGAGGTGTGTAGATGCAATGACCATGATACCGACAGTTGTTTTTTTAAATTCTTTTAATATATTTTAAAAGTAATGGGGCAAAAAGCACAATTGCTTATGTAACGCCTTCTGCTCTAATACATAAATATAAGAGTAAAATGCATTGACAACATACATACATACATAATTACAAAATGGATAGAAGAAAAATGAATGTAAACAAGACAAGTTGGTGATCTGTCAGTCAATTACGAGAACTGACCGACAGTCTGAAAACCACTCTCCGATTCTGATTCTTGAGACTAAATGAGCGAACTGCCACTTTTTTTACATTAGCCAGGCGTCCGTAAGTATGTCAGTGTCCATAAAGTGTTAGCAATCAATGCAGTGAATCCAAAAAGCGATGTCCCAAAGGGGACAATTTCCACGTTAACATTTTATGGCACCAAAATCAGGATAACCTCAAGCGTACTCAGCTTAATGGAAATATCATTATTCGGTTACACATAGATACTTGTTTCGCTGAGCTTAAGCGATCCTGGGCAGTCATTAAAGACACAAGAGCGCACAGGCTTTTCTGTTACACAGACATGTCTTTACGGCTGTTTGTCAAAGGACTTATCCAGACCAGTCTTATCATGTAAAAACGTTAATTGATATTAGGTCGGCTACGAGTAGATAAGATCCATAAGTCTCAGGGGTTGTCTAAACAAATCTGCGGACAAAAGTTCGGATAACCAGCCTTTTGTATACATAGGCAATACCTCAAATCTTTTCTTCAACTCAATGAAAACAAAATGGTGTCGCGGTGGCGTAATGGCAGGGTTTGGCCCAAAACCCAGAGGTCCTGGGTTCGAATCCGGGGTCCCCTGCACTTATCCCGTTGACGTTGTGCCCCTGGGAAAGGCACTTTACACGATTTTCCTCACTTTACTCAGGTAAAAATGAGTACCTACCTTCGCTTCGAGAGCCACACCACGAGCACGTAAAAGAACCCACCACACTTATCGAAAAGAGTAGGGGTCCTTTCCGGTGTGAGTGGATCAAATACATCTGTCCGGATATGCAGCTTGTACTCTTCAGTACAAACCTGTTGTGTGAGGCCATTAGGTGGTTTACCGGGTATGCAATGCAAACAAGCATACAAAAAGTGTTGCGTTTGTATTCCTATTCAGTTTGAACCACATGTTTTGTCCTGTGCATACCTCCAGGGCACTGTTGATGATTGTCCATGGGGTGGCGGAACACTGTCAGAGATATGAGGAAATCGCCACAGAACTGAACCAAGAGGGAGTCCTGGTCTTTGCGCACGACCATGGTAAGTACAAAGTGTGGGGTAGGCGTCAGAAAACGTAAAATCTCTTAAAACTTAAAGACTTTTCAATCTCTTTCAAATCAGTGTGGCAGAACACTGCTAGAGTATGGGCCTGAATTTTGTTGATTTTACATTGATTGAAGAAAAAAGAAAGCTTTCGACAAGTGACCTTATGGAAACAGTATTTTCTCTTTCCTTCCAGTTGGGCACGGACAGAGCCAGGGTTACCCTGCCGACATCAAGAGTTTCGACGAGTACGTTCAGGACGCGCTGCAGCACGCCGACAAGATGCGGGGCGCGCATCCCGGCATTCCACTCTTCATCTTCGGGCATTCTATGGTGAGGAAAAGGTTTATGTTTCCCACAAAAGAAATACTGGTTATATCTGTGTTTTGTCGTTTGGTTCCTTTTTGTGGAAAAAGAAATGGTTGGTTTTAGAGTAGTCAATTATACATTCCGTAGATTATATTTAACAAAGGACTTTTGATATACATGTAAGAGTTGAAAGGGATTTAACGAAACAGAAAACGGCTGCTTGTTAGTTATCGATTTTTTATACATATACGGAAGTCATCTCCAAGTTGAAATTAGTAAAGTATGTCAACTATGGAAAGACGAACATCTAGTACAGTGCACAATACAAAAGTTATTCAAGCACTTGGATATTAAGTTTTGAAAACGATCAAAAGTTTCAGCTAGTATTCGTTATCTTTCGTCAGTGACTGAAAAAGAATCTAAAGTCCAACTTGTGTTCAACCAGATTCTTTTCAGCCACTGACGAAAGACGAAACGTCTGACCATTTAAAAACTTGTCCAGTTGCGTGTGTAACTTTTGTATTGCATATCTTATTACCTGGATGTCTAACTTTTGATCGACTTAACCGGGATCGTACTTTTGATAATGATGGAATGACACTTTTTGAACAGATTCAGAATTTCCAAATCTTTGTTTTTTTGTTCTTTCGTCGCAACCACTATACTAGAATGGCCACCACATTACCAGAGTAAATACACATTAAGGTAGCAGAACACAGTTTTCATCCGCGACCCCCGGGGGTCTATGACACGGGTACACAATGTAGTACGGCTAGATTCTTGAACGCCTGGTAGAAAGTCGCATGTGAGAGGCAGCCAAGTGTAAACTATGCTGCGTGGTATAGTATTGTGTCGACTTTGAGTCTGTATGATTTGGACTTTGAAGGTTTTCCAAGGCGTGTATAAATGCGCCTCATGACGTAACTGTCTTTTCGGGTGAGCCGGTTGCAGTTTTTTGACCTCCGCAGAGGGGCATTTCAAAGAGGGCCTCAAAACGCGATACGCCGACAGAATTTTTTTTTGCGTTATTTGTAGGTTGTACCCTAAACTCAAACATATTCGTTTTTGGTATTTCTCAAGTGCACCGCACTATATTTTTTACCAGTCCGAAGCCAGTCACCTTGTGGCCCTTAACTATAGAAATCCCCATAGGCCGAAAACTGTGTTCTGCTACCTTCAGCAACATTAACAAGTGTTCCTCACACCACCTGTTCTTCTAGGGAGGAGCCATTGCCGTCCTGGCGGCCATGGAACGGCCCACTCTGTTCGCGGGGGTGGTGCTAACGGCCCCTGCCATCATTCCAGCGCCTGAGACAGCCACACGATTTCGGGTGAGTTGTTCAGTTGTTGAAATCTGATGTTTGGGAAAGTGACATTTTTTTGTCGCTTCGCAGCTTTTGGACAAAAAATGTGTTGTAATATGGTAATAACACAGTTCTAGTAGTAGGAAAACCGCATGTGTTGGGTAGCATTGCATTGGGTAGCATAATGTTTTTTTCACATTCACAGACGAACAGAGAGGTACTCTCCCCTTAAAATCACAGAACTCACAAATTAGAACTTGTCAATAATTCGAATAAACGTTACAGTAAATACAAAATAACCACGCTTCACTCCGGGGCAACGGGTACTGAACAGGACTACCACGGAGAGGAAATATAGTGGGATACCAGGCGAGGTGTTGTCTGACTATTGACATGTCTATATTTAATCCATAGGTGGTAGCTGCCAGGGTGCTGGCGTCCATCCTACCGCGGTTTGAGGTCGGGAAAGTGGACACAAGTTTCACCAGCCGGGACCCCTCGAAGGTGAGATACAAGTCTCTTGTTTATGACTTAAATTAAACGACATAGCGCACAAGAATGCATGCAAAGATCCAAATAAAGAAGATTATTGTATTGGTGAGCCGGCGTGCTTGGCCAAATTGGGGATATTACAGCCTCATTCATTCTCTGTCACTTGAGCCGTCGCCGCCATGTTGGTGGAGTGAATGGATCCAAGATGGCGTATTTGTTTTAACATACGGTGTGCGCACAATGCATTAATTACTTTTTTCCTGATAAAATTCAACAAGAGCCTGGTGTTACCATCGAGTCGGCATCGACTAACAATGAAGAGCGGCTAACACAAACCATAAACGAGTAGTATTTGTATATAAGAACTTTGCTAATGAAGGTCCCCCCCCCCCCCATCCCAGGTGAAGGCGTACGAAGACGACCCGCTGATATATCACGGCGGGTTGCGTGCGCGCTGGGCGGTGCAGATACTAGGCGCCATGGACCAGATCCGGCAGCGCACGTCCAGCTTCCAGGTGCCGCTCTTAGCGCTGCACGGCGACCAGGACAAGCTGTCCCTTCCCGAGGGAGCACAGTTCCTGTACGACAACGCACCTGTGGCGGATAAACAAATTAAGGTAGCTTTATATATACATGGTGGGGCGTTTGATACCTCCGTGAAGGAGGTTACCTACCGACGGGGGTACTGTTTCTGTCTGTGATTGTGTGTTCGCAGCTATAACTCAAGATCCTTTTGATGGATTTGTTTGGATTTCGACATGTTGGTAGGTACTACAACTGTCAGATGGTTGTATGAATCAAGGGTACGGTGATACAAATCCATTTTTGTCGCTCAGCGATCGCCGTCTTGTGGAAAAGGGGTCTAAACACTGAACATTGAAAGAGTTGATACCGCTGAACTAACTTTCTCTCTCTCTCTCTTTTTCTCCTCGTTTCCTTAGATCTATCCCGGCTTGTACCACGAGCTGTTGAACGAGGTCCAGTCGGACGCCGAGACGGTTCGGAGGGACATCGTGACCTGGGTGACGGAGCGTATAGACAACAACACTATCGTCGACCACACGGCCGTCAAACTATCGTGAAGAGCCTTCTATCCAGCAAATGCCTTCCTCAATCCGTCAACTTGTGACCCTGGAACCATTATTATAACCTCCAATGTGAGGGCGTCGTTCTTCCTTTTAATACTTATCTATAGGTTTCATACAACGACGTCGTACTGTATGTCAGAACGTATACACTAGTATGAGGCGTCCGTCGGTCAATATTAACCATGGTATATGGCACTACATGTATACCGTCGACAGTGCCGTTCTGTATCTGTATCTGTATAGCCAGTATAACCGCCCTTCGGCGTAACACACCAGCATACACTCGTAACTAAGGATGGTTCACACTTAAGCTTGTGCCTATATCCGTATGAGTTTTATACGTATATACGTATAAGTCCGTATGAGTTCCGAATTTCCATTTTTGGGGGCTTAGGTAAAGTTTGCAGCCGAAGAAGTATTTTTTTTCGGTTCGAAAACCAGGTTGCATGCACAACGGTGGGTCAAAGTAAAAAGCAACATCTTTCCCGCAAACTCTTAACCGTTACTCTACCAAGTGTGTTCTCAGAAAGCTCACATATTGTACAGGTTAACCAAGGAGGTTAAAAACAGACGAACGTATTCCAAATTATTTTCACCCAATTAGAGCGTCGCCATCCAGGTAGATATGAGGCAATGCATTTATATATAAAACTCTATAAGGAGCTGCTATAAGGTTGCGGTTGTACAAAGTATCCAACATTGCAACAGAAACTACTAGTAGGTGAATACATATATTCTGCTAGTAGGTGTATACATATGTGACAAGTAGGTGTATACTTATATAGTGATGTATATTTCTTTCAATGCGTTCAGATAGACTATATATCCTAGATTTACCAAAGCAGCAACTAGATACACCATTGTACTTACGCGTATATCTATGCAGTCTTATATCTGTTATGTCACATGTATATTTGTATTTATCAGAATAGTATACGGGCTGCTATTTTTGTATCTATCATCTGGTGTTAAATATAGAATTTAAAATATTTTTTATCACACAGTTCCGGTACTTTGGCGCTACTTTACTTATGGGATTTATGTACAGAATCTCAGGGTTTTGTTGAATTAAAACTTGTCTAAAACTTTTGCGCTGTAGCATAATTTCCGAGGACCATAACTTAAAGCCATAAAACAGGGTTCGAAACACTTTTGATTAAAGCCAAGTTGCTGAATAACCTAAGCCTAAGTTTAATCTGTACATAAGTTGTACAAAACAAACAGATCTATCTAGCTATATAGAATCCTGCAGTATCAGTATATTATAACTTTCTTTCAGTTTTTGTCCCTGTGGATAAAGCAGTCATCCTCAATTGAGGTGGTGCATAGTAGTAGTGCAGTGCGGTTTCGCTACGGCTGGCGCTTTTAACCAAGCACACCGGGTCACCCCTATGATATTCTCGATAAGTGTTTTATGTTCTTTTATGTGCAGAAGTTTGATGCTTGAGGCTTATGCCTGAAGCTTCCTCATACACGGGGCCACCGACTTTACGTCACCATCCGAAAGCCCCTGTAGTGTAGTGAATGATAGCATATCGGACCATGAAATGTTGTAAGCATTCAAAAGCACTTCTCTTGCCTTCGAGTATACCAAATCCTCATTAGACCCTGCACTTCAATCTCCAAGCAGATGTGAGGAGACACAATCGTGGCGGTTTATCACGAAAAAAAAACAGGTTGTCGGGAAAACGTCACGACCCTGTCTCTCAACATCTGCTTGGAGATTACTTGCAGTTGTCTGAATCATCCCAGGACTGATGACGTCATCTGCCATCCTGTCCCGCCCCTGTGGCCCACAGACTTAGCTATAAGGCTCTGAGCCTTTCTGTTGCTATGGCGGCATATTATCCTTAGCAACAGTTGCCATACAAACAAGACAGGCACTTTCAATGATCAGAACATAAACACGTTCCTGACGCTTGTGACTTTCTCTAAGTTTGACGTTATTTGGACACGTATTACACTAGTTATGCTGCTTTATCTTAATTTTGGGGCATACTAGTATTTGCATAAATTTGCACAAAGAGCTCAAGAACCATGGTGTCCTTCTACGGAAGATAGCACAACACATCTAAAAACAACCGAGAGATCAAGCTACCATTGTACGGTACTGGACTAATCCAGTAATTGTGTACCGGCTTGGCTACCTTTCTCATTTCCTATACATCTTCTGGGAATATCTTTCGAGATGAATAGCTGGATAGGCCGGTTGAACAATCCAGGCGTCTGGGTTACAGGTTAACTGTCTAAAGCTCTATCTGTCAAGCTGTATATAAACCCATTGGGTCAGTTGAATCTCAGCAATCAAAACAACTGCGACCAACTGCCGCTAAACGTAAACTGACAATAAGCCGAGACTTAGATACAGTCAAATCCATCTGAGCTATTGGTGACATCTCCGGAAATGTCGGGCGATTCCAAAACCAGCGTGGACGGGCCGAAGACTCCACAGGGCGTGTTCTACTCCAAGTTGCCTCACCTGGTGAACTCTACGGGACAGTACCTGTTCTGCAAGTACTGGGAGCCACAGGAGCAAACACCAAGGTAATGTTAGTCCTAAAACAGCAAAGCATCAGCTGTGTTAACCCTCAAGTGCTAAGGGTCCAAACAAAACCCACTTTACCAATGGCCGGCGACATTATGTGGGTTAAAGATAGTATAGATATATACTTTTCTGATGTAACGTTAGATACTGTGTGTACATTACTCGAAAGCTGCATCGCTAACTCAGTCGTAGTCGAACTGTTTTCTTTAGTTTTGTTTCCTGAAATAGCGGCAGGTCTAGGTATAGCAGACAACAATGTAGCAGACAATGACGTCTTTTTTTCACCATACCAGTTAGACTGGTCAGTTGGAGGCGCTTGGATCCCACTGTTACACTACTCCCCCTTCTCTTTTTTAAGATTCGTCCTCGAATCTCCGAGTTCGATATCCCTGTGCGGCACACATTTTGCCAGGCTCACAGGGTCGGTGTGGGAACCAGTGAAACAAAGAAGCGAGTAGAACAGTCTCCTGGCCCCCGGAAAGGAAAGGTCTAGACCAGTAAGACTGGTCAGTTGGAGGCGCTTGGACCCCTCTGTTACACTAAGTACATGAATTAAGAGACTGTTATCTTCCAAACCAGAATTTCTCTCAAATAGTAAATTCAAGAGCATATTGGTATGCGATAACTCGTGCATTGCATATACAGGGCAATATTTAAAAAAATGCCAATGTTAGAAATGCCACCTATATTTGTAAAAGCACATTCTTACTCCAATCTACATAATCTTTTGTGAGGTAGGTTAGTCTCATGGGCCGGGGAGTCCAATATACTTCACAAAGAGGCATACGTTGTGATTTGCACAATTTCTGTACATAGTAACATAGTCTAACCCAGGACCTGAAACACCTATACGAGCGCGTATATTGTAGAAGTGTTGTTGGGATATTGGGGCATTGGGGCATGTGTTTTCTTGTTCACAACCAAATTCTATTTACCTGCCAACATTTAGGTAGTCACAAGGGGTGTAGGCGACGGGACGGACTACTTATGTGCAGTAAAATTCTGATATGCTGTTCACATTTGTTTCGTCCTCAGGGCACTGTTGATGGTTGTCCATGGGGTGGCGGAACACTGTCAGAGATATGAGGAAATCGCCACAGAACTGAGCAGAGAGGGAGTCCTGGTCTTTGCGCACGACCATGGTGAGTACAGACTAAGCGAACTGATAATCACCAACTGTTACATATCTGTGACAGGACCTCCCCTTGGTACTGAACTGATAATCACCAATTGTTACATATCTGTGGCAGGACCTCTACTTGGTACTGAACTGATAATCACCAACTGTTACATATCTGTGACAGGACCTCCCCTTGGTACTGAACTGATAATCACCAATTGTTACATATCTGTGGCAGGACCTCTCCTTGGTACTGAACTGATAATCACCAACTGTTACATATCTGTGACAGGACCTCCCCTTGGTACTGAACTGATAATCACCAACTGTTACATATCTGTGGCAGGACCTCTACTTGGTACTGAACTGATAATCACCAACTGTTACATATCTGTGACAGGACCTCCACTTGGTACTGAACTGATAATCACCAATTGTTACATATCTGTGGCAGGACCTCTCCTTGGTACTGAACTGATAATCACCAACTGTTACATATCTGTGGCAGGACCTCTCCTTGGTACTGAACTGATAATCACCAACTGTTACATATCTGTGACAGGACCTCTCCTTGGTACTGAACTGATAATCACCAACTGTTACATATCTGTGGCAGGACCTCTACTTGGTACTGAACTGATAATCACCAACTGTTACATATCTGTGACAGGACCTCCCCTTGGTACTGAACTGATAATCACCAATTGTTACATATCTGTGACAGGACCTCTACTTGGTACTGAACTGATAATCACCAATTGTTACATATCTGTGGCAGGACCTCTCCTTGGTACTGAACTGATAATCACCAACTGTTACATATCTGTGGCAGGACCTCTCCTTGGTACTGAACTGATAATCACCAACTGTTACATATCTGTGACAGGACCTCTCCTTGGTACTGAACTGATAATCACCAACTGTTACATATCTGTGGCAGGACCTCTACTTGGTACTGAACTGATAATCACCAACTGTTACATATCTGTGACAGGAACTGATTATCACCATAAACTGATTATCAAGCTGAAAATTTATATAGTTATGTCTTGTTTTCACAACCAAAAATTTCTGATATGAAACTGACATGTTTTCTGCCCTCAGTCAAGCCCAAAAGCGTTTAACTTAAAGCCCCCTTCCCCAGGAAAAAAAAAAAACAGGTCAAAAATCACCATGCAAAGTCTTTGCAGAAACTAAATGTTTTTGATAATGTCAAATATGAGACCAACATTTCTGTATACACCTTTCTCACGCGGCGGACATGATAGAATGAAGACGAGGCCAATGAGGCAAAGAAGCAAAAATTATGTACAGATTTCGTTTTCCTCCTAAATCACATTAAGTTTTAAAATATGATATCCAAGTATTAATATTATAACTAATGTAATGCAAACAAAAAATGCAGCAATTTAGAGCTTTGTTGACTAATCGCATAGTCCCCGCCCTCCTCCGTCAAAACGTACAAATGCAAAATAAAAACATAGAAATGCAAATATTTAACGGTCATGCAGCCACTTCCTCATTGGTCGATTCTCTAATTATCAGGTAATCATTGGCTAAACTACTAATTGTGATTGACAGTTATGATCGGTCTTTTGTTTGCCACAAGGGCCTCGTTTTCATTCTATCATGTCCGCCGCGTGAGAAAGGTCTATTGAGACAGAACAGAAGATTTTCCTCTTTCCTTCCAGTTGGGCACGGACAGAGCCAGGGTTACCCTGCCGACATCGAAAACTTCGATGAGTACGTTCAGGACGTGCTGCAGCACGCCGACAAGATGCGGGGCGCGCATCCCGGCATTCCACTCTTCATATTCGGACACTCCATGGTGAGGGAGGAAGTATACATACAAGGGGTGATCAATAAGTCATCGGCCTCACCCAGAAAAAAAGGTGCACAACTCACGAAAATCTGGGCATACGCATGTAGTATGACGTATTTTAGCAATACCCACCAAATTATTACTTTCCAATCGACACCCATTTAAATGTTAGTAGGTCAGTGGCGAGAAAAACAAGGTTGAACTGTGATCAGAGCTGTGTGGGTGGAGTTTCTCATGACATGAATCGGCATAAAATCTTCGAAGACATTCATTTTTTTGTCAAAATGTTTGATGAACATTCCCTTCTTGTTTCAATTAAAAAGAAGTGGGTATCTGACTTTCAGCCAAGGATATAATGTCCTTGTTTCAGCAGAGCAAGTCGGCCCGCACACCTCAGGTTGCAGCTCAATTGTCCATGTCTTCTACCTCACTTGACGTTACTGGGTGTCACCTGCAATTTAACGATCACAATGATTTGAATTTTGGTAGAAATTCATAAACCCCTTTATTCTTTAAAATTATTCCCCGATATTTGAGTTGTGTGCCTTATTTCTAGGTGAGGCCGATGACTTATTGATCACCCCTCGTAAGATACACTACAGTCACTAGCGTGAAGAAATGTTAGCCATGGCCATAGTCTATCTACGAAAAAAAATGAAATGAAAACTTGCAAACGTAGTTTTGTACATGAAAATCTACTTGTAATAAATCTCTTATATCTTTAATATAATCAGGCAGATTACAGCGAACGATCACCGTACGTAGTTCAAATCCTCCCATGACAAGGTCAGTCTGTTCTATTCAGCGGTGGAAAGTTTTTGATGTCGTCGTCTTCGAATCCAGGGTTGTCGAAGCCTTTCAGTGTTCTGCCATTGGTTAGTCTGTCAGGTTTGCCTTTCTGGTGGTATCATATAACTGATGCTGCATCCAGCATATATCCCTAAACACCCCGTTTTTTAAAATCCCGGTATGTCACCCTTCGGATTAAAGTGAAGTAGCCTAAGGGCCCTGTCACACGTGTGCGCATAGCCGTTGCGTGTGAGTTGCGCATTGACGTTTCTGTCATACGCCGGCGTGCGCACAATACGCACCTAACGCGTATCTAAATCGTTTTGTGAAAGTTTTAGGTACGCAGTCATACGCACAATATGGCCCAGGAGGTATGATAGTTTGGGTTATTAACGAAATTACGCTAATACGCAAGTTATTCGTTATAAATAGCTTTCGATTATTTTGATGAATGTGTGAGGCACATCTAACATGTGAATAACGATATGTGGGTCACACATTCGTCAAAATGATCGAAAAATTCCACAACTGTTAGGCGTACAGCTGCGTATTGAATTTTGTCTATACGCAACTCACACGCAACGGCTATACGCACAAGTGTGACAGGGGCTTTACAGACAATTGCAGTGATTTTAGATCTATCACACACCCGTTTCCATAGGGAGGGACCATCAGCACTCTGGCATCCCTGGAACGTCCCACTCTGTTTGCAGGGGTGATTCTGTCGGCCCCTGGGATAATGGTCGCACCGGAGTCTGATTCTAGATGGCAGGTGAGTTGCCAGTCAAATTCTGACGCTGGGAAGGGTATGGTTTTGAACGTTGTGCAGCTTTTGTAGTTTTGGAACAGAACGTCATGGACAAGCGTTCACGCCTTGCTTTTCTTAAAGGTATATTGATTTCGGATGCTTTGTTTGTTTGTTCCGGTGTGTGTTCGCAGTTAGTTTGATATCTTATAGTAGCAGGATGTCAGGTGGAACATTAAATGGTTCCAATTATGCACATACGGACGTAAGTTGCATAATTAATGGGAAGTTGCCTTAATTCACACAGTAAGTGCTAAATGATAGGGATTTCATAGTGGACAGGTGTAAGTTGTAGATGTGGAAGTCATTTGCATGATTAGACTATATCATTGAGGTATGAGGTCTCCAAACTCTTGTTTCTCTGGTGTCTGCCATGGTAGCTACGTCGTGCCCGAGTTGTTGGTCATCTTACTACCCATCTGTCTGTTTTCGTCATGAATCCACAGAGGTTCGTTGCCAATGGACTGGCCTTCTTCGCGCCGCGTTTCGGGGTGGCCAAGATTAATACACATATGCTCAGCCGTGATCCAGTGAAGGTGAGCCTCTTCAACGTTCTAATTGTAGGCAACGTAGACCATGTTGATTTGATTACTAGTATATGGATGACATCCGCGGGCGCATCAATTTTCGTCCGTTTCCGACCAAAAAAGTTTCCGGCCATACTGTAAATCGTACAAAGTAGCTGCAAAATGATCAAATACATGCTGTAAATTGTAAAAAAAAAAAAAAAGATATTTCGGAAAACGGATACTTATGTCCAAGGAGGTTTTACAAAACCTCCTTGTTATGTCGTAGAAAGCAAAAGTCAATTCCACTGTCAGAGAAGAAGATGTGAAACGAAGAACGAAAATGAAGAATCTATTAGTCAGTATACTATACTATACTATACTTTACTATACTATACTATACTATACTATACTATACTATACTATACTATACTATACTATACTATACTATACTACACTATACTACACTACACTATACTATATACTATACTACACTACACTATACTATACTACACTATACTATACTATACTATACTACATTATACTGTGTGTTCAGTTTTGTTCATCCTTCCTGACCACGTAGATTTCATACTGAAGGCAACTTTTTTTGCCAAACTTTTTTTAAATCACATACTCGCATCAGTTTTGGGGTCCCCGGAGGGTGTCATTCATATAATCAAATTGACATGGCCTGAAATCAACCTGTCATAAGGGCACTTTATCTTTAACCCACCACCCCGCCATTTAAAGACGTAAAAGAACAGAATACACTTATTAATAGTAAGGTGTCTCCCGATTATTTTCGATATGGTGTTCTATGGTCCAGGTGGGACATCATGGTTCTATGACTCTCTATGTAGTTTTATATGCAATTTAAGAAAATTTGCCCCAAATTTAAAATAAAGGAGCATAAAGGAGTGTAATTCTTGTCCAAATGACGTAAAACTTGGAGAAAGTCACAGGCGCCAGCTAGCTATAGGAGAGTGTTCATTTTCAGACCATTGAAAGTGCTTGGCGTGTTTCTATGGCAACCGTTGCTCAGGAAAATTGCTACTCCCATTGCAGGTGAAGGCGCACGAAGATGACCCGTTAGTCTGGCACGGTAGGATCTGCGCGCGCTGGGGGGTGCAGTTCATGGGCGCCATGGAGCGGATCCAGCGGGAGGCGTCCACCTTCCGCACGCCTCTGCTGGCCCTGCACGGCGACCAGGATAAGGTCGCTCTTCTCGACGGAACCAAGTTTCTGTACGAGCGCGCCACAGTGGGGGATAAACAGCTGAAGGTACGAGAGGTCATCCTTTCTAGTTGGTAAAGTGTCATCGAATGGGACGTTGGGCCGTCGTGTTTAAGGGGAGTCCCAAGCACTTTTAGAAATCTTATCGCAGTTGTCGACAAGAGTAAGGTTCCACCCCGATACCTGTATACATAGAGATATACACTGATCATTTGTGGTGGGCGTTAGCGTTATCAAAATGTGACCACTTTTGCCAAACATAGAATAATGTAGATCTACCAAATTCCTTTCTCGAGACGTAATACGTGACATTATGAACATAACAGGGTCAAAGGTGTCCGGACGTTTGCACAGCCCTCGCGTGCACCCCGTTGGAGTCATCTGTGTTGTTGGTTATCAAATTGTGGTTTTATGGTTCTACTGACACAATCAAACAAAGCCTTATTTTGAAATTACGTCCGTAAATGGGTCAAATGGTACCCGAAAGCCTGTACCGCCCCCCGTCCCGTTGAGTGAAGATAGCCAACATTTTACGGCAAAGAGAGAGAAGCGCTGAATACAGACTACATAGGTCAATTTCTTAAATGTGTGTACTTCATTCCAAAAGCGAGACCAAATCATAACGATGATATAAAACATGACATTTTGTAGTGTTATCTATGATATTTTGAAGATCGATATGTAGTATACTTTAGCTTGGTAGTATTGTTGTTTAATTATTAAGCTATTACCATGCGTTGTACAATGTACGATTGTCGTGCAATCAAGTTCATATACGTTCATTCAATTTTTCTCTCTCACTTAAATACGTAGATCTATCCCGGTCTGTACCACGAGCCTCTGTTCGAGCTCGATCCTGACGCCGAGAGAGTACGGCGTGACATCGTGACTTGGGTGACGGAGCGAATATAAGCGGGGCAGTATCATTAGCACACATGTGCAGTACAGGTGGCGCGCCGGCACAGTCCCTACACGACTAAAGGGCGTAGAGCTTAACCGTCTCTGACACTCCTGTGTCTAGTACAATACTATAAACAGCATCTATAGAGAGCATTCATAGTAGTGAATATAATAGTACCTTAAGATAAAATGCTTCCTGAGAAATAAATGTATCTTAGAGGTTTACGGATATTGCAGGTGAAGTTTGGAGTAAAAGATAATTTACATCATTAGCACTACGCTCCATTCTCAGTCATCTCTTGTTTAGTTTTCTCTAAAACTGTTGCGTCAGACTTTAACGTTTGTTAAATATTGTTTAACATGCTATATCGGGTATTGCAAACTTGTTCATATACCATTGACTTAATCTCCAAGTAGATGTTGGACGGCAAAATCGTATCATGTTTCTAGCTCCTCATTTTTGTTACAGGAAGCATTCCAAAAACTGAATACCGTTTCAAACAAAAATGAATAGCTTCAAATTTTAAAGTGTAACGATTTTGCCTGGAAGATTACCATTGACTCTGACTACATGTGAGTATATCACAATCTCTATATATCTAAACAGTGCAAGCACACTACAGCACTAGTTGTTACATCCTTCTACAGGAATGAATCACACAGCAGACCAAAGGAGTGTTGGAAAAGTCAAAAGCACCTTTTTATTTGTTCTGGAGTGGTACGGTACGCGTCACGCTCGTGTGCATGTCTACAGGAAGAAACAGTCATAAGAAAAGGCACTCCCTTGTTTCATTATCATATAGGCGCCAGTTAAGCCCCACCGATGTGAAAAGCGTAGGTTGCGGTGTGGTTAGCCCAGTGCATGTTACTCTAGAGGGGTCCACCTTAATGTGGTTAAACTCCTATCACCCCAATCGTCGTACTACACTGAAAAAATACAAACACAACTCTAAAATGTATGCAAAGTCTTCTTCATCAACATCTATAATTTAAATTAGCCACCAGAAAAGTAAGGTGGGGATGCAAGCAGGAAACAAAAGCTTTCACTCAAGTGGTTTTCTTTCTTACCATTGTATTGTAATTTGTTGTCGATTTGAAATAGTTCCAACGTAGGTTGGAAGATTGTTATAGTGTCTATCGTAAACCCTACGGTTAGTTTTTAAGCATTCCCTCGCACGTATGTTGTATACATTGTTGTTTGACTTCTATTATTATCCATTGCAGCTAAAACCTACTATCCCAATATAAAAATGGCATCTTTTTCTCATATAAATTCACTTCTAACCAGCTCATGATTTGCTGTCTACTCGGTTCCTCTTTACAAAATGCTTCCATTCAACCTTAATTTTCACCACAGTTCATTGCTACAATTTTATTTTTCCCCCGTTACATTTTCCAACCTTCAATCTCGCTACAAGTCAGCTGGCAAGAGAACCAATAGAAAGTCAGTACTCCAGGGTATTTAGCATACATTTCTCTCTCATGGCAAACGAGGAGTTATATTTATTATATATCACGGTTTTCTACTTTCTCTGAAGCATTCAAGTTCAACTGCATATCTCTATAATATCTCTATATCAATATCATAAGACATATCCTCAACAATAGCCTTGTCGTCATTTCAGGAAAAAAATTGTTCCCCGTTTTCTCTCTCGATTCCATTGCAAAATAACACGGGTCAAAGGCACCAACTATTCTCTCTCCCCAGCCCTGTCCCATCGTAAGGTTATACCAGCGGATGTCTCTTGTTTCTCTTGCATAGCGTATACGGTGCATCGCATCTTATTTTCGAGCTACAATACAAAAAGTAGATACATGTTTCTTTCTTCAAGGGGGGGTTCTTGACTAGACGATGGCAGTGGTACTATGATCTACGATCACCATACCGGGGAGTTACGTTACCGTAACCTTGAACGGACTGCCAGGGATGTGTTGATCCCCCCATTTGACAATGAGTTCGTAATCGCCCTTTTCTCGTACGGTGTACACGACGTTGTACTTCTGTCCACCCATGTGTTTGACGTTGACCTCTTCGCACGGCGTCCTGGGCCCGTGTACTCCCACCATCAGCATGTTTGTACCTGTCGGAAAGACAAGGGCAAACGTTAAAACATTTTCAAAGTGAAACCAGCTTTGCAAATATGAAGCAACTTCCTAATGTGTTAATAACAGTGTTATTCTGCAGATCAATAACAATGTAAGGGCTATAGATGCCACAGGATGGCATCCACAGTAGTCTTGATAAGGCCATACTGATTTGATTACATGGATAAATTCCTCTGGGCAACCCAAAACTGATGCAAGCGTGCGAAACAAACTTTGCTTTCATTATAAAATCTAAGTGGTAAGGAAGGTTGAATAAATGACTAAAAACAATCAATAGATTCTTGAAGTTCATTCTTTGACTTTGGAATAGACTTTCCAATTTTTTTTTGCAATTCATGGCATATATCTGATTACTTTGCAGCTCCTTTGTAATATTTACAGTATGGTTGCTAACTTTTTTTTAGGAAAAGGATGAAAAAAGAGGCGAGCACGGACGTCATCCATATAATCGAATCAACATGGTCTAATTGACAGAAATGTGTTTGTATTCCCACCTGCATTGCCACAGTCGACGTTGAAGCTGTTCTTCTGCCCCAGAAAGCCCTTCTTCAGCCCCATGCCTTGTGACTTGACCTTGCTGGCGTCTGACAGCAGTCTGGACATGCCCTGCACACCGCCCGCATAGCTCGCCTGTGCCGAAGACTTGGAAACCGTCTCCACCACAACCGAGCACGACTCGTGCACGCCAGACACCGCGCCTGCCATCTTTGGACCTGACGTGGCATTAGAAAAGAGCAATCAGAACACACCATCATCATCGCTCATTCTCTATCACTTTAGTCTTACAGAGTTTAATTAATGAAATCTGATTGTCACTTCTTCTGTCCTTCAAGTCCTCTCCTTAGGATACAAGTTATCTAATGAACAAAGCTATTTGTATATCTCTACATAGAGCCACACTAATATGAAAGTTGATGAAGGTACATATAACAAGCCAGGTGATACTAATGATAGACAATTCAAGTGATACCTGGATAAGAATACACTGTGATTGGTCTTGATATACACAATGCTGTTCTGAAGAAACATGTTCAAAACGAATTTTCATGAAAAAAGTTTACCTGTGATTCTTGCCCTGAAGGGACTGCCCACGATGGGGTTCTGCCCGGCGTACTTGACGGAGATGTTGTAGTCTCCCGGCGCCCGTGGGATGTACGTCACCTTGTAGCCCTCGTCGCACTCCACACAGTCCAGCTGCACCTTCGACGGGCCGTCCACCGTGATGGCCAGCGCCCCCGCTCCCGCGTTGATCGTGTTCACGATAAACTCACACCTCTCTCCTGGAGAATACAAGCGTAAAGTAGAAAATGAGATACTAGGGTCAATCAAAAGTCAATCAAAACCATAGTTCTACTACAGCATTTTTTGCCAAAAAGATTCAAGACCGTTCATGATAAACTCACACCTCTCGCCAAGAAAATACAAGTGTAAAGTAAAAAATAAGATACCACGTTCAAAAAAAGGTGTCATGGTTCTGATACACCATTTTGTGCAAAAAAGATTAAAGACTGTTCAGGATAAACTCACACCTCTCGCCTCAAAAATACAAGCATAAAGTAGATAATGAGATACCACAGTTAAAAAGGGGTCATGGTTCTGATACACCATTTTTGGGCCTAAAACATTTAAGACTGTTCATTATGCACTAACAACTAAGGACTGTTGTGAACAGTCATAAAAAAACTAGCAAAAAAACACTTGATTTTTTTAGTACATGTATCTCAATGTTTTCAGACCACTTTAGTTTCAACATCACAAAGACAAATTAGAATTCCAAGAATACATAATTACAGTAATGCTGTCAAATTTCCTAGTAGCATTTGACATGAAATGTGGGGTATTACAGACAGGATAAAAGAATCTAACAAACATATATGAAATACATTGAATATAAAACAGCTCTCACCTGTTCTTCCCCCCTCCAAGCCAGCACCATAGGCATGCACCATGCCTGCGTCTCCCTCAACGAGCGTCGTTCCTGCACGGATACGGAACGGGCTGCCGGGGATCGGCACGCCGTTGTATGTCACGTGGACGGTGTAGACACCGTTCTCCCGCGGCATGAACCTCACCACATACTGACCTGCTAAAGGCAGAGAGTTCACGGTTACTAACATCACCAAGATCATAATAACGACAAACGAGTTACTGCTTTCAGAAGCACAGATGTCTAAGAGACACACCCCTTAGGTGTTTTGTCACATGTGTAAGACGTATTTATTGTATCTGTTTGTTTCTTAGCAGTTATCCTTCAGGCATGAGTTGGCAAATAAGGATTCCCCCATGGTGCACTTACATATACATTCTGAGATGTACATGACTGTGTAAATAACTATATTACACAATGTACAGTGTAAGACTCTCTTGGGACATTGAGATACAAATGTATCTGAGTCTTCCTTATGATAGAGTTCTGAGAATCCTGAGACACATACCCTCCTCCACATCGGTGATGATGCACTCCTCCTGCGCCCCGGACGGCGCGATGACCTGTGCCTGGAGGTCGCCGGGCCGCGCTCCGTTCAGCTGGACGGCGAAGGACGCGGGCTGGTTGAGCTTCAGGCCGGTCTCCTGCAGGCTGGACACGCTGACCTGGCGCGCGTCGCCCATGGGCGGGATGACGTCCACGCTGAACGGACTCCCCGGGATGTGGTCGTCGTTGAACTTGATGCTGACCTGGTACTCTCCTGGGATAAAAACAAACAAAGCATGTGCGTTAAACACTGATCAAGCATGTTTTATCAGATCTATTAACAGTTAGTATTGCACTCTAGTGATTCCCAGTGTTTGTTAACTTCATGTAGATCTGTCTGAATGGGTCAAGACTTACTCACGTTTAACCAAGAATTTCCCTAAATCCATTGAGGCATTTAGAGCCATCCTGCATGGTAAAACATAAACACTCTTTGATGTAGTATAAGATATCCTGTGTGTTTATATGACATACCTGGGTCAGTTGGCATGTAGGACACCCCGCAGGATCCGTCCTTCCTGTCCTCAAAGTTGATCTCGGCCTTGGCAGGACCCTCCACGGCGATGGCCAGCCCTCCTGCACCCGCCTCTCGGGTCCAGATGGTGAACTCAGCTGAAGAGGGGCATGACAGAGATCAATGATTTATCTTATGGTATGGCTGACAATGTGTGTAACTACGATTCTAAGAGCAAACTAAAGCAAGTAGTGAAAAAGAGTTCACATTTGAGTTGGGGACTGGCATTGTACTCTTCTCTGGTTGATAAGTGAAGTGGTTTTTTTTAACATGCTTTCATACAAGATCAACCGCTTAAGATTGACATCCAACGGACTGCAATCTATACCAGTAGTAGCTCTGCAACTCTGATTGCTACATGTAGACCAGGACGATCACACATTTCGACTTACAACAAAGTGGCATCTACATCCATGTCCAAAATCAACTGCTGTGAACCAGTAGACGACCTAATTCTGAACCTCAATACGGCATGTGCTGCTGAGAAAACCTTGCATTCTAGAAAACTTTGGACAACACATGTACAGCCAGACTTTGTACATTATACTAGCAAAAGGAGATCTGCGAGTTATATGACACATCATTTGAATTGTACAACCCACCTCAGGAAGAATACTCTACACTATAGACTCTACATGTATGTGTAGATGATACTTACAGAGCTGTCCGACCTGTCTAAAGAAGGATACTCTACACTATAGACTCTACATGTACGTGTAGATGATACTTACAGAGCTGTCCGACCTGTCTAAAGAAGGATACTCTACACTATAGACTCTACATGTACGTGTAGATGATACTTACAGAGCTGTCCGACCTGTCTAAAGAAGGATACTCTACACTATAGACTCTACATGTACGTGTAGATGATACTTACAGAGCTGTCCGACCTGTCTAAAGAAGGATACTTTGCACTATAGACTCTACATGTACGTGTAGATGATACTTACAGAGCTGTCCGACCTCTCCCCTCTCCAGCCCAGGTCCTCCAGCCTGTACCTTCCCAGCACCACCCTCGGTGATGGGGCCAACAGTGAACTGGAACGGGCTCCCTGGGGGAGGCAAGTGCAACATCTGTTAGGTACTACGTAAACATTAAACAAAGTTGTTTGCCACAATTAAAACATACTACCAGTGTACATGTAAATGCTAGAATTCTTACCTGAAAAGATATGATTCAATAAGAGCATTTCCTTTGCTTAAAGCAAGGAGGCTCTTAAAGTATGTGAGTCATACAGCACAGAGCTACATGAGACATCTCCAGGTTACAGCAATGATCCTCTCAAACTGGACTTCTAAATCTATGCAAAAATATGTCCCCTATACTATGCACTGAACACTGTTGTAGCAAGTAAAAATATTAGGAACTGAAAAAATCTTTTAAAAATTGTTCTATCATCATCATCATCATTACCATCATCATCATCACCATTTATTGTGCACCACTACATCTGCAGTCCTGTAGTTACGATCAGTCTTTCTGTAAGTTTTTCTACTGACTGAATACAGAGTTAATGTAGAGCTCCACTCACCAGGCACGTGCGCTCCCTTGTACCTGACGCTGACGGTGTGGATGCCCATCTCCGCCGGGATGAACCTCACGCTGTACGTGCAGTTCTCCAGCTCCACGATCTCCGCGTCTTCCGTCCTGCCCGACGGGCTGGTCACTTGGGCCGACAAGTCGAACGGACTGGTTTCTATTGGGAGGGAACCATCGCAAAATGAGAAGGATGCCCCAAGAGAGTTCTTACCATCAATAAAGCTGGTCAGAAGTTCTACTTTTTTGCTGCAATGAATGAAAATTTGCTGACAAAAATTTCATGGTGTGTTTAAGAGAAGCAAGGGGTCCATTCCTGGCAGGTATGACAGTAAAATCTCGTTTTTGTTCCTGAATAATAGATAAAATGTGATTTTTTTCATTTTTCAACAACAAATGAACGGCAGTCAGCAGCTTTAGAGTAGGACTTCTGAACCGTACATGAAGATGTGCTTTACGACGAAAGGTGCGAGGAAGTCGCATGACACGGAGGTGCAACAGCTTGCCATAGCCAGCCACGGTGGTACAACAGTCATGAACACAAGCCCGGTTCTTGCAGTGCTGCCGTAATGCTTTTACTGGTATGGCAAAACTCACACAGATGACGGAAATGGTGTGCAGTTGGCATACTGACTCAACACGCATGCAGGACATGGCCGGCTTGATAGGGGAAGCACATGAGCTGGGCAACCAATACACAGGACATTCTCGACACTGATACAGGTGGAAGTGACTTGAAATCTCAATGTTTTTTTTAGAACATTGAGTTTTAATTTTGGTTTCTGACAGTTTTTGTCAGTTGCTGAACAAATTTCTGACATTTCGTAGAATGGACAAAGATCCAAGTGTGCACCTGTTACAGTGTAGACAAAGTGTAATGGAACGTGTTGGATTCAAATCAAACATATTCAAGAAAAAGTGACATAGGAAAATCAGACTTGACTTAACAGATGCCATGCTCTTACACAAGTGGAACAAACCATTCATTGTGACAGGGGTGTAAGGAAAGTGTGTGATGTCAGTGGTGTTTTTTTGTGGGCATGCTGAAACAAAACATTATCATAATAAAGGTGTGTCTGTGTTTTCGCAGTGTTCTTTCTGTCCGGTCATCACATGAAATAAACCACACTCAGATCCATGCAGGGCAGCGTACCATGCACTTCTTGTAGCTCCCCAACTAGGCCTCGCATGTACAGGCCTGAAACGCAAGCATAGGACATTAGGGGGGGCAGCACGCACACGGGCGGGAACCAGGCACGCACGCAGAATGTTGGACGTTTCCGCACATGGACAGTTCAGCCTCGAGCCAATCTGGAGGATTTGGTACCATTTCTAGGAGGCTGTTTCTAGATGTTTTGTCATCAACATTTATGTTTTTGATTATCTAATCTTCAAAGCATCTGGGTAGGCCCTTCAACAATAGACCCTTGTTGGTTTATTTATCTCCCTCCCTATGCAAAAATGGACTGTTCCAAAATCACACCTGGACAAAATTGAAATATTCCAAAAGAGAAGTCTGCCTAAAAGTGATCTGTTGCAGAGTCATCCAAGTTCGAAATGGAGCATTACCAATTTGACCCCTAAGCAAGAATGGACTCTTCCACAGGCAACCCCATACGTAATGGACCATTCCAAAAAAATGATACTAGAAAAATGGAGCGTCCCAGTCCAAATTGAATTTGAAAAGAATAGTCCCTCCAGGCAAGAATGGACTCTTCCAGCAGCATTCCCATGAAGAATGGACCAGTCCAAAACCACAAGTCATACACTAATTAAAAGAAAATGGACATTTGCATAATCACCCTAATTCTAACTCAGCCCTAGCCCTAAACTTAACCCTAACCATAACCCAAGTCATCCTGAACCTGGTCCCGAATCGTCCTGACTGGCTAGAAGCCGAACTGTCCACGTGCCAAAACATCCCGACACCACCCAAGCACCCACAGATGGAGGGAACCAAACGTAAAAAATAAAAGGGGGGGTTTGGATTAATCAAAAGGTGTGTGTGTGGACATGGAGTGGACGCCACAGACCGCCTGGCACAACTCGGGTTTCACGGATATGGTGATGGACTCCACCTTTGATTTCTGTTCGCGTCACGGTTTCTATCCGTTTGCTCGCTTGTATCATTTGGAACCAATTGGCTAGGGGGGACGAGAAGGTAAGAAGATATTAACTTGCACTTAGTACAAGAAAGAGGGTATAGGAATATCAACGTGCACTTATTTCTTACCAAGAAATGATATCAAACATGTCAAGGTTAAGATATCTACTGGGATAAAAACGTCACTTTGTCTACTTATTAATAAAGAGGTTGAAGTTGTAGCTTAGGATATGATGTTGACTACAGAGAAAAAGAGGCACATTTAAACAATGTGACATTAAAGCTTTCAGCAATGAGGTACTTGAAAGAGCAAACATATTTCACAAGGCACACACACTTACAATGTACACAGAAGAAAAGCCATGCAATCTTTACAAATAAAACTGAACAAAATAAATCATTATAATTAATTGTTAATCCAGGGATTCTGCAAGACATGATTATGTACAGTTATTATTTCTTCTTTACAACTCAGTGTTGGGAACCCTCAGATAGCTGAAAACCTAAAATGAACGTAACAAAAATCATTTTTAAGTGGCAGATACTAACACAGACTTAAGATGCAGACAAGACAGGCTTTCCCCACATACCTGGTATCTTAAGGTTCAGGTCGCACGTGCTGCCGACCGTTGCCACGGAAGCGGCCTGTCGTTTCCGCGTGATCTTCTCGGTGTGTTTGCCGGCGCCCTCTCCTGATACTTTCACTGTGAACGGACTCCCTGTAGAGACACAGGAACAGAATAGTCAGCCTCCGTATAAAATATCATCAGTCCTCATCTCAATACCAACAGAGTTAGTCTCCACATCATCAAAGACACATCCTCACACAAAACATTAAATCTGTTTAACTTGTGGAGCTTTTAACATTCTTTCTATTGCCTTGCTTTGCGACCAATTGGTGTCAAGAGCAAACTTGTACATTGCAAAAAAGGAATTCATTAAGTATGTGTGTTAAGAAGGGCCATGTACTATTTTGTGCTTTTAAATGACATGTAGTTAACATGTCATTAGTCTATCACAAAGTGTGTTGAGCTTCCTGAGTATTCATTTATTTATTAAATTGTAAACTCCAGAAAGACTACTTGTGTGGCTGAAAGGTAGGAAAAATGAAGGTCATTTTAGCAAATATGGTTGCCTGTGTTACCTCTGATTTGTTGCATTTCTAACCCCTGAAAGACTTGTGGGGGAGAAGGGTAAGGAATAACAAGGAAAATCAGTAGGTGAACTGGCAGTACCTGGTACGTGTTGGTCTGCGAACTTGATGTTGATGATGTAGTTGCCAGGTTCAGTTGGCCTGTAGGTGACGGTGCAGGTGCCGTCCTCGTTGTCCCTGCAGTTGATGTCCGCCTTGCTGGGTCCCTCGATGGACAGCCCCAGGCCTCCGTAGCCTACAAGTCAAGACAAACACATTATATAAACCGCTGAACATAAAACGTTAAGACAGAATGTCTACGGTCTACATGTTGTTCTTGTTGCAGGGCTCCAGACTAACTTTTAGACCTAGGAGCACTGTGCTCCTAACTCAAAAAAGTTAGGAGCACCAGCAAAAAGTTAGGAGCACCACTACAAAAAGTTGGAAGAAGAAGCAAAAGTCTTGGCCATACCAAGTAATACTCCTATTAATAGTATTAATCAATGTTAACAACCAGGAATAAAGTATTTGAATAGATCATAAAAGCCTACATTTGGCAATCCAATGCATTCAATACCTTCCTACATGCTAAATGATACTAGTATGACAGATTTTTAGAAAAAATTGGGCATAGGTTACCCGGCAGGCCCCTATCCGGGGGCCACGGTGCCTCAAGTTCAACAAGTGAAAAAATACACAATGGTATTTTCAACTTGGAACAAGGCAAGTGACAAGTGATGATTCACATGACCATTTGCGATGACATTAAAAATGACATAAGCTTTAGTGATATAATGGGATTTTCAAAAAAATTGGGCATAGGTTCAACGGCTGGCCCCTATCCGGGGGCCACGGTGCCTCAAGTTCAACAAGTTTAAAAATACACAATGGTATTTTTTTTACTTGGAACAAGGCAAGTAATGATTCACATAACACTGAATGTTAAATAAATAGATAACTCTAAAACTTATCTATTGGTTTCATGACCAAAACAAATAAAGTCAAATTCCATAATTTGAAACTTCACTGCTGGCATCAAGTTCAACATTTTTACAGGCATTTTTTTAACCCCCACCCGCTGTCTACAAACCATCCAAAATACTTAAATATCCTTGAAATTCTTGCTCAATAGTATCAAAAATTATCTGTTTGTGCCGGCCCAGTCAAATATCTTCGGTTCCTTTGAAACGCGCAGTTCAAATTTCGCTCGTCATACCGCGCGGCGCCGCCATCCAATGACAGGCCGACCGCATGGAGAAAGCTTTGCTGTGCATTATAGACCGCAGCAGAATGAAACTAGCACCATAAGGACGGGCAGATCATGAGCTGTGAAATGATACCGGTAACAAAAAGAAAATTTAATATTTTTGGGGATAAAACTCCACTTGAATTGATTCATTGATTTTTGATCGAAAAAAATCATCGATTGAACAGGTGTAAACATGAGCGCAGGAAACAGGCTTGTCATTCTGCTGCGGTCTAAATACATCATGGCGGCCCTCCAGAAGCGCACGGCCGCTAGCGCTCACTTTCATCGGCAATTTCTGGCGTTTGAAACATTTTACAAATCAAACAAATACATCAAAAAGGAGAGAAACTTATATCCTTTATTTCTATGGGTAATTTTGCCACTAGGAACGGATAGTTTTTGTACCGCGGGCGTGGGAACATGATAGAAAATTCACCGACGATTTTCGCGGTAAGGTTGGAATACCTATTATATAGTAAATATTTTCAGCTTACCGCTTAGTTCTGCCAACCTCCTTGGTTCTGCAGCCATTATCCTGGCGCAGTCCTTAATTTTTTATTGTCGCACCGTGCGACCGTGATTTTAAATCTAGTCGCATTCTCAAAAAACTGGTCGCATACATATTGTGTGCGAGTCGCACTCACGAGCGCTGTGTTGGTGTTCATAAAATCTAACCTTCACATTTCTTTGTCACTTTTAAGTGCATGCACCAAAACTACAGGAATTTTGTAAAATTACATGAGATCGAATCTTGATTTTCAAAGCTTACAGCATGTGACAAATGCTTACAATACTTACATATTCTTGAACATCAGCATGTCACAGATTACCTTAACTTATACAGTTGTTGTTCACGGCCTTGTCGCGCCTAGTTGCGCATAGGACAGCAAGTTTTCTTGCTGTTTCAGTAGCACTGTGCATATTGTTCACAGGGAGGGGTTTCTAGCCCTTCCCTTTAACATGCTCAAGGCACCCCCATTTTATGTCCCTTCCTAAAAACGGTACAGCCCCAACCGAGATGCCCTGACCCCGGACTTGAACCAGGGTCTCCCAGTTACGAACTAATTGGAAACAGAAGCTGAACTGTGAGGCTTCTAGTTGCCACTTGGGCCACAGGGACATCCCTTAACTTACATGTATACTGTAACAGTACTCAGTACTGTAACATTTTAAAAACATAAACAATAATTCTGCCTCTCGCGTACCGGCTTCCCTGGTGTCCACGGTGAACTCCGCCACGTCGAACGTGGCCGACTCCCTCAGGCCGGAGCCCTTGACCTTGACCTTCCTGGCATCACCGATCTCCTGCTGACCAACCAGGATCTTGAACGGGCTGTTGGCTACGTGGCGGCCGTTCTTCTTCACGCTGACCAGGTGCTCTCCAACCTCACGTGGCGTGAATGAAATACCTGCCGCAAGGAAGAAGACCAAATTGATTAGAATGTATTACCCACTGATATGTGCAAAATTGAAATACAAACTTGATTTGGTAATGAAAAGCATTTTGGTGTTATACATGGGATTGAGTCTAAAATCAGATTCCTTTTAGGTAAATTGATTGAAATGCTGCATGTTGGTCACATAAATTTCATCGTCATGAAGAAGTGGAAAAAAACGGCCACACAATTCTCCCATGGTCAGTCTAACTGACCAAAAACCAAATCATTGTTTTAGAACCAGCCTGTCCATTAACTATAATTCTTAGTAGCGTGAAAAGCACCAATCAATACAAAACTTTCAGGTTCAAGGTTGAAAATAATCAAGTCAAGGTGAGCACTGATTTGCACTAAAAGCATTTTAACAGCAAATGGAACTACCAGTTTCACATACTACATTGTACATGCAACATGGAACAGCCATGATCAGTAATCAACAAAAAAGCCTGAAATGGTAGGTAGTTTTAAGCCTGAAAACATCTGTTTTTCAGGCACTCACCTATGTGTCCATTGGACAGCCTCTTAAGCAGACAGGGTTCCTCGTGTCCCGTGGGGCTCCTGATGCTGGCCTGGAGCAGACTCAGGTCCTGTTCCGCGATCTTCAGCGACACCTCGTTAGCCGCTCCTACCGCCACCTGCTGGGGTTTACGCTGATCTCCTGATGGTTAATAACAGGGAAACTTGATCAGCACACAAGGCAACCCAAAAATTTCATGTACTTACATTTGTACATCATGTACATCTACATGTATTGTCAATATGATGGGGCTTATTATGCAGGTCTCCTAGTGGCACAGTCATACACAATGTAGTGGTTCAGCAAACAAGATAACTAGCAAACTTTAATATCTTTACATACAATAGGGGTTATTAACAATTCTATCATGTTTTTCTCTAAAAATTATATGTCTAGCAGTGTCTGTTGGGGTTTATGCTGGTCTCCTAATTGTACAGGAAAATGTGACCAGGACAGAAGCCAAAAAGTTCATGTACAAGTCCGTAAATCATGTACATTTTACAATTTTACATACAGCAAAAGGTTGTGGAACATCTATCATCACAGTCTTCCCTCTGTCTTGTTCTTTAGGGTATGACAATGACTGAACAACTTTAGGAAAAGCTGTATTCACAGTTATCAAGAAATGCCATAAACTTTGAAATCTCTGGAATCAGACAGAAATGAAATTTGGGTCCTTTAAACTTGACAAGGATCAGAGGACTGTTGGTAAGTGCTATACTTTCTGTAGGGAAACTAAAATCTTCATAATGTTAATTACCATCACAGATGTAACTTTCATTCAAAATATTACCTAGTACATGTATTCCTAACACAGTTATCTTGTTTCTTTAGATAAGGGAGAGATTTTAGATGATTGTTAAATTTCTTGCTTTACACTAATACTGAAAAGAAAAAGCTTCCCAGTGATCACCATTTTACTTTTAGGAGTCAGGGTGAAATACATACCAACGATCTTGGCCTTGAAGGGACTGCCAGGGATGTGCCTGTCTGCGAACTTGACGATGATGTTGTACTCTCCGGGCGTGGTGGGCAGGTAGGACACGCTGCAGGTGCCGTCCTTGTTGTCACGACAGGTGATCTCTGCCTTGGACGGACCCTCAACAGCAAGAGCAAGGCCACCTGGGGAAGAAAGTTTGATATAACATTATTATATAACATAGCGTATTTCGTATCACCCAAGGTTCCAGCCCAACCAGCGACAGGATTTCTATTACATTTATGTCATACTCACCCCGAAAAAGTTCAGAAAATTTTGTGTCCTCAAACAAAAAATTGCAACATCAATTTCAACGTCTGAATCCGGTATCCAAATTTTCTACAGTGGTGCACTCTGCGCATGCAAAACGTGTTAGAATCACTTGACGGAACCTAGTGCAATTCAACTTCAAAGCCTGTGCAATACAGTAGAATATAGACTGGTGCGGAACACCAGTATCCAAAGTATTCCGGCCCAGGTATGACATCAATAATATTACGAAACAGTTCTTTCCCAGCAGCCTGCAAAGAGAACACTGTCAGCTGTTTTCTTTCTTTGTTTAATCTTTTTGTTGATTACTGTCTTACAAAAGAACAACAAGTGTCCTACCTGCTCCCGCGTCCTTGGTGACAATGGTGAAGTTGGACTGCTGCCCAGCGACACCGTGGCTCAGACCCGAGCCGAACGCCGACACCTGCCCCGGCCTGATCTCATCCACGTGGAACTGGATGGGGCTTCCTGGAGTGGGGAAAAGCCACAAATCTTTATAATGAACTAGTTACACATTCATGTGTGAAGTGTGTGATCTGTCTGTATTGTATTGTCGGTATAACTGCCCTTTGGTGTTAACACACAAGCTTCAAGGGGCTTTAATTTTGGCCTCTAACAGGACAAAACATACAACTAGTAATGACAGTAGGAAAACTTTCAAACCCTTTTCCATACTATTAGCTGACCCAGAAGCTGTGTTTTTAACCATGGCCCAACCATGCATTCTGCTTTGTGGATTTGACGTGCTTCTGACCTGGTATATGTTCTCCGTTGTACTTGATGCCGAGCTCGTGCAGCCCTGCCTCTGTTGGGGTGTACTTGATGGTCAGAGACCCGTCACGGTTGTCAATGAACTTGGGCTGGGCGATGCGGCCAGAGGGCTGCTTCACCTCGGCTGCAAACAAAAATGCAATGTCAAATAATGCTAATAATAATGATAACTGTGACCTAGTTTGTGTGACACAAAGTCTCACCGAAACAGTTCCTTTCCAAGTGATGGCCAATCAGTGGGAGGGCCACAAGAAGTGCGATTTAAGGTCAGGAAATTATAATGTGTGACCATGACATTTATTGGCTACATAATTATCATGTACATTGTGGTAAATGATCAACAGATTTTATGACAGACTTTTCAAAAAGTAAGATCATCAGGCAAAAATACACTTGAAGGCAGTTGAGGGTCTATCTAAAAGTCAAATTGATTCTTATCTGCAGACAACGATTAGGCACAAGGATGCTGTTTCAGTGAAACAATCAATGAATTAATACTGAAATAGTTGAGCAGGTTACATTGTCCTGTGAAATAACGCATGGACATGACGTTGTGACCTAAAGACTTTGTAGCAAGAGTGCATGGGTACAGAATGCTTAGCAACCCTTCAAAGAAGTGGACTCTTCCTTACCAGTCAGGTTGCCTGAAGACAGCACCTCGATGAAGATGGGTACGACGAACTCGACCGGCCTCATCCGGCCGGGAGCACCTGACTCCATCTCATCAGCCATCATCATCTCTTCCTGCGCCTGAAATCAGCCAATCGCAGGTTAGCGTGACGTTTGCGAGAGAGTCGGACGGTGTGTTTGGAAGGACTTGGACTTGAACGAAGGGTACAGCACCACATGTCACTCATTCACACGCATGTCGGTAAAGACCAACAAAAAGTCACGGTGAAAGCAAAAAAGTGGCGTAACAGAAGAGGGCAAGGAATTTGGTACGTAGGAAGAATAACAGATTTTCTCCTCGTACATAGATGTAGCCCACGAATGTACACAAACAACACTGGCAAGGGATAAGATCATTAAGTTCCTGCAAGACAAAGAAGTCATTTAGTTGAGAAGACATCTTATTCAGTTATTGCAAGAAAGATCACAAAATGCTATGAACATAGCAGAAGGCAACACATTGCTGAATTTCAGTCAGAGTACGCTTAACAATATTCAGTTCTGATTGCTTTGTGTAAAATACACATTGGCAATACTGCGCACAGACAAAGCAAGAAAAGCAACACAGGACATTGCAGGCATTCTGAACACACATAATGTACTCCAACACATGAAGAACCTGTAAGAAGGCATCAAATGGCATCAGTTATGAGTAAAAGTTGTAAGAGCAAAGGTAGCACAAGACCGACACAATAATCGAGAGGGACAGGCCGCACATACAATGTAGGCAGTTGAATTATTCCATATTTTTTTGCAACAAGATGATTCTGCAAGACAAGAATAGGGAGATCAGATGTTGAAAGGCAATACAAACACGCTGGAAAAATAAGAAACAGTTGAGTACATGTTGTGTGCTAGTAATAAGATGTGTCTCATGGCTCATTGACTGATGGTGAGGTTAATAATAGTTGATTACGTTATGCACATGTTGATTAATCTTTTCCTATACATAGAAATCATTGACGATACATCTTGGAATCTGCTGTGATTGTTTACATGGAAGCGCAGAGAGGAGGAAGACACTGAAGAATTTTCCGACTGAAGTTATGCTGTTAAAATCTGCACTAGTTTACCCCAGGTGCGGCCCTATCTGGCCCTCTCTTGTGCGGGCGTATCTCGTCGTCATCACCATCGCCGGGCGCACCCCACTTCCTCTGTGGTTGGGCGTTTGTGTCGTCGGGGCTTGACTTGGTCACGTCTTCTGGTACCCCCTTCCTCCACGGACGTGCCCTCATCTCGTCAGGGCGAGACTGCATCTCCTCGGCAGGGACCACGCCTTCCTTTCCCCATGGCTGCCTCGTGGCGTCAGCAGGGCGCGGGAAAAATGCTTCATCGCCAGGAGCTGCCTTCACGTCATCCTGCCACATTGGTCGAGATTTCTCGTCGTCGGGACGTGATCGTGCCTCATCGGGAACCGACATCATCTCATCGCCTGGTACTGCAGTGATGCGCTCTACCTTGTCGGGACGGTATTTGGCGTCAGCTAGCAGCGCTCCAAAGTCTACACCCTTCTTCTTAGGCTCTTCGTCGGAGTCACCCCCTTTCTTCTTCTTCGGACGGTCCTTGTCCTTCTCTCCATCCTTCTTCTTCGGGTGCTTCTTCTTGGAAGTTTTTCCTTTCCCTTCATCTTCTGAGTCAGATGAGGATGAGGAAGAAGAGGATGAAGAAGAACTGGATGTGTGGGATCCGGATCTTTGAGGCTTGCCGTGCCCCTTGGACCCAGGTTTACGTCCGAGCTTTTCTTCCCCAACCCTTTCCTGTTGGTACAAAGTTAGCCATGCATGATGCTGGGGTGAAAGACTCATCAGTAATTGATTGAAACAGGTAATCGAATCATTATCCGTCTGGCCTGCAAGAATATCGGGTCAATTAGGAATAAAAACGTAAAAGATGGGAGATTTCGACTGACAGGACTTCTCTCTGTTGATCAACTGGAACTATTCTTACGAAAATATCATTCGGTGGCAAATTCACACTTTATCATCAAAATAATGCATGCAGATTCTGAAGAACTAGTTGCTAACCCTAGAGTCTGAGATTACATTTCTAAACTGATGATCCGTCATGACGATGAAACAACACAATACATGTTATTGTATGGTTACCCAAATCAGGATGATAAATGTGTATTAAGATGGATCAGAAATGAGGAATTAGATAGACTATTCGATTATAAGTGAATCCGTACATTGGTACAGGATCAAAGCTATGTAATACATTTGATGATTTGTGGATAAAACAATTATATTGACAATGTATTGTGTGGAATTAATCATTGATGAATGATAATGGAGAATAGATAAACTGATACTGGTGAAGATGATGGTGATTGGTCTGTGAGGTTAGTTACAGTGAAGTACAGTGAGTACCATGCCATCTGGGCCGTCATGGTCGTCGTCAGGCCGACCGCCGCGCAGCTTGGAGTCCATCTCCTCCGCCTAGCAGTACCACACACAAACAACACATCATACATCAGCATGCACACGCGGTGCCAAACAGCAGATAGCAAACTGTCAATTCCATGGCTTCGGACAATCAAACAAGGATATTAATGCGGATGTCGAGGCGGATAAAGTAGTGGGAAAATTAGGGAAGGGTACCATTTTGAGAGCGTCAGCTTCGAGTTGTTTCAGCTTTAACTCTAGCGCTTCCTGCAGGAACAAAATCGTTGTTGTGCACACAAACTGATGAGTCACCACAAGGAAAAATTATTCAATCAATGTGTTTGCTCCAAATTCGGCAGAAATTTGGGAGCGGAAATCAATGTGCCCAGACAAAATGAAATTGTGAGAAAATCGATCGTGGTTGGCGGATAATAATGAGAATTTGTGAAGAGATGACGAATGTTGAATTAGAGCAATTAACACCCGGAAAATCCCGACACCGAAAATTGTGTGGCTGAACTGGTAATAATAAAAAGGACATGGCATTTGCAGAACTATGCAGTGCTTTTCTTTCTGACTGTGCCTGCAGGAATGATAGAGAAGCGTCTGAAGCATGAATCGCAGCATGCAGTTAGGATTGATGTTACGTTGAGGTGGGAGGGGGGCATGCATGATTCGTTCTAGCGAGGGTAAGGCGTTGGCTCTGAAGCACATCTCGGCTGGGTCGCTAAGAATTAAAAGAGCAGCACATCAAAAAAATACAATATGGTGAGAGTGCCGGAAGCTTGGTTGGGTTAGGAGAGAACGCAGAAGCAACATATATAGGTCTGTTTCTCAATACCGCTCGGGGTGTAGGTGCCGATTGTTGCATCTGCGCTGGAGCTGCCTTCACCACTTCTTGGTCCGCCTGAATGGAGGAATGTTTCATCACGGTTAGTCAACACAGGCTACCACACCACGGCAGCCGTAATACAGGAATACAAGTCTAATGAATACGCATATCGGAGAGAAGATTCGCTAAATAGAAAAGCATCGGCATTTGCATCCGTTGGGTTAAACATGATATCAGGGCGGTCAGTAGAGAAGAATTTATGACAGGAGAAACGCATCACTGGTGAATACATGTACAAGGCATCGACTGGGTAGCATGTGATGCAATTAGTGAGGCAGTGGTCCGTAGCTGCTTTGCTTATATGGGATGGAGGTTGGATGATGTAAACATGATTGGATGTCACAGTCGACAGACGCCCTGCGCGGGGATGTGTCTGAAATCGGAAATCAGGCAGGGAGGAGAAGGAGGAGGCACGCAGCAGAATAACAATGAGCGCCGTTAGTAGTCTCTTGGCGGTACCAACAGATGGACGGCTGTAATAAACCAATAACTGCTAAAAGGACCAATCTAGTCTAATTGGTCTGCTGTGCTGTACAACTCAGGAGACAGAGTAGGGACGGTGGGATCACAAATCAATAAAGGGGATACACGTACAAAGAAAAGCCATACATCACAAATAACTCAACAGGTGGGGGGTAGGGGGATCGAAGCAGAAGAAAAAAGCCACAGTGTCCACAAAAACACAAGAGGGATTGAACCAGTATCAAACGCAAAGCAAACATTTGCTCAGGGTTGATGCAGCTACATGTATGACAAAAGGCCCAAACCAGGAAACCAAGGGCAAAAGGGATAGGACAACAAGCACAATGCAGACAGTCCATCCATCCCTTACTAAGCCATAACTCAAAAGATCACAATGTGGAGACCTTCATACCAACAAGAGCCTGTTTTCTGAATCCAAGTTTAGCTTTCTGTGGTCCACAACACTTGATGTACACACCACAGACTCTAAAGTTGATTCTCATTCTAAAATTGAATATATAGCTCACAAAACTTATGGGAATGTCACAAAATATACACATGTTAAATGTGTATCTACATTGTAAAGTGTAGACTCAAGCATGGGCCATATAGAAAATAAAACTGGGATTCAGAATCTCACACGACACATCCACCCATGTATGTTGAACTTGGACCACCGGCCCAAGTAATCGTTAGTTATGAACAATGCAGAGAAAAATGGGATGAAAATTTATTTAAAGTTGTTGCACCAGAGCAAAATAAAAGCTCATTATGGCAAGTCATGCAGGATAGTCAGCCGTCACCAGCTTTTACTTACATAGTTTGATGAAATAAAGCAGGTCTATTCAAGGGAGGTAAAAATGGCTTGAAGAAACAGGTGAAATCTTCACCGAGGGAAAACGATGACAAATCATAACGTAACGAAAAGACCACCGCCGTCACCAAGGAGTAGAGAGATGTGCTTGACAATGTAGAGATATGTGAATGATGAGACACTTATTCATCCACCCGACACCATCAGAACAAAAGGATTTACCGCGCTGGTCTTTGTGACGGTCGTCTTGGAGACGGTCGTCTGGGCGAACTCGCCGCTCTGCCGTGCAGTCCTCTCCGTCTGTAGCTCGCTCTCGGCCACCCTCAGTTTATCCAGGGTGTCCTGCTGCTTTCTATCTAACAGCTGGTACTCGTTCTGTAAGTTACGCAGCTTGGACTGGAGGTCGAGGATCTCCGAGCGTGTTTGCTCCTCCAGATGCCTGAGCCTCTGGGATAAGCTCAACAGTTTGGCCTCCTGCTCCTTGCTGAGGCGCTGCGCCATGTCGCGCTGGTGGAGGATGTCGTCCATGTCGCTGCGCAGCCTCTCGTTGACCTTGTGCATCTCCTTGTACCTGAGCTCCGTGTTGCTGGACTCCTGCTCAGCGCGGCGCAACTGCTGGCGAAGCTTCTCCACCTCCCCGCTTCCCTGGCTCATGTTGACCTCCATGTGCTTCAGCTTCTCCGTCGCGGTGTTCCGTTCGAGTTCGAGCTCTGTGATGCGGCGGTGCAGCTCGAACGCTTCCTGGTTGGCGTGTTCGTTGTCGGATTTCAGCCGGCGCCTCAGGCTCTCCAGTTCATCCTCGAGTGCCTCTGTGTTGCCGCCCATCTGGCTCTGAACGGATTCGATTTGGGTTACCTGCGTCTGAAGCTTGCTGGTTTCGGAGTAGTAGAAGTCGTACTGGCTCTGCAGTTCGTCCTTCTCTTTCACCAGATCCTGCATCATTCGTTCGCGCGCTGTCATGTCGTCGTTGAGACTCTCGATCTTCATTCTCAGCCTTCGAATCTCTTCCATCTGTTCCTCGATTTTCCCGTCTTTCTCGGTGCTCTGACCGGCTGTACTCTGGAGGTTGCTCATCTTCGTCTCCATGGAGGTGATGTAGCTCTCCTTCTCCTGGAGTTCTCGACGGAGGCGGTTCATCTCAAACTGCAGATCGTCCAGCTTCTCCTGTAGCGACCTGTTGGCCTGTTTGTCGTTGTACAACTTCTGATTCAGGCCCGACAGCTTGCTCTCCATATCCCTTGTCTTGTTCTTCAAGCTGTTGATTTCGGCAAATTTATCTTCGTTGTCCCGCCGGGATATTTCCAGGTCGGAGCGCAGCTTATGCGCCTCGGCCTCCATTGCCCCTAGTCTTCCTTGTTTCTCATTCAGTGCCATCTGTAGGTCGTTACTCAACTTCATCTGAGATGAAAGTTGTTCGCTCTCCGCCCGGGTTATCTCCGTTGTCTTCATCTTGGTGATGTTGACCTCGTCGCGGGCTGACAACAGATCTGACTGTAAACCCCTGATGTCGGACTCCCTCTGGGCCAATAGCTGCTCGAGTCTCTCCACCTCCGAGTTTGCGTCCCTTGCCTCCCGCTGGTAACGCTCCATGGCTGCCGTCTGGTCGTCCAGCTCCCGTCGCAGGTCGGCGATCTTCTTCCTCAGCGCCTCGTTCTCAGCCTCCAGCTCGCGAATCCTGCGACGAAGCTCCTCGATCTCCGACTCGCGATCCCTCAGCTGCCCCTCCTGGATCTTGTGTTTGGATTTCAGTGCATCGACCTCCTCGTGCAGGATACTGATGTTGGATTGGAGCTTGGCGGAGTTGATCTCCGCCATTCCGCGGACCTCCACCAGCTCGGAATTCAGCTGCTCGACCTCCGTGAGCTTGTCGTGGTACAGGCGGTGGAGCTTGCTGTTCTGATCTAAGAGGTCGTCATGCTCTGTCTGCAGGCTTGACAGCCGCTCATTGGTGGTCTGAAGCTGGCTCTCAGCCTCGGACAGCTAGTGGTGTGGGAACAGGGCCGTATTATATACGTTTTTTTCACATGTTTTTCATTGACCCCCAGTTTCACAATTTGGAACATTTGCAAGTGCAAGTGCCCCAGAATTTACTGTTTGCCTTATACAGGCAAGTAAGGCAATGCCCTGCCTGAAATTATGATGACTTCATAAACAACTTTAGGTACAATAGGAATGATAGGCTACTATGCGAAAGAAAAGTCAGAAATGTACTATATACAGCTGTCCTATGCATGCACAGCCAAAGTGCAAGAATTCAGTATTGACCAATTTGAAAGAACCAGCAGCTGCATACCATCTTGCATACATCAACCAAAATAAAAAGTCACCATGACTGTTTAGCATACCCCATGCACAAGTGACCAGCCTTGACTGTTCTAACCTGTACCACCATGAAAGATATTCCTGGACTAGCATCATGATTACAGTAAAGCCCTCACCGGTTACTGAGCGATTAATTGCACCTTCTTACATTACACAAAAGCAAGCTGCCATTGACATCTTTTTGGGTAAAGAAACCGCTTTAAGGGCAAGAAATAAAAGTATAGCAGGAAATTTGAACTCATAATCCCATGATATACGTACAATACCAGATGACACATATTTTGCTTGTTATGAACAGCTTTTTCAAATGGGGATCATAATAATACCATTAAATTTTCAAACAGAACAATCTGCATATACCCACTGTTTTTTTTACCTCACAATAAAGTCTACAAAGCTTTCTGCTATCTTTGCTCACAGAAAGGTAAAAGCCGCTGGTGAACAAAGCTGTCACGGTGCATATTTACCACCTTGCTACTGTGTGTTTGGTGCAGGCTCTGTACAAACAATACCAACTTGAAGGCACATTACGGCACCAATACAAGTTTAAGCCACAGTGTGTGAATACCTCTGAGTATTTTGGCTATGCAATACATGAAAATTGGCAGTTTCTTTTACAAGTGCACTTCAATTTCTTTCCCATTCCAAGAGGTCAATGATATAAAAAAGAAAAAAAGCTGCTATCAAACATAAGTGACCTTGACCCTTAACCCCAAACCAGACATGTCAATAGCACCTTATTTGACCTTATTTCGTGTATATAGCTTTGCCTTTATAACCCTTGAATAAGCTTAAGATGTGCCACGGTAGGAAATTAAGGACCTACTAAGTCAACGGTTTTATATACAGCACTGTGGAGTCTCTCCGCGTGTTGTTGGGACTCCTCGACCTACGAGCACAACACACCGTCATGATGTAAACAAATCCCACAAAAACACACTATTACAGACTGAACCAAACAAAGTCCTGAACCCAATAAGAAAAACAACCAAAGACAAACCTTATAAAACCAAAATAACAACGATGAAAAACTAAAACTACCACCAGCTGAAATTTAAAGTTAAACACCAATTGAAACTAATCATCAAGAAAAATTAGACAAAATATGACAAAAACATTTAATAACCCGTAACCCAAGCCTAAACCACCATAACAATCATCACCTGAACCCCGTTGTGATCTACAAACTAAGCTGTTTATGACTCTACTGAAGAAATAAAAATGTGTGAACACCTCAACCTCCTGGGTTGTGACACTAGAGCTACTTTCCTCGATCTACACCAAATGTGGGATTATAAAATGTCAATAATGTCAACATGTGAATACTAGATAATATTAGATACATGGGGTAACAAGTTATGCATATTGTCATTCATTAAGGGTGGTGAATAGTTAGGGACATTTTACACATTTAAGATTCAATGTGATATTAGGCAAGATATGCTCGTTACACATGTTGTGAAGTGATATCTTAAACAACTTTATGTCAGTGTTTTTCTTTATTTTACATATTGTTAACTTTGTATTTTACAACATCATGCTATTATTATGAGTATTATGCAGATTAGTCACATTAACTTGAGATTACTGTTAGCGTGCTTTAACATGCAAAATTGCACATTGTTACGGTTTAGTGGGTTAGAACATACCATCATACTAGTGCTGGATGAATATGATGATGACTGCTGCTCCTGGTAGTGCGATTGCAATGGAAAAACATTGGTGTGATACACTTTCTACTTCTGACAGTACGGTAACTGTGCTCAGGCTGTGACGAGTTTGCTTTAACGATTTATTCCTTCCATACACTCTGTACTGTTATCAATATTTTATGGTTTATTGGCAGGTTTCCATGCTTGTAACATTCTCTGACCTACTTTAATTAGATGAATGTCCACCCTATCATGTTAAACATGCCTGATACATTGAAACTGGACCTGTACTGTAAAACCTGTACTGAAGCAACCTTAAGCTTATACCACCCATGGGAATAGCAAATGTCATATAAATGTCAAATATATAATACAGAATAGGGGGTCTACATTTCTAGGAGGGATTCTAAGATGATTTCAAGCAAGAAATTCTGGGGAGAAATTCAATTTCTTCAAGGAACAATGGTCCTCGTACCTTAAGAGTATCTACAATAAAATTTTACATGTACTTAGGAGTTGAACGGCTAAATAAGATCCCATTAACCACCATGTTCTACCACCTTAGAGGTAACTTAGCTAGCTAATAGGGGAGATTCTAAATAAACATGCCATTGGGTTTAATTTGGTTAAACACTAGACCAGCAAGCAGAACTTCTCTTCAATAGTAAGGAGTAACAGTACTAGTCTAGTACAGATAGGTGTAAAGCAACGAGTGTATTTGATTCAGGAGAATGTTGTCATCACAATATTCAATTTTAGTGATCACAGACTAGACTTATGAATTAAGCACAGTTAACAATTAAGCCGCATGTGTTACATGTACAAGCAAGGCATGGGCGTAAAGGGTAAGGTTACAATATGTAGTAGGGGAGGGACACCACAGTTATATACAAAGTCAGTAATTACAATTAGATGCCAATTCTAGGGTAAGAATCACAATGTTTGAAGACATGCTAGCCAAATTATTGATTTTGAATGTTAAATTATTGATAGTTCAAGAAACAAGCGAGAGCAAACGTACCATGTGCTGTTGCTGGAACGTTCCGTTAGGAATCTTGGACAGGTCATCCACAGCCTGTGTGAGCGTGCGAGACAATTCAAGTCAAACATGCAGTCAGTCCACCGCAAACAGGGCCAAAGTCAACAAACGTAGCAGTGACAAGCTACTCAGAACCATTAGGGTAAATGCACTGGCGTTACAGCAAAATGTTGCTACTTGTAAATAGACAATCGTGTTCTAGACACATGCCATGCATAATCAATTGATTAGTCCTTCATATTGATCAATATTCAATAGGTTAACACAGTCATTTTTCACACTGTCCATTGTTAAAATGAAGCAATATGATATGTTTCAAGTAATAACTTCTTTCACAAAAGGATAGTCCGTAATATAAACATTTTACAAAAATAGTGGTATTGACACCAACTCATTAAATGTACCTACAATGCATATGTACCAGTAGAAATTGAAACATTCTGTCACATATATGTATCCTCTAAAACAGTACTAGCACAGTCGTACATGTATATGATTGTGTGTTGAGTGTGGAAGAGAATTCAGACAGAAGACGTAGCCAGATGGCCAAGATACATGTAGTTACAAAGTAGTGCTGCACAGAGCACTAAAAGCCCTGTGACCAATATGTCTCAAGTGGTGACAAGCTTATAAAGAAAAGTGCATATAAGGGTAACAGATAGTTAAAAGGCACCCAAGGTCAATGCCACAAAAGAATGTCCTGAAGACATTTTGAGACAGACAAGCTCTATATGTTCTGTATACACTGGCCATACGGTACATGTGTAGTGTAGGAAGGGAGAACAGGTCTTAAGGAATGCTAACATTGGACAAGGGGGAAGCAGAGAACAGGCAAGGTAAAGTACAAGGCAAACAAATTACAACATTCCAAAAGCAAAGTGCTGTGTGAGGAAAAACACAGTATGGAAGGGGGGGGGGGGGACCTGACCACTTTTTGCTGGTCCCTTAAAATTTTCCCTATTGACACAAGCATTAAGAATCCTGTCTACAGTGACCACCTGCACATAGATCAGATATCATCGGTCCCCTGAGTGGTCTTCTTGGACAATTTTGACTGAACATGTATATGTGCCTGTGAGAATTTCTGAATGAAACGAGTACCGTATATGTTTGCTTTCCGTCATGCAGGAGGTACCCTTCAACAATAAAAGGAAAGAATGTCGGGAATGAAGCGAGAAGCTGGCTTCAATTCTAGGTGAAAGAGAAGGGGGAAGAAGTGTCGGCAAGAGCAGGCATGACGTTTCGGCTCATTTGCACAACAACAAATCCCAAGGTTTCTTTTCTCAGTAATTGGATACCAGCCTTCCTTCTTCTTCTTTATGAAAACAAAACCGTTCATAATTCAGGGTATTAAGCAGGACTTGGACGTTGCTGGAATGAAGTTTTATTCCCAGAGTCAAGGCACTACTGTGACCAAAAGCATAAATCACAGCAACTACAATAAAACACCTGGGGCGTGAAGTTACCCTCAAAATTGAAAACATCTGTCGTTCCACCCTAGAAAGTATGTATCGGGGTATGTCATCATATTCAAACAACTCGCTTCACAATATTATTGCTCTGCCGCTATAAATTTGAATACAGACATGCTACTCTTACAATTATGAGTTGAAGGGTTGATTTCTGATTTCTCATCACTGTCAATTCTAAACCTGGCCAATGGTCCAGAGTAAATAAAATGGAGATAGGGGACTTCTGTATACTGCAAAAATAACTCTGACAGCAAAATCGACCAACATCTTTTCAACACTTCAACATTACCAGACATGGATTTCTACAGATTACAAGAGGATTTTGCCAAACGCACTGATTTGACCTGGAGTGACGTATACAACAGTGAGGGGACTAGAAAAGTTGAAAATACCTTGATCATGATTGATCCCAAATAGAAAATATTTTGACTGACTGACTTCAACAACACACTAGTCAAGGGCATACAAGTGAAACTCTTACCCAAACCACAGTAAAGTGCGTGGCCATAGTCTTGGAGGTCCTGGGGGTAGGGTTCGATGGGATGGGGTGGGGGAGAACGTCAGTATGCAACAACTGGCCCTTAAGAAAGCCAAACTGAAGTTCATACGGGGCTCCCCTTCATCTGTAAACTAGTTAGTTGACCCAGCAAACTAACCCAACCTGCGAAGACTTGCACTGGTTGGCTTACAGCTGTTACAACGTCAACCTTGTTTAGCTCCGCCCCCTTTTATTCCACTCAGTTGGAAAATACCACCAAGGCCAGCTTATACAAACCAAGCTGACCTAAACACCCTTCCAAAGAAAGGTTTCTAATTAAATATAACCACGTTGTCCTTTGTTTTTATTCAAAGGTATTGATCTGTGAGGTATTGAAATGGGACAAGCTTGAGGCATTCTGTGTCATGTTATGCCTACAAGAACAGCAAGATGGCTCTTCAAAAAGTTTGAAATGGTAGACGAAAGAAGAGCAAGAATGAACAAGATGGAGATTAATGGCTGAAATAGACATGTAAGGTTGGGAAAATGATAATGTAGGATATGGAAAGAGAGATTATTTACAATAGAAAGAAAAGTAACAGTGAGGTAAGACATAACAAACGGTATCATACACATGTTTGTAGTTGTATGACAAGAATGTCATCTGGCAGAGTGAATACAAGAAGCAGATGAGGGTGAGAATATTATGAACAATAACATGTATTAGGAAAGAAAATTGAAATTAATTGTAAATACAGACAACAATGAGGCCTGTGTATGAGCTATCATATGGAAATCTTCCTTTGAGATCACAAGAAAATTTCCAAGGACATACAAAATGTACAGAAGTAACATCTTAGGATGTACAGGATATAGCAGAACGTCTTAGGATATAGGAGAATGTAGAAAAATGTGATAAGGATGCAGAAGAACATCTTAGGACGTAGAAGAACATCCGAGGACGTAGAAGAACATCCTAGGACGTAGAAGAACATCCTAGGAGGTAGAAGAACATCCTAGGACGTAGAAGAACTTACTAAGATGTATAAGAACATTAAGGCTATAGAAGAATGTCTCACAATATAGGAAAACGTCTAGGGATACAGAAGAGAGACTCTTACCTGTACTTTGTAGGGGCTCCCCTGGATGTGCTCCCCTCCGAACCGGATGGTGATGGTGTACTCGCCCTGCTGCTGCGCCGTGTAGAAGATGTCGAAGGTTCCGTCGTCGTTCTCGACAACGTCCACGTCTACGTCCTCGCCGTTGGCGTCCTGGATGGTGCAGTTGACCTTGCCCTTGCCGGCGGTCTTGCAGTTGACGGTGACGCAGGTCTCCTCTCCGATCTGGATGTAAGGCTGCATTCCTTCGCCTGGAAAAGTATGATGGTCTTTGTTTAATAAAACGATTTGGCGCAAGATTTTGTAAAAGGATTGCCGATTTGTCAGTGAACTGTTAAGAAGTACTATTTTCTCAAAATTTAAAGAAAAAGGTTGGTGCTTTTTTGCATACAGAAGAAGTACATGAAGGGTGTTGGTCGGACAAAGGTTTGTTGCAAGATAGACACTTGGTCTATTTTCTTAAAATTTGTAGAAACGAAGGCTTGATTGATGAGGTCAGTACCAAGACAATAAGAGAACTTGAAATGTTTCATTTTCAGCTCAAAATAATGGGATCTCACACCATACTTGCTAGCACTGACACTGACATGTAAGGAACAAAGTTTAAAGCCATCGACTGGCTGTTCAGTCTCATCATGCAGAAATATGGCATGTCATCACATCAACAAGCATCACAAAACTTGCAAATCATGTGACGGTTTCCCCTATAGCTACTGAAGCTGTAACATAGAGCACACACACTACAGCATGAGATGTTCATGAGGACAGTCAGTGTCAGGGTGGCATTCTACGTCAACATTTTCATTTTAGTCTTCATGTGACTGAAGCCTTGAAACGTCACTTTTAGTTTAAAGAAGGGTCTCTGTAAATGTTTAAAAGCATGATAGTCGCTGTCTCTACTCTTTGAGAAGCATTTTTCAAACTGAGTTTTACTTTTTAGCAGCCAAGTCAAACGACCAATGTGGATACTCATACAGCACTCGTGCATTATCAGCTCTTTCACACAAGCCAAAACAGGACACCTCATATTGGCCATCTTTCCAACACACAAGTCTAACAGACTACAGAACCATGATAGGCAAGTGCAAAACATGGCCAACACGGGAAAAGTCTTCAGTAGAATGCCACACTGTGATAACTCCAGAGCATCCCCACATAACTTTTCGCACATCGTACCTGTTTTCTTCAAGGTACAAGCCACTTTTTTGTCTACAAAGCCCTTAACAGTGATATACAAATACTTCACATGGCTGATACACCAGTGCACATTCTTGGCCAATTCTCAGCCAAATGGATTTAAAACATACCACTTGGCAGACACCTAGTCGAGAATTTGTGTCAGAGTATCAGCTATGCGGAAGGTTTGTAGCATTACCATTAAGGGTACTGTAGACAGTATACTTGTCTAGTGGCGTGTACTACAATGTAACATCATTATTCTCATAATTCAGCCAGGTATCCAAAGGCTGCCACATTAAAAAAATGGTATTGCTAAGGCTTTTTAAAGCATGTCTAGAGCACCTGGATATCCCAATTGTGTATAACTCTGCATTTGGTGCATCTCTTTAAATTTGCCATTTTTTTCTAAAGATGTGGCAATGGCGATCTTTAGAAGACATACATCTAAGACATCTTTCCTTAATCTTTTGTAAACAAGTAGCTCACTTGACCAAATTTGCAAGTGCCTAAAAAGAATCTTATTCGACGGAATTCTGAGAGTTGATGTAGTACATAGAGAAAGGGGTGCCATGTGGTAGTAGTTGGATGGAGGTGCCTGTGGTGTTTGTCCTTACCTATCCACTGCCCCTGCCCAACGCGCCCAGGTGGGCTGATGCGCACTACAGACAACAGGATGACACCACAGGTGAGAGTGCAGAAGAGTCAGACAGGTGGTGAATTGAACAACAGGTAAAAAAAAAAAAGGTTTGTAAACGGTGGAACAAGAACAATGGTGGGTCAGGTAGAAAATAGAGAATACATGATCATATGGGTGATCATACGATTCATAGCATTACATGGAAGATGGATAACAGATGTAGATACATGTAGTAGAAAATTGTGAAAAAAACAAAAAAGAGGACAAAAATAGAGATTTTTTGCAATTTCTGACAGGCAACACTTCAAGTCAAGAGAAGAAAGATAATGCTAATGGAAAGATACTTCAGAAAAAGACTGCTAGAGAAATACACTGATCGTGAAGAAGAAATGCTAATCAAGTGCAATCTTAAGGTACCTTAAGGAAGATCGTTCAAACACATTCCACTCTTTACAGACGTGCGCGGTGACAGAGACAATTTGTGAGCAAAATTCCCCCAATGACGAAACCAGTTTGTGTCCTTCTAATTCGTCTATTGGTGTGGCCTAATAAAAAGCGGCACGTCTAGGACATGTATCTCCTCTCGTACCTGTGACGGAACACTTGTTGGCATCGCCGGTGGGTTTGACGGTGATGCGGAAGGGCGAGCGCGGGACCTGTTCGCCGCCATACTTGATCTCGATGGTGTAGTTGCCTGACTGCTCGGGGGTGTAGGTGATGGTGTAGGTGCCGTCACCGTTGTCATGGATCTCTGGGCTCTTCATCCTTCCATCTGGGTCCTGGATTAAAGAAAATAAACCTCTTTAACATCTATTCCCACCTTCCTTACTTCCTCAATGCTACAAAAGTATAGCCATCCTAAAGAGAGCGTAGGTGCAATGTGATGTTAAATTCAACCATGATATTCTAAATAGTACAGGACGGAAGGACCAAACATTTCAAAGGAGACAGAGCCAGACTATTCTGCATGGAAGATCTTTGGAGCAAACCTGAGCTTTGTATGGATTCCAGGCTACAAAATGTAGGATGTCAAGATTTCTTATGGTGGATTCAAAGTTCGAAATGTCACTATTAATCATTCTCAACATCATGCTCTCTTTGATTCAAGCCTATTTGAGAATGACCAAGATTTCATCTATACCTTTTTTCATGAATGACGCTGTACATGTATAATAATTGCCTTGCAACATGCATGTGAGTAAGTTGTCACATATCATACTACATTGTGTATTACATGTGAAACTGCATGGAATTCCTACAAGTCCTATGCTAATCTAATAGGCTATCATATTACACAAAAGAATCTATTGAATGCAAAATAACAATTAAGATTGACAACATTAACACATCTAATTGTTGACCTGAAAAAGTGGAATACACAATCATGGAAACATCTTTGGCACCAGCTAACTCGCTCCTTACCCTTTGTAGGTGACTTACTGCAACGTTTGAATTCCAAGGATTCAGACATCCCATCCTAACATTAGGCCTTGCTTTCTTCCCAAGGTAGACAACTCGCGGAGCTACATTACTCCTCGCTAAGCTTTCCCTGTCTCCCGTCCATGGACGTGCCACTTGTTGGGTTTGTGGGGACGGACCCCAAACGAGGCTCCCGCAAGCGTAACAAATTTTCGGTCCATCCATACTTCGGACCGGACGGACTGCGAAATCTGTACTGCGGTTCCGATAAACAAGCTCTAGCAAGAAATCCTGGCTGGTCTGAACTAAAACTTGATACTGCCCTTGAGACTTGCGAGGGATTGACCAAGATATTCTGGGACCCCCGGGTATACTGTGTTACCTCGTTATTGCAAAGAGGTCAAGGGTACATGTGGACTTTAGACTTCATGCACTGTCCTCTGAACCAGGTAGAGAGACGCTACTAACACATATTCAGTGATAGACCCGCAAATGATAATAAAACAGATCATCTGAGCAGCCAGAATTTAGAAGAAACGTATGAAACATCTTCAAGAGCCAAGAATTGAATTCTAAAGGGCAGACTTAAGGCATTTAAGGAGCTGTAGCCAAGTCTTGCTGCCCCCAAGATTCTGGAAGACTAGATCTTGGCCAGAATGTCCAGCAGAAATGCAGAGCATGTTGAGCCCTTCAGCATACTTACTGGACGGGCAGTCTGTCAGCTTGTTACCACACATTTTCATACGCTTGGGTTACACAGGTTCAGTTTAACCTTCTCCCTGCTGCCTTACTCTGTAGCCAATAGGGAATGTGGTGCCAAACGGCTACTTCAGTGTGCCAAAGGTTAAAATGCGAGATCTGTACATACTCAAGTTCCTGTGGTTTTGAAGGCAGTCAAGAAGGCTGAACAAAACTTAACACACAGAGTATGGTACACCAAATAATAGATTCTTCATTTACGTTCTTTCAAAACATGATCTTAGACTTTGGGCTTGACATTCTACGACATTAGTATCAGTTTTCATAATATTTTTCAGCAATTTACAGCATCAATCTTCTCATTTTGCAGCTGCTTTTTACGATTCACAGTATGGCTGAAAACTTGTATGGGTGGGGGTGTGTGGGCAACAGACGAAACTGATGCACGCATAGATGTCATCCATAATATAACCGTTATAACGCAGCCTTATAAGACTGTTATCTCATGGCTACAAAGCTGGTATGCTACACCCATCAGGTTGGCAACAAATATGACATCATGACAAAACATCTCCTGATCGTACCTCCAGGATGACCTCCAGGTCGGCGTTGCCGGCGTCGCGGCAGTCGATGGTGAAGGAGATGGGGAAGGACGCAGGAACACCCTGCTGCAGGCCCGGGCCCGTGGCCTTGACCTTGCTGGCATCGTACGGCGGCAGCACGCGGACGTTGAACGGACTGGAAAAGATACAGGGAACAACACATGTCATTCAAACAACCTTCAAGTCGCAATATACAGTATGAAAGACGTTGCTAGATTCTATTCTTCTCTACAGAGAAATACTTACCAAGTGAGTATCAAATGGACTGGAAAAGATACAGGGCACACCACATGTCATTCAAACAACCTTCAAATCACAGTGTACAATATCAATGACTTTGCTAAACCTTAGTCTTTTTTAAACTATTGAGAAATATATATCAGTTTTATTATGCAGATGTTAAATGGAGTGAAAAAGACACAGGATACACTACAAGTCAGTATTGGGGTCATTAGAAAAACCTTGATCACCACAATCACAATGCATTAATCTGCCTGCAGTACTGAAAAGAAAAGCTAGGTGGCGTAGGTGCTGACCTCTGTGGGATGCTCTGGTTGTCGTACTTGACATCCACCTTGCAGGCGCCCTCGCTGGGCGGGACGTACTTCACCGTGTGGGTGCCGTCACGGTTGTCGGTGACCTCCGTGTTCACTGTAGCACCTGGGAAAAATGAAAATTAAAAAAAGATTGATGTACAATTTGATAGACTTTGCATTGGGAGATCAAAGCTGTAGCTATGATGTTGCCAAATGCATTTTATATTTATACTACATGTACACATGTACATACTGATGCTTAATCAATTTTTTTTTTCAAAAAGAAGACATAACACGCTAAGTGCAATACATAAATTACACTGTATGACTTTTTGATCATACAAAACATTTCATGGATTATCCAGTCTGAGCAAAGAGGTCCTTATTGTATGCTTGGTCAGAGGTGCATCTAAATTTAGTTCTGTTGATGAAAACATTGGACCGCTGTTGCTTTTTTTTAAAAGAAGATAGGGCACACTGGTTTCACAATCATCCTTTGGCTTGCAGTTAGACTAAAGCAATGAAAAAACAATTAGGGAATTCTCATTATACACAAACACAAGTTGACCTACCCATCTGTGATGTGACCTTGACATCCAGAGGAGCGCTGCCCGTCTTGGCGTGGTCCACGGTGAAGACCTGCATGTTCTGGGCGCGGACGCCAGTCTTCTCAAGACCGGGTCCGTACGCCTTGACCTTGGACACGTCAATGTCATCCTTGATCAGCACAGAGAATGGGCTTCCTGGAGTGGGGAGGGGGGAATAGTTGTAGAAATAAGAGTTAGAAATTTCATAATCAAGATCTGATTTTGTAAAAGGAAAAAGGAATTTCACAACACAGAATACCATGATTTGGTGACTGCCACAGCTGTTTGAGACAATCAAAATCATCAGAGTGTAAAACATTTGTCATATATTTTGAAAAATCTTATATCTGATTGGCTGCTCAGATGCGAGACTACATATGATAGACCTTACGTTTGATTGGCTGTTCAGATGAGACCTTATGTCTGATTGGCTGTTCAGATAAGACCTCAAACCTGATTGGATTGTTCAGACGAGACTTTACATCTGATTGGCTGTTCAGATGAGCCTTTACATCTGATTGGCTTTTCAGATGAGACCTTACCTCTGATTGGCTGTTCTCCATAGGAGATGTGGATGTCATAGTCCCCAGGAGTGGTGGGGAAGTACTCCACAGTGCAGCTGCCATCCTTGTTGTCCTTGCACGTCATCTTGGCCTCTGAGGGGCCCTCAATGGCCAGACCTAGACCACCTGTACCAGCACCCTAAACATGGCATGGAAAATCAATCAATCAATCAATCAATGAGTTTTATTCAAAGTGCATACTTGGATACTTCGATACTAACCCTACAAAACTTAACCTTAAGATAAATTTGAGGTACAAATGCAATGGATCAAATATGAGTCACACATGACTCATCTATTTGAGTTGTGTTCATATGACCAATTGTACTTGCAACAAGACAACACAGTGTTTTCAAATGCTACAACTTTTTTAAATTTGGATCAATTTTTGAATGTTTCCTGTGAAGCGGCACTACCAACAACAGTCATCAAAGGTCTCTGCACTACAGCCAGGCCTATCTTATCGATATCAATTAATCGTGATGGTGAACTGTTACAATTTATTGGTGAGGTAAACTTTACGAATGCAGTACCTAAAACAGTCACCAGAGGTCTCTGCACTGCAACCAAATGTACCTTAGTCTCAGCTCAATGGTGAACTGTTGAGGTTTATTTGTGAGGTAAAGTAAAACTTGCTCGACTGTATCTACTTTGTGAATGCAATACCTACAACAGTCACCAGAGGTCTCTGTACACTTTAACCGAACATACCAGTCTCCATGGTTATAATAACTGTTGTGGTTTATTGGTGATGTTAAGTAAGAATTGTTCCACTGCGTCTACTGTATGAATGTAGTACCTAAAACAGTCACCAGAGGTCTCTGCATACCTTAGTCTCGATGGTGAACTGTTGCGGCTTGTCGGTGAGTCCGCCCTCCAGTCCCGGCCCATAGGCGCGCACCTTGGTCGGGTCGCAGCCCTCCTTAGCCTGGACCTTGAAGGGAGCTCCCGGCACCTGCAGCTCCTCATACAGCACGTCAATCAGGTGGCGGCCTGGGGAATACAATTAAGTGTATTATACTATTAGTTTAAAGTCGTTCTTGATATAAAACAACATACCATCGAAGTGTCAGTGTCTGAACAACTACATGTCAATTTCATTGGTGACTCCCTTTGATTCAAATGGGTAATAGGACAATAAAAGATTCTAAGTATCCATCAAATTTATAGTTCAAATGTATCTACATGTGTACTAGATAAATCTAAACCACAAGTTGTAGCCAAAAGCTGAATTGCTGAGTCAGACATATACAAGTTTTTCTCCACAATGGTTGCTTTGCACTACATCAAATACTATAAAAAACAACAGCATCATGAAAATATTTCCAATTGTCTTTTTTGATGAAAGAGCATCTAAAAGTTTAAAGCTAAATATACAGTCAAACATTCAGCATTTAACATAATCAAATCATTCTGTAAAAACTACTTAGTATATTGAATCAGACATTCAAATAAGCAACACCTCAAAGAGAAAGAAGTACCATAATATCAGACACAAATGGAGGAACTCTCACCTTCTTCAAACGGTGTGTAGGAGGCGGTGTATGTCCCGTCCCTGTTGTCCTTCACCGCGGCCTCTGTCTTGGCTCCAGACGGATTCTGTACGACACAGCGTACGTTGTCTCCTCCCCTCTTGCTCACCGACTTCGCATCGATGGTGAAGTCCGTTGGGGCATCCACAAACATACCTTTTGGTTCAAACAAGTCATTTTAGTCTAGTTCTTTTGTAAATATAACGTTTTGTAACTACACTCAGTTCGGTACTCTCATTGCTTTGAAGATAATCAAATTATATGACAATCATATAATCATTATCAAGGTTTGGGAACCAAGAAGGTTTAAGAAAGTGATCGGGAGAAGGGAATATGAAAGTGTGGTGTTTCATATGAATCAGTTTTCACCGATTTTGCCTTTCATACAGCACTGAATAGGTGCATGCTGTATTACTGCTTTAAGGCACTGAAATATTATGCTGCTCTTCATTTGTAGGGGGTTGTCAGATTTGGCACATAGAATTTCTTGAGGTATCCTAATTATAACAGCAGGCACCTAAAGACAGGAGAATACATTTTCAAGCAAGCACATACTAGAATGCAACTCACACAGAAAGAAGAGTACAACATTCACATTGAAAGTGTAGAAGACAGTCAACAATATAGCTTACACAAGAGAGCTGGCTAAAGCACAAGATTTCAAACATTTGACATAGGAAAGCAGAGACTTCAACATCATTATAAGACATGATTTTTCAATGTGAATGTATCATCTTCAGACAGACACTGACATCTCTTTCAGCTGTTAGTAGACCTCAGGTGGGGGATGTGTGAGTTTCAGGGACTATGGCAGTTATAATGGAGAGAGTGGGGGAGGGTTAAGTCACTCCGTGTTGCGTCACCTTCGACTCCGGGCCCGTAGCACCTGATGCCGCTGACGTCGACCTTCTGTTCGATGGTGATCCTGATGGGGACCTGCGGGATGGGGTCCCCTCCGTACCTGATGGTGATGGTGTAGGATCCCGCGATCTGCGGCACGTACTTGATCCGGAACGTTCCGTCGCGCGTGTCCTCGATCTTCACGTCCACGCGTTCGCCGGTCTCCGTGATGACCTCGATGGTGAGCTCGGCCTCACCCGCCTCCCGGATGTCCACGGTGAACTCGCAGGGGTCGCCAGCCTTGTTGCCTGGCGACAGCCCCGGTCCGCTGGCCTTGACCTTGGAAGCGTCGTGTGCGGGGACGACCCTGGCGGGGAACGGCGACCCGGGGATGTGATGGTCGGCAAACATGATGTTGATGCTGTACTCTCCGACGTCCTCGGGCCAGTAGGAGACCGAACACGTGCCGTCTCCCCTGTCCTTGCACTCAATGCGCGACTCGCTAGGACCCTCGATGGTCAGGCCGAGCCCGCCCTGACCCGCCTCACGGGTGTCGATGGTGAACGTCTGCTCCCTGTTGACCTTTCCACCCTTTAGCCCCGGTCCGTACGCCTTGACCTTGCTCGGATCCGCCCCGGGCACAGCTTCGAAACCGAAGGGGCTCCCGTCGACCACCAAGCCATCGTACTTCACGTTCACTGCGTACATGCCGACCTCCAGTGCGGTGAAAATGCAGACATAATCGTCTCCTCTCTTCTCGACGCGCGTGGTCTTCAGTACCATCTTAGTGGTGACGGATACGATGGTGATTTCAACGACTCCCAGACCGCCGGCGCCGCGCGTGTGCACGACAAACTCCTTCTCCTGGTTCACGATCACCTCTGTACATGAAGACCAATGTGTATATAGAAAGTGTGGTCACTGCTATAACTAAAGAGGCTTTCCGGTTTCCTTGAATTTTAAAAATCCTGTTTTCCCGTCTTGGATGGGGCAGTAGGAAGGTTGGTAAAACAGCGTGTTATGTGAGTTGACTGTTTGTGTGAGTGTCACTCTCGTGTGCAAATGTACTCAAACCAAGGAACTCAAAGAAGGAAGCTCAACACAAGCCTTTTGGCTTCACGGACAGTGAAAAAGAACAAATAAGGACAAGACAAGCCTACTTGTAGGATTAAGCAACGTACACAGTTTTTAGCAGTTTTGTAGTGTTTTCCCTACATCCTTTTGGGAAAAGCCTATAGAGGTAAAATTCGATTCAGGCTAAAGGTGTCACAAAAAATGGTGACATTTTTGTGAGTTTTGGGTAGATTGCAATCATTATGTTATTATAATCATAACAGATTATAACTTTCTGATCTATTATCATCATCATTCTTTCTGATCTATAAGACTTCCTACAGTTGTGGTAGGGAAAACACTTTTGGGGTGTCAGCCCAAGTGTTTTAGCAAGTGAGAATCACAATTATAACAAAATAAAACCACAATCCAGAAGACAGACATCAAGCAATATCACAAACATGGACAAATCAGGAAGGATCGTACAAAGGTTGAGTGGCAAATTGATGCAAATTTTCTTAACACCTATACAGTCAAAACTGCCTAAGAAGACCACTCGGGAGACCAAAAAAATCTGGTCTATGTGGTCACTATAGACCTGCTTGTGTCAATGGGGCATATTACCTATTGTAAATGAATCACCAAAAAGTGGTCACATTGGCCAGGTGGTCCTTATGTTGAAGTGGTCACTTGTACAGGTTTGACTGTATTTTAGTCAATAATTTTCACTCAAACACAGCACACAATGTAGCCTGGGTGCCATCCTAATTTCTACCGGGGCTCCTACACTCGCTACCCTCAAATAATTTTTTGAGGGTAGCGAGTGTAGGAGCCCCGGTAGAAATTAGGATGGCACCCAGGCTACACACAATGTTAATGAGAAGTAAAGCACACAGCGGAGTTACAGTCAGGCATATTTGTGCTGCGTGGTGCAAACAGTTAGAGATCAAAAGCTGCTACAGCAAAAGCTTTAGTAATACAATGTACCCACCATTTTCAGCAGTCAAAACACCATTAGAAGAAGGTCAAGATTTAATTAGCAAGAGTAGATTATATTATATAAGATTTCCCAATGCCCAATCCAAGAAAATGCCAAGACGCCCTTGTCTATACTACACCTATGTGCAAGGAAAGAGAAAAGCCAGCACCAGTCTATAAAGACTACATAAATGTGCACACGCAGAAATGCAATTTGCAGATAGATAACAACATAAAGCAACAAAGCACAGGAATGAACAGGTCCGCACAAGCAACAAAGAACTACAGCAAGAAAAGAGCACCTTACTACTAACTGATAGCAGTCATAATGATGATACTTGTCAGTTGCACTACAATAGTCTAAGAGAACTTTCATGAATACCAATGAAATCTAAGAAAAGAAAGAAAAAAAAAAAACGTAGGACTTACTTTCCCCAAGACCATCGACCTTGACCTTGCTGAGGTCAACAGGTGGGGCAACATTGACCTTGAAGGGGCTCTTGGGAATGGGCTTGCCGGCGTAGTTGACGCTGACGTTCATGGGCCCGGCGGCCACAGGGGTGTAGTGGACGGTGAAGGTCTCGTCCTTGTTGTCCACAATGTTCACATCCTTAGCTCCTCCTCCTGTATGATTGGATGTAAATAGTATTAGATAACATAGTAAATAACAACACTACTGATTACTTTTTATATTGGTGCTTTAAAGCATCATGATCAGTCATAAACCAACAAAGCAATGTACATAAGGTGACAGCAAAAAGAAATGTTGACAATACGTATGAGCAGAAAGTTTCATTAACAGTGTGCGAGCAATATCAGCTTCAAGACAACACATTTTCAATGCAAATCTTCAATGAAGTCATAAGATTAGAAAGTTGCCATAACCCTGAGAAAATTAATTCAATTGTTTTTCATCAGCTTGTACATTGTAAGACTAAGTATGCATTTGACTTTTGAGTTTTGTGAGAGAGGGTAGTTGTCCGTAGCAGGGGGTTATACAACACTCCTGCTGTATGTGTGGACTCACCCGCACTGTACGGGCCGACTGGGGGTTTAGATACAGACGTTGGTGTAGAGGGGGGTGCACCAGGGCTTGTGGGTGAGGGAGGGGGCCAGACTTTCTTCTGACCAGGAGAGAGAGGGACAGGAGATGGCGCGGGCTGAGGGGATGTCGGTGGGGCAGCTGGCACAGTTGTTGGAGGAGGGGGTGCTGGTGGGGTATCTGGTGCAGATGGTATTGGAGTGGTTGGAGGGGCCAGTGAGGTAGCTGGCACAGTGGTGGGTGGAGGTGGTATGATAACTGGTGCAGATAGTACAGGTCCTGGAGTTGTTGAAGGTGCCAGTGGGGTAGCTGGCACAGTGGGAGGAGGCAGTGGGCCAGTAGCTTGCACAGATGGTGTAGGAGTGGTTGGAGGTGCCGTTGGGGTAGCTGGCACAGATGTGGGAGGAGGCAGTGGGCCAGTAGCTTGCACAGATGGTGTTGGAGTGGTTGGAGGTGCCGAATCAGTATCTGGCAAAGGTACAGGAATATCTGGGGACATTAGTAGAGTAGCTTGTGCAGACGTGGTGGATGGTGGTACAGGAGTGGTCGGAGATCCTGGTATGGTGGGGGTTGGTGGTACAGGAGAGATGGGAGATGCTGGTGCCATTGGTGACACTGGTGGTGGTTCAGCAGTGGCCATGGTTGGAGAGGTGGGGGCTGGTAAGGGGGTTGTGGGTACAGGCATTACAGCCTGAGTAGGTGATGCTGGGACAGTCTCTAGGTCCACTACAGACATGAGGTTACATGGAAGAATTAAGCACTCTGTGCTGATGTTTAAGACTTCAGAACAGAGTGCTGACAGACAGAGCCTTGAATTTTTCTCACAGATAGAACCAAGATATCTGTGTTTGAATGTGCAAAAGAAAACAGCGTACAAACATTCAATGCCAAGGCGACATCATAAATTATTGAAACCGAAACGGCTGCAAGAACAAGAATCTCACAAGGCTAACAGATAGCCGTTTAAATCCAGGTGCATAATATATATGGACATGTACATTGTATCGAAAAGTGTCTGTTCCTTACCCCTGGATGGTCCAACGAAGTCCAAGTCCAGTTTGCCCTCCCCGGCTCCACGTGTGTTGACAGTGAAGTAGGTGGGCTTTCCTGACACAACACCTGTTGGTTCAATCCAAATACACTTAAGTTAGATGCTTACCAGGGAACCAATGAAAAGTTAGGTTAAGCAAGACTCAGTCATAGTAGTAATTCTTAAAACTATGCTACCAATGTTCACAGAGAAACCACACTTAGCTAAGCCTTGCATATGAGGTAACAACAACAACAACACATATGTCTTTGTCCGTCCAAATTTGTAACATTCAAAACTGTATTATCAGTTTCATTTCACTCTTTCCAAACTGTTGTGGCATAGAACTCATATCATCAAGTGTATATGGTGAGGTCTCTTTATAACGAATACATAGTCTTAAAGAAAGGTAATGGCCTTAAAGTGGATACAGTCAGATTCAGGCTTTCTTCACAGTCCTCTGTCTTGCTAACATTTAAATTTATTCTAAAATGCCTCTGAAAACAAAGAACATAAGATGATGTGGCCGACAGGCAATTTTCCTCACTTCACTCAGGTGTAAATGAGTACCTAGCTCATCTAGGGTTAGGAACGTCCCTCGGATAGGACGTGAAATGGAGGTCCCGTGTTTGGGGAGAGCCACACCCCGCGCACGTTAAAGAACCCACCACACCTTTCGAAAAAGAGTAGGGGCATGCCCCAGTGTGCGATGGTCCAAACCTTACAGTCCGGTCTGGGATGACATCTTGAAAAGGTGATAGTTCACCTGTTATGTCAATCCTTCCACAATTGTGGTAAATCGAAATAAATAAATAAATAAATAAATAAATCAGTACAGTAAACAGATCATGTCTCACCTGTCGGCTCCAGACCAGGCCCCTCGGCGCGCACCTTGCTGGCGTCTCCGGACGACTCCACCTGGATGGTGAAGGGGCTCTTGGGGATCTCCTGCTCGCCGAACATGACCATGATGGTGTAGCGCCCGGCCGCGGGCGGGACGTAGCTCACCGTGAACGTGTCGTTGTCGTTCTTCACGATGTCGAAGTCGATGTCCGCCTCCCTCTCTCCGACTACGCCGGGGGAGCACTTGATACCAATGCTGACGTCACCTGGGATTTAAATTCGAAAAAAAATGTCAAAATTTAAAATCATGTTTGTAAAACAATTACAGCTGAATAGTAATATTTTCATACATGCAGTTCACATTGATACAAAATGTATGGAGGAAAGGGAGGGAGAAAATATTAATAGTTAGTTTCAGGGATCTACATGACTGTGTATCATGAATAATAATAGATATTACTTTACATGCAGGGAGCTATACTTTATCAATACTACATTATTGTGCACAAATGGGAAGGGTCTGTGCAACAGGTACTAAATTGTAGTGCGTGAAAGGGACTGGGAAGCATTTAATGTCTGGAGTGTTCTCTGAGGTGAAAATGTTTGCTTTAGAAAAGACAGCTGGAATCAAATTGTTGGCAGGTGTTTTAGGGACCTGACATTTAGAGAATTTTTGAGCGTGTTGATAGGGGTCTTGCCAAGAAGAATTGGGGAAGGGGGTGTAAAATTGGAAGAAATTAAATTGCATAGGGATTTTTCGAAACAAAAAAAAGGCAGCATCGAAAAAGTTAAAAGAAATAAAGTTGGTAATTTTGACAATGTAGATGGAACAGTGTGACCCTCTGCAACCACAGGAGAGTCCTTTGTGACTTGAAAGCAGACTGAAGAAGTATTAATGGTGAGAGTATCAGAATGGCACATTTGAGGGCAGACAGCCACACTCAGCACAGGACAGTTGATTTGAGGCTGGGTGATGATTGTAACATTGCACCATACCAGCTACAGCTGCCTTGTCCAAATCGCTGTTGGCCTTGCCCTGAAAGAGCTCCCAGAAATGCTCTTTGTACAACTCAAAAGCTGTGAGTGTTTTCCTTCTCACCCTGCATGCTGGTGGTTAGGGGACACACAAGACAGGGGTCATCTCCAAGTAGACGTTAGGATGGAAAACGTAACATTTTTCTGATATGCTACGATGGCGCAGCCAGAAAGACGTAATCTTTTCTACCCAGACATCTGCTTGGAGATTAGTCAAGTGCAAAATGAAGCATGCGTGTAGGGCTACCTCTACACAAAGGTTTTAGTCTACAGAGTAAAAATACATGCAGGGTATCTATCGCAGTTAGGTACTGTGTATAAGTTGATGACTATCTAAGCTATTACTATCATTAGTATATTAGACAACAAAGCTGCTGCGAAGATACAATGTAATGTTCTGTAATGTAAACATCATGACTTCAAAATGTTGTTTCAGTCCAAAGAATATATGGTAAGTGTATCACATATGTTGTACTGCAGCAGTATGTATTTAATAATCATGAGAACTTTTGAATGTCCCTTACCCTCAAAGAATCAGTAACACATAGCATTAACAAAAACTCCATAACATGCTTCTAGGAAATGATAAAAAAATGTTGAAGTCATTGAGAATGATGAATCAGAATTTACCCCTTTCTCCAAAATAATAGACATTTCTTTCTGATAGAGACATGATTGACCAAACACATGTCTTAATTCTATTAGTTTATATCTGTCCTCCAATGCCAGCCTAAGTCGTTGGACAGACACTTTGGATTCTTAAGATCTGATAAGAAGCCCTTATCTTCCAGACAGAGAACATCTGCCGTGATCGTTAGGCTCCTTATTACATGGTTAGTTCAGACAAATGGTGAACAGGACTATAAAAGGCAGCGACATTTGCGGAGAGGAATCTGTAGAATTTTTTGTGAGAGGTATTTCTGGCCTACTACAGTGAAGTAATTGGTACCACATTTTGTACATGTCCATAGTGTTCATGCACACATTTATACCTTAATAATTTGCTTATTATTGCACTTTTTCAAACAGCTAACTTTTTACAAATCGTCTTTATCTGTTTACACTGTACATATCACCAAGCTATCAAGAACCAGATGAAGCAATGAAGGAATCACCAAATCGCAGTTATTCAAGCAACTGGATAAAATTTGGAAATGGTCAGACCTTTCAGGTAGTATCCACTACCTTTCGTCAGTGACACTGACTGAACAAGTTCTGTCGAACAGCCTATCAAGATGCCTGAGTAACTGCTATTTGGCATATCTTTACTATCTGGATGTCTAACCTTGATGGACCATCAAGGATTCATTTATGAAAATTAGGCATTTGTCACATCAAAAGAACTGTCATATTCACCAAGTTTCAAAATACTGTACACTAGAACTGCAGTACTTGTTACAGCCAATAGGAGACATGACAACAATCAAGAGAATGTTGCACACAGAGATTTTGGTACATTTATGTAAAAGTATACCCACCACTGCCTGCTTCAGTGCAGTCCACGGTGAACTGTGTGGGCTTCCCTGACTTCAGGCCAGTCTTCTCCACACCAGGGCCGTACACACGCACCTTGTTGGGGTAGCTGCCCTCTGCAACATGCACCTACAAACACAGATACAACTGTACGTGTCAGTGATCATCTGTTATCTGTATACACATCACATGTATACCACCCTTTGCACCAGCTTCTGTATTTTTTATAGCTCAGGTATAACCGCCCTCTGGTGTAACACAACAGCTTCTGTATCTGTATTCTGTACATATAGCTGATATAAAAGCCCTTCGGCGTAACATACCAGCTTTGACACATACATGTACATGACATTGTATTCATCATCATCTATTGAATCTTCATCTACACCTGTGGGAACGTCCAGATGTTGTAATGTCTTATGCCACTGCGCCTTGACAATGTGGGCTTTCATAGTTTTCTTGCTGTTGCAATGGGACCTTAAGCTACTCATCTGTGCTTCATCCTTCCACAAATAAAAATGATGCAAACATGCAGTCATGGAAAGTGAGCACTGAATTAAGAAATGCATTTTACAAACTGGACAGAATGAAAACCAAGAAGATACTGACCCTGAAGGGACTGTTGGGAATGTTGACCTGCTCCCAGGACACGTCGATGGTGTAGCGGATGGCCTTGACCGGCGTGTACGAGCAGGTGTAAGTCTTGTTCCCGTTGTCGCGCACTTTCACCTCCACCTTCTCCGCCTCCTGGTCGTAGGCCCAGATCTGCAGCTGGCCCGGCGGGACCTTCTTGGCGTCCACGGTGAACTCGACAGGGCGGCCCACGACGATGCCCGTCTTCTCCAGTCCTGGTCCGTATGCTTTCACCTTGATAAAAACATCATAGAGTAAAACATTGTTATAATCATTCTTCCACGAACAGTGGGAAGTAGAACCAGCCAGTATTGCCCTGATGAAGGTAGTAAAAGGACTAAAGGACTAAAAAACGTAAAAAACGTAACATTGGCACAATATCTCTTGGTGGTGTGCAAAGAACAATGTGAACATTGTTGTTCATCTCATCACATGTGTATTTATGTCTTTACAAAACAGCTACAACACACCTTTTAAGAACTGCCTAGTGATCAATGATAAGCTTGAATTTTCATTATTGTTTCACAATGCTACAGCACATTCTAAAGATCCCTTTGTCATCAAATACTAACTCTTAAATGAAAATTCATGATGATTCTTAACTTTTCCAGTCATTCTGTCAAACTACAGAATGCATTTCTTACGACAACCCTTTGTGTCCTTCCAATTAAGGCCAACTTCAATTCCAGGTATCATCACAGCCATTCGAAGCTTCTGAATTACCAGAGTTGCTTGATGTGGAATCAAACAAACTAAGACGTCAGAGATACAGAAGTAGAAAAACTGCCCCCTACCTGTCCAGGAGTGAACTTCTTGTCTTGAGGTCTGATCTGCGCCATGTAAGGGCTGTTGGCGATGTCCTCCTCGTCCGTCACGATGTGCACGGCGTACTCCCCGGC